>NC_091834.1:91566015-92211331 GCF_037783145.1 Equus przewalskii | reverse complement strand
CACCACTTCCCCCTCCGTACCCTCCCCCCACCCCCCCTTTTCCCTGGTAACCACCAATCAGATCTCCTTCTCAATATACTAATTTCCACCTATGAGTGGAGTCATATAGAGTTCGTCTTTCTCTGACTGACTTATTTCGCTTAACATAATACCCTCGAGGTCCATCCACATTGTTGTGAATGGGCCAATTTCGTCTTTTTTTATGGCTGAGTAGTATTCCATTGTGTATATATACCACATCTTCTTTATCCAATCATTAGTTTCTGGGCATGTAGGCTGGTTCCACGTCTTGGCTATTGTAAATAATGCTGCAATGAACATAGGGGTGCAACGGACTCTTGAGATATCTGATATCAGGTTCTTAGGATAGATACCCAGTAATGGGATGGCTGGGTCATAGGGTATTTCTATTTTTAACTTTTTGAGAAATCTCCATACTGTTTTCCATAGTGGCTGTACCAGTTTGCATTCCCACCAACAGTGTATGAGGGTTCCTCTTTCTCCACAACCCCTCCAACATTTGTCGTTCTTGGTTTTGGATGTTTTTGCCAATCTAACGGGGGTAAGGTGATATCTTAGTGTAGTTTTGATTTGCATTTCCCTGATGATTAGCGATGATGAACATCTTTTCATGTGTCTATTGGCCATATTTATATCTTCTTTTGAGAAATGTCTGTTCATGTCCTCTGCCCATTTTTTGATCGGGTTGTTTGTTTTTTTGTTGTTAAGCAGTGTGAGTTCTTTGTATATTATGGAGATTAACCCTTTGTCGGATAAGTGGCTTGTAAATATTTTTTCCCAATTAGTGAGCTGTTTTTTTGTTTCAATCCTGTTTTCCCTTGCCTTGAAGAAGCTCTTTAGTCTGATGAAGTCCCATTTGTTTATTCTTTCTATTGTTTCCCTCAACTGAGGAGTTACAGTGTCCGAAAAGATTCTTTTGAAACTGATGTCAAAGAGTGTACTGCCTATATTCTCTTCCAAAAGACTTATTGTCTCAGGCCTAATCTTTAGGTCTTTGATCCATTTTGAGTTTATTTTGGTGTGTGGAGAAAAAGAATGGTCAATTTTCAATCTTTTGCATGTGGCTGTCCAGTTTTCCCAGCACCATTTGTTGAAGAGACTTTCTTTTCTCCATTGTAGGCCCTCTGCTCCTTTGTCGAAGATTAGCTGTCCATAGATGTGTGGTTTTATCTCTGGGCTTTCAATTCTGTTCCATTGATCTGTGGACCTGTTTTTGTACCAGTACCATGCTGTTTTGATCACTGTAGCTTTGTAGTATGTTTTGAAATCGGGGATTGTGATTCCGCCGGCTTTGTTTTTCTTGCTCAGGATTGCTTTAGCAATTCGCGGTCTTTTGTTGCCCCATATGAATTTTAGGATTGTTTGTTCAATTTCTGTGAAGAATGTTCTTGGGATTCTGATTGGGATAGCATTGAATCTGTATATTGCTTTAGGTAGTATGGACATTTTAACTATGTTTATTCTTCCGATCCATGTGCAAGGGATGTCTTTCCATCTCTTTATGTCATCGCCTATTTCTTTCAAGAGAGTCTTGTAGTTTTCATTGTATAGATCCTTCACTTCCTTGGTTAAGTTTATCCCAAGGTATTTTATTCTTTTCGTTGCTATTGTGAATGGGATAGAGTTCTTGAGTTCTTTTTCTGTTAGTTTATTGTTAGTGTATAGAAATGCTACTGATTTATGCACGTTAATTTTATACCCTGCTACTTTGCTGTAGTTGTTGATTATTTCTAATAGTTTTTCTGTGGATTCTTTGGGGTTTTCTATGTATAAGATCATGTCGTCTGCAAACAACGAGAGTTTTACTTCTTCGTTACCTATTTGGATTCCTTTTATTTCTTTTTCCTGCCGAATTGCTCTGGCCAGCACCTCCAGAACTATGTTGAATAGGAGTGGTGAAAGTGGGCACCCTTGTCTTGTTCCTGTCCTCAGAGGGATGGCTTTCAGCTTTTGTCCATTGAGTATGATGTTGGCTGTGGGTCTATCATATATGGCCTTTATTATGTTAAGGTACTTTCCTTCTATACCCATTTTACTGAGGGTTTTTATCATAAATGGGTGTTGGATCTTGTCGAATGCTTTCTCTGCATCTATTGAGATGATCATGTGGTTTTTGGTTTTCATTTTGTTAATGTAGTGTATCACGTTGATTGACTTGCGGATGTTGAACCATCCCTGTGTCCCTGGTATAAATCCCACTTGATCATGGTGTATAATCTTTTTGATGTATTGCTGTAATCGGTTTGCCAAAATTTTGTTGAGGATTTTTGCATCTATGTTCATCAGTGATATCGGCCTGTAGTTCTCCTTCTTTGTGTTGTCCTTGTCAGGTTTGGGGATCAGAGTGATGTTGGCTTCATAGAATGTGTTAGGGAGTTCTCCATCTTTCTCAATTTTCTGGAACAGTTTGAGGAGAATAGGTATTAAGTCTTCTTTGAATGTTTGGTAGAATTCTCCAGAGAAGCCGTCTGGTCCTGGACTCTTGTTTTTGGGGAGGTTTTTGATTACCGTTTCTATTTCCTTACTTGTGATTGGTCTATTCAGATTCTCCATTTCTTCCTGATTCAGTTTGGGGAGATTGTAGGAGTCTAGGAATTTGTCCATTTCTTCCAGGTTGTTCAATTTGTTGGCATATAGTTTTTCATAGTATTCTCTTATGATCTCTTGTATTTCATTGGTATCTGTTGTGATTTCTCCTCTGTCATTCCTGATTTTATTAATTTGCGATTTCTCTCTTCTTTTCTTGGTGAGTCTGGCTAGGGGTTTGTCAATTTTGTTAATTCTTTCGAAGAACCAACTCTTTGTTTCATTGATCCTTTCTATTGTCTTTTTTGTTTCAATATCGTTTATTTCTGCTCTTATTTTTATTATTTCCCTCCTTCTACTGACTCTGGGCCTTGTTTGTTCTTCTTTTTCTAGTTCTGTTAGGTGTCGTTTGAGGTTGCTTACGTGAGCTTTTTCTTGTTTAGTGAGGTGAGCCTGTATTGCGATGAATTTCCCTCTTAGGACTGCTTTTGCTGCATCCCAAATGATTTGGTATGTCGTGTTCTCATTTTCATTTGTCTCCAGATAATATTTGATTTCTTCTTTAATTTCTTCAATGATCCATTGTTTGTTGAGAAGCGTGTTGTTTAGTCTCCACATTTTTGCACCTTTCTCTGCTTTTTTCTTGTAGTTGATTTCTAGTTTAATAGCGTTATGATCAGAAAAGATGCTTGATATTATTTCAACTCTCTTGTATTTATTGATGTTTGCTTTGGTTCCCAAAATATGGTCAATCCTTGAGAATGTTCCATGTGCACTTGAGAAGAATGTGTAACCTGCTGTTTTTGGATGAAGTGTTCTATATATATCTATTAAGTCCATCTGGTCTAATTTTTCATTTAATTCTATTATTTCCTTGTTGATTTTCTGTCTGGATGTTCTGTCCATTGGTGTTAATGGTGTGTTGAGGTCCCCTACTATTATTGTATTGTTGTTGATGTCTTCTTTTAGTTCTATTAAGAGTTGCTTTACAAATTTTGGTGCTCCTGTGTTGGGTGCGTATATATTTATAAGTGTTATGTCTTCTTGGTGGAGAGTCCCTTTTATCATTATATACTGTCCCTCTTTGTCTTTCTTTATCTGTTTTGCTTTGAAATCTACCTTGTCTGATATTAGTATAGCGACACCTGCTTTCTTTTGTTCATTATTAGCTTGGAGTATTGTTCTCCATCCCTTCACTCTGAGTCTGTGTTTGTCTTTGGGGCTGAGGTGTGTTTCCTGGAGGCAGCATATTGTTGGATCTTGTTCTTTGATCCATCCTGCCACTCTGTGTCTTTTGATTGGGGAGTTCAATCCGTTTACATTTAGAGTGATTATTGAGACGTGGTGGCCTACCACTACCATTTTGTGTCTTGTTTTCCGGTTTTCTTCAGTTTCCTTTGTTTCTCGTTCCATGGTTTAATCTGTTCTGATGTAGAGCTGCTACTCTCTGTTGTTGTCCTTCTACTTATCTCCTCTGCTCTTGGTTTTGTAGTCCCTTTCCTTTTTTGGATTTTTCAGGAATGAGGGTTTTCCTGAGGATTTCCTGAAGAGGAGGTTTTGTGGCAATGAACTCCCTTAATTTTTGTTTATCTGGGAAAGTTTTTATTTCTCCATCGTATTTGAAGGATATTTTCGCTGGGTAGAGAATTCTCGGCTGTAGGTTTTTGTCCTTCAGATTATTGAATATATCATTCCACTCTCTTCTAGCCTGTAAAGTTTCTGCTGAGAAATCTGCTGATAGCCTGATGGGGGTTCCTTTGTAGGTTAGTTTCTTTTGCCTGGCTGACCTTAATATTTTCTCCTTGTCGTTGACTTTTGCTAGCTTCACTACTATATGCCGTGGAGTTGGTCTTCTTGCACTGATAAAGTTTGGAGATCTATTGGCTTCTGTCACCTGAAGATCCATCTCCCTCACCAGATTTGGGAAGTTCTCAGCCATTATTTCTTTGAATAGGTTTTCTGCCCCTTTCTCCTTCTCTTCTCCCTCTGGTATACCTATAATCCTTACGTTGCATCTCCTAATTGTGTCTGATAATTCTCGGAGAGTTTCTTCATTTCTTTTAAGTCTTGCTTCTCTCTCCTCCTCTGCCTGCAACAATTCTATATTGCCATCTTCCAAATTGCTAATTCTTTCCTCCATATTATCGGCCCTACTGTTCAGAGCATCTAGATTTTTCTTAATCTCCTCTATTGTGTTCTTCATTTCCAGTATTTCTGTTTGGTTCTTCTTTATCGTATCAAACTCTTTTGTGACATAGCTCCTGAACTCGTTGAGTTGTCGGTCAGAATTCTCTCTTAACTCAGTGAGTATTTTAATGATGGCTGTTTTGAAGTCATCATCATTTAGGTTATATATCTCATTTTCTTTGGGATTGTTTTCTGTGTATTTGTTACTTTCTTTCTGTTCTGGAGATTTGATGTATTTTTTCATATTGCTTGATGTTGTTGATTTGTGCCTCCGCATGGAGATAGAGTTTAGTTGCTCCTTTCACTTGTTTCAGCTGCTGCGGTGGGGGGAGCAGCTGTTTATACTTCACCAACCAGGAACCCTGTCCGTAGTTGCTAACTGGGCCTGGGCCCCTCTTCGTAGCCACAGTGGCCCTTTGGATTCCCTCCTCTGCCGTGGGGGCCGTCACGGGGGGCTTCAGACTGCAGGTGCCTACTGTTGTTGCCCACCTAGATGCGCTCTCTCCTTGGGGTCTGCAACGGTGTTATGGGCTTTTCCAGCGGCCAGGGGTGGGATCACTTTTATTTGTCGCTCGGTTGCTGTCGGCACCCACCAAATCTCACTTGTCCTCTATGGGTCGCAGGAGAGCTATTGGCATCTTCTACAGTCTGTGGTTAGTACACCTAGCTATGCTGCTTTTGCCCTGGGGTCTTCCAGCCTTGTGGCTGGCGGCTGGGTGCCTTCTACTGGTGCTGTGCAGAGGCTTTCCCTAAGGCTTCTGTGAGCCTGTAGGGTTTCCCCCTAGGCTACTAAGCTGGGTCTCTGGAACTCTCTCCAGCCCCAGTCCTCTCCGAGATCTCCGGCAATCCCTAGCCTCACCTGGTGGGCAACGGCAGCTGGGGGTCGCCCCGCCCTCTGGGCTTCTCTCCGGGCCTCTGCCGGGAGCTCTGAATGCTCAGCGTGGCCCCTCTGCTACCGGCAGACAGAGAGTTTTGTCTGCTGCCCGGGCGGAGCTCCGGCGCTTCTCCACCGGATCGCCGGACCCGCCTTTGAAAGTTCCCCCGCCCCTGTCCTCTCCGAGATCTCCGGCAATCCCTAGTCCCACGGGGCGGGCAACGGCAGCTGGGGGTCGCCCCGCCCTCTGGGCTTCTCTCCGGGCCTCTGCCGGGAGCTCTGAATGCTCAGCGTGGCCCCTCTGCTACCGGCAGACAGAGAGTTTTGTCTGCTGCCCGGACGGAGCTCCGGCGCTTCTCCACCGGATCGCCGGATCCGCCTTTGAAAGTTCCCCCGCCCCGGTCCTCTCCGAGATCTCCGGCAATCCCTAGTCCCACAGGGCGGGCAACGGCAGCTGGGGGTCGCCCCGCCCTCTGGGCTTCTGTCCGGGCTTCTGCCGGGAGCCCTGAGTGCTCAGCGTGGCCCCTCTGCTACCGACAGACAGAGAGTTTTGTCTGCTGCCTGGGGGAGCTCCGGCACTTCCCCTCCGGGTCGCCGATCCGGCCTTTGAAAATTCCCCCGCCCCGGTCCTCTCCGAGATCTCCGGCAATCCCTAGTCCCACGGGGCGGGCAACGGCAGCTGGGGGTCGCCCCGCCCTCTGGGCTTCTGTCCGGGCCTCTGCCGGGAGCTCTGAATGCTCAGCGTGGCCCCTCTGCTACCGGCAGACAGAGAGTTTTGTCTGCTGCCTGGCGGAGCTCCGGCGCTTCCCCACCGGGTCGCCGGACCCGCCTTTGAAAGATCCCCCGCCCCGGTCCTCTCCGAGATCTCCAGCAATCCCTAGTCCCACGGGGCGGGCAACGGCAGCTGGGAGACCTCCGTGCCCACCGTGTCTCTCTCTGGGACCCTCCGGGCGCCCCGAGCACCAGGCCGGGTCTCCCCGCCAATGGCGGGGAGAGACTCTCCCCGCGGGCTCAGGTGTGCAACTCCAAAGTTTCCCTCTGCGTTTAGGAGTAATTGCGGGGGGTTTAAGTAGGGTTCTGGTCACCTGTTTCCACCGTCGCTCCTCTGTTGTGTTCTCGCTCCTGCCCTAGATGTGTGTGGATCCTCTGGGGGCGTCCGTTGGAAGAAAGCCGCTTGCGGGTACTAGGCTGCCCGTCGGGGTCGGAGAGTTTTCACCTATTTCCACATCCTCCCGGAGGAAAGTCCGTCCGCCTTCCGATGTATAGTCGCGTGGGTGTCTCAGACGTCCTGAGATGCTGTCTGGATATCCTTTGTCAAGCGATAAGTGTCCAAATAATTGTAGACTCGAAGGGCGAGAGACAAAGAGGACTACTCACGGCGCCATCTTGGAAGAATCGCCTGCCATATCTTTTTTGAAAATTCCCAGTCCAAGTGATTACTCACTCATTCCTTATCTCCTTGCCATCTAGCTTCAATCCCCAATAATGATATCCTAATCAGAGTAGGAAATCCTAGTTATGAAACCCAATGGCTTTTTCTCAGTCTTCGTCTTTATTGACCTCTTTTGAACGTCTTCTTCTTTAAATGTGATTCTCCCTTAATTGTTAGTCACATTTCAAAATTCTCATTCAGCCAATACTTAGTTGTCATCAACTTTGTGTGTGCATTCTGTCAGGTGCTGGAATACAAATGTCAAAAGACACAGACTTAACCCTCAATAAGCTTGTCTAGATTAAAGATAGTTAGGCAACTACCAAATAGTAAGCATGACTATATATATAATATATAAATTACATATAAGAAGCATGATATATATTTGATATATAAGCATTATATATATATCATGCTTATTTGGTTATACATACATGAAATCATGCTTATTATTTGGAAGTTGTATTACATATATATAAAAAGAGCAAAGAGGAAAGTATACCCAAATTTACAGTAATTTTTAGTGGTTAAGTTTATAAGCTTTAGAGTCAGATAGACAAGAGTTTGAGACCTGAATTTGTCACTTGTTAGTTGTATAACCTTGTGTAAGTTATTCAAAGTACTTTAAGAATTAAGTGAATCATTACAGATTATTTCATGCTCACTATATATTTTTTTTCCTTCTTCTTTTCTCCAAAGCCTCCCAGTACATAGCTACACAATCTAGCTGTAGATCCTTCCAGTTGTGCTATGTGGGACGCCGCCTCAGCATGGCCTGATGAGTGGTTCTGGGTCTGTGCCCAGGATCTAACGCAGCAAAACCCTGGGCCACTGAGCAGAGTGCACAAACTTAACCACTCGGCCATGGGGCCGGCTCCTCATGCTCACTATAGAAGAGGAGAACGCTATTGGTGTTCGTGAGTGAGAATGAATCATATAATATAGAGTCCATTACACAAATTACTAGAGGAATGCTTGATTTTAAATGGTTTAATAAAATTATCATAAGTAAACACAAACTATACTATTGTTATCCCACTTCTTAGCATTTTTTAGTATCTGACATAGTCATTTACTGCTGGAGTACATTATAAAATCAATATGTAAACTGCATGGACACAATTTCAAATGAAAAAGCATGCCTTTTGGAGATGGAAAGTTGGTTTGCTGTCCTGACTCAGCACCAGACCTACAGAACACTGGTTAACCAGGCCACCCACACCATTCTGTGAAAAAACACGTGCAGACAAAGTGTTAGCATTTAATAGGCTGCACCTTACCCCAAAATTGGCGGAGTCCCCAAGACTGACTCAAAGTAGAAAGGCAAGAATATATTTCTTTTATTTGTTCTTACCAAAAGGTGAAAAATCTAAAGCAAATTCAGTTTGCTCTGGAACTGCTGATGCTGGAAACTAGCCAATTAGGCAGACTCAAGGGACTCTTTAGTTGAAATGAGCATACCCAAGAATGTATTTTATCTAATACATAAATGGACTGATCGATTGCATACTAAGCAATTCAACTGAGAGACATTCCTTCTGCCACAACTGACCACCTTTATTGACATAAGCCATGAAAGGTGAATCCAGGTATATGCCAAGGACATGTGCCACTCTGCCCCCTCACCACCAACTATGAAACACTGTTTCACTCAGGAGTCCAATCTCCTGCCAGCACGAAGCACGTTAATAGCGTTCCTTGCTATGACATCTTCACAATAAATTTTGCCTTTATGTAGTTAATTTGTTGGTTTCAGTTTCTTTCCTCCCCCTACTCTGGCGGCATGACGCCAGTTGGAACTGTTTTTTGGGCAAGAGTAGGATTTAAAAATTCTGACACATGCAGAAATTTTACATTTTAATTATGGTGGCTTCTGACATCAACTAAAGTAATGGCCAAGGAAGTAATTTGCAAGTATGGCTCCCTCATAGGGTTAACCTAAAAATATCTGTATATAAAATATATACAGATATATATATCTAAATCAGTATACAGATTTAGTACAGAACATGCTCTCTATTTATATATCTACTAATATCTCTGTCTACATGTATGTATATGCGTGTATACGTGTGTATATATAAATATATATATATATTTTTTAATTAATGTTATGATAGATTACAACCTTGTGAGATTTCAGTTGTACATTTTTGTTAGTCATGTTGTGGGTACACCACTTCCCCCTCTGTGCCCTGGTAACCCACCCCCCCTTTTCCCTGGTAACCACCGATCAGATCTCCTTATCAATATACTAACTTCCACCTATGAGTGGAGTCATATAGAGTTCGTCTTTCTCGGACTGGCTTATTTCGCTTAACATAATACCCTCGAGGTCCATCCACATTGTTGTGAATGGGCCAATTTTGTCTTTTTTTATGGCTGAGTAGTATTCCATTGTGTATATATACCACATCTTTTTTATCCAATCATCAGTTTCTGGGCATGTAGGCTGGTTCCACGTCTTGGCTATTGTAAATAATGCTGCAATGAACATAGGGGTGCAACGGACTCTTGAGATTTCTGATATCAGGTTCTTAGGATAGATACCCAGTAATGGCATGGCTGGGTCATAGGGTATTTCAATTTTTAACTTTTTGAGAAATCTCCATACTGTTTTCCATAGTGGCTGTACCGGTTTGCATTCCCACCAACAGTGTATGAGGGTTCCTTTTTCTCCACATCCTCTCCAACATTTGTCACTCTTGGTTTTGGATATTTTTGCCAATCTAACGGGTGTAAGGTGATATCTTAGTGTAGTTTTGATTTGCATTTCCCTGATGATTAGTGATGATAAACATCTTTTCATGTGTCTATTGGCCATATTCATATCTTCTTTTAAGAAATGTCTGTTCATGTCCTCTGCCCATTTTTTGATCGGGTTGTTTGTATTTTTGTTGCTAATCAGTGTGAGTTCTTTGTATATTATGGAGATTAACCCTTTGTCAGATAAGTGGCTTGTAAATATTTTTTCCCAATTAGTGAGCTGTTTTTTTGTTTCAATCCTGTTTTCCCTTGCCTTGAAGAAGCTCTTTAGTCTGATGAAGTCCCATTTGTTTATTCTTTCTATTGTTTCCCTCAACTGAGGAGTTACAGTGTCCGAAAAGATTCTTTTGAAACTGATGTCAAAGAGTGTACTGCCTATATTCTCTTCCAAAAGACTTATTGTCTCAGGCCTAATCTTTAGGTCTTTGATCCATTTTGAGTTTATTTTGGTGTGTGGTGAAAAAGAATGGTCAATTTTCAATCTTTTGCATGTGGCTGTCCAGTTTTCCCAGCACCATTTGCTGAAGAGACTTTCTTTTCTCCATTGTAGGCCCTCTGCTCCTTTGTCGAAGATTAGCTGTCCATAGATGTGTGGTTTTATCTCTGGGCTTTCAATTCTGTTCCATTGATCTGTGGACCTGTTTTTGTACCAGTACTATGCTGTTTTGATCACTGTAGCTTTGTAGTATGTTTTGAAATCGGGGATTGTGATTCCGCCGGCTTTGTTTTTGCTCAGGATTGCTTTAGCAATTCGCGGTCTTTTGTTGCCCCATATGAATTTTAGGATTGTTAGTTCAATTTCTGTGAAGAATGTTCTTGGGATTCTGATTGGGATAGCATTGAATCTGTATATTGCTTTAGGTAGTATGGACATTTTAACTATGTTTATTCTTCCAATCCATGTGCAAGGAATGTCTTTCCATCTCTTTATGTCATCATCAATTTCTTTCAAGAAAGTCTTGTAGTTTTCATTGTATAGATCCTTCACTTCCTTGGTTAAATTTACCCCAAGGTATTTTATTCTTTTCATTGAGATTGTGAATGGGATTGAGTTCTTGAGTTCTTTTTCTGTTAGTTCATTGTTAGTGTATAGAAATGCTACTGATTTATGCACGTTAATTTTATACCCTGCTACTTTGCTGTAGTTGTTGATTATTTCTAATAGTTTTTCTATGGATTCTTTGGGGTTTTCTATATATAAGATCATGTCGTCTGCAAACAGCGAGAGTTTTACTTCTTCGTTACCTATTTGGATTCCTTTTATTTCTTTTTCCTGCCGAATTGCTCTGGCCAGCACCTCCAGTACTATGTTGAATAGGAGTGGTGAAAGTGGGCACCCTTGTCTTGTTCCTGTCCTCAGAGGGATGGCTTTCAGTTTTTGTCCATTGAGTATGATGTTGGCTGTGGGTCTATCATATATGGCCTTTATTATGTTGAGGTACTTTCCTTCTATACCCATTTTACTGAGGGTTTTTATCATAAATGGGTGTTGGATCTTGTTGAATGCTTTCTCTGCATCTATTGAGATGATCATGTGGTTTTTGTTTTTCATTTTGTTGATGTAGTGTATCACGTTAATTGACTTGCGGATGTTGAACCATCCCTGTGTCCCAGGTATAAATCCCACTTGATCATGGTGTATAATCTTTTTGATGTATTGCTGTATTCGGTTTGCCAAAATTTTGTTGAGGATTTTTGCATCTATGTTCATCAGTGATATCGGCCTGTAGTTCTCCTTCTTTGTGTTGTCCTTGTCAGGTTTGGGGATCAGAGTGATGTTGGCTTCATAGAATGTGTTAGGGAGTTCTCCATCTTTCTCAATTTTCTGGAACAGTTTGAGGAGAATAGGTATTAAGTCTTCTTTGAATGTTTGGTAGAATTCTCCAGAGAAGCCGTCTGGTCCTGGACTCTTATTTTTGGGGAGGTTTTTGATTACCGTTTCTATTTCCTTACTTGTGATTGGCCTATTCAGATTCTCCATTTCTTCCTGATTCAGTTTGGGGAGATTGTAGGAGTCTAGGAATTTGTCCATTTCTTCCAGGTTGTTCAATTTGTTGGCATATAGTTTTTCATAGTATTCTCTTATGATCTCTTGTATTTCATTGGTATCTGTTGTGATTTCTCCTCTGTCATTCCTGATTTTATTAATTTGCGATTTCTCTCTTCTTTTCTTGGTGAGTCTGGCTAGGGGTTTGTCAATTTTGTTAATTCTTTCGAAGAACCAACTCTTTGTTTCATTGATCCTTTCTATTGTCTTTTTTGTTTCAATATCGTTTATTTCTGCTCTTATTTTTATTATTTCCCTCCTTCTACTGACTCTGGGCCTTGTTTGTTCTTCTTTTTCTAGTTCTGTTAGGTGTCGTTTGAGGTTGCTTACGTGAGCTTTTTCTTGTTTAGTGAGGTGAGCCTGTATTGCGATGAATTTCCCTCTTAGGACTGCTTTTGCTGCATCCCAAATGATTTGGTATGTCGTGTTCTCATTTTCATTTGTCTCCAGATAATATTTGATTTCTTCTTTAATTTCTTCAATGATCCATTGTTTGTTGAGAAGCGTGTTGTTTAGTCTCCACATTTTTGCACCTTTCTCTGCTTTTTTCTTGTAGTTGATTTCTAGTTTAATAGCGTTATGATCAGAAAAGATGCTTGATATTATTTCAACTCTCTTGTATTTATTGATGTTTGCTTTGGTTCCCAAAATATGGTCAATCCTTGAGAATGTTCCATGTGCACTTGAGAAGAATGTGTAACCTGCTGTTTTTGGATGAAGTGTTCTATATATATCTATTAAGTCCATCTGGTCTAATTTTTCATTTAATTCTATTATTTCCTTGTTGATTTTCTGTCTGGATGTTCTGTCCATTGGTGTTAATGGTGTGTTGAGGTCCCCTACTATTATTGTATTGTTGTTGATGTCTTCTTTTAGTTCTATTAAGAGTCGCTTTACAAATTTTGGTGCTCCTGTGTTGGGTGCGTATATATTTATAAGTGTTATGTCTTCTTGGTGGAGAGTCCCTTTATCATTATATACTGTCCCTCTTTATCTTTCTTTATCTGTTTTGCTTTGAAATCTACCTTGTCTGATATTAGTATAGCGACACCTGCTTTCTTTTGTTCCTTATTAGCTTGGAGTATTGTTCTCCATCCCTTCACTCTGAGTCTGTGTTTGTCTTTGGGGCTGAGGTGTGTTTCCTGGAGGCAGCATATTGTTGGATCTTGTTCTTTGATCCATCCTGCCACTCTGTGTCTTTTGATTGGGGAGTTCAATCCATTTACATTTAGAGTGATTATTGAGATGTGGGGGCCTACCACTACCATTTTGTGTCTTGTTTTCCGGTTTTCTTCAATTTCCTTTGTTTCTCGTCCCATGGTTTAATCTGTTCTGATGTAGAGCTGCTACTCTCTGTTGTTGTCCTTCTACTTATCTCCTCTGCTCTTGGTTTTGTAGCCCCTTTCCTTTTTTGGATTTTTCAGAAATGAGGGTTTTTCTGAGGATTTCCTGTAGAGGAGGTTTTGTGGCAATGAACTCCCTTAATTTTTGTTTATCTTGGAAAGTTTTTATTTCTCCATCGTATCTGAAGGATATTTTCGCTGGGTAGAGAATTCTCGGCTGTAGATTTTTGTCCTTCAGATTTTTGAATATATCATTCCATTCTCTTCTAGCCTGTAAAGTTTCTGCTGAGAAATCTGCTGATAGCCTGATGGGGGTTCCTTTGTAGGTTAGTTTCTTTTGCCTGGCTGTCCTTAGTATTTTCTCCCTGTCGTTGACTTTTGCTAGCTTCACTACTATATGCCGTGGAGTTGGTCTTCTTGCACTGATAAAGTTTGGAGATCTATTGGCTTCTGTCACCTGAAGGTCCATCTCTCTCACCAGATTTGGGAAGTTCTCAGCCATTATTTCTTTGAATAGGCTTTCTGCCCCTTTCTCCTTCTCTTCTCCCTCTGGTATACCTATATTCCTTACGTTGCATCTCCTAATTGTGTCTGATAATTCTCGGAGAGTTTCTTCATTTCTTTTTAGTCTTGCTTCTCTCCCCTCCTCTGCCTGCAGCAATTCTATATTGCCATCTTCCAAATTGCTAATTCTTTCCTCCATATTATCGGCCCTACTGTTCAGAGCATCTAGATTTTTCTTAATCTCCTCTATTGTGTTCTTCATTTCCAATATTTCTGTTTGGTTCTTCTTTATCGTATCAAACTCTTTTGTGACATAGCTCCTGAAGTCGTTGAGTTGTCAGTCAGAATTTTCTCTTAACTCATTGAGTATTTTAATGATGGCTGTTTTGAAGTCATCATCATTTAGGTTATATATCTCATTTTCTTTGGGATTGTTTTCTGTGTATTTGTTACTTTCTTTCTGTTCTGGAGATTTAACGTATTTTTTCATATTGCTTGATGTTGTTGATTTGTGCCTCCGCATGGAGATAGAGTTTAGTTGCTCCTTTCACTTGTTTCAGCTGCTGCGGTGGGGGAGCAGCTGTTTATACTGCACCAACCAGGAACCCTGTCCGCAGTTGCTAACTGGGCCTGGGCCCCTCCTCGTAGCCACAGTGGCCCTTTGGATTCCCTCCTCTGCCGTGGGGGCCGTCACAGGGGGGCTTCAGGCTGCTGGTGCCTACTGTTGTAGCCCACCTAGATGTGCTCCCTCCTTGGGGTCTGCAACGGTGTTATGGGCTTTTCCAGCAGCCAGGGGTGGGATCACTTATATTTCTCGCTCCGTTGCTGTCGGCACCCACAAAATCTCACTTGTCCTCTATGGGTCGCAGGAGAGCTATTGGCATCTTCTACAGTCTGTGGTTAGTTCACCTAGCTATGCTGCTTTTGCCCTGGGGTCTTCCAGCCTTGTGGCTGCCAGCTGGGTGCCTTCTACTGGTGCTGTGCAGAGGCTTTCCCTAAGGCTGCTGTGAGCCTGTAGGGTTTCCCCCTAGGCTACGAAGCTGGGTCTCTGGAAACTCCTCCCAGCCCCAGTCCTCTCCGAGATCTCCGGCTATCCCTAGTCCCACGGGGTGGGCAACGGCAGCTGGGGGTTGCCCCGTCCTCTGGGATTCTCTCCAGGGCTTTCCCGGAGTTGAGTGCTGGGCGTGGCCCCTCTGCTAATGGCAGACAGAGAGTTTTGTCTGCTGCCCGGGCGGAACTCCGGCGCTTCCCCTACGGGTCGCAGAGCCGGCCTTTGAAACTTCCCCCAGCCCCAGTCCTCTCCGAGATCTCCGGCAATCCCTACTCCCACGGGGCGGGCAACGGCAGCTGGGAGACCTCCATACCCTCAGCGACTCTCTCTGGGACCCTCCGGGTGCCGCGAACACCAGGCGGGGTCTCCCCGCCAATGGTGGGGAGACACTCTCCCCGCGGGCTCAGGTGTGCAACTCCAAAGTTTCCCTCTGCGTTTAGGAGTAATTGCGGGGGGTTTAGGTAGGGTTCTGGTCACCTGTTTCCACCGTCGCTCCTCTGTTGTGTGCTCGCTCCTGCCCTAGATGTGTGTAGATCCTCTGGGGGCGTCCGTTGGAAGAAAGCTGCTTGCGGGTACTAGGCTGCTCGGTCGGGGTCGGAGAGTTTTCACCTATTTCCACATCCTCCCAGAGGAAAGTCCGTCCGCCTTCCGATGTATAGTCGCGTGGGTATCTCAGACGTCCTGAGATACTGTCTGGATATCCTTTGTCAAGCGATAAGTGTCCAAATAATTGTAGACTCGAAGGGGGAGAGACAAAGAGGACTACTCATGGCGCCATCTTGGATCTTCTCCAATGTCAGTCTTCTTTTTGTAAAGAGTCCTCTCCCACTGACCTGTCTTCACTGGACACTAGCAGGGGCTCAGATTCACTGTTACCACTGGGAATCCTTCCGGGTCCTCGTCAGGCGGGGCGGCAAGGAGTACTACGCTCTCCACATGGCAGGAGAGGAAAATGAAGGTGCAGATCAGCCTAGGGACACGGAAAGTTCTGCCCTGCACCTCACGCTTTCCTCAGTCCTTCCGCCCCCTCTCCTCCTGGTCTGACTTCCCTCTCGCCTTCGCTTCCCTTCCCGAAGGCCCCATGTCAACTACAAACAAGTCGCGCCATCAAACTCTATATAAATATATATTTTAAAGCATATATTTTATATAAAAAATATATATTATTATATACTATTTTATATTATATTATAATATATAATATGATATATAATAATAAATAATATATAATTAGTAAGAAAATATATATTTATACATACACACACATAAATACACACACACACACACACACACAGTGTCAATGTTAAATAAAAAGCAGTTATAATGTATGGCCTGCTGTGCACTCTCAGTTTCCTACAAAACGACAGCTATAATGGAATTTATCTACAGGATTATCATGGAAACTAAATAATGGATATAAAGTGTTCTACATAGTGCCTATAAGTTAGCAAACTCCTAAGTATTCATAAAATGTCTACCACTATTGCCTCTTGGAGCAACCTTAAGGGAGACATTGAAGTGTACCAAGCAAAGAAAGACATTCCAGAAAATGAGAATGCTGTAGTCAAAGCTATGGTAGTAGGAGAGTATGGTGTATGGGACAAACTCAATGGCTGGACTGGAGAGGACCAGAGTAGAGGCAGGGAAATTATTTAAAGAACTGACACAATTGATGAGGAGCGCCTGGACTACAAGAGTGGCAAAGGAAAAGAGGGGATAGATAAAACAGATATCTAGGACAGAGAATTGACAAGAACTGGTGAATACTTAGGCAGGAGATGAAGGTGAAGAAAGTGATGGATATCTTAGGTTTCTGATGTGATTTACATGTTGGTGACACTAAACCACAGAGCCACAAACATATTTTAGAGGAAGAAGCAGAAGCATTTGGTTTTAACATATTTAAATTAATGTAAAGCATCTAGGTAAAGGTCATCTACAATATATTAGACACATACAGAGAATTCAGAAGTCAACCTTCTTTTTAGAATATCTGATAATATTTATACAATTAGATTCTTATAGAATCATACTGGCAACAACAAAGCGATATTAATCAAGAGTTACACATAATAGAGTTTCATGAATAATCCAGAAAGTATAGGGTAATTCAAACCAGAATTAAATAAACTAACAACAAACTTCCAGCACTACCTCAGCTGCTTTGCCGTTGTAAAGGCGAAAATGATTACAGGCCTTAAGATTGAGCGCGATGGTACTGTCAGGAATTTGCTGAAGGTAAACAGCCAGGACTTCTTGAGACACATCGTAGTAATCCAACTTGTAGTAACACAGGGCCACATACACATTGAGGGCAAGGTATTCCCTATTAGATGAAAGAATTAAGGGTTAACAGCTTAGGTCTACTTCATAGAAACGTTCTCAAACTACAAAGACTTTTTTAATGGCTCCATGGACAGCAAGGGAAAGAGGACAAGAATTCGCCTTCTGAAGAAAGAAGGCAAGATATAATCAGTACAATATTTTTCTTTTTGTATTGTAATATTTGGGTGTTTTGATATAAGTAGAGTAAAAGACGACAACTAGGGGAGAAATGGAAAAGTTCAACTCCTACCTATTTGTGTTAAAAAAAAATGAAACTAACATATGCTGTAATTGAGCATAAATGCAAATAAGCACACACCATATAGAGGACAGACAGACAAGGCAAGTAGACTTAATGACTGAGAATGGGAATGGGTGGGAGACAGTGATGGTAAAGCAAAAGAGGGATCAGGGGAGGTGGATGAGATATTTTGGGGTGTAGGAGAGAGGCAAAGTAGTGATAGTTGGAATGTTAATTCTTTAGAAAGGTTTGTTTCTAATTTTGTCAGCAAATTACCTACAATGTTACTACAACACTAAAACTGATACACCTGGACCACACATTTTCAACAGGGCAATATCAACTCCAAAGGGGCAGAAATTGGTTCTTATGGGCAGGTGGAAAATTGTACTCATTTTATGTATAAAGCACAGATATACATACAGTACATAAATGGATATACAATATATCTGTGCTATTAAAGTTTCAAAAGAGGGTGATTGGGGGGAAAAAGTCTAAAAAAGCTCCTTGGAAGGGTGATGATAAAATAAAGATGGAGAAACTCTGATGTAGACAAGAAGGAGATCTTAATCTCACCAGATTATTGGCTAAACAAAGTTGAACACATAGTGATACTAGACTGAAAGTACACTAGGTCCTCAGCCAAACTAGTTAAGAAGAAATGAACAAAATGAGATTTCAGGTAAGCACAAAAGAACACAGACCTGTTATCTAGCAGTATTCGCTTATAAATATCAATAGCTTCTTGGTAGTGAGATCGCATATAGTGGATTGAGGCCAAACTGAGCTGATCTTCTGTGATATCCTGAAGATTTTGATGAAAGTTCATCAATTTCTTCTCATCATTAAACTAAAATTGTGAGAGACAGAAAGGCATGTAGAGATTCACGTTAGAGTACAGTTAGAGAAATCAACACCTATGGTGTGGAGATTTTAACTCCTCCCTCAGCCATCTCATCTCTATGGTCTTCCCCTCCATTCCTTGTCGTCTTCTCCTTTGTCTCTCCTTCAGAGAAAGAACGAAAGCCTCAGCAAAGCCTTGACAATGGAAAGTCTATAAGTTACAGCTAATATTCATTACTTGATGGCCCCCCCCTCTTACTTTCTTTTTCTTTTCTATTTCTTTATATTTTCTCCCTTTCCTTTTTTTCTATGTCTCTTTATCTTTTTTATATGCTGTTTATAAGAGAGATATTTAAAATGGAAGGACACAGAAAGGCAGAAAGTAAAAGGATGTAAAGAGATATAACAGGCAAACACTGACCAAAAGAGAGCTGAGGCAGCTCTTCAACTATGACAAAGCAGACTTTCTGTGAAGAGGGATTTTTAGAGTTAAGGAAAGACATTTCACAATGATAAATGTTTCAATCCACCAGGTGGACATAATTCTAAATTTCCATGCCCTTGATAGAGTCTGAAAAACATGTAAAGCAAAAACTGAAACAACTAAACAGAGAGACAGATAAATACAGTGTGAAATTTTTTTTTAAGATTTTTACATTTTTTTTCCTTTTTCTTCCCCAAAGCCCCCTGGTACATAGTTGTATATTTTTAGTTGTGGGTCCTTCTAGTTGTGGCATGTGGGATGCTGCTTCAGCATGGCTTGATAAGCAGTGCCATGTCCACGCCCAGGATTCAAACTGGCGAAACCCTGGGCCACCGAAGCGGAGCGTACGAACTTAACCACTCAGCCACAGCACCCGCCCCCTTTTTTTTTTTTTAAGATTTTTTAAATTTTCAGTGTGAAATTTTTAAATGCACCAAAAATAATTATTTTCATATACTGCCTGTGGACAATTAGATAAACTTTCTGTAAAATAACTTAGCAATACCAATTAAAAACTTCATAGTTGTTCATACCCAATAATTCAGTAAGTCCATTTCTAGGATATTCAGAAATGTATTTTTATAATTAAAATTAAAAACAATCTAAAAGTCAAATAAATAGGAAATGTTACACAAATTACGGTACATGCATACAATGGAATGTTATAAAAACCATTTTAAAAAATTATGGTTTTAGGGGCCGGCCCCATGGCCAAGTGCTTGGGCTCGGCATGCTCTGCTGTGGTGGCCTGGGTTCATGGGTTCAGATCCCAGGCACAGACCTACACTACTCATCAGCCATGCTGTGGCAGCAATCTATATATAAAATAGAGGAAGAGTGGCGCAGATATTAGCTCAGGGTGAATCTTCCTCAGCCAAAAAAAAAATAAAAATGATTTTGAAGACTATTTAGTGACTCAAGGATATGCTCATAGTATAAAGGTAAGTAAAAACAAAAACCAGGAGCCAGCCCCATGGCTGAGTGGTTAAGTTCTTGTGCTCTGCTGTGGCGGACCACGGTTTTGCCGGTTCGGATCCTGGGTGCAGACATGGCACCACTCATCAAGGCCACGTTGAGGCAGCATCCCACATGCCACAACTAGAAGGACCTGCAACTAAGATATGCAACTATGTACCGGGTTGGGGGGGGTCGGATTTGGGGAGATAAAGCAGAAAAAAAAAAAGATTGGCAACAGTTGTTAGCTCAGGTGCCAATTTAAAAAAAAAAAGCAGAATACAAAAACATATATTCAGCGTGAGTCCTATTCTGCAAAATAAAATAAACAAAAATAAAAATATGCATATAAAAAATTATTATCCTAAAAGGAGATATAATATACCAAAAGGTTGAAATGTAGTTATCTTTAAATATGGTATATGTTATTTCCTTTTTTTCTTATTTCTATTTTGTTTAATAGAATTAATGTGTAACTTTTATAACACAAAAAATTATTTTAAAAAATCATTTTATGATGATGATCAAAATTATTACTATAAGGCAATTCTGAAAAGTGTTGACTTACTTCTAGGCATCAGGGCAAGGTGTTTTTGATTCTGTTTTCTAAGAGACAATAGGATAGTTGAAACAAACTAATCTTCTTAAATGACTACTGCTTAAGAAAAACTAAAATTTAATATCTCTGAATAAATTAATAGGGTAAAAAACTTTGATGGAGGAGAAAAACCCTATAAAGTTAACAGTTATATTCTACTGGTTCTGGAAATATCATTAACAAGAATTTCTAGTTAATTACCTTTCACCATTGTTGGTAAAAAGAAGGAAGAAAGAGAAAAATATTTTACAAGCACAAAGTGTGAAATGAGAACATAAATACCTTGTGAGCCAAGTGGAAGAGGAGGCGGTTTTGAAGTCGGCTTTTTGGAGCTGAAAAAAAAATCCAAGCTGCTTATTAAAGAACCCAATTGTCTACGGCACTTAGTCCCTTGTAGGAATGACATGAGGCTCAGATAAATCTTCCCAAATCCTTACCCATCTGACCCTCATATGTCTCTGCTAGAACGTATATAATTTTAGTCTAATTTCCATCTGCAGTAGCATCAAGAATCAGAAGAAAAACGTTCTAAGGCTCTGCTCTTCTCCACCACTTCTCTGTCTGGTTCCATTATGGTGACCCACAGCACAGCGCTCCACACACACAGTTCTAGCAGCAGCCCATCGCTGTGCTGTTCACATACTGAACCAAACACTGGAAATAAATGGTTATGGTCAACTCAATACATCTGGAAATCCACTCTCATTCAGCTGTTCTTTGCAGTATTCTCTGTCAATTCCTTCTGAAATCTCCTTTCCCACACACTGCCATATTTTCTTACACACTAGCCCAGCCTCTATTCCATAGGTCTTCTAGCATGATCATCTGCCACGCTGAAACAGATAGCCACGCAAAAAGGTTAAGTTCCAAATTCCCTTTGCACTCTTGGAGAATCTTCCTAATTCGGGACACCCATCCTATATCCCTTTACAGTAAAAAGTCATACTTCAGTGTACAAAAAAGAAAAAATATATACGGAAAGAGAGACAGCTACCATGATCACTTTCTATGTGTCTAACACTGTTCTTGGCACACACAAAATCTAGAAACATGAGATAAAGTAAGTAACTTAAAGGCTCTAATAACTAACTTAGGAAAAACTACATTAATACATATGAAACAATTTGGGTATGAATCAAGAAAGGCTTCAAGTTCCACATTTTCCAGGAATTTGAGTTGGAATTTTTTCTAAATATGTATATATCAGTTAATTCTCTAAGAATTCTAACCTATTGTAACCTGGAATACATTCTTCCCTAACAAATCTCCTAACAAATATTCTCTTGCTCACTTTCTCTGCATTTCTTTGAATTTAAGTTGATTCACAGTCTAATTATTCTTCATCTTTCCTCCCATGTTTCCCTTTTGCTATACTCTTATTTGCAAATTTGAGTCCAGTTTCCTAAGATGACTGCCATGACAAAGCAAAAGGGAAGAAGTCTGGATTGTTCAAGCTGAAATTGCTTGGCTCCTCACTCCAAAGCAGGAAAAGCAGCTATAAAATCCACATCCCTAAGAGTTTGAACAACTATACCCAACTCCTACCAACAGCATGAACATCCTACCACGTGGGGCCTAAGAAAGACACCTCTCCCTTTTTCTTCTTTCATCCTTCTGCTTTCTGGCTGTAGCTTCTGGGGAGACGGGGTGGGGAGGGCAAGCAGCACAGAGATTAACTCTCTTTACATGTACAGTTGCTCAGATCCAATATTTTTTGAAGAGTAAAGCTATTTTTAAACTTTCTAATGTCACTTGGTTTTTCCTCAATAGAAAAAGGAATTAAGTTTTAAAATCTCAAAAATGACTCTTACTATATTAGTGATGAATACCAGATATTAAAAGGCCCATTTTACCTTTAAATCCAGCTGCTTCAGCTTGTTTATACATTCCGAGAAAGAAGTAGGTACAGGCTAGGTTCACCCAGACTTCAGGATTGCAGTTTTCCTCTTTTGTTGCATTTTCATATTCCTGAAATACATATTAAGTAGCCATCTCATTTCAGCAGTAAAGCCATCCATGGGTCATTCTTCTACAACGGAATAGGATTTCTTACTGAGACTGTGCACATTTAAGGAATCCTACCTGCTCCTCAACTATCCTCTACCTGTAAGGTTAAATACTGAGCTGAAGCTCAATCCTAACTACACAGGACTGTTGGTCACATAATCTTATGCTTGTTCTTTCCCCTTTTAACATTGATATAGGCTAACAAACTGCAGAAATGAAAAGTGACTAACATATTTTATTTTTGCTAACTTAAAAAGACATACAAAAGGGGCCAGGCCAGTGGCACAGCAGTTAAGTTTGCACACTCCGCTTCAGTGGCCTGTGGTTCACCAGTTGAGATCTGGGTGGGGACCCTCACATCGCTTATCAAGCCACGCTGTGACAGGTGTCCCAGGTACAAAGTAGAGGAAGATGGGCACAGATGTTAGCTCAGGGCCAATCTTCCTCAGCAAAAAGAGGAGGATTGGCAGTGACTGTTAGATCAGGGCTAATCTTCCTCAAAAAAAAAAAAAGGAGACATACAAAAGATACCTTATAAAAAACACATAGGTTCAGTTAACTTAAAATCTGATGACCTTAATACACTACAAATTTCACTTCATTCTAATTGTTTTCTGGCTTTGTTTATGTGGCTTTACATTTTAAAAAGATATTTTTTTCCTTCCAAGAACAGTTTTTGAGATTCACTCTGTCAACTACATTTTCCATATACTTTTACTATTTATCAGTCTTTCCCCGATGGCTTTGTTTCTTTTTCTGACTACATTTGGGTTATTGTCTTTTCTCCTACATCTTTCACAAATACTACCAGCCTCTGTTCTTTCCTTTTCACATTTCCCTTTTCCTTCACCGATTTCGTTGCTTTGTTCTTCATCTCACCTCCCCGTGACCTGATCTTGGATACTTTCATTTCAGCTATGCGGGTTCTTTAAATATCCTTAGATTACATTTTGGGAGTAAGACTATCTTGGAAATGTTTAAACAATTTCATCTCCAAATTAAAAACTGCTTGACATAAGGCATCTATAATTTTATCTAGGTCCATAATCCTAAAGACTGTTCATCGTTAGATAGGGTTTACAACGACCAACGACGACAACTTTCAAAACAATACTTGCAAAAATATAAAGATAATATACTCTGTCCTATGTCTAAAATTAACAAATCCAAATAAAAATTAACTTCTTTTAAGAAAAGAATCATGAACATTCTTTATCAAAAGGGCTTATTTTTCTTCTTCTGAAGATTTCTTTAAGAAATACAAATGTTAATATGTTGAACAATCTCATTAGTATATATCTAAAAGTAAAAAGTAAACAGGACATATATACATACACTTGAACATAGATAAAAGATTTCTGAAGCCATACATCAAAAATGAGCCAATGGTTGCCTCCATTAACAAAAAAATAGGATTGGGGAAGGCAGACAGGATGGCTTTTTTTATTTTTACTTTGTTCCCTTCCATATTGTTTGAATTTTATCATGAGTGTATATTATTATAATACAAAGCTTAATGACATTTTCAAAACCCTTCCGTTATAATTTTTTTTTTTTACTAACCTCTAAAGCTCTCTTGTAGTCACCCAGGTGAAAGGCACAGTATCCAATCCACAAATTAGTATCCTCTTCCTGTTCCCCAACATGACGTTTGAACTTCAGGTTAAAATTTCATGAAAAAAAAATGATGAAAAACTTTGAATAGTAAACCCTCTGTTTAAAAACTGCTATGTTAAGTTACTGATGAACAACAGGAAATCACAAGTAATTGAAACAAGACAATACCCAATTTAATTAAACCTATACCTACAGAACTTAGCACAATCACCTTCTGATTGTCATAGAAACTTATATTTCAAATATTTCACATTTGCTTTTCTGTATTTACTGACACCTTACTCCAGAAAGTATTTAAGAGATATTCTCATAACAATTCTGGGGGATATGTAAGGAACGTAAGAACTATGTGAATTATTTAATGCCAAATAACTGAAGGTTAGCGAGATTAAGCAATGAACTCAAGGCCACACAGCCAGTAAGTGTGGTGGCAGGGACCACCAGAGCCCACTGACTCCGAAGCCCATGTTCTCCCACTCCATGCTCTGCTGCATTCAACCCCACACTTCAAACCTGTCCCATTAGCACACACGTACATTTATTCATAGGTCATGACCTTTCACTGAGGACAAGCCACTACAGCATTCTACTACCCCGGAACAGGCTTACCAGGGCTCATAAGAACTACGGGTGTTCAGAAGACTGGCCTCATTTATGTTCATTGTGAAAAAATTTTTATGAATTCCTCAGCTAACAGAAGAAAAGTCCTGTTTTGGAGGAAAGGACCGAGACCTTGAAGGAGGAGTCTGAACCACCATGTAAGGTGAGATTTTTTTCACTCTACAGGGTGATAAATCAAAAACATGGGTGCAAAATTAAATAGTGAGCCAACACATATTTACAGAGCATTGCTACAGAACTTCTGGTTCCTTGACCATTACAAGATGAAGACATCGTGGATACTTTCCTGTCTGGGCTAAGACCTTACGCTTGTAGCTAACTCCATAACATTAGAAAGCCTCCTCTCACCAATGCTGTGAATTTGAGTCCAGTACCTTAAGTGTGAAGAAATTCTTCTTTGAGGTCTCCCTGAATTTGCCCCAGGAATTCCCTGGAGCCACAGGAGAACTAAGGAGACTTCTTCACCCCAAACCACGGCAGTTCTCATTCCCAGACTGCATGGCCCTTTGACCCTAAGAATGTAAGCACAGAGCAGAGCCTCCCTGACAATTAAAGGCAGTGTGGGATTACACAAGAAATGTGTGGTCTTTGCCTTAAAGAAAATAGAGAAGAAAAAGAGAGACTGAAAAAAATTAGACAAATCCCTACCACTCAGTCCACTGATTGACAGAGCTAGAAGGTCCTTCCAAGCCAACTTCCTCACTTCCAAGATGAGAAAGCTGACATCAGAAAGTCACACAAGGTGCTCAAAACCAGAGCACTAGGAGGAAACAGAGGACTATACATGGAAGACTGAGAAAGATACATAAGCTAACTAAAATAATTATCGTTGATAGAGAAGAGTGGCATGGCTGCAGCAGTGCTTTGGAGAAATGACTGCGGCACAACACAACCAGGTTGTGCTGTCAAAACTCTTCATCTCTTTGATCTTCGGTGCACTCCTTCATTCTCCCATAACCTGTGCGTCCCACAAAGCAGTGTCTCAAAGTGCAGCGTCCTTGGACCATCTACTTTAGAAGCACTTAGGCTAGTTGCCAAAAAAGCAGGTTCCTGAACACCACCAAAGACGGATTCTGTAGAGAATCAGAATCCCTAAGGCGGGGCCGGCCCCGTGGCCGAGTGGTTAACTTGGTGCACTCCACTTCGGCAGCCCAGGGTTTCACTGGCTAGGATCCGGGCGCAGACATGGCACCACTCATCAAGTCACGCTGAGGCATCATCCCACATGCCACAACTAGAAGAACCCACAACTAAAAATATACAACTGTATACCGGGGAGCTTTGGGGAGAAAAAGGAAAAATAAAATCTTAAAAAAAAAAAAAGAATCCCTAAGGCAAGGGTTCATGAATACATATCTTAATAAGTACCCTAGGTGATTCTGAGGCATATTGAAAGGTGAGACCTGCTGCCACAGATTTGAAATATGTTCTAAAGCTATAAGATTTTAGACAATGAGCATGAAGCATGGTTGAATTATTTAAATTTGGTAAAAATGTTATAATATATAATAGAAATAAATCATAAATTGGTCAGGGGTTGGGAAGAACAGTGTGTGAACCGACACTGTATTAAATGTGCCTCTCTATTTTTCAGTTGGATTCACCATCGGTGGGACCAGACATAATTAAAAGTGTCCCTCAAAAGAAAAAGTCAAAAGGAAATGCTAGAAATGAAAAAACTCTGTAACAGAAATGAAGAATGCCTTTGATGGGCTCATCTGTAGACTGGACTCAACCAAGGAAAGAATCAGTGAGCTTGAAGATATGTCAATAGAAACTTCCCAAACTGAAATGCAAAGAGGAAAAAGAAGACAGAATAGAATATCCAAGAACTGTGGACAATAACAAAAGATATAACATACATGTAATGGAAATAGCAGAAGAAGAAGAGAGAGAGAAAGGGACAGAAGAAATATTTGAAGTAATAATAGCTGAGAATTTTCTAAAATTAATAAGATACATCAAACCACAGATCCAGGAAGATCAGAGGGGCACCAAGCAGGATAAATACCAAAAAAAAAAAAAAAACTATACCTAGGTATATGATTTTCAAACTGCGGAAAACCAAAGACAAAGAGAAAATCTTGAAAGAAGCGGGGGGAAAAACATCTCACCTATAGGAAAACAAGGGTAAGAATTAAATCAAACTTTTTTTCAGAAACCATGCAAACAAGAAGAAAAAGAAGTGAAGCATTTAAAGTGTTAAAAGAAAAAAACCCATCAACTAGAATTCTGTATCTAGTGAAATTATCCTTCAAAAGTGAGGAAAAATAAAGACTTTCTCAGACAAAAAAGAAAAAGCGTCCCTCAAGAAATAAATCTCTTTTTAGTTCATCTTTAATCAGGTTTACAGTTAACTTGGAACTGGAATCTGTGCCTGACTAGATTGAAAGGAAGCCCCAGAATGTGCGCACCTGTTCCAACAGCACAGCACCCAGCATTCACCCAAGCATTCGTCTGCGTTCTGGTATTCACCTCCCAAGAAGCAACCTTCTTTGGACATTACCTCCAATAGAGTAATAGCTCCAGTGAAATCTCGTTGCGAAAGCAGCTCCTCTAGCTTTGGAATCTTCCTACCTTTCTTCTTTCTTTTGTCCGCTTGCGGTAGGTCCCCGCCTACAGCAGGTTTGGCCCTTGAAAGCATCTGTGAAAGAAACAACAAAGATCCAACTCCTACGGTCAGTTTTAAACTGAGTGTGACAGCTCCAGCATTTACAAGTCAAATCCTTAAAAACGAATCCCAGGGAAGCCTATTCAAACTCCTTCTGTAACACGTATTTTACTAAAGGGGTCAAGGCCCTGGACTTGAGCTGAACCAAGCAGCTACTCCCAACTTCTGTATCTTCTCCAACTAGAGCGAGATAAGAGACGCCTTCGCGCAGCTTCTGTCATCTCAGCCTTCCCTTGGTCCGCTTTCCAGCTCACGCGTAGCTCAGGTGTAGGGAAATGCAGAAGCAGGAGGAAAGAAAGCATCAAAGTCTTTAGTGGTACCCCTGTTCCCCGTGGGAACACGGGGAGGACGAGATCATCCTCTGCTGACACTCTTACACTTAGCCCAGAAGTGCGCTGGGAACCGCCAATCTCCAGTCCCAGGACCTACTCAGAGTTCTCCCTCACTGTTCAGCGCCACTAACCATCTTTTCGTCGGTCCTGTGAGCCCTCTCCGCAGACAGACCCCAAAGGCCGGGCCTCAGAGCGTCTCCGCATCCACACAGCTCGCTCTGTCTCCACGGCAACCCCGCGGGCGGGCTGGTCCGTCCCAGATTAGCGCTCTCAGAAGAACCGGTGCCCTCCGCTTCGTGGTTCCGTTCCGCTTCCTCCTCTCCTAGGAAGAGAGCGTCGTTCCTTTGCTAGGAGTGAGAGTTTGTTTCTCTGTTTATGTGTTTACTTCAGGAAAAAGCGAATTCGAATGGCCTTGCTTTTCGAATACATGTTCCGTGGGAAAGTCATTTTCAAGGACCACTTCCGATTTGGACCGCGTTGGGCTCCATAGCAACCCCCGGCGCTGACTGGCGCGTGATGTCGGCCTCCGGTGGCTGTGGGAAGCTTAGGAAGAAATTTCTCCTGAACCGAGGAAGCTGGCCTATGGAAGCGGGAGTTCACCAAAATACGTTTATTTCCGTTGACACACACAATATGGAACTGTCATAAATATGTGTTGTTTGGAGGACTTAATTTATCTTACTTGCGAACCCAGTTAACACGGCTGCAAAGGTGATCTAGTCACCGAATCATGGAATGTTAGAGAGCTGAAAGGGACGTCGAAGGACTTCGAGGCCAATCCTGAGAATTAACAGAACTAACATCTGGAGAAGTGAAGTAATTCTTCCAAGTGTATAGGCAGTTGTGGCACGGTTGAATTACATTACACACCACCCCGAATAACTAGCTTTATAGAGACTCAAGTGTACCATAAGCTCATAGAACGAAGGTATGACTTCCTAGATTCTTTCGCAGCCTCGTGGCGCTTCAGCCCCTGCCTCCCTCCCCCAGCCCCCACCACTACTTGAAGAGTAAATGAATGACTACGTATCTCAATTCACTGACACATACACTTTTGTATACACGCAAACATTGATATATAGATAGATATAGATATATAGAGATATACAGAGACATGGAGATAGGCATCTGTGTAGACTTCCGAGATGCACAAATTCACCAGCACAATACTTAACAATTCTTTTGGTTCCAAATATCACAAATATTCCTACTTTTGGTTGAATTTAAAACAAAATTATTTTTAGCTCATTTTTACAGAATAGTCTATATAATTTTGGAATCTCTTTGTTGTGATATTATTCAAATACCATAAAACTCACCCTTTTAAGATATACAATTCATCGCTTCTTGGCCTTTTGGCTAAGATCAAGTGTAACGTGTACAATTCAGTGACTTTCAGTATATTCACAGTGTTGTGTATCCATCACCACTATCCAACTCCAGAACACTTTCATCATCCCCAAAAGAAACCCCACATCCATCAACAGTTGTTCATCATTCCCCCCCTGCCCCCAGCCTCTGACAACCACTAATCTATCTTCTGTTTCTATGCATTTGCCTATTCTGGACATTTCCTGTAAGTGAAATCATACAAACAGAGATCTACATACCATATCTAAACACTGAAAATTTTTAAATCAGAGCAAACTGTTAAATAAAATGTTTTATCCTTGTATTCTGACAAATATACAGTCATAAAGAAGGTCAGGCTCTAATTTAGAATTCTCACGCTTCTCAGAATGCTGTTGCTAGAGATGGCAGTGTGGAGAGAGCTAGCCCCAACCCTCAACCCATGCCCTTCTCTTCTCAGCCCAGGCTCCATCTGCACCATGAGGAGCAGTGTGTGTGTGTGTGGACACCTAGCCCATAAGTGCAAGCTGTTGTCACCCACTCTCTCGTGAACTGTCACTCTCTGACACACCTAAAGGGAGAACAGATGCAGGGAAGAGACCTGTGCAGGTGTGGAAACAGGCTTGGGGTTGCGTGGCAGGGAATTCAGAGTCCTGGGCACCATAGCATGGTGAGGATGGCTGCAAGAACCCCTTAGCTCCATGGCTTCTTCACATCTGGTGTAGAGTCAGAGCACTGAGCCCTGGGCAGGGACCCCTCTCTCTAGGGCCTAAGGGCAGTATTGCTGATAATGCTGTAAACAGCCTTGTTGATCTTGCTAAATCTATTGAAATGATCTCTGATTTCTAGCAGTTTGGGATACTGCTTTAAACCTCTAAATTCCTGTAGAGGCTGTTTGAACCATAGCTATAATTATGAAGGACAGAACATGGCATTAAGTATACTTGAGAAGAAGCTATTATTCCCAGCTACAGCTCTAAGAATCTAATGTGTTATGAAACACATAACAACAGAGACACACAAAAGCTGGTTGCATGGGTTTAAGAGGGAAAGTTGGAACTTGCAAACTTGTTGCAATTGCAATAGAACAGCAATTTCTGAGAGGTTGTAAAAAATAACTCAGATTGTGATGATAGTTGTGTGACTATGTAAATTTACTTAAAAGCATTGAACTGTACAATTAAAACAAGTTAATTTTATGATATGTAAATTGCATTTTGCTAAATCTGTTTTCTTGTTGTTTTTTGTTTTAAGGTAATCCGGATCTGAGCTCAGAGTGCTGTTCTGGAGTCTCTGTTACTCCAGTCTAGCCCTGTTGCACAGTGGTATTGACACGAAGTCCTTGGAAACCACCAATCATTCTCCAGGGCCATGAGTTGCTGAGGGAATATGAAAGACAGTAAGAAGTTTTGGCATTTCTTGATAGAGTGGATTTTCCTTAAGGAAAAGTTCTCACGAAAAGGAGAACCCTCACCATTTCTGCTACAGAACCACAGTCACTGTATTCATGAATTCTATTGAGTGCTGTTAGTTTTTTCTTCTTTTGTTCACTAGTTTCACAAATATTCCACCTTACCATTGAAAAGGATGTTTTAAAAGACAAATTTTAGGGAGGGACATCAGCATCATGGCAGAGTAAGCTCTTCCCTTAGACTATCCCCCCTAAGATACAATGAAAAGGACACTCATAAACCAGCAGAGGACATTGACACAACACAATAGATGTCTGAGAGATCCGTGCAGCCCTACCTCTGAAGGTGGAGGTGCTGGGCCCTCAGGGAGGCAGTGGAAGGAGGTAAGGAGATCTCCCCTCCCTCCCCAGATGGCAGAGATCTAGGGCACAGGACCACATGCATCTATGCGGGGTCGGGGAGGAGAGCTGCCCTCCACAGAAATTTCTTCACTCTCAGAATTGCCTCCCAGCCTGTGGGAAAGCTCTACACCGAGGAGGAAAAGCAATCGTGAGGGTGTCTTCATCAACCCAAGCACCCCAGGAGGGCAGAGAGTGAGTGCAGAGTGGGAGAGCCCTAGGACCGTACATGTGAAACAAAGTACCCCTTCCCCATCCTGGTGCATCAGCTCAGCCAGTCAGCCAGAGCAAGGGACTCTGCCAGAGAGCCTACCCATAGGTTTGTTAAGCAGCAGAGGTGAGCATGCAAACACAGATGGGCCCTGTCAGCATAGCTTCCAAAGGACAGGCACAGATGCCAGAGATCATGGAAGGCCCAGAATACACAGCTCCTACACCCTCACCCCCAGTGGCAGCAGGTAGAATCTGTGACCAGATACTACCACTATGCACAAATACACCCCATCAAATAGTATGAAGCGTTATATTAACACTCCAGACCAGAAGGAGAATGACAAGCACCCAGAAATCAATCCTGAAGGCACAGAAATTTACAATCTAAATGACAGAGGATTCAAAATAGCTATCATAAAAAAACTCAATGCATTACAAGAAAACTCATAAAGACAGTTCAATGAAATCAGGAATAAAATTAATGAACAGAGGGAGTTCTTCACAAAAGAGATTGAAACCATAAAAAAAAAATCAAAGACGTTGGAGATGAAAAACACAATGAATGAGATAAAGAAAAATCTGGAGTCCTTAAATAACAGAGCTGATTTATGGAGGACAGAATTAACAATTTAGAGGACAGAAATGTGGAAATGCTTCAGTGGAGGAGAAGGGAGAACTAAGACTAAAAAGAAATGAAGAAATTCTCTGAGAAATATCTGACTCAATTAGGAAATGCAACATAAAGATGATAGGTATTCCAGGTAGAGAAGAGAGGGAGAAGGGAATAGAGAGATTATTCAAAGAAATAATAGCAGAGAACTTCCCAAACCTGGAGAAGGAGCTGGAATTACAAATAAAAGAAGCCAATAGAACTCATTACTTGATGTAAAAAGACCTTCTCCAATGGATATATTAGTAAAACTGGTAAAAGTCGATGACAAAGAAAAAATATTAAGGGCAGTAAGGCAGAAGAAAATAACCTATAAAGGAACCCCTATCAGGCTTTCAGTAGATTTCTCAGCAGAAACCTCACAGGCTAGGAGAGAGTGGAATGATATATTCCAAATTCTGAAAGACAAAAACTTTCAGCCAAGAATACTCTATCCAGTGAAAATATCCTTCAGATAAGATGGAGAAATAAAAACTTTCCTAGATAAACAAAAGCTGAGGGAGTACATCATCACAAGACGCCCCACCCCCCAAGAAATGATCAAGAAGGCTCTCATACCTGGGGGAAAAAGAGAAGTGTTTACAAAGCCTTGAGTGAGAGATAAATAGGCAAACAAAATCAGAAAATTGCAGCGTTCTATCAGAACAGGTTAGCAAACACTTAATTATAACATTAAAGATGAAGGGGAGGAAAGCATCAAAAATAAATATCATCACTGCAAGTTACCCACAAACTCACAACACAAAATGGAATAAGCTGTGACAACAATAAATTAGGGAAGAGGAAAGGGTTGGAACCTGCTTAGACTAAGGAAATAAGAGGCTATTAGAAAAGGGACCGTCTATGAGATCTATACAAACCTCATGATAACTGCTAAACAAAAAATCAGAGCAGAGATACAGGTGATAAATAAAGAGAAAACAAAAAACCATCATAGAGAGCCACTAAACTGAATTGGCAACCAAAATACATGGGACAAGAAACAGGGGAAATACAGAACAATGGGAAAAAAGTGATAAAATGGCAGCATTAAGCCCTCATATATCAATAATCACTCTAAATGTAAATGGATTGAGTTCTCCAAAGAAAAGACACAGAGTGGCTGGGTGGATTAAAAAATAAGACCCAAAAATATGCTGCCCCCAGGAAACACATCTCAGCTCTAAAAACAAACAGAAGCTCAGAGTGAAGGGATGGAAGATGATACTCCAAGCTAGTGGCAAACAAAGACAGCAGATGTTGCCATACTTATATTAGATAAAGTAGACTTCAAGATAAAAGAGGCAATGAGAGACAAAAAGGGGCAGTATATAATGATAAAATAGATACTGCATCAATAGGACATAACACTTACAAAACTATATGCACCTAACACAGGAGCAACAAAGTACACAAAGCAATTATTAACAGACATAAAAGGAGATATTAACAGCAACACAGTAGTAGTAGGGGACCTTAACACCCCTCTTACATCAATGGATAGATCCTCTGGAGAGGAAGTCAATAAGGAAATAATGGAATCAAATGAAATACTAGACTAGATGGACTTAATAGACATATATAGCACACTCCATCCCAAAACAGCAGATGACACATTCTTCTCAAGTGCACATGGAACATTCTTAAGGATAGACCATATGTTGGGAAACAAGGCAAGCCTCAATAAATTTAAGAAGACTGAAATCATATCAAGCATCTTTTCCTATCACAATGCTATGAACCTAGAAATCAACCACGAGAAAAAAAGCTGGGAAAGTGATAAATGTGTAGAGACTAAACAACATGCTACTGAACAACAAATGGGTCACTGAAGAAATTAAAGGAGAAATAAAAAAATCTGAAGACAAATTAAAATGAAAACACACCATACCAACTCACATGGGATGCAGCAAAAGCAGTCCTAACAGGGAAATTCATAGCAATACAGGCCCACCTTAACAAGAAAGAAAAATCTCAAATAAGCAATCTTAAACTCTACCTAACGAAAGTAGAAAAAGAAGAACAAACAAATCCCAAAGTCAGCAGAAGGGGGGAAATAATAAAAACTAGAGCAGAAATAAATGAAATTGAAACACAAAAAACAGTAGAAAGGATCAATGCCACTTAAGAGCTGGTTCTTTGAGAAGATAAACAAAACTGACAAACCCTTAGCCAGACTTACTAAGAAAAAAAGAAAGAAGGCTGAAATAAAGGAAAAGAATGAAAGAGGAGAAATCACAACGATACCATAGAAATATAAAGGATTATAAGAGAATACTATGAAAAACTATATACCAACAAATTGGGCAATCTAGAAGAAATGGATAAATTCTTAGACTCATACAACCTCCCAAAAGTGAATCAAGAAGAACAAGAGAATCTGAATAAACTAATCACAAGTAAAGACATTGAAACAGGATCAAAAACCTCCCAAAAAACTATAACTCCAGGACCAGACAGTTTCTCTGGAGAATTCTGTCAAACATGCAAGCAAGATCTAATACCTATCCTTCTCAAACTATTCCAAAAAATTAAAGAAGATGGAACACTTACTGACACATTTTACGAGTCCAACATTACCCTGATCCCAGAGGCAGAAAAGGACAATACAAAGAAGGAAAATTACAGGCCAATATTACTGATGAACACAGATGCAGATATCCTCAAAACAATATTGGCAACCCAAATACAGGAATACATTAAAGGATCATACACCATGATCAAGTGGGATTTATACCAGGGATGGTTCAACATCTGCAAATCAATTGCTGTGATACACCACATTAACAAAATGAGGAACAAAAGCCACATGATCATCTCAATAGATGCAGAGAAAGTATTTAACAAGATCCAACATCCATTTATGATTAAAACTCTCAATAAAATGGATATAGAAGGAAAGTATCTCAACATAATAAAGGCCATATATGACAAACCCACAGCGAACATCATACTCAATGGGGAAAAACTGAAAGTCATCCCTCTGAAAACAGGAACAAGACAAGGGTGCCCAGTCTCACCACTTTTATTCAACATAGTACTGGAGGCTTTCGCCAGAGCAATTAGGCAAGAGAAAGAAGTAAAATGTACCCAAACTGGAAAGGAAGAATCTACAGATTCAACACAATCCCAGTCAGAATCCCAATGACATTCTTCACAGAAATAGAACAAAGAGTCCTAAAATTCATATGGGGCAAGAAAAGATCCCAAATAGCTAGAGCAATCTTGAGAAAAAAGAACAAAGCTGGAGGCATCACAATCCCTGACTTCAAAATGTACTGTAAAGCTATGGTAATCAAAACAGCATGATACTGGGACAAAAACAGGCACACAGATCAATGGAACAGAACTGAAAGCCCAGAAGTAAAACCACACATTTATGGACAGCTAATCTTCAACAAAGGAGCCAAGAACATACAACGGAGAAAGGAAAGTCTTTTCAATAAATGATGTTGGGGAAACTGGACAGCCACATGCAAAGAATGAAAGTAGAACATTATCTTTCACCATAAACAAAAATTGACTCAATATGGATTAGAGACTCTTTGATGTTAGTGTTAGAATGATCTTTTCGAATACCATATCTACTTGGGCAAGGGAAACAAAAGAAAAAATAAACAAATGGGACTTCATCAGTCTAAAGAGCTTCTGCAAGGCAAAGAAAATCAGGAACAAAATGAAAAGGCAACTCACCAACTGGGAGAAAATATTTGCAAATCATATATCCGACAAGGAGTTAATTTCCAAAATATATAAAGAACTCATATAACTCAACAACAAGAAAACAAACAACCAGATCAAAAAATGGACAAAAGATCTGAATAGACCTCTTCCCAAAGAACATATACAGATGGTGTACACGCACATGAAAAGATGTTCAACATCACTAATCATTAGGAAAATGCAAATCAAAACTACAAGGAGATATCACTTTACACTTGTTAGAATGTCTATAATTACCAAGACAGAAAAAAAACCCCCCAAATGTTGGAGAGGATGTGGAAAAAAGGGAGCCTTCATTCACTGCTGGTGGGAATGCAAACTGGTACAGCCGCTATGGAGAACAGTATGGAGATTTCTCAAAACGTTAAAAATAGAAATACCATACGACCCAGCTATTCCACTACTGGGTATTTATCCAAAGAACTTGAAATCAATAATTCAAAGAAATTTATGCCCTCCTATGTTCACTGCAGCATTATTCACAATAGCCAAAACATGGAAGCAACCCAGGTGCCCAGTGACTGATGAATGTGTAAATAAGATGTGCTATATACATATATACAACGGAATACTACTCCGCCATAAAAAAAGACAAAATCATGCTATTTGCAACATCATGGATGGACCTTGAGGGTATTACGTTAAGCAAAACAAGCCAGACAGAGAAACACAGACACCATATGATTTCACTCATATATGGAAGATAAACAAACACATGGTCAAAGAAAACAGATTAGTGGTTACCAGAGGGGAAGGGGATTGGGAGATGGGCATAAGGTATAAAGGGTCACATATATACGGTGACTGGAAAATAGTAATGTGCAACTGAAATTTCACAATGTTATAAACTTATGACCTCAATAAAACAAAAATAAATTATTTTTAAAAAAAACAAAAAAATTTTATTTCACTCCCTCCTAGTGAGTTATATGGGTTCATGAGAAGAAGACCCTTTTATTTTCTTTGCTGAGGAAGCTTCACCCTGAGCCAATATCTGCTGCCATTCTTCCTTTTTTTGTGTGTCAGCCACTGCCACAACATGGCTACTAACAGGAGAGTGGTGTAGTCTGCACCTGGGAACTGGGCCCAGGCCACTGATGCAGAGCACACCAAACTTTATCACTAGGCCACTGGGGTTGCCCCTGGGAGAGGACCCCTTTTTGAATGTTCTAAGCAAGAGCAAAAATGACTCTGGGATTAAGCACTTGAAAAATACTCCCTAAAGAAATATGTTTTTCTGTTATTTTAAAATAACTTGTTTTTTCTTATTACAAAATTACTCAGTATTCACCATGGAAATTTTGGAAGATACTGAGAATTAAAATGAAGAAAGCGCAAATTATCTATAAATTTATAAGCAAGAAATGACACCAGTTAACATTTTGCTTTTTAAAAAGTGATTTAACCAGTACTGAAAGATAATACGGTAATGGCTGAACTATGAATAGATTGGAGAACTAGATAATAAGAAATCTGTAGATGATAATTGTTGAAGCTGGATGATGATTTTATGCATGTTTATTATACCATTCTATTTTTGTGTAGAAATTTACCATAATCTAAAATAAAAAAGAGACATCTATTTGAAAACTCCCAAATTCTTTTGTATGGCCGTACTTTTAACTGAAATGAATTAAAGACTGGGGAGTCAATATTTATTTCAATATAAAAGGTAATTTGCATTTATACCAGTTAAAACTAAGTGGCTTTGTGTATGTGAGGATACTGAGAAAAGTAACTTATAATCTCTGCTATTGTAATTGTTTATTTGGTGGGAAGATAATTGGAAGATCAGAAAGCAATATAAAGATAATAAAATGTAAACAGGAAAAATACCAGGGGTTGCAACCAGGTCTGAAAGAAGGAAGCCCTGAGAGAAGGAAGTCCCTGTGTCAGCCAGCCACTGAGGTGTGGGGTCCTGGGAAGGTCCATTTCAGTTCATCCCCTAGTGCTGAAGGCAGCCTGCTAGCAAGAGCTAAAGGTGGCATAGGGTTGTGTGCTTCAGAGGCAGCAAGACCTGCATTTGAAACTGCCTCCCTTGCTTCCTACCTGTGTGACCTTGAGCAGGTTAGTTAACCTCTCTGAGTTTTAGTTTTTCCTCTGTAAATAGAGGTAATAAAACCCATCTCACCAATTTGCTTAAGACTCACGCGAGATCATTTACAAGCAACAGGTAGGATAACAGTGATTAAGCATGCAGCCTCAGGAGAGACTGCCTGAGTTCACCTACTTGCTTTAGCTGTGTGACCTGAGCTAGTCACTACACCTCTCTAAGCTTCAGTTTTCTCACCTGTAAAAAGAAAATGATAACGATAGTACTTCGCTCCTAGGTCCACTGGTTGTGAAAGGTGAATGAATTATACAGAGAAAGTATTTAGAATAGTGCTGGGCACACTGTCAGAGTGCTGTGACATGTGCTTCAGTCTTCATATTATTTTTTTAGTGAGATATAATTTGCATGCCACAAAATTCACTATTTTAAAGTGTACAATTTAGTGATTTTTTAAGTATATTCACAAGATTGTGCATCAACATTATGTAATTTTAGAGCATTGTTATCACCCCCAAAAGAAACCTGTCACTCCCTGTTCCCCTTTCCCAAACCCCTGGCAACCATTCGTCTATTTTCTATCTCTATGGATTTGCCTGTTCTGGACATTTCATATAAATGGAATCATGCAGTATCTGACCCTTTATGTTTGGCTTCTTCAACTTAGTATAATGTTTTCAAGGTTCATCTGTGTTAATAGATGTACCAGTACTTCATTCTTTTTGATGGCTGAATAATATTTCATTGTATGGATACGCCACATTTTGTTTAAGTCTGCATATTATTTAAAGCACTTAATACATAGTAAATGCTCAGGGTCTGGTGGTCTTGTTAATGTCCCGCCCAGTGCCTTGGGCTTTAAGGCACAGCCTCAATCCTATTCCATCTCAATTCTAGGTGGAATAGTACTCAAGGAAGAAGCCCAAGCCATGAAAGTCCACCCAGATGCAGCCTGCTGCTGGGCCTCTGCCTGCCACGCCCGTTCCTGCCTTGACCTTCCACACACTGGTCTCCAAGTCTCAAGTTCTCTGTTATGTATCTCTAGCTACACACAACCTGGTAACCTGTTGTAATTCCCACTCCCTCTCATCTACTCTCTTCACCTAATCTGTTCTTTCAGTCCTGTGGACCTGATTACCTACCCAGTTTCCTTAAACAGTCCATATTACGAGCCAGCCCTCATGGCCTGGTGGTTAAAGTTCAGCCCTCTCACCGCCTCCGGCCCAGGTTCATTTCCCCCTTGCAGAACCCCACCACCCATCTGTCAGTTGCCATGCTGTGGTAGTGGCTCACAGAGAAGAACTAGGAGGACTTACAACCAGGATATACAACCATGCACTGGGGCTTTGGGGAGGGAAAAAAACCCAGAAAAACAGTTCATGCTGCTTCATGTTTTGGACCTTTGTTATTTTGTGTGTTTGGCTGTATTGTATTAATTATCCATCCCTGCATAAAAGTTTGCCCCAAAACGTAATAGCTTAGAGCAATCAATATTCTTCTCTCTCATGGTTTCTGCTGAGGAGCTCAGCTGGGTGGTTCTGGCTCAGAGTCTCTGCTAACATTGAAGTCAAGCTGTCAGCTGGGGCTCTACTCACCTGATATCTTGACTGAGGCTGAAGGATCCCATTCCAAGTGGCTCACCCACATGCCTGGCAAGTTAATGTTGGTTGTTGACAGGAACCCTTTGCTCCTTGCCATGTGGATCTCTCCAGAGGGCTGCTTGAGTGTCCACACAACCTAACAATGCGCTTCCCCAGAGTGAATGATGAAAGAGTGAATGAGGAGGAAGTTACAATGTTTTGTATGACTTAGACTTGTAACTCACACTGCGGTTTCTGTAATATCGTATTCATTACACAGACCACGCCTATTCACTATGGGAGGGGACTACACCAGGGTGCAAATATCAGGAGTGGAAACTTGCTGGGGGCCAGCTGACTGCCACATCAGGCCATCGTCACCAAGTCAGCCCCACCTCCGGATTACTACATGCCCATTGCCTCTGCCTTCAGACCAGTGTTACTAGAAGGTTTGCAGCCTGAAGTTGCTCATTTTAACACCACCAAAGCAAAGTCTGTAAATTTATTCTCAAAGAGGGAAATGCCTTTCTCCCTCTAAAGGTAACCCCTCCGCTATACCTACTGCTCCATCCCTCCCCAGTTCAGTTCTTCTGAGGGAGCCTCGCTGCTAAGCAGATTCAATCCAGGGAAAACCCCTCTGCCTGCTCCTCACCTCTGCCCTGCCCTGTCTGTCTCACCGTTTGACTAACACCTCCCTTGACTCCCACATTTCCTGGAGAACACCTGTTTGCCGTGGACTTTGGACATTTCATCTGACTCAACCCTCTGATGTTTATGTACTTTTAATTTCTATGACTTAACATAGCTGACTCATCGCTGCCTTGTGTGTGTTTTGCTTCCTTCTCTGATTGGTGGTTCAACTGATTCACACAGCCTGATATCAGGCGAATGTGTCCTAGCAACTGCAGCTTGGCACGCTCCTCCAATTTATTTATTTATTTATTTATTTATTTGGTGAGGAAGACTGGCTCTGAGCTAACATCCATGCCCATCTTCCTCTACTTTCTATGTGGGACGCCTACCACAGCATGGCTCGCCAAGTGGTGCCATGTCCACACCCGGGATCCAAACCAGTGAACCCTGGGCCACCAAAGCGGAACTTGCGCAATTAACGGCTGTGCCACCAGGCCGGCCCCCAGGAGAATTTCTTGGTGTAGGAGCACTCTCCCAGGATACAAGAGTTAGTATCCTGGCAAGGACCAGGAGATAATGCAAAATTGCTGCCAGGGGCCTCCTAGAAGCCTGGGAAAGTGAGGGCCAATGAAAAGTGAGGTTGAATTGTCTAAATTTCTGGGGTCGACAGTAGAGGAAAGGATTAAAAGACTCAGAAAAGTGGATGAGCTGGAATAGATATATCATGTTAGGCCAGAAGATGCACCAGAGGATTGGGCTCCACAGGATGGCTCAGAGGAATCACATTCATCAAAGCTCTCAGAAACATACTGGTGAGAGGACACCAATGTCACTAAGAAGTTCAGTCATGCTTCCCCTGAAGGACATAACTGATGGAAGGAGGGCCTGTCCTGGAACCTGGCTCGCTAACACCAACAGGGATGATAGGCCCCTGATGCAATAGACACCATGTAATGGCCCTTCACGGCAGAAGCCAGGGGCTCGTAGCAACAAAGGCAGAGTGGCAGCCAGGGGGCCTGACCTGTAGAGAGCTGTAGAGACTGTGAATAGAACAGAGTTTCCCTAGAAGGAAAACAGATGTGTAGCATACAAAATACTGTTTAACATATGCAATCTAAAGAGAACAAGAATTGATAAGCAGGACAATGAGGAGGACAGTTACCCCAATAAAAAGTCACAATTCCTGTCCCGGTTTCCATACTTGAACGAATGTACAGACTCAGAACCAAGTAACTGAAGAGGTGGCCAGGTCCCCAGGGAGAAGAACCTGCAACACAATGGCAAGAATGAGCTATGGTTGTTCCTCCAGTCCTTCCCCAAGGAGATCTACAGCATTTATGGGGATGACAGAACACTGGGCAGGGAGTACCCAGACATTTTGGTGACTGTTGGGCACAAGGTCAGAGGTCGACTGATACTCTTCCAACTGAAGCATCTTCATGACCCCCGTGTTAGAGTGGGAGCAAATAGGTCCATCTTACGACAGGTCCCCTGGGTCCATGAATGCACTGGTTGTCATTCCTCTAGCTCCAAAATGTATAGTTGGCATTGACGTACTTGGAAGTCGGGCTAACCCTCTATTGCATCCTTGTGATCCTTCCGTACTGTGATAGCTCTCACCTGTTAATGTACCCAGCCTTTGTCAGAGCCCCCTCTCCCCTCACTGCTGTATGATGGGTGCCTGAACAAAGAGGCTATGGTGGCAGAGATGGAGGTGATGTACGGACTGTCATTTGCCCAAATGAACACAGTTACTGCCACCTCTGAATGTCCAATCTACCAGCCATAAAGACCAATGCTAAGTTCTATTCTTTAAGGAGACCAATAGGCTACTTGGTGACCAGTTGACTACATTGGGCCCCTTTTGTCCTGGACGGGCCAGCTGTTTGCTCTGACTGGAATAGACAATGATTCTGGGTATGGGGTTGCCTTTCCTGCCTGAAGGACCTCAATAGCACCACTCTCTGGGGGCTTAAAGATCGCCTGATCCACAGACATGGAATCCCACATAACATAGCATCTGACTAGAGGACTCTCTTGATGGCACAGGAAATGGGGGAGTGGTCCATGAACATGGGATCCGCTGGTCATATCACACACCTCACCAACCAGGAGCTATTGGATAGATAAAGTACTGGAATGGCCAGTTAAAGATGCAGCTCAAGCTCCAGCATCAAGGCAGAACACTGCAGTGATGACATCTTCTCCAGGATATCATCGGATATGTGGTCAATCAGACAACTTAATATGGTACTGTGTCCCCAAGAGTAAGAATACATGAGTCCTGAAACAATGGATAGAAGCTTGAGTGGCCCCCATTAGCATCATTCCAATGACCCACTTGGTTCCCTGTCCCCACAACTCTGGGCTCTGCAGAGTTAGAGATCTTAGTCTCCAAAAGGGGCACATTCTCAACTGGAGCACAGCAAAGGTCCCATTGGACAATTTATGGCTGCCACCAGGCACTTTGGCCTCCAAATGGTCAGAGACTAGCAGGTAAAGCAAGGAATCGCTGTGTTATCAGAGGCAAATTGACTTGGTCAGCAGGAGGAGGTAAGGCTGCTGTTAGAGGGGGCAGGGAGGAATATGGATGGACTCTAGTGACCTATTTGGGTGACATTTGGTACTCTTTTGCCCAATTGTGACTGTGATTGGACATGACAAGAGCAGAAAGCCAGGTCTGAGATGGTGCTCAGACCCCTTAGGAATGAGGATTTGGGGTTCTCACTCAGGTAAGCTACTGAGACCAGCTGAGGTGGTGGCTGAGGGGGAGGGGAATTAGAATGGATAGTGGTGGACGGACATGATGAAGGCAAGTTGCAAGCTTGCAACTGATTGCAGTGACAGGGGCTGTGGTCCATCCCATTAACTTCTCTCTTCTAAGTTTTCTTTCAGGAAGAGTGGCCCATCAGAACTCTGAAGGAGCTGTTCCCTGAATACGGATGGAGAAATTGATCCACGTGGCACAAAGGGTGCACAATAGCGGATTCCTCAGGGCACCAATGGGTTACTCAGATCCTCCTTCAAGCCAGGCCTTGCTGCTCATCTGCAAGGAGTATGTTTAGCTGATAGTCTCCAGCTTTAGCTCCTTCAGGATCCGCCCCACGGTTTGAGCTGAAGTCACACATTTCTTCATGGCCGCCACCAATGACCAAGCAAGGCAGGAGTACAAGGGCCTGGGCCTTTCTGCCCAAGGCTAGACTCCTGCTCCCCATCGGGCTGGCAGAGACTTTGTCAAGTCTGCACCACCATCTGACAGCTCACACAGATCAGTCCTGCCTCTTCCGTTGACTTTCTCTGTTTTACGCTCCAGGAAATCTTCTGTACTCTTAATTCCATATCAGTATCTGCTTCTCGGAGAAGCCAACCTGTGACAACACAAATTTTAGTATTTCCCCAAATGTCTGCTTTTCCCTTCCCACAACCCCCTACATGGTTTTACGTGGCCTTGAATTGAGGGGATTTTATAACTCTATTCCTAACCACTCTGGCCAAACCATGCTCTTTCTTTTCTAATCTCCTATAAACCCACTGTAATATTCAACCACTGATTCCCTTGTGTTTTAATGTTTTTTCATGTCTTCCCAAACACAAGCTCCTTGAGTACAGGGACTATTTCTTAAACTTCTGCATGTTGGTGTGACTAAGTAAGGGCCACACAGAAGATGCTATGCTGAATTTAATTGATTTGGTAATGAAAGCTCAGTCCCTGGGAACCTGTCAGACCACAAATAAGGCCAAGTGGAGTGAAAGGCAACTGTAGAAGAAATTGCTAAAGGGAACAAGAAGTCAGATGACCCTGTGTGGGCCCCAGGTTTGGCTGGTTTTCATTACTAACGTACTCTATTCCTGAGATACAGTTCATCTCCCACGAATTACCAAACTGAGGAGAATTCCCAGTAATCAGTTTGAAGAATTTCTAGTTTGACAACCAAATTCTACCATTTTAAAAATAGGTTTATTTATTGATTTGTTTAGGTGAGGAAGACTGGTCCTGAGTTAACATCTGTGCCAATCTTCCTCTATTTGCATGTAGGACACCGCCACAGCATGGCTTGATGTAGGCCTGCACCTGGGATCTGAACCCACGAACTCCAGGCAGCCAAAGCAGAGTGTGTGAACTTAACCATTAGGCACCAGACAGCCCAAAAAAGGTTTCTTTCTTATCTGATCAATGACCCATTTTTTTAATCTGGAAACTAGGAGCAACAACTCTCTTCCAACTTCCAATTTTTTCCTCTTCCAACTTGGGTCCAAGGATTGGAGGCCTGCAAATTAACTGAAAATAGACAGATTAACAGGAGAAAAAATAAGATTTATTTACACAATGGGATGAGGGGAGCGCCCAGTAATGGAAAACTCCTGGAATAGCCAGAAGTAACTTTCTATGTCTCAATTTAACAAAAGGAGGGTTCTTTAGGACTTCATCGGGAGAGTATGGAAGGTTCTATTGGGCTTTTTGATGCTAATAGAAATGGGCAGTCTGTCTCCAAGGCAGCTGAATTAGCAGGAAACTCTTGGAAAAGGGTTAATGGTAGTTGTATTTTCAGGATGCTTTGCTTTAGCAGATCAAGAGAAGGTTAGATAAAATTTCTTTCTGCGTCATCTGTAGCTCATATCTTTTCACTTTAAAACAGTCTTTGTACTAACTCTGGGGGCCGAGTGGATCCCTGCAGAGGGAAAAGGTCTTGTTCAAATATCTAAAGAGAGTAACCTATCTGAAATCTTGGTCTATGTCTAAGCGTGCTCGTCTGTGACTACTTGCTACCCGGGACTAACCGGTGTCCAGGATACCGCTGTTAGCGTTATAGACAGGCAAGAACGTGTCAAGAAGTGGTTTTTCAAAAAGCTTGTGGGAAGGCAAAAAAGAGGGAGAGTAATAATTGCTGTTCTTTAAGAGGGTATGGTGGTGTGGGAGAAAGGGCACGTCGGTCGTGGCCAGATGGACCACGATCTGGGGCCGGGGGCCAGTTTTGGGAATCCTCGGGTAGCGTCCGGGGTCCAGCTTGATGGCTGTGCATGCTTACTCGTTACTTATTCACGTACAGAGTCAAGATAATAATGTCTAACTCGTGGAGTTGCTGTGAAGATTCACTAATATCAAGCGCCCAGCTCGAAGGAAGTGCGCACTCAGGTCTGTCCGTTCCAGGGATGGGTGGGGTGGAGAACTGAGGACTCCTCGAGGGGCTCCCAAGACTCGCGTCATTCGCCACTTTCAGCTGGCTTATAAAAACTCCACCAGCGCCCAGAGATCATTTTTAGTTTCTCTTCTTTCCGAAGAATCCTCACGGTGCTCAGCTGGCGAACCTCGCCCTCGCAGAGCCTGGAACCGAAAGGGAGCTGTCCGGGCGGTCGCGGGCAGATTTGCCCGCGCTCGTTCGCGCTCATTGCATTCGGTTGCCGTCGCGATTGGCTTTAAATCTAACACAGGGCCCGGGTCGGTGAGATCTGGCCTCCACCCAGAGCCGAGTGTGAAACCGAAAGCGCTGGGCTCTGCTAAAGGCGGTGGAGAGTGCGCGCTGGCTCGCCCCGGGCGCGCCCAGCCGGAGCCCCGCCCGCGCCCGCCTCCCCCCCGGGACTCTTGTAAGTTTCGATTCTCCGCAAAGCAGAGTCCGGTGCCGCCGCCAGCCCAGAGCAGCGCGCCATGGCGGACCCGGAGGTGTGCTGCTTCATCACCAAAATCTTGTGCGCCCACGGGGGCCGCATGTCCCTGGACGAGCTACTCAAGAAGATCGCGCTCCCCGAGGCGCAGCTCTGCGAGGTGCTGGAGGCGGCCGGGCCCGACCGCTTCGTGGTGTTGGAGACCGGCGGCAAGGCCGGGGTCACCCGATCGGTGGTGGCCACCACTCGAGCCCGGGTCTGCCGTCGCAAGTTCTGCCAGAGATCCTGCGAAAACCTGCACCTCTGCAAGCTCAACCTGCTGGACCGGTGCCACTATTCGCAGTCGGAGCGGTGAGTGCACAGAGATGGAGGGGCGGCTCCCTGGGGTCTCGGTCTGGGAGGACTGTCGCGGCGGCTGCTCCGCGAGGGGCGCGCCTTCGCGGGGACCTCGCACCCGACAGCCTCTGCCTCCAGCTCCTCATTTCTCTGCTCTCCTTGGAGAGCCCCTGCTAGACCCGCGCTTCTCTTCTTGGCGGTTCCCTTCCCTCCAACGCCTCCAGACCTTTCCTCGATTATGGCTAACGCGACATTGCCCCGGTGAAGTCTCTGCTTAACTCTCCACCCCAATGAGAATAAAATTCTTTGGGGCAAGCCAGGGCCTAGAGAATTTGGAGGCAGGTTTGGGAACGAAGGAATACGCCTCGACTCTCTGGAATCTTGAGTCTTTCCCTCTGTCACCTTCGTCCCCAGGCGTTTTGCGATCTTCCCAGCACCCCAGCCGAGCTCAGCACCTGGATCCGTCTCCACCGCCTGGAGCCAGGGATCTCTGCTTGGCCGTCCATTCTCCTCATTATCACTTTTCTCATATCTGAAGCTAACCAGCGTCACCTGACCAGAATGGTCCTCTTCAAAGTTACCAATGATGCAGTGTTCTCAGCCGGCTCTCCTCCCCGGTGGTCTGCCTGCGGTGGCCCCAACCGGCGCTTGCAAGCACTTTGAGATAGTGCGGCTTAGTCTCGGGCAGCCGCCTCCATATTTCCACTTGTTCTTTTTTGCCTCCTAGATGTAGGTGTATCCCAAGGTTTGAGTTAGGCCTTTTGACCTGTCTTCCACGTCTCTCCCTAAGAGAGCTCACTCCCTGGGGTTCAGCTGTCACACATACAAAGATGGCTTCCATATGCACATCCGCTGCCCAGACCTTCCTACCGAATCTAGGTCCTTCGTCTCCCAGTGTCTGAGGAGCATCTGTACCTGAATCTCCTGCCAATGCGAATCGAACTCATCTTCTTTGCCCCAGGGCAGGCTCTCTGACCTTCCGTTCAACCCCTTCTTCATCCCTCACAATACCTTAATCACCGAGGCCTTTTATTGAAGTCTCCCATCCCTTCCCCCGTTTCTCCTTCCCATCTCACTTCTGAATGAATGCCTTGTTGAATTAGTGAATGATCTCTGACCACAGCCTTTCTCCCCATCTTTTCTGTACCTATGTACTTCCGCGCAATTATTTTTCTTGATATAGTACTTCACACACTTTGCCCCTCCTTAAAAACTTTAAGTGGTATCCTAGTGTCCCAAATGGTGGTGATCAAACTTTTGATCATGCGCTTGTTAGCAAAAAACTTTAGATTACTCACCCCCAATGTATGTGCAATAAAACGTACAAAAAACAGGTAATTTAAATGGATGAGGTAGATGAGATTATTTTTTTAAAGAAATTTATTTGTTTAGGGCAAAAGTATAAAATTTTTAAAGTGCTTGAATATGCTCCGTTATTTAAAAAAATATTTATTAAATATGTTGTGAGGCACCAATCTGAAAGTCTGTTTCTGAGTTTCAGAAGTTATGTGTATAGAGAGAGTCATCTAAATCACAACAGATGAAATCAGGAAGGAGGGGAGGGTGGAGAATAGAAAGAAAAGGAAGGAACATTCTAGCACTGTACTGAATGACAGAGTTGGAAGGCTTTATCTTGTCTGTTCTGTTATGAAAAATTATTCACCAACTAGTACTGGCTTTTAGTTTTAAATACATATGCTTTTTTTTTTTTTTTTTAAAGATTTTATTTTTCCTTTTTCTTTCCAAAGCCCCCGGGTACGTAGTTGTATATTTTGAGTCGTGGGTCCTTCCAGTTGTGGCATGTGGGACGCTGTCTCAGCATGACTTGATGAGCGGTGCCATGTCGGCGCCTGTTATCCGAACCGGTGAAACCCTGGGCCTCCCAAGCAGAGCCCGCGAACTTCACTACTTGGCTACGGGCCACCCGGATATGCTTCTTATCTTTTAATTTTTTACTATGAATTTTCAAAATATACTAAAGTAGAGAAATAGAGTCATGATCCTCCCTGTACCCATCATTTCACTTCAACAATTTTCAAGAACCATGGCCAATCTCGTTTCATTTATTTGCTCCTCCCCATCCCTGTCCCCAGCTCCAAAGTGTTATTTTAAACCAAATCCCAGAGATCATTTGCTTCGTAAATACTTAAGTATCTCTAAACGATAAGGACTCTATTTTATTAACATACCCACAGTACAATGATCACATTTTTTTTTTAAGATTTTATTTTTTCCTTTTTCTCCCCAAAGCACCCCGTACATAGTTTCATATTTTGAGTTGTTGGTCCTTCCAGTTGCACTATGTGGGACGCCGCCTCAGCATGGCTTGATGAGTGGTGCCACGTCGGTGCCCAGAATCTGAACTGGAGAAACCCTGGGCCATCAAAGTTGAGCGTGGGAACTTCACACGGCCTCGGCTGGCCCCTACAATTACAATTTTAATATCATCTTGTAACTAGTAGGTGTTCAAATTTCCCTGAAATTGTCATAATTTGACTTGTGTTTTCAGGAAAAGTCCTACACAGACATAATCTGTAATTGTTTTGGTATGTTACATATCCAATATATTAAGACATTTTGTTTCAGTTTCTTAACACAGTTTTTTGTTTTATGAATTTTATTATGGTGTGGTTTTTTCTGCCTGATTTGAAACATCAAAACCATTTAAACTCATAAATTGGGTTGTTAACCTACACTTTCTATATTTAAAAGAGTAGATATAATACAGAGATAATTTGGTCTGTGCAAGTTTGGATGGATCCTTTGGGGGAATTCATTAAACTCTTTTTTTTTTTTAGTGAGGTGATAAGTTCTTCTTACATTTATTGATCTAGTCATATTTTTTATTTCCTTTTACGTCTCTTTTGAATTTGAGAATTACAGATTTTTATTCCATTAATGTACATTGTGTCCTCATAATAAGGACCTTTGGGAGAATTTTTTTTTTGCCTCAAAGCCTAGAAAATGTTTTTTTCTCCAGGTATGTTTTAAAAATCTTCTCCCCTTGCAGCAACTTATAAAACCTTCTCTTCTAAAACTTGACATGTGGGAATGTAAGGACTTGCTTTGTAGATAACAGGTTCATGGGATCTGTTGATCAATTGATACCCATGTTGAGATTACCATTCAGTCTGATAAACTATTCTCTGCCTGAGGACAGTTTGCGTGCTGGACTTAGAAAATTTCTTCTATAGTGCTATTATCCATAGATAGGATTTCTCTTACTTATTCTGTAGTTACCATCTTTTCTCTTACATTACTTTTAGCTATATATTTTAGTCAACAGCAGGGCTTGCTTCAGTGTTGCATAATTATTTGTTTTGATGTATCACTTTGGATATTCCTGTTTGTTTTACCGAAATATATGCCCACAGGTGGAGTTGTAACCCCAGTTCTGACAGAAATAATAGCTACCATTTATTGAACAAATAACTACGTACCAAGCACTATGACAAACACTTTAGAGACAGTATCCTAGTCAGTCTTTCCCAGGATTCTTGAGGTAGGTATTGTAAGTCCCAACTTACTGTTAGGAAACAGGCCTAGAGCTGTTTAGAAATTTCCTGAGGGTCACATAGCAGATAGCTTTCAGAGTAAGGGTAGAACCCAGATCTGCAGACTTCCTAACTAGTCCTTGTGTAGTCACGTAGCTGTATGAAACTCGATCTTTCATAATTCAAGTTATTTTTCGCGAGCATGATTTCTAGTTAACCGTTTAAAACAGGCTTGTCTGAGTGTCTTCAACTAGCTTTGTGGTTTCTGCCAATGTGGGTGTTTCCTCTGGGCTTCCTGTTTGTATGCCTTTCTCTTTTGCTTAATTGAAACTTTGGGTGGGGGTGGGTAGGTGCGGAGAGGATTAGTTGACTATTTCATAAATTGAAAAAGAAATACGCCAAAATGCAAAGAATAATATAATAAACATAAGAGTATATAGATTCTGATTATGTAACAAAAGTTATATTATATAAAAGAATATATGGTATAATAAGCTTATAATTCACCTCCCAGAATAAATATTTACATTTTTCATTTTGCTTCTTATCTTTTAAAATAAATAAAACCCACAAAAGGCCTAAGGGTATTATTTTTTTCTCTTCCCTAGTGTCCTTCCCTTCTCTCTCTAAAAGCAACCTCAGTCATGATTTTGGTGTGTATCCTGTCCTTCCATGATTTTATAATTTCCTTGTATGTATATTTGTATCCATATACAAAATGTAGTATTGTTTTATGTGATTTAGAATTTCTACTCAACGTTATGTTTTGGAGATCTACTCCTGCTGTCATAAGGATCTAGTTTATTAATTTTAACAGCTGTATAGTATTTCATCATCTGATTAATACCACAATTCAGAACCTATCCCCTCAATAATGGGCATTTGTGACATTTCCAGTTTTTTGTTACAACAAACCATGCTGCCAAGAATATACATGTCTCTTGGTGCTCATGGCAAGAACTTCTCCAGTGTAGACCATTAGGAAATGGAATTACTAGGTTGAATGTTTGCACAGCTTCCACTATTCCAAATTCTGACAGGTTAGTGTTAAAGGTGGTTGTAACAATTTACACCTCCATGTTTGAGAGTCCCGGTTTCCCCATTTTATGGCCAACTGGCACTTGGCATTACAGGACTGTTTTGATTTATGCCACCACTATGAAGGGTATAAAGTAGTATCTTATTATTTTAATTTTAAAAGAATTTTCTCATGAAAGTTCTTTTTTTTTAAAGATTTTATTTTTCCTTTTTCTCCCCGAAGTCCCCCGGTACGTAGTTGTATATTTTTAGTTGTGGGTCCTTCTAGTTGTGGCATGTGGGATGCCGCCTCAGCATGGCTTGATGAGCGGTGCCATGTCTGTGCCCAGGATCCCAACCAGGGAAACCCTGGGCCACTGAAGTGGAGCGTGCCAGCTTAACCACTCAGCCACAGGGCCAGCCCCTAAAGTTCTTATTATGTGATATTTAAGTCTTATGAAAATATATAAAGCATGCAATGAATATGTGTGTACCCACAAATCGGTTTCAGAAATAGGATATCAACAATCCCTCCGGAATCCCTCTGGAATTCTCTTCCTTGATCATCTTCCCCATCATAGAGGTGATAACTAGAGAAAAACACTGTTCTTTTTTTCTCTCCAGCTTTATTAAGGTATGATTGACTAAGAAACATTGTATATATTTAAGATATACCACATGATATTTTGATATATGTATACATTGTGAAACGACTCCCTCAATCGAGCTAATTAACCTATCCATCACTCTCTTTACCCCCCCTTTATGATAAGAACACTTAAGATCTACTCTCTTAGCAAATTTCAAGTATACACTACATTTTTATAAACTATAGTCATCATGCTGTACCTTAGATCTCCAGAACTTATTCATCTTATACTTGAAAGTTCATACCCTTTGACCAACATCTCCTCATTTCCTGCCCTGTCAGTTGCAGGCAACCGCCATTCTACCCTCTTTTTCTATGAGTGACTATTTGATAGAGTCCACGTATAAGTGAGATCATGCAGTGTTTGTCTTTCTGTGTCTGGCTGATTTTGCTTAGGACAATGTCTTTTAGGTTCATATGTGATGTCATGTGAAATGGCAAGATTTCCTTCTTTTTATGGCTGAATAATATTCCATTGTATTCATATATATATGTGTGTGTGTATATACATATATATATAGACCTCATTTTCTTTATCCATTCACCTGTATCAACAGATGACACTTAGGTTGCTTCCACATCTGGGCTATGGTGGATAACGCTGCGTTGAACATGAGAGTGCAGGTGTCTCTTTGAGATACTGATTGTATTTCCTTTGGATATGTACCCAGAAGTGGGATTGCTGGATCATGTGGTAGTTCTAATTTTAATTTTTCAAGGACCCTCCATACTGTTTTCCATAATGGCTATACCAGTTTACAGTCCCACCAACACTGTTCTGCTTGTGAGGTTTATTTTTGTCATACATTTATTATTTTTTCAAATATGTGTGTATTTCTAAGCAGTAGTTAGGATTGTTTTGCCTCTTTTCAAGCCTATAAATTTCATCAATACTAAGTGTGCAAATACTTGCTTTATTCGCTCTTGTTTGTGTAGCAGGATGTTTCTGAGACTCACCCCTAAGATACAGAGCCTTATTTCTGTAACACCTCAAGACCTGGGCAAGATAGGCTTCTGTCCTGGGCCCTCTGCTTTACAGGTCCTAGTTTGGGCCTCCTCCAGTTGTGTCCCTACGGTTTTTTTTTTTTCCCTAAGGAAGATTTGCTCTGAGCTAACATCTGTGCCAGTCTTCCTCTGTTTTGTATGCGGAATGCCACCACAGCATGGCTGATGAGTGGTGTAGGTCCACACCTGGGATCCCAACCTGTGAACCTGGGCCGCTGAAGTGGAGCATACAAACTTAACCACTATGCCCCCAGGCCAGCCCCTGTATCCCTACTTTCTGAGGAGTCTGTGGAGCCAAGGAATCATACTCCTCTAGAGCCTGTGGCCCCCACTCTCATTCTAGACCATGCTCTTGGTTCCTGGGACACTGGAATTCCCAAGCCCACTTCCAGAGCCTGAGTGGGCTTCTTCCCCAGGTCTTCCTACATGTGGGAGGAATTTGGATGTACAGGCTGACGTGTCCACTGCCTCTGTGTGGCAGCACTAGCGGTGTGGGACAGAGCCTGGGGTGGGAAGAGAAGTGGTAGGCCAAAGTTGGGAGCCAAGGCTGACTTTCTTCATTCTGCTGTATCCTATCATAGAACTCTCAGGAGTCTGAGAATTCCAAATTCCATCTTGGCCTTCCAGGTTGTTGTGAAAGTACGTTTGTCAAGATAGAAAGGTAGAACACATTTTCTTGAACCACTTCTTAGCTTGATTAATTGCTTTTAAGTATTTAGACACTCGGTGCCTGGGCCTCCGTTTTATCTTGCCCCGAGCCCCATCTGTTTTAGAAGAGGGGCTGCTCTAGGTCATTCAAATGGATAGTTTTCTTTTGTATGAAGGTACACAATTTATATATCGATTTTTGTTTTATTAAAAGATAGAGTGTTTTCAATATTTTACTATTACAGACCATGACGCATTGAACATTTTGGTACATGTTTCCCTGTGTGCACGTGCAGGAGTTTCCGAAGTATCTAGGAGTGGAACCCCCACACTGAAGGTTTGTGAGATAACCCCAAATTGTTTTCCAAGTGTGTATTCCCAGATTTACTCTCACCAGAAGAATATGAGTATTCCCTTGCTTCATATCCTTGCCAATTGATATCATCAGCCTTTAAAAATCTGTGCCAATACAAGGAGTGTGAAATTGTACCCCGTGTGGTTTTAATTCCTTATGTATTCTGGGCCTCTAGCCCTTTTAAGCCATAATGCTCATTTTTTAAGTTTGTCGTACTTCATGTCTAATTCCTAGTAGTTGCTTCTTATTTGCATTTTGTTTTTTTTTGGTCATCTTAGCACTCTCTTTTTGTCTGTAATGGCCTTTATTTTATTTTATTTTTTGCCGTTTTAAAGTGTGCAGTTCAGTGGCGATAAGTACATTCACAATGTGCAACCGTCACCACTATTTAGTTCCAGAACAGTTTTATCACCTCAAAAAGAAACTCACACCCAGCCACCGTCACTCCTCATTCTCCCCTCTCCCCAGCCCCTGGCAACCTCTAATCTGCTTTCTGTCTCAGTGGATTTGCCCATTCTCGATGTTTCCTATAAACAGAATCGTATAATCTTTGTCTCATTGCGTCTGGCTTCTTTCACTCAGCATGATGTCTCAAGGTTCACTTTTTACTTTTGCGTGTGACATGTCATTTGTGTGGGTGTATCTACCCAGGAGGAGTCTTCCTGGAAGCTCCTTCTGTCAGTAACTGTGCTCTGTCCATGGAGTCTCCTTGTCAGGCTGATTGCTTTGGAGACACGCCATTTTCTGCAACATCGTGGCATAAAAGGGTGTGTACCCAATAAGAATCATTTGGGAATTTTTGTTCTCTTTTCAGATTTGCTTCATGTTTATTTTAATTTGACTTTCAATTTCTGTGGGCTTTCTGCAGAAATTAAGCTAAGAAACAACATTATAAGGGATACTGTGAATTGTGATAAAATCTTAAATAAGTGACAAGCATTTGATAACAGGGTATTTTCTATTTTTCACATCGTATAGAGATGGCAGAATTAAACATTTAAAATAAGTGTAGATTTGTCTTCCTTCCATAAAAGGGTTCTAATTTGCTTACTGCTCCTGACCTCATTTACTTCCAAGCAGGGATCTATGATCTTTACCTACAGGCTACTTTGGAATTGGCAAGGCCCCAGGATGGGGGTGGAAACAAGCAAAAGAATCCAGAAGGACCTAGGATTTCAGGCCCAGTGAGAAGTCAGTTTAACCAGGTTTTGGAGCAGAGGAGCTAGACTCAGGGTGGGAGGCACGAGTGGAGACCCATTTCATCATCTCTTAACACCTCCCCACTGAGGAGAGATTTCAATCCGTTTCAGACCAACTCAGAGTATCAGGTTAAGAGAAGTCCCCTAGGGAAGTAGTTACCAAACATTTTCATTCCTCACTCCCGTCAATAGAGAACACTTTAAGCATGTACTCCTATTATGTGTATATTTATTTAAAAATCATACACACAATGTGTAACTCTTAATTTGTATGTTAAATATTTCCTAACTTTTTACCTTTAAAAAAAAACCCTTTAAAATCAACTTTATTGACGTATGAGTTACGTGCAATAAAATGTACCCATTTAAAATGTACAATTTGAAGACTCTTCACAAATGGGTACGCTCCTGTAACCATCAACATGATTAAGATAGAGAAAATTTGGGGGCCGGCCCCGTGGTGCAGCAGTGAAGTGGGCACGTTCCACTTTGGTAGCCCGGGGTTCACTAGTTTGGATCCCGGGTGTGAACATGGTACTGCTTGGCAAGCCATGCTGTGGTAGGCGTCCCAGATATAAAGTAGAGGAAGATGGGCATGGATGTTAGCTCAGGGACAGTCTTCCTCAGCAAAAAGAGTGGGATTGGTAGCAGATGTTAGCTCAGGGCTAATCTTCCTCAAAAAAAAAAAAAGAAATAAATGCATTATCTCATTTAAAAGAAAAAAATTTTCCATTAGTACTGAAGGTTCTTTTGTGCCTCTTCTAAGTTAACCATTTAATCCTTCCTACTCCTCTACTCTTTTCAGCCCAGGCAATCATTTTTTACCTTTTTAGATAAAAAATAAATATAAAGAGTTGTAACATTTTTTCCCTGCACCCTGATGGATCACCCTTGGGTACCCAGCTTCGGAATATATCTGAATTATTTCAATGGCTATCTGAATCACTTGGGGGGAATGTATTAAAATGCAGATTCCCAAGTCTCACTCGGTACAGCTATAGACTACACACAGATCCTTGGCCCCCCCACCCCTCCCATCCTCAGCGGGCCTGGTCCCTTCCTGTTGCCCTCTGCGGCCCCGAGTCTCGCAGCCTACCTGATACAGTCCTCTCCCCAGGCTGAGGCCTGCAGCCGCCTGCACCTTGGGCTCACCATGTGGCAGCAGGCAGCTGGATTTCTCTTCTTTGGGCCTAGTGAGTTCTGGGTCTTTCAGTTGTGGTTAAAGCAGGTCCGTTTCTTCAGCTCCTCTCTGCCCCCAGCTGCTCCTTACTCTGCTTCTGTGCTCTCCTCTGATCTCCTGTGATTCTCCCCCATCTCACTAGGGGGCTCCAGATTCGGCAAACCACCCTGCCCTCTAGTAACATGGCAATTGAATCTTGAACATTAGAAGTACAAACAACAGGAGTCTCATGGCTTTAAAATAATACTTCGTTAGCGTTGTTTTTGATTGATGACATTTTATTTTTTAGATAAATGTTCTCTAGATTTTATCTTTCACACATCCGGGTTCCTTTTTCACCTGTCTTATATCATGGTGAGCTATTTCCTGTTTTCTGTGAAAATCAACTATTTCTTTGTTTTGATCACCGCCCCCCCAAGCCCCGCCCTCCCCAACCCCGTCGAGGTGTTGGAGAGCAGAGGGAATGAGGAGGAGAAGGGTAGGAATATTCTGATACAAATTACTGTCAAAAAATAAGACTCTCCCTTACATTATTATCTTTTTCTCGCTGGTCTGCTTGTTGAGGTCAGAGCTGGCCCTGTGTTTACCGACGTGCGAAGTGCAAGAGCTCAGAGGTGAACATCTCATTCAGGAAACTAATTTAGAAACTAATCTGACAAGCCCAACCAGCAGATCTCAGCCCTGACTGCACATTCGAATTACCTGGGGTCCCACCTCCTGTCAAATCAAATCAGTCTCCAAGGGTGTGGTCCAGGCTTAGGTATTTCCAAATACTCCTCAGTTGATTATCCTGTGTAGCCAAGGATGAGAAGCACTCTGCAGGCTAGGCCTCATCGGTGGTGGGGGGAGGATTTATTGCCAGGGTTAAAATAACATTTTGTTCTGTAGCTGGGAGAGAAAAGTGAAAAGGTCATTTGTTTTTAGTCTTTTGGCCTGAGATTCTTGAAAGAGAGACAATTTTGCCTCTTTCAAGGCCATCTTTGCTTTTTTTTAAAAAAAAAATTATCATATCCTCTCCCAACTCACACTGTTTGAAGTTTATCTGCTCCAAGTGCAGGCAGCATTCTGCAAATGCTTGTTTTTCCCTGGGCCCTTCATAATAGCTTCTCAGCGAGCTCTTTCTGTGCCAGGAGGTGGGGAGACCCTGCGGGTACGAACCAACTTCTGTGGGATCCATTGTCCTTTGTTGGAGGAAGAAACCTTGAGCCACGATACTCCAAGTGTACTCATTAGACCAGCAGCATCAGCGTCACCTGGGAGCTTGTTAGAAATGCAACTTCTCTGCCCCCACCCCAGACCTGTTGATCAGAAACTCTGGGGGTGGGGCCCCAGCAATCTGTGTTCTAACAAACTCTCTAAACGATTCTAATGCCCACTAAAACTTTGAGACTCACCCAGTAGGTCTGGGATGGAGCCTGAGAATTTGCATTTCTGACAGCCTCCCAAGAGATGCTGACAGTGCTGGTCCGGGGACCTCACTTTGAGAACCACTGGCTTAGAGAAGCCCAAGAAGCCATGGGGGGCTTTCACACTATTTCCTGGTGTAAGCCTCCCAACCAATATTAGGGACCTGGAGCTGGGGCAGAGTGATCATAAGAAAGTGGGAAGGAAGCTCCTGTCACCTTAAACCGAAACACGACCTCCATTGAGCCCTAACCAGGATCAGTGCTGCTGAACTTGTCTCCTCAAGGCCCATCGGAAGAAATAGTTTGTATCATTTGTGTCCCTGCGACACCCTTTATATGATTTATATGCATTCTCTCTTCTTATACTCTGCTCTCAATTTTCCATTTAGTCCAGGGGAACAGTGGCCTAAATAATCCAGAGTGCCTTTTTCTTTCTTTCTGATTTGGAAAAGTTTCAGATACGTCTATTTTTGTTTGCTTTTTGGGATCTGGGTTCAGTTACCAGATCTTCCTCTTATTTGAGTCACCTTTGATTTCTCATTTTATCCCACCTCAGTTTCCCAAAGTGAAAAGTAAACTGTTGTCTCATAGGATTTTTGTAATGACTAAATTAAACAACAGATGCAGAGTTCCTGTCACTTAGTAAATTGGTCATAAATGTTAGTTTCTGTACTTCTGCTCTCACACCCAAATACTGTACAGTACAAACTGCCCCACCCCCGTGGCTGATGAATATGCTGACATTAGGACAAAGATGAAGCCTCTGAGAAGAAGTTGGGAGAAGTCTAGGCAATGTGGGGAAACAGCAGGGCCTCCCAGGGAGTGGGCTGCAGGTCAGAAACCAAGGCTAGACCTAGATGTGGCCAAGTGAAGCTGGGTTCTAGCTGAGTATCACAGAATCTAGAGGAATGAGCAGTTTGCCTGAGGATGGAGATGAGAATGCAAAGTGAAACTGGGCCCTCAGGTGGGCAGTGTGTGCTGAGTGGGCTCTTCCTCTAGGCTTCAGTGTCTTAGGTGGGCTTGGAAAGCCTGGACACTCAGAGTTCCAGGCAGAGGGGTCCCCATTGGGCTGCCTGGCTGCCTTTAGTGATTTAGAGGAAAGGTTCACTTCCAGGCCCTAGGAAGTACCCCACTCCTCCTCATCTAGGACAGGGCAGGCACAGGGCAGGTGTGAGCAATGCTGCATCTTGCTGGGTTCTGGAGAGGGGCAGAGCCCTCATCTGTGACCCTAATTTGGCCACAGGAGAGGTACCATAGTCTTGGCTCCGTGTTCAGGCTGTCTGGCCTAGAGCTAAAGGGAAAGCAAAGATTCTTAATTCCCTCTGACTAACAGGTGTCAGGCATCTCTGGGCCAGAGGGCAGAACCTGTCTAGTGGTCAGGAGTTGTCATTTTCAGTTCCATGTCAAGAGGATCGTTAGTGGCAATGGCCAATGGAGTGAGGATGCTTTATGAGGTAATGAGGTTCATAAACTTCTCATAAAGCTATAAGGGAGGGGCTTTCTGCTTTGGGCAGGAAGCTGGGCCCTTCTTGCTGTAAATTCTTTTCAGATTCCCCCTCCCATGGGGGTTGGGAGAGTGATGAGGTGGAGTCTTTGTCCAGCTGCTGAGGGCTTGGATGGTGGGGCCTGCTGGGTAGCAGTTATCTGAAACCACAGAACCCAAAGCAAGCAGAGAGCTGAGGTCAGCCTTATCAAGGAGTGTCCAAAACACACTAAAAGCCAGGGACACCGGGTGGAGAAAGCAAGGAGAAGGCCTGCCTGAGAAAACAGCTGGGAGAGAGGCTGTAGCCAGGGTCTGACCAGCTGCCCTTGGCTTCTCCATGAAGCAAGGTGCATGGGAGGGGTGGTTGGATTTTAAGGGCTGCACCAGTCGGCGATTCTGTGATTTTTCTTATGAGGTTCCACATCTAGATCTGAAGGCAATTGCAGAGGGTTTCAGAAATGCCTACGCACAGGCAGCAGCATCTGAATGTGACTTTTAAAGATTAATTCTTAGAGAATAACTTTTACCTAGATGTTTACATTTTGAGAAAAATCGTTACCAATTTCAATAAGATGATTTTGCAAAGTCACTTGCATTTCTGTTTACTAGTGACAAACAACTAAAAAATAATAGTGGCAACAGATAAATGTTTAATATTTGGAAAATGAGTACTATTAAAAGAAAGATTTTAATTCTCAATAAGAAAAATAGAACAGACTTGAATAAATGGAGAGATATTTTATATTCCAGAATCAGAAGATTTAACATAATTAAGATGATATAATATCCAATCTAATTTATGGAGTCAACACGAATTAGATTCTTAATATGATATTTTACGGAAATTAACAAAACCATAATAAAATTTCTATAGAGAGAAAATAGTTAAGCACACTAAAGAGTTTTTTGAAAAGGAATAAGCCAATGATATGATAAATTACTGTTAATATTTAAAATATGGTGCAAAGCACGTTTAAATTATGTAGTATGGGTTTCAAAGCAGAGCAGTAGATTGATAAAATGCAATAGGGATTCCAACAGTTCTAAATTTATTAAAAGGTTAACACACAATAGTCCAAGATAACACAATAATAAAAAGGAATCCTATTTAATATACATTAATGAGAAAAGTTGACATAAAGCACTGGTGTTCCCCGACACCACTTGTCATAATAAGCTCCAGATGTTTTAAAGAATTAAAGTTGAAAATGTCTCCTTTAAAAATGAAACAAAATGTTATAGCTATCCAGCTATGGTGGAGGAATTAATTTCTTGGTATTTTAATAGTAGGCTAGGTTATGAATGGCAAACTGGAAGGATCTGATCATATAAAAATTCAGCAACAACTTTAATAAGTTCTTGATAAAAAGGGAAAAAGTGAAAAACTGTTTGAAATAAGGCTAAGGATTAACATCAAAAAATATAAAAAATATACATATAAAGAACAATTATAAGTCTGTACATCGGTACCCATTATCCACTAGATAAACAGTTAAAGGATATGAACAAATAGTATAAGTAAAAGGAACTATAAGCATCAAGCCAACATTTGGGAATATTTCAGTCTTGCTAAAAACTAAAGTTAAAAGCATAAGTCTATTTCATAACTATTGAAGGAGCAAAAGTGATAAAACTCCATGTGAATGTCTTTGCAGGGAAATAGACACACTCACAGATTGCTGGTGTGTGTTCTAGAGAGCAGTAGATCAAAATGAAACTCAAGCTGCCAAGAAAATTATTGTGTCCTCCCAAAGGAGTAAATCCCAGGAAAATAAAGTAAAAGAAAGGTTGTTTGTATAAAGGTAATTGTAGTCACACTATTTATAGAGAGAAAATCTAGTCATTACCTAACCACCCGATAATTTGATAATGGTTGTGCAAACTAGAAAATATTAATATCCCATTATATTAGTAACTATTAAAACCACGAATCTGAGGACTTTGCGTTATTATAGGTAGCATACATGAGTTAAAAAGTGTAATGAGTGTGTTATGTGGACATTGATAACTATCAAGTTACGCTTGTCTAATGAAAACATCATTTCTATTAGGCTTTCTCAAGGATCTAAATCAGTGCTTCTCAGACTTTAATGTTAATAAATCATATGGGGATGTTGTTGAAAGGCAGATTTTGATTCAGTAGGTCTGCGGTGGGGCCTGAGGTTCTAAATTTCTGATAAGCTCCTAGGTAATGGGGATGCCACTGGTTTTCCCACAATGCTTTGAATAACAGCGATCTAAATCTCTGCTATTCAGTATGGTAGGCATTACTGTGTGTGGCTATTCAAATTTAAATTAATTAAAATAAAGTAAAACAGCACATTTAGTTCCTAAGTCTCACTAGCTATATTTCAAGTGCTCAGTAGCCACATATGGCTTCCATCTTGGAAAGCTCAGATTATACAACATTTCCATCATCACAGAAAGTTCTGTTGGACAGTGTTGACCTAAATCATCAATGTCTTAGAGTAAAGAGGATTTTTATTTCTTTTTCTGTGGAGTTGTTTGAAATATACAATTAAGAGCTTGTTCCATTCCTTTGTAGGAAATCTTATAGGTATACATTGGTGTGTAAGACACAGAAGAGATAAAGCAATGAACAATTTCATAGAATTAAAATGTTTGATAAATGGAATTCTCTTCCCATTGATTTTATTGTCAGTCCATAGATGTGTTATCTCAATTATTCCTTGTCTCTCAGTGGGCAATCATTTCCAATAAATTAGTTTCAGTTTCTTTGCCAATTTTTTTCTCTTCTCACATTATTAATATATACTAAGAAGAGGTACTGTTTAAAGAAGCATTGCAATAGTTTAAAGCATAGATCCCCCCCATCTAGCTGTCTCATCACTTTGTCTTTTTAAAGTATGTTCTTGGGGCCAGCCCCGTGGCCGAATGGTTAAGTTCGCACGCTCTACTTTGGTGGCCCAGGGTTTCGCCGGTTCGAATTCTAGGCACAGACATGGCACCACTCATCAAGCCATGCTGAGGTGGCATCCCACACGCCACAACTAGAAGGACCCACACCTGAAAATATACAACTATGTACCGGGGGGCTTTGGGGAGAAAAGGGAAAAATAACATCTTAAAAAAAATTAAAAAGTATATTCTTTAAGTAGGATCAAGCTGTGTAGATAACAAAAGATATGGGCGTTGATCTTCAATGGCTGAAAGTTCCCTGGATGATTTCTTCTGTGAAGTGGAAACACTGACAGTTGTCCTTTCTTCCAGGAATTTATGCAAATATTCTCATGATGTTCTCTCAGAAGAGAACTTCAGAATCCTGAAAAATCATGAGCTCTCTGGACTCAACAAAGAGGAATTAGCAGTGCTCCTCCTCCAAAGTGACCCCTTTTTTATGCCTGAGGTGAGTTATGATTTCTTAGTTTAAAAAGTAGGGAGAATATTGGCAGCGTTGTGTCATAGATGTGTTGGAATAGGAGCAGACAAAACGCGTAAGTTAGCCTCAGGGCTCTGCAGAAGGCAGTCAAGGCTGTTGCTGAGTGACCTAAGAGATTCCAGCAATTTCCTTCCTATTTGAAGTTTTATAAGAATTTGCCTCCTCCTCTCGGCTGCTAGGGAACCCTGTGTGAGCTTGTGTGATCTGAAGATATGCTAGGAGGACTAATTGATGCTTTACATCGGGGCAGCCTCCTGGAAGAGATGGGCTTTGAATCGAGGTTTTGGAAGATGACAGGGTGTATTGTTTGAGGCTAAGCTGTTGTTACAAAGAGACCCCAGAATGTAGTGATTCAAATAAAATATAATTATCGCATCTCGTTGGCCACAGCTTATCACATGGTCACACTGGAGGCTGGGAAATGTAGTTTCTGGCTGGGTAACCATATGTCCAGTTAAAACTTGGAAGCTTCTGTCACTAGGAGAAAGGTAGGAACAATGGTGGGTAATTAAGAGTCTCATCCATTGGCTTCAGAATAAGAGGATGCTGTTTAAAGAATGGTATCTGACCATTCTGAGAAAAATCTTTGAGTAGAGAAGTTAGCCTCACACTGAAAGAGACGCAGAAGCATAATGGAAGACCCAAGTGGAGTGGGTGGAAGAGATGGAGATATGATAAACAAGGCTGAAATTCAGGTGCACTTTGATATATGACAATATAGCTATTAGGGACCTCTGGAGGGTTAAACATGTTTTGACTCTAAGCTCAGTGTGTTTCCCTGAGGACCTAAAAAACTTAGGACATGAAGGGTGGTTTTGCGTTTAAAAAGCTCAGGAGAGGGGCCGGCCCGGTGGCGCAGCGGTTAAGTTCGCACGTTCCGCTTCTCGGCGGCCCGGGCTTCGCTGGTTCGGATCCCGGGTGCGGACATGGCACTGCTTGGCAGCCATGCTGTGGTAGGCGTCCCACGTATAAACTAGAGGAAGTTGGGCACGGATGTTAGCTCAGACCCAGGCTTCCTCAGCAAAAAGAGGAGGACTGGCAGTACTTAGCTGAGGGCTAATCTTCCTCAAAAAGCAAACAAACAAACAAAAGCTCAGGAGAAATAGGAATGCAAGGCACTCTATATAAATATATTTGGGGAGGGGGAAGGGAGAAGGAAAATACATCCTATTTCTTCTCCCCACCTCATGCATTCTTTCATCTAAGAACTTGGATTTGTCTCTTTGTCTCTGTTCCCAGGAGCCCACGGTTTAGAGATCTTGGGCTGTCTTTGGCCCTTAGCCTGTGTGCCAACCCTAGTCCCCCATGGCTACCAGCATGAGGAAATGCCTTATACCCCAACCTTGTTAAAGGTCCCCTTGACAAGCAGAGGCATCCCCTTCTTTTCCTTTTTTGTGAAGGAACGATGTAATGAAGACTTGTTATGACACTTGAGAAGATCGTAGACCTGCGGTCTAGTGCTAACTTGGAGGCTTGGAAAGGTCACACATCGGGTCTGAACTCTGTTTCAATTCTCCAAAATCACCAAGGACTTTTTATATCAGGCCCCACATCTGAGTCGAGGCCCTGGAGAATAAGGGGCGTGGCAGCTCTTCCCTTTTCAAGGGAGGAGGTCAGGAATTAGGAATCCAAGAGAGGGTTCCCAGAAGAGCTGATTGACAGAAGCGCTGAGAGGGTCCTCCTGGGAAATGCCCCTCATCCTTTCATCAGAGACCAAAGAAGGGGGCAGTGTCACCTGAGGCTCCCTTTCCCTTTTAAGAATTCAATAGCGATGATTAATGGGTGGGGTGAGGAGGGTCATGCCTGAAGTTTATTTTTAGCTAATAATTTAGTTGCCATTTGCCACATGTCAGGGTTAAGATCACAGCCTGGGAGATTGCACTGTTTCCTGAACTAGGTCTGAGGAGCTAGTTCCTGTAGTGGAAAATCGCCCAGAGCATCACTAGCATAAGTTCTATTGGAAAATACTGGGCAAGAGAGGTCTCTAATGGAGTGTTTTAACTTGGGAGAGTAGGGCGGAATATTTTCACAGGGTTTACAAGGAGGGGTCAGCCAGAGTTCAGCTAGTTTCAAGAATAGTTGGTCAAGGAAGGTCCTTCCGTGCTCTCAAAGTCCTGAGTCTGCCCCTAACTACCTGTGTGATCGTGGACAAGGCATTTCATCCTCGGGGTCTCGTTTCATTTTGCATTTGTTCAGCTAACACTTAGGAGTGCCTGCAAGTGGTAGGCACTGAGTTAAATCCTGGAGGCAGCAGTGAACCAGACACACTCCATGCCCTAAAAACAAAATATTCACACTTTTTCACTTCGCTTTGACCTGTGAGAACATAAAAGCGTCAGGAAAACCTGACTTCCTGGTATATAAACTTGTAAAATTGAAATGTGCTTATTAATGGAGGACATGCTTTCATTTGTTTTGGCTTACTTAAGGCAGGAGCATTCGTACTTAAACAGCAGCATGGTAATAGGAATGTTAATCAGAGCATCATTTGTGAAGTTACTGATTGTCCTTTTTTTGTTTTTTGCTAGAGCCTCTAGGATACTGGTTCTTAAGCTTTAACGTGCATCAGAATCTTTTGGAGGGTTTGTTAAAAAACAAATTGCTGGGCCCCACTTCTGGTGGTCCTGATTCTATAGATAAGGGGAAGGGCCTAAGGATTAGCATTTGTAAGTTTCTGGGTGGAGCTAATGCTACTGGTCCAGGGACCACGCTTTGAGAACTGCTGGTCTAGAGTCTAAATCTAGATAATAGGCTCTATAGCAATGGCAAGTATTTGAATCAGGTTTTAGAAGTTGTCTCTGTGGCTAAATTGTTGTTGCCAGACTCTAAGATTCCATGTGTTTGCCGCCTAGATAAGTCACAGTGAGCCATGTTGATCTGGTTTACTCAGAGTCTATTGAAACAACTTATAAATGTTTTAATCTTGAAGATTCTTCATATAATGACTCAAACATTTGCATCACATTTTATATTTTGCACAAGACATTCGCATATTTTATTAATTGGCTCAACAACTTGGTTTAGGTAGACAAAGCAAATATTTTCCTACTTTATGGCAAAAGAAACAGAGGCTGCGAGTAAATAAATAATTCAGATGAGGTCACATAGCTGGTTCCAGGGATGCAGAGTTTTAAACCAGCGTCTTCCAGTTCTGCATCATATGGTCTGGCCTCAGTGACAGTATTCTTTTTGCTCCTTTCAGTAAGAACCACATCTCTGTAGAGCTAGATATGTAAATATACCTATTTACATAGAAATAGAAAAATTATCTTATTTAATGCTCTTTTGAGAAACTTTGCCACATTCTGTCTAGCAGAGACTAGATTCTGAATTCCAAACAGTTGCAGGTAAGATCCACATGTCCTTTTAATTGCAGAATGAGTTGATATCCAAAAATGGGCCTTCCTCTTTCGGGTTCCTCTATAACGTAGGGCTCACTTGGGGTCCTGTTTGGTCCTTTCTATAGATGACCATCTTATTTTGATTCTTCCAAAGGCTTATAAAATTCATGTTCTTTTTAGTTAGTGTGCTGGCCTCTTCTGCCCCAAATAAATCATCAACTGCATACAACCCATCCAAGACTGTAGAATACACACGCATTTTTTTCCTCTGGTGTATCTCTGCTTGCTTCCGAAATGTTTGTATACTTGGACTTTCTTTAATGACTATGTGGCAGATTCAGGAAGGTGTTTTGTCTCTGCTGTGCTTTCCTTCTTCTATAGATATGCAAAAATTATAAAGGAGAGGGGCGAAGACAGATTTGCAACCAGCAGCCACCGTGTGAGAGGCTCCACATCTGTGAACACTTTACCCGAGGGAATTGCAGTTATGCCAACTGTCTCAGGTCCCATAACCTGATGGACAGAAAGGTGCTGGCAATCATGAGGGAACACGGACTGAGCCAGGCCGTGGTCCAGAACATTCAGGACATCTGTAACAACAAGCATGGCCGAAAGAAAGCCCCTGGGTTAAGAGGTAAATGCTTTCTACTTTTTAATTAACAGAATAAACAGAAATAAACAGAAATCACAAGGAAAGAAAAACTTTACCTATAATCACTCTACGTCACCACATAAAACTGTTTAGTTTTCTTTCAGACCTTGTCCATATGCCTTCAGAATTTTTGCATAATTTTAATCATAGTATGTAGGCGATTTTGCCATTTGATTTTTGTGCTAAGCGCTACTCCCCCTCCACCAGAGTTTTAAAAATGCTTATCATTTTTCTAAAAGCTAATGGTTAAATCTTTTTTTAAGGGAAAAAGGTAACATTTTTTTAGATTCAGTTGTTAACATTTTGTCACAATTGTTTTATCACTTTTTCTCAATATATGTGTATGTATAGATACCCACACACACATAATATATTTGTAGTTAAAGCATTTGAGGGGTGCAGCCATCAGGAGACTTCACACCTAAATATCAGAGTGGACCTCCTCAAAACAAGGCCATTCTCTTACATAACCACAATACAATTAATACAGGAAATTTAGCATTGATGCAAAACTATATACCATTTAATTTATAGTCCTCAGTACTATTTCTTTAAAAATTATTTTTGTTTTTTAAATTGTGGTAAATATAACATAAAATTGGCCATTTTAACCATTTTTAAGTGTGTAGCTCAGTGGCATTAAGTACATTCATGTTGTTGTGCAACCATCACCATCATCCATCCCCAGAACGTTTTCATCTTCTCTGCTGAAGCTCTGTACCCATTAAACCTTAACTGCACCCCCTCCTCCCCCCAGCCCCTGGCACCCTCTATTCTACTTGCCATCTCTATGAATTTGACCACTCTAGCAACCTCACAGAAGTAGAATCATACAGTATTTGTCTTTTTGTGAGTTGCTTATTTCACTTAACATAACGTTCTCAAAGTTCTTCCATGTTGTAGCCTGTTTGAGAATTTCCTTTCTTTTTAAGGCTGAATAATATTCCACTATACGGATAACTGCATTTTGTTGATCCATTCATGGATAAACAATGACATCCAACAATGGATGGATACTCCTACCTGTTGGCTATTGGGAATAATGCTGTTATGATCATGGGTGTACTAATATCTCTTTGAAACCCTGCTTTCAGTTCTTTTGGGTCTATACTCAGAAGTGGAATTGCTGGATCACACAGTAGTTCTATGTTTAGTTTTTTGAGGAACCATCATACCATTTTCCACAGCGGCTGCACCATTTTACATTCCTACCAGCAATGCATAACACTTTGTTTCTCCACCTCTTTGCCCGCACTTGTTATTTTCTGGTTTTGGATGACAGCCATCCTGATGGGTGTGAAGTGATCAGTACTATTTCTTAAGCATTTTCCTGTGTTTAATGGTATTAACAGTTGCCAATTTTTAATGTCTTTATGAAGTGGATATAGAAGAGGTGAATTTTATAAAGTAAGTAGAATACATAATTCTAAGATTCTGTAAGAGGTAAGAAACAATTACATCTTATATTTGAGAAATGCTTTATAGTTTACACGGGACTTTGACCTAAAATATCTCGTCATTGTTCCTCAGAGCAAAAGCCTGAAGAAAGGCGGGTGTATTATTAGCCTCACCTAATGGATAAGGAAACTGAGACTCAGAAATTTTAAGTGACTTTTATTGCAAGCAGCATTAATTCATTTTTAAAAGAATGAAGGCTAATACTATGAATAAATAAAAGTATGTTTCCTAGGCCTCACACCACTAGAGAGTAGCAGGGTTCATGTGTTCTGATTCCACATGTAATGCTTTTTCCTGCACACCACAATGCTCTCTGAAAGGGGAATATCTGGAGGGGTGATTTTTGGGTAGTTTCCCAGTATAAATTTATTGTATACAAGAGAAATCTTTATTTATGATCACAAATAGTTAATCTACCTAGTTAACTATTTTGTTGACTGGAGGATGTTGGTTTTTACTATATTCCTGCTGCCCCCTGGGTTTGGAAGAGAAAGGATCTCTCTTCCTTCCCTTCTCTGCACACAATAATACAACCCACACCACACACATACACACTCCACACACACGCACACAAAGCACACATACCACATATATATATATACCACACGCATGCATACACCTCACCTATATCACACACACGCATACCACATGCTTCACACACACACACACATAACACACATACCACATATATAGATACCACACGCATGCATACACCTCCCCTATATCACACACACACATACCACACACTTCACACATGCACGTACCATACACAGATGCGTGCATTCACACCACACACACACACTTCACGTACTCAGGTACCCTGCACACACCACACACATATATCTCACCCATGGACACACCTCATACACTAAGTATACATATACCACATGCATGCATCTCTCTCTCTCTCACACACACACACACACACAGTACACCACACATAAACATCACATGCATGTATACCACATGTACACACAGACACACATGCTCACTCCTGCCTCGTCTCTGCTTCCTGGTAGGTGTGATTTCTAGGTTCTAGAAAGAAGCCAATTCTTTTTGATATTACTCGCTTAAGCTTGGGCTCTTGAGGGCTAGATGAAGAACACTGGAAAAATGTCCAGCTTAAATGAAATCAGACCTTTACACCATAGTTTCATTCTTTTTGTTTGTTCTAAGGATTGTGAATCCTTAACTTGTTAGGTACACCTATATCTCAATATGGGCAAAATCTAAGTGACTTTTGGAAAATTCTCCCTGATTTGCACTAGTCTGTCTCTCCATTCACCATAGCGGTGAGTGCTGACTTGAACCAGGGGATAGTGGATAGCCCCACTTAAGATTTTGGGGGTTTGGGGACTGAGTCCCAGGAGAGAAGCCAAGCAGAGCCAGGGTCAGTCCGACTGTTATCCTGGGCCACGGGATGGTGCCTTCCACTGTGCTAGCAGAATGGCAGGATCCCTTCACCGTCATAACTGCGTTTCTCAAGATTTTTACACGCCAGATTAGGACAAGTAACTTGGTAGAACTTGGGTGGCAAACCTGGAAAAGCTGAGGAGGAACAGGGGTAAGAAGTCAATCGTGCTAGCACTAATTTTCATTGTTTTGTTTTCTCTTCCTAGCTCCTTCCTCACATCGCAGAGATGCGCCATATAGAGGTAGAAGCAAGAGTAGAGACCGATTCTTTCATGGCAGTCTAGAAATTCTTCCATCTGCCTCAGCTTCTACTGAGAGGTCCTGCACACCCAGTCCAGACCAAATCAGCGGCAAGGCTCCCCTGGATGATGTACCTGTGAAGGATCTCACCCACAAGTTCATGCATTTGGGGAGTCAGGATTGCCTGCAGCCAGCCTTCGTCTCGCTTAAGCCTTCCAATCTTGGAGGAACAGGTCAAGTGGGAGGAAACCAGAGGTTTGCAGAGAATGGGAGTCCAGAGCGTCTCTTTCGCGGGAATCATGGCAGCAGTTACCGCACTTCTGATTCAACACCAGGTTCCATCTGGAAGGGCCCCACATCCCAGCTGATTAACAAAGCTGCCAGTGCAGAGATTTTGTTTCCTCAGAATCAAGCTGCCTCCTGCTCTCCTCTTGGTTCTCCACAAATACCAAAAATCATAACCACCAGAAAGAGCACGGGCATGTTTTCTTTGGACGACGAGGGCAGAAGTGGGAGTCAAGATGTCCAGCGTTTTCCGCTTTTTAATAATAATGTTGATGGAATGGCCACAGATGTAACTTCCACAAGATCTTTCAATTACAAAACCACAACCAGTAGACAGAGGGAAAAATCGTTACCCAGGAATCAGGACACTGGAGCTACTCACAGTAATCTCCAGATCACTGGCAAAATTACAGACAGTGATATTTCAGCATTATTTGTTAACGATAAACACGGAGAGAAGAGATTTGGGGCTGGTAAATCTTACCATAACACGCCAAATGGCTCTAGTAAAGTTACAGATGAAGCTACTGAGGTAGCTAGAACCGGTGCCACCAGTTTTGGCTTACCATCGGCAGTCAGAGGGGATAAGGACATGTTATGCTCTGGAAGTCAGAATCTGAGAACCCAGGTCCTGCCCACACCTGGGAAGACTACTGCCCCTGTGCAAGTCAGCACTCTGGCCAAGGGGTCACCTTCTACACCTTCTTCAAGCAACAGAGCTGCAGCCTATGGGACCCATGGTCAGAACTCTGCCCAAATCTCTGTTACCCCTGCTAATGAACTTTCAAGAAGGACCCCAGGCTCTGCACTGAGTAAGTCACAGAAGGACAAAGAGGGCCCCATGTCTTGTGTCTGTAGCAAAGTGGCTGTGGCTGGTGATTTATCTTTGGATGTTCCCCTGCACTTATGAAAGGGCGTATAGTAAGAGGGTTTTGGTTAAAGGGTAGTACTGGTGCAGAGACTGACATGAAGATGGAAGGACCAACCAGTAGAACCATATGGAATAAGTTGCTGCACTCATCAGGGACAGGAATAGTTTGACCATGGTTTAAGAAAGAAGCATAATTCTCATGTGATCATTAATGTTTATATTCGCTTTTATGGAGGAGGCATGTAGGCCTTCATCAATAACACGTGAATCATGGGAATTTTCTTGAACTTGGCCCCAGTTTCAGATATTCTTTCCCATTGTGATACCGGGTATCTTGATTTTTGGCTTAAACATTAAGATCAGCATACACGTATCCTCTTTTGTTTTATAGATTCCATATCTGACGTTGCGAATACCACATCTTCCAGGATGGATGATCATGACTCAAAGGAAATTTGTCTTGACAATCTGTATAAGGGTTGTCAACGTAGTGAGTAACTTAAGGACTTTCTAGAAACAGAAACTTTATTAATAGTAACATGGTTAACATTACTGAGCGTTTGCTGTTTGTCAGGCACAATACTAAGAACTTACATGCAACCTCTTTAAATTTCACATCGACTCTAGACGTAGGTGCTGTTCTTAACTCATTTTATAAACGTGGAAACTGGAGGCGTAGAGAGGTTAAGACCTCACATGCACAAGTAGCCAAGTTGGGTTTTGACCCTAAATCACCCAGCCAGCCCATGTTCTTCACTACTGCATATTATACTTTCTCCTTTGCAATTCAATTTTAGGTGAAATATTACGCTTGATCAGGGACCCATCTTTTCATATACTAAAAGCAAACAAACAACAAATAATTCCAAAAGACAAAAGTATCCTAGCAGATGCATTTTCAAAGTTTGTTTCCTCTCATTATTTAGGCACTGTCTCTTCTGGGCCGTGGGCTCTTTCCCATTGCTCCTCATGCGTGTACTGAAGAGACATGGGTGCTCCGTATGACTGATGACGTGTGTGTCATTCCAGTTGAGGAGCCACACCTGTTCACTGTCCGGTCCCACCAGGCTTCCTGTAGAAATATTTCCCACGGGACTGTGCTTGGGACGAATTTCTGTCCTCTCCTTCTACCCTGTTCTCACGTTTCTGCCTCTATCTCAGGCCTGGGTATCACACCTGATTTCATGTGCTCGATCACTTAGTGGTCTTAGACTTATTTGCCTGGTGTCCGAAGAGGAAGATTCTGCCCTGTGTTCTCTAAATCACAAGTCTTTAACTTAAAAAAAAATTTGTTTTTATTTTTAATTGTGGTAAAGTACACGTGACGTAGATTTTCACATCTTAGCCATTTTTAAGTGTACAGTTCTGTAGTGTTAGTTACATTGATATTGTTGTGCAGTCTCCAGGACTCTTTTCATCTGGGAAAACTGAAACTCTGCACCCACTCAACCACAACTCCTCCGTTCCTCCTCCTCCTGACAGCCACCACTCTAGTTTCTGTTTCTATGAAAACGATTACTCTGGGTCCCTCATATGAGGGGAATCAAACAGTTTTTGTTTTGTACGTGTGTGTGACACTGGCTTATTTCACTTAGCATAACGTCCTCAAAGTTCACCCATGTTGTAGGCTGTGTGAGAATTTCCTTCCTTTTTAGGGCTGGATACTATTCCAATATTCCACTGTCTGTAGATGCCACATTTTGTGTATCCATGCATCCATCAGTGGACAGTTGAGCTGCGCCTGCCTTTTGGCTATTATGAATAATGCTGCTGTGAACATGGGTGTGCCCATATCTGCTCAAGACCTTGCTTTCAATCCGCTTGGGTATATCCCCAGAAGTGGAATTGCTCGATTATATGGTAATTCTGTTTAATTTTTTGAGGAACTGCCACACTGTTTTGCACAGCAGCTGCACCATTTTACATTTTCACCAGCAATGTACAGGGGTTCCAGTTTCTCCATATCCTCACCAACACTTGTTATTTTCTGTTTTTTTTTTTTTTTTTTTTTTATAGCAGCCATTCTAATGGGTGTGAGGTATGGACTATAACAAGGGGCTGTGTGTTTTTGAATCAGCCAAATCTCAGGCAGTGCCACCCTGTGGCTTTCCCTGTGATGTCAAGCCTGCCTCTTTTTGTTTTAAAGTAGTCACACGTCTTTTGGATAGTTCAAAATGATTTAAACATAACAGAGTGCAAATGGTGAAAAACAGAACTACTTTCTATTTTCCTGTATTGTAGACTTATAACATTAATTTATCATTCAGCAAACATTCATTCAATAGCCATCTTTTGCATGCCCAGCCCTATGCCAGTCCTGCAAGGGAGATGTAAGCTAAACAGTGATGTAAGCTTTTCAGTGAATTTGTAATTAAGGTGGGGCATCAAACCATCCGCAAATGAGAAAATTATATAAAATAAGTAGATACATAAATAATAAAGCACAAACTGCCTACTGAGTGCTGGCTAAGGGAATGTGAAATCCAGCTCAGATGAGAACAGAATGAGGTTAGCGAGGCCAGGGTTCCAAGGAAATACAAGCAGGTGTCTATGCTGGAGAGCATTTTGTCTCCATACATCCACATGTGGAGTGCAGAAAGAGTAACTATAAATTTAGAATGATCTGAAATTTCCATGTAGGTAAAGAGACCTTTTGGGGAGTGGGGAATTTTTGTTTTCTGATGAGTCTCCATGAATAATAAAGGAACCGGGAGATAGGAATATGGGGCAATACAAGCAGGAGCCAGCATGAGCAAAGGTACAGATGGGAAGTGTGCTTGCATGCAGGACCGGAAGGGTGGGAAAGGCAGGTCTTTCGGGGGAAAGCCAGCAGTGAATTTGGTTGAATTGCTTAGAACCCCCACTTAACAAACCCTCAGACCTCCTCTCTGTCTTTGTAGAAAGATGCAACAATGTTCACTTCCACCTGCCCTACCGGTGGCAGATGTCAATTGCAAACACCTGGACAGACCTCCAGCCCATGGAGAATATTGAGAAGGCCTACTGTGACCCCAAAATCATCTTGTAAGTTGGTGGCTGGACTCTGGCTTGTGAGATCCACGGCATCATCAAAGGAAAGCATAGTACCAGGCTTATGTAAAGGAGAAAAAACAGTTTTCCTTCAGAATCCTGTTCAAGTTTGAGATAACTCTTGAGATAAGTGGCAAATGCCTGCTGAGTTAACGAAGAAAAAACATAAGCCAAGGGGCCGGCCCAGTGGTGTAGCAGTTAAGTTTGTGTGCTTTGCTAAGGTGGCCGGGGGTTCACCAGTTCGGATGCCCGGTGCTGACTTACGCACCACTTATCAAGCCACTCTGCGGCAGGCGTCCCACATATAAAGTAGAGGAAGATGGGCACGGATGTTAGCTCAGGGCCAGTCTTCCAAAAAGAGGAGGATTGGTGGCAGATGTTAGCTCAGGGCTAATCTTCCTTAAAAAAAAAAAAGAAAAGAAAAGAAAAGAAAAAACAAAAGCCTGGTAGATTTTCAGTCACTCAGAGCCTGGCTAATACTAGGGATTCTGGGAATATTTGCTAACTCAAGTGAGGTAAACAGCGACACAATTATTTGTTTAGTTAATATTTGTCAATGTGTCCTGCAGAAAAACACAATGCAGAGGTCGGTGTGTGTTCCGATCCCCTCATCGTAGGATTATTAAACATGCTAAATGATTAACTCAAAAGAGCTTTTGGCTTAATTTCACAATTTTAGGACATGGTTTGAGTAATTTCATATAGTCTAGTGCAGAATTTTGTTGTACAGTTGAGCATTTTACACCTGCCTTCATGTTAACTGATTTCTCTCTCCTGGAGCTATCCAAGAGGAGACTTTCTGTTTCTGTTTCTGTCAGGGCTAAAATGGGTGATCCTCCACACGGCTGTGTTTATAAGATGCATACTAGTTTTATAAGAAAATTCTCTAGGGGGAAAAATTACATACATTTCATCGTCTGCCAATTTAGTGATTTTGGGGTGGAGATTCTGTGTGGCTGCATTTTACCACTAGAGGGAGGCATCAGCTATTTTCCCATTTCTAGGTGTATTTTTTTTCCCTGCTAGGTAAACCTGAAGTAGGGTTTCTCAATCTTAGCATTACTGACGTTTTGGGCCAAATAATGATTTGTTTGGGGGGGGGGGGTGCGCTCTGTTTAGCAGCATTCTTGCCCTCTGTCTACTAGATGCTAGTTGTGGTAACCAAAGATGCCTTTAGTCACTGTCCGATGTTCCCTGGGTGGGTAGCGGGGGCAACATTGTTCCGGCCTGAGAACCACTGATCTATGAGGTCCTCATTAGAGCAGGAATCCTCAGACTTTTTGGTCTCAGGACCTCAGTTTACATGCACTCTTAAAATGTACTGAGGATCCCAAAGAGCTTCTTTTTATATGGATTGTAGCTATCATCCATATTTACCACGTTAAAAATAAAAACTGAGAAAAATTAAGTATTTATTGATTCATTTAAAAATAACAATACAGTCATGCATCGCTAATGACAGCAATACATTTTGAGAAATGCGTTTTTAGGCAATTTTGGCATTGTGCAAACATCATAGAGTGTACTCACACAAACCTAGATGGTATAGCCCACTACACACCCAGGTATGTGGTGCTAATCTTATGGGACCCCACTGCATATGCAGTTCGTCATTGACCGAAACGTTCTTATGTGGCACATGACTGTAAACTCATTACGCTAATGTAAATAACATTTTTATATAACTATATTTATATAACATATAGTTATATGCGTATAACTGTATATATGAATAACTATCAAAATAACTTTTCCAAAACAAAACAAAAAATTCATTGAGAGGAATGACACTGTTTTATATTTCTGTGAATCTCTTTAATCTATTGTGAAATCACACATCCTGTAGCCTCTGGAAAACTCCATTGTATACCTGTGAGAGAATGAAAATAAAAAGGTCAATTAATGTCTTAATATTATTATGAAAATAACTTTGACCTTGCTGGCTCCCTGAAAAGGTCTTGGACCACACTTTGACAACTATTTAAACAACAATAATTGAAAAAACTGACCTCCTATGAGTTTCTAACTCACTTTTTGACGTTGAGCTCATCAATTGTTTTGTGGGCACAGTTTTATTTGGGGATATTTTTTGAAGGAAGGACACTTTTTGTGACACCATTAAAAATGCAGGGTAGGGGCCAGCCCTGTGGCCGTGTAGTTAAGTTCGAGAGCTCCACTTCGGTGGCCCCGGGTTTCATCGGTTCGGATCCTGGGTGCAGACATGGGACTGCTCTTCAAGCCATGCTGAGGCGGCATCCCACATGCCACACCCAGAAGGACCCACAACTAAAAATAAATACAGAACTATGTGCTGGGGGGCTTTGGGGAGAAAAAGGAAAAATAAAATCTTTTAAAAAAAAATGTAGGGTAGGCAAGTTACGTTCCCTCTCTGTATTTCACAGTTTTTTCTTTTATGTGTAAGACCTGGAGCTGTATAAAGAAAATTTGAAGATCTCTTCCAGCTCTAAAGTTTTAATTCTGTGCTCTTGTTAGGGAGGACCAGGGTATAGAAAGCAGTGGTCAAGGAAGCATTTTGTTAACTTTAAACTTTTCCCTCTTAGCATTTCTATTGGAAATCATAGAGTCAATTTCCAGAAAATGACTTGTGATTTTAATCCCATCCGACGTATCTCCACGCCTTCATCTGTCATGATGCCAGCCAACTGTGTCTTCGCCACAAAATGGATTTGGTACTGGAGGAATGAATCTGACAAATGGGTTCAATACGGGGAGAAGGTGAGTACTCTTCCTCCTTGTGGAGGCTCTCATTTAAACTTGCCAACTTCAGAAAAAAACTGTTAATAAAATGTTTGCTGCCTATGTGCTTACCCGTGGAGAGTGCATGGAGTAGAGGAAATGGTGCTTTTTTACTTTATACACAGCAGTATTTGCATTTTTTTAGCAAGCATGTACTCTGATTATAATCTTAAACAAAAACTTACATTAATTATTCTTAAGGAACTCCTTGAGACATGACTGAAGTGGAACCTTGACATAGCTTTCCATGTATCAGTACAGTCATGTGTTGCTTAATGATGGGGATATGTTCTGAGAACTGCGTCGTCAGGCGATTTTGTCATTATGCGAACATCATAGAGTCTACTGAACAGGAACAAAATTTGCCACCCCAAAATACGTCTCTTTAACACGATTATTTTAGGCTGTTTATTTTTAAGAAACATAAGACTCGGAATGTTTTTGTTATCTCTCCCTTGACTGCTTAAAAGGATTCAGATAAAGAAAACCTGTCTTGGGAAGCAAGCTATCACCTTAGCATGACATGAGCCAGGTAGTAGACAGGGAGGAACCTAGAAAACCCAGTTTGTTCGGCTCCCCTCTGTGTTCTTCTGTTTCTGTGTGGCTAAATAAACACTTGTTTTCCAAATGTTTTCTCTTTTTCTCCTACCTGTGAATTACTGTCCTTCCCTTTGAAGTCCCTGACTCTCCCCACCCCCAACATCTTTTGTGTTTAGCTGAGGATAATATTTAAGGTGAGGGCTTTGGCCATCTTGGCAAATTACTCAGTTTTCCTGGGTTTCTCCCATGTATACATGTTATTAAACTTTTGTTTGTTTTTCTCCTGTTAATGTATCTCATGTCAATTTAATTCTTAGATCAGCCAGAAGAACCTAGAAAGGCAGAGGATAATTTCTTCCTCCTCTATGGTAGCTATACAAACCTAGACGGTCTAGCCTACTACACACCTCGGCTATACGGTACTAATCTTTGGGACCACCGTTGTCTATGCCGTTCGTCACTGACTGCAGTGTCATTATGCAGCGCATGACTGTACATAAATGTACAGAGACTCCTGCTTCCAGCCAGAGAAGAAGGCAAGAATGAGAAGTCAGAAGACTGATGTAGATGGTCACTAGGATTCAGTCAGAGTCTGGATTCAGATGCCCTTGAAAGACTGGAACTAGAAGATTCTAGGCTCACCCACACAGGGACATAGTAATAGAGGATAGAAGTCTAGATAAGCAGAGCTTCTGTCTAGTGTCCCTTCCTCCCTTTGATTCATGGGATTACAGAGAGAGAGTGCCCTTAAGTAGATAATGAAATCAGAGTGTTGAGAAAGAGATTAACATGAAGAAGACAAGCCAGGGACATGGAATGCCAGCATGAGGTTCCATGCAGTTAGAAATCAATGGGATAGAAATTTATCTCCGAGCTGCCTAGTTGCCAAAGCAAACAAAGAAAACAGTCTATAACAAGATCTCCAGTGCCTCTGTGGGAAGAAGACAAAATTTACTCAGGAGAAGCACCACTTTTTCCTGTTAGAGAGGCCTGAGAAAACCATCTCCTATGGGACCACATAGAGGGGCCCGTGTATGCTGTGGTGAGCGAAGTCCTCAACAGCAGTCCTACCGTCGCGACAGTAGCACAGTGGTTTCCCAACTGTCTTAGCAACGGAGACATGTTATCAAACGATCTTTCACAGAATCTAAATGAGCAGATTCGGGTAAAGCAGAGCTGCCCTGTGGAAATAGGGTAGGGGCTCAGAGTCCAGTCTCTTGGTCCCTTTCCTCTTGGCTTTCTTCTCTCCCGCCGTGGCCTGTGGAGCCCCTCGGTGTGAAGGCTCCTGTGATGTTAAGCTTTGTACAGGTTCTTTTACGTTCAAGACAAGGATGTTGTCAAAGTGCAGTTCTATAAAAGTGACTCTGCGAGGTGTCTGTGGAAATAGAAATTATAAACTCAAATTGATTAGCCTTGGTTAAAATAAAAATAAACTATAGGTCTTGGTTCTTATGTCAAATACCTGCAATTTTCAGTAAGATAAGGAAAAAAGCTTGGAAAACATTTGCATTCTAGTGACATCAGGGTCCCAGAGACCAAAGAGAACTCTGAGTGGGGACTAGATGATATTTAAATTTACACAAGTTCCGTCACTTATGTTCCCTAGTAAAAACATCGGGAAACTTCCTGATAAAACTTCTTTAATGCAAAGTTCTCCCTTGGGACATTCAGTCTTTGTTAAACGCAAAATTCTAGACTGTATCTTTCAACCTGCAAACACATAAAATGTTGTTTTCATTTAATCTGCGGCGTGTGTCTATTATAAGAAATATTCTTGAAGATGTGAATAAACGCTGGCTGTTTCATATTAATTAGACCCATCATTCTATAAATTGATTTGGCTCTTGAGCTATTTAAAAAAAAAAAAGAAAGCAGAGGAAAAACAGACTCTAAGTTTAGGGTTTTCATTGCTGGCTATTCAAGCAAAATAAAAATGATGGTTCCAGGAGATGTGAGCCACCATCGTAACGAGCAGCCTGGTCTCCTTCACGGTTCCATGTGTTGTGGTCCATGTTTTCAGCTCTTCGGTGGCCTGGTTTGATCCAGTGTATAGGTTAGAATATTTAGAGAAAAGAGGCGACTGTATGGCCTTCAGAGAGGACCCTACAGGTTTTATTTCCTGTAACTGAATTTTTAATAAGAGTTAGGCAACTGAGCTTTCCAGGTTAGGAACCTCCCTATTAGGAACTAGGAGAACAGAAACTTTTACCAACAAAAGGTAGGTGCATATGCTTTGACAGTGAACTCTCTGGAAGGTAGAATTGATATATGGGAATTAAGGTGCTTAGCCAGGACCAGTATCTACATAGACGGTAGACACGGAGAGGACGTGGGCCTGGGAGAGGTGATAATTAAACAGTTGGGCAGTCAGGCAGCAGTGGGGCAGGACGGAGCCTGGTAGTCATGGGGTTTGCATCTGGCAGGCGGTGCAGCTCCAGACCCTTGGAGATGTTTACCAGCAGGTAGCGAAGCTCAGCAGCGGTGAAAGCTGGGGTCCAGGGGCGGGAGACCATGGCCTGAGAGAATTGCCCAAGGCAAGGGCAAGCCACAGCTCTAGAAAGCCGAGATCAAGGCAGTCACGTAGGCACAGGACGAAAGCCAAGCCCTGGTTGCTGAAACAGACATAAATTCAAGTCTTCTGGGAGGATAAAGGATTGAAGGCTCTGCCATTCATTTGTCCACTCAGAACTGGAGTCCAGTGTGAAGGCAGGGCCAGAGGAAGGCCTGAGTGAACTATGCTAGGCTGTCCGGATGCTCAGACACTGATTTAATGGCCTCGTTCTGTTCAGTCTGACAGCAGCTAGCCACATGTGACTATTTAATTTTAAGCTTAATTTAATTTAAATAAAATTAAGAATTCAGTTCCATGGTTGCACTAGTCACACTTTAAGTGCTCTGTGGTCATATATAGCTAGTGGCTACTATATAGGACAACACAGAGAACATTTCCATCATCACAGAAAGTTCTAGTGAATCGCAGTGGTCTAGACCCTGGAGCCTTGCTAGGCAAAGTCAGGTCCACAGACGAGCCGCATCAGCATCACCCGGGAGCTGTTCAAAATGCAGAATCTAAAACTCTTCCCCTGAATCATAGTCTGCATTTTAACAAGATGCCTGGGGGATTCACGCTCCTGTTAAAAGTTTGAAGGCTCTGGCCTTTGTAGATTCTTTCCAGCCGGGAACAGGGTTCTGCAGAGCTGAGCAGGCAGTTGATGGATACGAGGCTTCAGCTGCGGGAACGGGAGATGAAGGCAGAGATTTGAGTCGTCAAACTGGGGTGCCTCACCCCACCCTGTGCTCGCAGGGGTTTGCCCACTTTAGCTGCTCCTTGGGGTCTGAGGAAGGTGTATGGTTTACCAGCACATCATCTGATCATGGAAACAGTTTCCCACTGCCCACGCCAGAGGGCAGTCTCTTTTACAATCATGCTGACAGATAGTGTCCCAGCCGCTGTTGCAACAGTCTTCGTATTGTGACTTAATTGTTGGATGCTGTAATTCAGAAAGTTCTGCTAAAGATGGCCCTCTGGTCCCTTCCTCCCATTTGTCCTGGTTCTACCTCCTGAAATCTTCAAGTTTATCCCCACTTTGCACTGTGCGCAAATATTCGAGCCCAGCTTTCCCGCCCCCACCATGTTCCTCTCTAGGCTAAAGGGACCTGGTTCAGGCTCTTCTCCACCCAGGGCCGTTTCCTTGGATGCTTTCGTTCTGGTGCCCTCCCCTTACATCCAGCAGGCATTTCCATTAGGGGGATGGGGTAGGGGCTGGGGGGGCGGTGTAGCTGAAAGCTGCAGAGTCTGGAATGTCATTAAAGGGACTGGGAGCCCCCTCCCACCACCAGCTGCCAGCAGGATTTTTTGTCATTAGCTCCTCCATTCTAGATCACAAGGAACAAGTATCTCCTCACCATTAATATTGGGAACCCATGCCGTTAGGGGCTTACATCCTGTCTGCCCTGGTCTGCACCCCTGCCATAGGATGGGGACAGTGGAATGGTGGCCTAGCCGGCCCCCTGGCTAGAATCAATAGACTTCCCTTTACCCACCCATTCTAATGTTCAGACCCTTCATATAGGCCTTGAGACCAGAGGTTCTATCTTTTCATTTGGGGATGTTCTTCCCCCCTTTCATTTTAGCCCCAGTCGGTGCAAATCCAGGTGCTTTTTCCATGTTGTTGACTGAGTGGAGGCTCGGTTAATTTTATTTGCTGGCTCAGGGCAGAGGAGAAGGAGTAGGTCCCTTACGTTCGGATAGCAGGACACCTGTTGGCGCCTCACCTGCCTTCACCGCAGCTCTCAACTGTGCTTTCTCGTCAGGTGATAGGTGAAGAGAGCTGTGTGTTCTGTTTCATGCTGGAGTGTTGGATTCTGTTAGATAGCCAGTGTGGACATGATGTCTGTGCCATGGGTACAAGTGATCTGTACACTTGGGTCATATTTATGGAAGGTGTGAAGAGACTATTGCAAAGAGCTCTATTTTTCAGGCATCCGCCAAGCGTATGGTCAGTTTCTGCAGGAGACTGCTCTCTCCTAGCCCGGTGATGAAGAAGATGACAAAAGGCTGTGGGGTGACTCCAACCTGGAAGCCTGTACAATCTGGTTTGGGAGGCCAGATGTGTTTCTGTTCAAATGCCATGGCTGAAATAAAATTATATAAGATACAATGGTAGGGATTTCTTAAAAACCTCCCTTGAAGTCGTTACCTTTTTTTTTTCTTTCTGTAATTAGACAGACAATCAGGAAAGTTCGAGCATCGACTCTTCATACCTGGAGTCTTTCTTTCTCTGCTGTCCCAGAGGAGTGGTGCCGTTTCAGGCGGGTTCACGGAACTACGAGCTGAGTTTCCAAGGTAAGTTTTGCTTGGTTTGAATCCAGCACGCGATGTACTTGCGGGAATGGGAGCAGAGCAGATGTGTAAGCTACCCCCAGAATCAGGGTTCTTTTTAGCAAGGCAAGCAGTTCGGTGGTGTGGAAGCCAGTGGTGATCAGAAGACCCGTGCTCTAGAGCTTCGGCTCGGACACACAGTAGCTGTGCAACCCTGGGAACAGCACCCGGCCTCTCTAGGCCTCAGTTCCTTTGTCTGTAAAATGGGGGGACTGGACTAAGTGGTCTGTGGGGGTATGTCCAGCTCTGCTGTTCTAAGTTGCTGATTCTGGGTGGGCTGCTTCCCAGGCTGAGGCAGGATTTCCAGGTGCTGATGACTGCAACAGAGACCCCGGGCCTGTGGGTGCCTTCAGAATTTTAGAACTTTGCTGTTTCTTTTGGGCTTCATCATAGGTCAATGGTTTTATCCATCACATTGACCAAAGACTTTGCCTTCTGCCATGTTCATCTGAGCCACCATGGGAAAATCTTCTGGTTAGCTTCTACCAATCTGTCTGCTGTATTTAGTAAGAAATCAGGGTGGGAACTGCCCTCCCTCTGAATGTACCATCCCGTCAGCTATACCCCAGGATGCTCCCTGAATATGGTCAGATACTCGCCCTTTCAGGACCAGCTCTGTGAGTCTTTGGAAGTACTCATGTCCTTTACATTCCCAGGTGGCATCTGAGATTTGAGCCCTGTACCAATTACTGTGTTAAGTAACGTAGCTTTGAAGGACCATTATACTATTTTGGAAAGCAACCTGGTAATACATATCAAGAGTTATTAAAATATGATTTTTTTTTGAGGAAGATTAGCCCTGAGCTAAGATCTGCCACCAATCCTCCTCTTTTTGCTGAGGAAGACTGGCCCTGAGCTAACATCCGTGCCCATCTTCCTCTACTTTATATATGGGATGCCACCACAGCATGGCTTGACAAGCAGTGCGTAGGTCCTTACCCAGGATCCGAACCGGCAGACCCCGGACTGCCAAAGTGGAACATGCGAACTTAACCACTGCGCCACTGGGCAAGCCCCAAAATATAATTATTTTTTCATCCTCTCAGGAATAAGAAGAAAAAAAAGCTATGGGCATGAAGATATTTATTGCAGCCTTGTCTAGAGTACTTAAATAGAGGAATATTCTGTGGACCAGTAAGGTAGTGACTAAACAAATTAGGGTCTTAAATTTCAGAGGAGTATTGAGTAGTTGTTAAAAATTATGGTTATGAAAACAATATAGTGAAAGTGAAATTTGATATTATTAAATGAAAAAATCAGAACCCCAAATTTAAGTTTCTGAACTTTTCTGTTTGTGTTATCTTTAAAATGGAAAAGATTTTTAAAAAAATTTAATGTGCCTGAGAAGTGCAACAATGTATGCATGTGGACCAAGAATTCAAGGCAATAGAGAAGAATAAAAATCTCTTCTGTTGGGTGGTGAAATTAAAAATGACTTAAATTAAAACATTTTTTTCTTTGGTATTCTATTGTTTTGACAATTTTAAAGGGTGATGGAGAGATGAGAAGCAATGTACCTTGTTTATTTTGACCAATAATTTTGTTCACCTGGTTCATAGAAACTAGTTCAGAGCAGTTTGCAGTGTTCCAGACAATTTTTTTCTATTTCCTGTATTCTCTCATTCATTAAACTAGTATTGGCGTGCCAGCTGTGTGTCAGGCACTGTTCTAGGTGCTGGCAAACCAGGCAATTTCAGAAACTGATGACAGCTATGGGGCAAGGTGATGAAGCAGCGAGAGAATGGAGGAGTCATGGGAGAGCACCTACTGTTATCCGAGGGAGAAACTTTGGGAGACAGGGCGCAGCCCACGCACATGGGAAGGAGGGCGCTCCAGGAGAGGGCAGAGCTAGCGCCAAGGCTGTGGGCAGCACACAGGCTTGAGGTTTCAAAGAACAATAAGAAGGTCTGTAAGAGATGAGAGCAGAGATAAAAAGCTGGATATTTATAAGCTGGAAACCACAAGGTTTTGAGCGGAGTCGTGGCATGGTCTGATTTGTTCTTTTTGTTGTTGTTTATTTTGTTTTGTTTTACAACAACTACAGTGAGGCATAATTGCTACACTAAGATACAGCCGTTCTAAGTGTACAGTTGGATGAGGCTGACAAATGCATGCGACTACTATCCTAATCAAGATACAGAACATTCCCATCAATCCAAAAAGCTTCCTCATGCCCATTTGCAGTCAGTCTCCCCCACCCCAACTGATTTGCTTTCAGTCATTACAGATTAGTTTTATCTATTGTAGAACTTCATATAAACAGAATCTTGCAGTATGTGCTCTGCATATGGCTGACTTCTTTCACTCAGAATAACGTTTTTTAGATTCATCTATGTTGTTGCACGTGTGGTGGTTCTTCCATTTTCGTTGCTGAGTAATATTCCATTGTAAGGATATCCTGTGGTTTGTTTATCCATTCACCTGTTGATGGATATTCGGGTTTTCAGTTTTTCGTTATTGTATATTAATGCTTCTAGGAACATTCAAATGCAAGTCCTTGTGTGGCTATGGGTTTTCATTTCTCTTGGGTAAATAGCAAGGAGTAGGATTGCTGAATCACATAGGCAGTGTGTATTTAACTTCATAAGAAACTGCTAAACTATTTTCCAAAGTGGTTGTGCCATTTTACGTTCTCACTAGCATGTATGATGATTTACTTTTTAAAGAAATCACTCTGGCTGCAGCTTGGACAGAAGTCTACAACATGCATGAATTGAAAGTGACATTTCACACTTAATATAGAAAAAAACTTTGGGGGCCGGCCCGGTGGCACAGCGGTTAAGTTCACACGTTCTGCTTCTTGGCGGCCCAGGGTTCACTGGTTTGGATCCTGGATGTGGACATGGCACCGCTTGGCAAAAGCCATGCTGTGGCAGGCGTCCCACATATAAAGTAGAGGAAGATGGTCACGGATGTTAGCTCAGGGCCAGCCTTCCTCAGCAAAAAGAGGAGGATTGGCAGTAGTTAGCTCAGGGCTAATCTTCCTCAAAAAAAAAAGAAAAAACTTTGAAGATGTAGCTACCACATTCCAACTGTAATCACTGATGCCTGGTTTCGGGCAGCTCACATGGATGGTGTCTTGTTATCTGGCTGCCCCAGCCCTCCTCTTTACCGTCTGACTTTGATTTCCAGATTAGACTAATTGCAGACTGTTCATTTACCTTTTTGTTTGCTGGGTCTTATAATAAGGGCAGTTGAAGGATTCAAGTTTTTATCATGAGCAATTTCCATCCAGAAGGATTTTCTCTGTTCATACATGTACACTTCAGTCATGAATATTTGCTGTGTTACTAGCTTCTGAAAAATAACAGTAAGTCATTTTCTGGGACTAATTCTTGATTCTTGTTTGTTTTCTTTTTTCCGTCTAAAGGGATGATTCAGACAAACACAGCTTCCAAGACCCAAAAGGATGTTGTCAGAAGGCCGGCGTTTGTCTCTCACCGGGATGTGGAGCGGATTAAAAGTGGGCTAGAGTAAGTGTTCTGAGGCACTGCTTGCTGGCAGATGTTTGAGATGTTCATGCATTGATCTCATCGAGTGGCTCATGGATCTGGATCCTGTTTTCTTGAAATGTTCCTGCTTGTGTGACAGTGCAGTTTCCTTTTGCATTATCTATGAGTAAGGTACTTATTAAGCAGCACAGTGTGACTGCAAGAATTCTAGAGCAGGAAATCTGGCTTTTCCTCTAACTCCCAGGGGACTTGGGGCAAGTTTCTTAAATACCCTGGGCCTCAGCTTCTTCCACTGTGAGTGGCTGGCTTAATGGAGTTTCTTTGGAAAATAATCAAATGTACAGTTGCTGGGTTTTAGTTTTGCTGTGGGTTCTTCTGTGTATCTTTAGTTTTGCTGAGTGGCTTTCTAGAGGGTGGAGGTTGAGAAAGAGATGGAGAGAAACAAGGGACGAGGTAGCTGGCCGAGCAAGGGCTTTGGAGAAAGATAAAGTGGATGGAAGGGGGTTTGTAAAGGAAATTTTGCTGTGGGGGATTCACTGTAACTCTCCTGTGTCTGCTCATGAAACTCAGTAAAATCTACTTTGTTCGTGAACATTTTTGGAGTTGGATTTTTTTTTCTGGGTGATGTGTGGTTACGTAAAACAGACTTCAAGACAGGTGCAACATCAAGGTGTTCTAATTAGCTTCTTTCAGTTGTAAGAATTAAGGTATTTCATGAGAAAGGGAAGTTACTAAAAGGATGAACGTGGTGTCATAAGGAAAACAACATTTTGTAAGAAGCCAAGGACGGGAACTGAGCTCTCTCAGGGCCCCAGGAATGGGCGTCGGTTCCAATTCTGCTTCAGAGCCTGAGCAACCTGGGGTCTTGGATCTTTACCTGTGACCAGGTTCACGGCCCAGACTCTGGATCTGCATCCCTACTTCAGATTCTGCCTGCTACTCATTAGCTGTGTGGATTTGGACAAATGAATCACTCTGCAACCCCTCATCTATAAAATGGGCCAGGGGCTGGCCCCGTGGCCTACTGGTTAAGTTGAATGCCCTCTGCTTCAGCGGCCTGGGTTTTGTCCCCAGGTGTGGACCTACACCAATTGTCAGCGGTCATGCTGTGGCAGTGACCCACATACAAAATAGAGCAAGATTGGCACAGATGTTAGCTAGGGGCAAATCTTCCTCAGCAAAATAAAATAAAATAAAATAAGATGGACTTAATACTGGCACATTCATCAAGGTTGCTTGATGAATACATTCAAGACCCTTGGAAGAGTGGCCAGCACATCAGGGTGTTCAGTAAACGTTAGCAGCTTTTCTTCTTATTTTTATTCTCCTGCTATTAATAGACTCAGTGACCATATCTATATCTATACCTATATATCTGTATCTACAGATCTCCTAATACTTTGGCTAACGCTTGACAGTTTTAACCTCAGAATTCCAATCTTCGTATCCATTCAGCATTACCTCCTGCCATTACTGCCTAATTTTCTCTGAATTCCTTAATTCAAACTCCCTAGAATTAACCAGATTGGCTTAGCCATCTAAGATCCCTTCCAGTCCTTTTAATATTCAGATTAATAAAGTAAACGTATGGCTGGGTTGGGGGGTCAAGTTCATGCCCCATGGAGCTTACATCCTGGTGGATGAGACAATCTGAGTAACTGTTTCAGTTAGTGCTAAGTGTTAGGTGAGGGGGAAAGGCAGAGCAGGAGGACGGGATGGGGGTACCATTTTCACTGAGGCAACTAACGAGATCATTGTAGCTACTTATTCATTCAAATGATTCTGGCAGAATGTCTCAACAAAATTTTGTTTAAACTGCGTTTCCTTAAAGCAACCTGTAATTCTGACTTTTTAATAATTCTTATACTCCCATTGAGTCTTAACCAGTGAGCCCATACTTTGTTGCTTTGCTGGACAGCAGAAACTGTCCAGACTGTGTACCTTCTTGACTTTGAGCTGGATGGTTCTTTCTGTGCACATATATTTACAAAGGAAGAAATTGGTTTGTGGCATTTCCAAATATCTCATGGAGTCAGTCCATTGTCACAATAATTTACATATGTCACAGTTGGCTTATGCTTTTCCATTTGCTCTGCCCCTTCTCCAGGAACATTCTTCCCCACCACTCCTATGAATCCGGCATCTTTCGTGGCCCAGCTCAAATGCCACTTTTCCCATACAAACCTTCCTTGAGACTGTCCTCCAATCCTCTCCTTAGTCCTCCAGTAACACTTTGTAAGTCTCTTATGGTACTTACCCCATTCCACCTTGTAATACAGTATTTGTGTAACCATCTTCCCTAGGACAGCCCTCCACCCACTTCCCTCCCTTCCACAATTATCAGCTCCTCAAAGCTTTTGAAATGTTTTGCATGATGAATGGTATCGAGTCATACTAAATAGGTAGATAAGTGAGTAAATGAATAAAATGAACTGAGAAACCATGGTAGTGGGAGGTCATGATGAAAACCAGCTTTAAGCCTGCTCTTACTAGCCCAGAGGAAACCCACTGGCTTTCAGATGGAGTAAGAGCCGTGAGTATACGCTGGGCAGTCTGAAGAGAAAGGAACTATAGCATACTTCACTGTTGGTGGGCACCTTAACACGTATTAATTTAATCTGCTCTGCACTATACACATCCAGTATGGAAATCTGAGCTTAAAATACAGATAAATTGGGGCCAATCTCTCTCATTCCAAAAGAATTTTCATTTTACAAAAGAGGGTCTTTAAAGAGTTTTTTCCTTAAAGCATTTTTTAAATTTAATTTTTTCATTATGGAAAATTTCAAACTTAAACAAACTAGAGAAAATTGTACAACAAACCCTTATGTACTTGTTAGTTGGGGGGGGTCATGTAGAGAACCCCAAAATGTATGGTTACCCTGAAATATAGTTCATACAGAAAAGACAGGATTCTTTCCCCGTACCCCTAATATACTCAAATGTTTATCATTTGACAAAGAAGTGTAAGACAGGGGCCGGCCCCGTGGCCGAGTGGTTAAGTTCGTGCACTCCACTTCGGCAGCCCAGGGTGTTGCCAGTTTTGATCCTGGGCACAGACTTGGCACTGCTCATCAAGCCATGCTGAGGCAGCATCCCACATACCACAACTAGAAGGACCCACAACTGAAATATACAACTATGTACCAGGGGGTTTTGGGGAGAAAAAGGAAAAATAAAATCTTTAAAAAAAAAAGTGTAAGACATACTTAATGCTAACATATTAGGACTTTGAAGGTTGAACATAAATATCAAAAAGAATCAATGCTTTTACATTTTATAAGTGAATGGGAAAATAGCATTTAATTAGTTTGCCTTAGTATGAATAATTACTGTGTTTTATAAAAGCATGATTACTGGTACATCTATACCAGGAATATGCAGGGATGTAGTCCAAAGAAAAATTCCAAGAAAAAATTCTCTGAGAAATCTTGGCTCAGTGGCTGGAAGTTAAGGACAGAAAGTCACTTGGGCACATGGACCAGGGAGCCAAGTGAATTCTTACTCTCTCTTATTTGTAGCCACCAACTGGCGCAGACCCAATCAGAGCCTTTAACCTCAACATCTCTTCATCAGTCGGACATGGGTTTCCCACCCTTGAATGGATATGAGGTACTTGCTTTTTACTTTTTTGGTGGGTGAATTGTTTAAAGGTGGGAAAAAAATACTTCACTACAAAGTAGTGTATTTGAGTGAATGAATGAATGAATTGCTTCCGCAAAACTCTTGAATCAAGATTCAAAGGCAGACATCTAAATGGTGATCGTGTCACTTTCCCAGAGAACAACTACTCTCAACAGGGCACCTCATTGTTTCCAGAGTCCAGCCACACGTGATCCTCACAACAACCCTGTGAGATCTATATTAGATTCTCTACTTACAGACGAGAAAAGTGGAACTCAGAGACTTGTCCATTAATTGGAGTTAAAAAAGCAGATTTCTATGGGAGTCAAACAAATTGTGGTTCACCTCGTCACCTGGCCTGGTTGGGGCGAGACTTCCTAAGTGGTTTAGCTTCCGCGTCGTGCTCTAGCTTTGGGGGCAGGCCGCTCTGCTTGGGCTCCTTGGGCACGTTCCAGTGCTTCTGCCCCTGCACTGGCTTTGTGCAAGGAGCTCGCTGGGTCACACCTTGGGGGACCTGCCTTTCCCTTTAGGCAAAATGCTTTGTTTGCCTTTCCTCGGCCTGAACAGATGGGACCAGTGCCATCTAGTTCATTACTGGAATGAACTGCCAGGTGTACAAGCTCTAAACCAGCTTATTCCACCTGCTGTCGGAGGCCTGGTGAGGATACTCCATAGCATAGGGGGCCACACATGTGGAAAGCTCATGCTTTTAATGTTTTCTGTTTCACATTTCTATATTTTACAATTTTTTTAGTTGTTTGAGATTCATAACCAGTATCCAGAATATGCCAAAATAAGTGAGCGTTTTAAAGCTTCCATGAAAAATTTCAAGATTGAAAAGATAAAGAAGATTCAGAATACAAAGCTCTGGAATACTTTTGAAAGGTTGGTGGCCACATTATCAAGTGTCTTTACGTAAAGTTTGAAAGGATTACTTAAGAGCTATCCTTTAACATCTTTATGCACTGGTTTATTTTAATAGTCAACAGTTTCTTCAATCTGTGGTTGTTTTTATTATGTAAACTCGAGCTTCTCTCTTTCAGCTTTAGTTTTACAATTCAACGATTTCACATGTCTGTCATTTAAAAGTTTTGATAAATTTATTCTTTTACACCTGTTGCCTTAACGTTAGCAGCTCCATTCTGAAAGCTGGTGGAATAAAATTTTAAGACGATTAGACTTTAGTTGGGATTAATGTTATTAGCCAGAGTGGGAGAGGAATGTTCTCAGCATTAAGTCTCACATTTCCTCCATTAGGAAAAAAATGAAGATGAATAGAAATGAAGAAATCCTGTTTTGTGCAACCGGCCGTGCGTACGTGGAGTCTATCTGTGCGAATAACTTTGACTGGATCTTACATGGAGCTCATGAAACCAAATATGGACAAGGTTTGTGCTGGAATAGAGAAGCCTAACTAGTAGAGTCATAACGCAGATGCTACCCGTGCTTCTATTATGAGGTGTATGTGATTATTTTGTATCAGCCGGCATGTCCAGGCTTTCTGTCACGGAAACTTGCTCATAACATGAGCTCATGTTAACCTTAAATGCCCAAATTAGAGTGCTAAAGTGACTTGGGACCTGATTGCTGCACCTTAGCCCTGCTCCTGTTTTCTGGTTTTTTGGGGGGGAGTGACCAAAGAGTCCATGTATGCATGCAAACTTCTCCGCCTGTTGGCTACGTTGCCCACCATGACTACCCAGTTCTGGCTATGGCTCTTCCTGACCTATGTCCTTCCCTGTGAAGTCGTCCGAAGTTGCCTTCTGTTGCCACTGATGGGTTCTAATTACAGATGGGAGAAGAAGCCTCTCCCCATCTCAGACCATGCTGATTCACCTGAAGTGGCACAGGTCTACCCACACCTGAAATCTTTTCAGCTCTTTCTTTTTGCTCCTAAACTCCTTTATGCAACTCTTAAAAACAAACAAAAACCAGAGTCGCTCATCTTAAGGGAACAAGTAATAGTTTATCACAGGTTCAAAGTGAACTCAACTCATATAACTAAGTTAAATTCACACACACCCCCAAAAAGCAAGAAGCCAATCAGTGAATATTTTTGAGTGCCTTCTGCACACTAGATGCTGGGGATGCAGTGGTGAACAAGTTAGACATGGCCCTCCCCAAATTGTTTCACATAATTAAGTGATTGCAAATACGTGGCTGCAGTGGATGAAAAGAACAGGCCCTGTGGACACCTAACCTGGCTGGAGAGGTGTTCCCAAGAAAAGGCACATAGTTCACCTGCCACGTAGAGTCATCGTGAAGAGTAAGGAACAAGTGGTGCAAGATATGGCCACACAGTAAAGAGTTCAGACTTGACCCTAAGGGCGTGGGAAGCTAATGAAAGGTTTTGAGCTGGGGAATGACTTGATGAGAATTTCATAAGTTTATTAAGTTCAAATGCATCACTAAAACTTACCTAGAAATGTCTGGAGAAAGCAAGGTAACCATCTTGAGTGAAATATGACATTGGTGAAATTTAAACCCTTCGGTTTCTCATGAGTCTCTCTTATGTCAGAGCTCAAATATTTATCCTAGAAAATGGAAATATGGTATACTATATATGTTCCCAGTTTTGGGCCATAACTGGCTCTGATAGTGACAGGTGCTTAGTCTGTTTCTCCTTTTTGAATAAACGGAACAGTACTGAAACCCTCTCAAAATATTTAGGTGGTTGAATAGTATTACTCACTTGCTATCATTTTTCCTTTAACTTGGTGAAGGGGGAGAGTTATTAACAGCCAAGAGAACATCCTTGTGCAGCATGGAAGAAAGAGGCAAGGATGTAGTCTGCAGTTCTCACAGACAGGCAAGGTGTTTCTCAAGGAACTTTGCCCTTTTTCCCAGGCCCCTCTCCCTTGTGAAGGTCAGGGAGTGATCCTGCTACTTGGCTTGTCTCCTGTTACACAGAATTAGGAGGTGTTTTTGTTTTGTTTGCATTTATTTTTAACGTTGGCTTTCCGTTCCCATCACCCACGATGCTGTTGGTACCGGCTAGATAGACTGATATGAACCACTGGGCCAATAATCCTAGAGGTCAGGCAGTAATCCTAAAAGAGGCCAAGTGGTAGATCTCAAAGATCCTGCTACTCTCTGAGGGAGAACAAAGCCCCCTGTTGCACGTGGGCAGCCACTCTGGTTAGGCTGTTATCTGTGAAATTTAGTGTGTGGCTGTGAAAGGGGAATTAGACATGCCTGCAAAGATAGAAGGGCTCTGGGCTCCACCTTGATAAACTGGAGGTGGAAACCAGGCCTCTAATGGGAGATGGAGGATAATGGTGGAAGACAGGTTAGTAAGAGAGTCCGTGAGAGCTGGGAAGTTGGGCCAGAACTTCTGGTCAGTCTGGACCGAGGATAAGAACTGCAGTGGTAGGTAAAAGCCACCCAACTTAACAGTCAGAGGAGATTATAAAAACTCAGATTTGGATTAGAAGTAGAAGCAAGGTGAAAATAGAAAAGGAAGCACATGTTTGGAGGCAGCTAAGCAAAGAAGGATCTGTCCTGGTACAGACTGGATGCCAGAGGCTAGATGGGAGGCATACAAGGCCAGGAAACGTATTTAGGATCCAGAGTGCAGCAGGCATCACAATAGCTATCAAATCTCCTAAGCTTCTGCAACCCAGGTGCCTCAAGATGCTAAGTGGGTGGAAAGGAAGAAACAAAAATGTTATTTTTGAAGATAATATGAGTGTCTATGTAGAAAACCCATAAGAATCCACAGAGAATTGGAATGTTGGTGTTCTACACAGGAAGTGGGTGGGACACTTGCTTTCCTCTGCTACTGGACTCCTCTGTCACCTCGGACTTCTAGCCACTCACTGCCCTCTTGGCCCAGGCCCAGGATGGTGGGGCTGAGGTCCCTGAAGGACTGAGTCAGAGCCAGCTTGTCTCTTTTTGACTCAACCTAGAGAGGGTTCCTTCCCCTGGTCTTATTCAGAGTTTTTTCTAGTTAACAAAGTCTGTTTTTTTGTAGTGCATTTCTAGATCCTATTTTGCAAATCAGAAGCTGACCATGATTTCTCCTTTTTCTTTATATATTACTTTCAATGATTCTAATTCTCTTTGAGGCAAAAAAAAAATGTGTCTGGCTAAATAAAAGATGGTTATGTATAAAGAATTGCAAAAAAATAAAGAAAAAAGCACAATGTTTTTGACAGTATTATCACATTACATCAATTATACTGAATGAAGGAAAAAAATGAATCAAAGTAGATTACAGAAAAGCAGCATATTGTGAAGTCTAAGTGTGACCTTTAGAGCAAACAAAAGCTAGCTAGGCAAAATAAAAAATAAAAAAAAGTTGGGAGAAGAGCGTTTATGAAGACGAGAAACTGACAAAGGCCGGGCAGGCTGTGGCCTGCATGGCACATTTAAGGTGTGGTGGGAATGACAAAAGCTGAGGCTGGAGCTGCAGGTTGGAGTTGGATCCTGGAAGACCTTGTAAGCCATGCTAAGTGGTGGGTTTTATTCCGAGAACAACCATGAACCAGCCAATGGCTTTAGGAAGGGATTGACATGATGACGCTGGCTGCGATGTGGCGAAAGAGTGGACAGGACCAAGACTGCAGGTGGAGAGAACAGCGAAGAGGTTGTTTCAAGAGCCCAGGCCAGGGGCCAGCCCAGTGGGGTAACACAGAATCTCGTGCGCTTGCTTTGGTGGTCCGGGGTCGCTGGTTTGGATCCCAGTGAGGACCTACACACCACTTTTCAAGCCATGCTGTGGCAGGCATCCCATATACAAAATAGAGGAAGATGGGCACAGATGTTAGTTCAGGGCCAATCTTCCTCAGCAAAAGAGGAGGATTGGCAGTAGATGTTAGCTCAGAGCTAATCTTCCTCCAAAAAAAAAAAAAAAAGAAAGAAAAGAATCCAGGCCAGAAATGAGGTTACCTAGATCTAGGTAGTAGCAGAAGGGATGAAGAGGATGTTGGGGTTCAGGAGAGATCTATTCTCTGTCAGGATTATTTGCAACAAGACAAAGTCCAGATCTTAGGAGAGTGGGCTGTAAAGTTGGGTGTTAGGGTTGGATCATTTAAGCAAATGTAGATTCTGGGTTATATAAGAGGATTATAGAAGCATGATTTAAAAACAACTGATGCTTCATTTAAAAAGTCAGTTGTTTAGGATAATAGTTAATTTTTTTCTGAATGGAGAATGATAAAGTTGCTTTCCAAAGATCTATAGTACCTGTATAAAGAATCATTTTCCATTGACTTCACAAGTCTTTCATTCCATTATCATTGATAAAAATTGAAAAATCAGTACTCAGACTTTCTTATAAAAAGAAAAAAAATTGACGAGTATAAAAGCAATCCAGTGCCATTAAAACAATGTACTACTATCTCAATGTTGAAAATGGGTTTTATGGCTTAATAAGCAATTAAAACGCACACTGAAGAAAAATATGGATGAAATTGGATGAATTTCCTGTCTATATGTTTAATTCCATTTGCTTTAAGTCAAACCTATTTTTACCAGTAACTCCATACTGTTTACTTTACACATTTTACATGCATAACTGGAATTCACTTATCTGGAAATGTTAGCTTTCTGGAATGTAACTCAGAATTTGCAAGAGTGAACAACTGTGTTATGAGCAGCCCAAGCTGTTGTCATAAATTCCTATACTGAAGATCATGTATGTTTTTCCTTAGGAGCTCCTCAGAATCCATTTAGCCTTATTTCAGAAACAGTGTTTTTTTTTCTCAGCCCAGCAAGTGTGGAATGGGAGTAAAGAGATGCTAGGGGCAGGCAGCAAGAAGAAAGTTAGCTTTTAGGTGGGGAATGAGGGGAAGTGATCTGCAAGACACAAACGCAACATTTTTTTCTCCTGCTGGGGCCATTAGTTTAGGAGTAAATGGCTCTGTCCACCCTAGTAACTCAAGAGGGCATCCCTATGTTGTAACATTATGTATCAGAATTCATATCTACATCTGCTGTATCAGGAAAGGGTAAAATGAATTCGTTCTATTTAAAAAATGGACAGATATATATGCTTTAGAAAGGTTTCTTTCCAAAATTAGCTTCAATTGTTTAGAAGTTCTGGAACTTGGAAAAAAAAAGAATGGCTCTTTGCAGACACTTTAGAAATGAGGTAGATGAGTAGTGTGAATCAGAATATGTTGTGGGTCTCCGTCACAGTGAGAAATAAGTCAAATAAAGAAGGCACAGCCTCTCCCCCAAGCATGCTTGCAGAGGCTATGGCAGAGCAGTGTGGAATGCAGCTGTCATTGTCCATCTGTTAAAACTGAGGAGCTGGAACTAGCTAGAAAGGAGGGTCACTGGCAGAGACAGAGCTGGAGTGGGTGGCACAATAGAAGTGTGGTGGGTGGATGATTTTTGTTTGTGTCCTAGTCGTTTTCTAGCTATCTACTGGTCCACTTTATAAGATTGCAAAAAGATCCTGGTGGACGTACTGTCTCCTGAATAGAAGCTTGTTTTGGTCACACATCAGTAAGAAAAAGACAATACAACAGGAAAAAAAAAAAGATATGAAAAAGCAGTTCAGAGAAAAAGCATATGAAATATGCCAATAAGCATATGGAAAGATGTTCAATGTTATTAGTATTCAGGGAAATGCATGTTAAAACCATATAATTTTTTCTGCCTAGTATATTGACAGAAATTTAAAGGACAGATAATATCCAGTGTCGGCAAGGATGTGGAGAAACAAGACTTTCTTCACTGGTGGTGATTCAATCTTTAGACCACTTTTGGAGGACAATTTGCAATATCTGTCAAAATTTAATATGCTCATGTTCTTTGACTCAGCCATTTTTGCAGTCTGTTCAACAGAAATATTCATACAGATTCTCAAAGGTGTACTTACTAGGATGTTTTTAGAAACATTTATTTAGAAGTGTTGTTGGTAATAGCAAAAAAGTGAAATCAACCTATGTTTTCATCAATCCAGGAGTAGTTACATTAAATGATGATACCTCCATACAATGAAACCCTATGCAGCCGTTGAAAAGAATGAGGGGGGCTAGATGTACTGACATAGCATGATTTCTAGGACTAAAGTGGAAAAAAGTTATGGAACGGTTCATAGAGTATGATCCTATTTGTGATCAAATAAATGAGCATAAAACTGTGTCAGAATAGGTGCATGCGTGTATGTATATAAATACATAGAAACAGGTGTGAGAGGATTCCCACCAAGCTGTTAACTGTCTGAGTGGGACTGGAAACAGTAGGTCAGTATAGGTGGTCTTTCATTTTTTTTATTCTATTTTTTACTTATTTCTATTTTATTTATTGTTTTGTTTTGTTTTTTGCTGAGGAAGATTCGCCCTGAGCTAACATCTACTGCCAATCTTCCTCTTTTTGTATGTGAGCTGCTGCCACAGCATGGCCACTAACAGATCAGTGGTGTAGGTCCATGCCTGGGAACCAAACCCAGGCCACTGAAGCCACTAGGCCATTGGGGCTGGCCTATCATTTTTTAAATTCTAAATATAGTTGAACATCATTAACCCAGAATATCCAGTATCTGACCTAATCAAGATAAGCAGTATTTCTGGGATCCAAATATCTTAATTGTTTTTAAAAAACCAATAATAAAAAAAAATAAATGAAAAATGTGTTAAACATTTGTTACCATAAATGAAACAAATTCATTTGACTTACTAATTTTTCATAGAAAAATCAGAATTTGCAACATATACCTATTTCCTTTAAAAGGGCAGAAAAGCAGCTGGCAATGATAAAAATGAAACTAGGAAGTTTTTTTCTTTTTTTTATTAATGTTATGATAGATTACAACCTTGTGAGATTTCAGTTGTACATTTTTGTTAGTCATGTTGTGGGTACACCACTTCCCCCTCTGTGCCCTCCCCCCACCCCCCCTTTTCCCTGGTAACCAGCGATCAGATCTCCTTGTCAATATACTAACTTCCACCTATGAGTGGAGTCATATAGAGTTCATCTTTCTCTGATTGGCTTATTTCGCTTAACATAATACCCTCGAGGTCCATCCACGTTGTTGTGAATGGGCCAATTTTGTCTTTTTTTATGGCTGAGTAGTATTCCATTGTGTATATATACCACATCTTCTTTATCCAATCATCAGTTTCTGGGCATGTAGGCTGGTTCCACGTCTTGGCTATTGTAAATAATGCTGCGATGAACATAGGGGTGCAACGGACTCTTGAGATTTCTGATTTCAGGTTCTTAGGATAGATACCCAGTAATGGGATGGCTGGGTCATAGGGTATTTCTATTTTTAACTTTTTGAGAAATCTCCATACTGTTTTCCATAGTGGCTGTACCAGTTTGCATTCCCACCAACAGTGTATGAGGGGTTCCTTTTTCTCCACATCCTCTCCAACATTTGTCACTCTTGGTTTTGGATGTTTTTGCCAATCTAACAGGTGTAAGGTGATATCTTAGTGTAGTTTTGATTTGCATTTCCCTGATGATTAGCGATGATGAACATCTTTTCATGTGTCTATTGGCCATATTTATATCTTCTTTTGAGAAATGTCTGTTCATGTCCTCTGCCCATGTTTTGATCGGGTTGTTTGTTTTTTTGTGGCTAATCAGTGTGAGTTCTTTTTATATTATGGAGATTAACCCTTTGTCAGATAAGTGGCTTGTAAATATTTTTTCCCAATTAGTGAGCTGTTTTTTTGTGAAACTAGGAAGTTTTAAGTTGTCCAGAAATCGTTGTTCATCTGCTGAGCATGGAAACATCAGTGATTATCAGAGGTTTTTTCAGAGCTGAGGATGATGGATCAACTGTCTGAAAAGCTCTGCCGGAGTGAACTGCTTGCTCATGCTACATCTCTCCTTTTCATGTTTTCCAGGACCTTCCCATCAGTGTTAAATGACCTTTGTTCCTTAAAATGTACACAATATAAAACGGCCTCTGCTGGAGTATCTTTGGTTCATCAGTTACAATTCAGCTCACCCTGCCTAAATTGGGCCGCTTGGTCATGGTGCCCAGGCTCACACCATCACTGTGAGCCCCACACAGTAGCAAATGCTTTTGTTATTTCAGTAGGGTTATATACTATATTTAAGTTTACTTGTATAATAAATATTTTTTTAAGTACAAAGAAAAGTTTGTAAGACTCCATAAGGCATTATTGACATACGCTTAGTCAATGCCCATCATCTGATTATGTGTAAATAATCTTATAAACTACATACCTTCTTTTATAATAATTCTTTCTTTCTTTTTGGTGAGGAAGATTGGCCCTGAGCTAACACCTATCACCAATCTTTCTCTCTTTTTTTTTTTTTTGCTTGAGGAAGATTGTCACTGAGCCAACATCTGTGCCAATCTTTCTCTATTTTGTATGTGGGACACCACCACAGCATGGCTTGATGAGTAGTGTGTAGGTCTGCACCCAGCATCTGAACCTGCAAACCTGGGCTGCTTCAGTGGAGCATGCAAACTTAACTACTATGCCACCGGGCTGGCCCCTAATTCTTTTTTTTTTTTCAAATATGGAATGCTTCATGAATTTACAAGTCATCCTTGTGCAGGGGCCATGCTTATCTTCTCTGGGTCATTCCAGTGTTTGTATTTGTGCTGCCAAAGCGAGCACTTAGAATAATTCTTAACCTTTTTCTTTTTCTGATTATTTCTAGGAAATTACTTCACGAAAGATGCCATCATTTCCCATAAAAGTTGCCCAGGTGATCCCAAAGACATCGTTATGTTTGCAGCCCGCGTTCTGGTTGGAGATTTTATTGAAGGAAACATGAGTTACACGAGCCCTCCTCCACCGTATCATAGCTGTGTGGACACAAGTTGTAATCCTTCTGTTTTTGTTATCTTCCAGAAAGATCAGATTTATCCAGAATATGTGATTGAATATACCGAAACAGACAAACCCTGCGTGATTAGTTAGAAATGATGAAGACAGCATCATAAAGAATGCCATAACCACTCGGTCCACTTATGGAACCAGATTCCCCAGATAGTAGTTGGACTTTACCTTTCCCCACCTAGTTATCCAGTGCCTGGGATCAGTGGTTCCCAAACTTGGCTGCACATCTGACTCATCCGAGAAGCTTTAAAAAATTCCAGGGTCCAGATTGCACCCCCTTCCAGCTAACTCTCTGTGTCTGGGGCTGAGGGCCCCGCAGCAGTATAATCCCCTAAGGGTTCAAATATGTTGTGAAGTTTGGGAACCACTGTCTTAGATGCACCTGGTCAAGACTGATTTCTAAAACTTCTGTAATTGCAGCAACCTTTTTCTCCCAGCTCCTCGTTGAGTTTACTGTACGGCATGGTTTTGCTTTGGTTAAATTGAAAAAAAACTAATTTGGGAAGTTCAAGAGAAATCTAAAAATGCCTGTTGAAATAAGTTCATAAGACAGTAGAGCTGTGGATGGAAGATGAAAAGTTGGGGGACAAATGCTTAAGAACACACTAGGGGAAAAAGTAGAGGTCAGACGTAACTGCTGTGCTGTCCCTTTGTGGTGAAACTGATTCGGGGCACGCAGTTCTTTATCTCTACGTTTATTTAGGGGACTCCATCCAGGTTGACTCTTTCTGGAATGCAATAAAAAGGGCTGCGATGTGTGGCTCAGAGAGAAGCAACCAACTGGAATTAATTGCCCCATTTGGGTTTTTATATAATTATGGCAAAGTAGACGTGTATATTCTAATCAGTAGGATTGCAGAGAAGGCTTTTTTCAGGTCAGACTTTCATGAAATGTCTTTATTTTGGGGGGACTGAGTTGCAGTAGCCTGATTCACACAAGCATGACTGATAAACCCGAGTCCTATTGTAGTCGTTCGCTGTGGCAGATCAGGCTCACCAAGGAATTAGGAGCAGGGCCATCTTACTCAAGGATGGGCCCCCTAGCGAGGTGAGATTTGTTTCCTGGTGAGCACAGAATCAGAACAAAGAATACAGTGCCCCAAATAGGCCTTGCACCTGCAAGGGGCTTCTTTTTCTAAATATAATGTATTGTGCTGAATTGTAGTACAGTCAGCTTTTAGAGCAGTTGAGGTACCCGGACCAAGAGTTCCTTCCTTCTTATGAGGCAGGTTTCTCCTTACAGTTTTCCTTTTTCTTTCTTTCTTTCTTTCTTTTTTTTTTTTGCTGAGGAAGATTCACCCTGAGCTAACATCTGTGCCAATCTTCCTCTACTTTGTATGTGGGTCACCACCACAGCATGGCCTCTGACAAGTGGCAGAGGTCTGTGCCCAGGAACTGAACCCAGGCTGCTGAACTTAACCGCTAGGCCATGGGGCCAGCCTCCAAGTTTTCCTTTTTCGACATTCTGTACCAGTGGCCAAAATTTCCTGTTATAGTTCCTTCCATCAGACACGTTATAAAAATTAGCATTAGAGTTGATTTTCTGTTTGTCAGTTTAGATCAGTGCAAAGATCTCCACAACTCTTTGGCTTAAAGGACTCCAGCAGTAACAAATGTATAGAGATTTTTTAGGGTAGGGTTATTTTCTGGGAGGCTTGCCACAAATAGTTACTCTCATTCACTTATTTTTTTGGTAGTAGCTTCCATTTTGGAGTTTTCATTTCCTGATCTTGACCCTCACATTCCAGAGATGCAGTTTATACAACTCTATCCAACTGCCTACAAGACATCTCTAGCGGGATATTTCACAGGCATCTCTAATTCAGTATATGAACAATGGAACTCTCGATCTGCCTCCCTGAAAGGAATCAGTTCCTCCCCAGCCTTCTGTATATAAGGAAGTGATGTCACCATCCACACATCCGCTCAAGCAGAAATCCAGAGGGGGTCCTTGACTCCTTCCTCTCCCTCCCCCTACGCATCTACGCTGTTCCCAAGTCCAGTTTTCCCTCTTAAATATCTCTTTGTCCTCTTCTAAGTTGTTCTCTACTTAGCAGCAAGGATGGTCATATTTAAAATTTTTTTATTTAATAAATCTTTCAAAACACAAATCTGATCATGCCTTTAGAATAAAGTTCAAAATCATTATCACGGTCCCCCATGATCCCTCCCTTCCCTACCCTCTGTCATTTAGTTTCTTCCACACCAGCCCTTCTGGCTTTCTTTCAGGTCTTTAGTACCCCTTTTCCCCCAGCTCAGTGGTTCTCAGCCAGCACTCCTGCCTTTTTCTTAATGAAAAATACTTTGTAATATCCACTTTATTCAAAGATTCAAAATGCAATTCAGTGGTAATATACTCTGCCTAAACACAATTTTAGAAGTAAATTAAAATTTAAATAAAATTAATATTAACATAAAAGGGAAATAAAAGGTACGTAACTTGGGCACAACTATACCAGAAGACCTAATTAGGTAGTCAGATGTTTATACCTACTTATAATGAATAAATTTGAACTTAAAGAAGGTAGGAGAGCAGAAGCTATTCTGTACAAAGAAGTATGGGAAAAGGAAAAAGCAAGGATACGAGTGGACATTAGAATAGAAACTAGTGATACAATAACTTTTTTGCATATGATAATACTTATTTCTATAAGAGAAAGAACGAAATAGCCTTAACTGAAATAAAGATATTGTGCAAGAAAATCTACAGATTGTCGAAATAGAGAAAATGAGGAAATACTATATTTTTGCAGACGAGCTGTAGGTCATACACGAATGTCTAGTAAGACATTCAAAATTCGTATAGGGTGCAGAATAATTCCTTATTGTGAGGAACTGTCCGACGTATTGCAAGATGTTCAGCATACTTGGCTCTCACATACTCAAGGCCAGTAGCGCCCTCTCCTCCCCCAGACTACGGTGGCACCCACAAACTCTATCAGATCAAGTCACCCTTTTCAGAGAGGTAACATTTTGTAACATCCCCTTTGCTGTCCTGTGACGACTCAGAGATTATATATTCTACTTACACACATGAATTTCTTTAAAAAATCAATTTAATGCCCTAACTCTATTATAATTGAGAAACAGAAGGAAATAAATTTATAATGAAGATGAAATGAATTTCAATATGTAAATGCTCGGGCGTGACTACGCTATACGACATCATGATAGACAGACACTCCTACTTACAATGAATAGGTTTGGATTTAAAAGTCGATCAGAGGCTGCTTCCTGTAAAGTACAGGAAAATGAAAGATTAGAGGTATGGGTGACACTAGGATGAAGACCAGTATTAGGGTAAGTTTTAACAGCCTATAAACCTTATCTGCATATGGTAAGGGAAAGAGCGAAGTTACCTTAATTGAAATAAGGATAATAGGACAAGAAAATTACAGATTGTCTAAGAGGAAAAAAATGACTATTATTCTCTTAAGCGAGCTGTAGTTCCTACATAAATGTCCAGCAGGACGTTAGAAAATCGTATAGGGTGCAGAATAATTCTTCGTTGTGTGGGACTAACCCATACACTGCAGGACATCTGTTATGCCTGGCTGCACCTACGCAATGCCAGTCATAGTCCCAAATATTATGAAACTAACAACCCATCAATTTCCAAAATACCACAGTGAACCACTGACTTAGTTAATATCTAGCATCCTTAGATTAGCTTACTTTTACCCCCATAAGGAGTCCTCCTATAGATTAGATGGAATGCTTGCTTCTCAAACCCGTTTTTAAAATACTTCGTGCCTTGCTTGGTTCATTATAGCATCTATCCAACTTGAAGTTGTCTGCTTTCCACATTAGAATGTAAGCCAGCCTGTCTTGTTCCCTGTGCCACATGTGATGCTTGGTTAAGTGCTTTACTTGTTACATTGGATAAATTTTGTTGATTAAAGTAAGCTCAACTATGTATATTTCAGTAGTTGAGTTGTATTTCTTCTTATTCTTCAAGCTTAATTTGAGATTATCTAATAAAAAGAAACAAATATTAATTTTGCTCTGCTGCCTTTATTTGCTGTATTTCTAAGTATCTCCAAAAAGATAATCAGCTGCAGACACCGGTTTATTCAGTGGGGGATAGAGGATGTGTTTTCCCGTTCCAGCTTTATCATTCCGGGACTCGATGACTGAGGAGCCTTTAGCACACTGCCAGGGAAAGGCAGGGTGGCGGTGACGGAGAAGCCTGCCGTTGTCTGGCACATCTTTTGTCTAGGAGCTTAGAGAAGGACAGGCCAGAAGCTGCTGACACACCTTTCTCCCACTGGTCCTGGAGGTTGGAACAGGGCCAGGCTGAGGCACAAAAGTTAAAAATGTAAATAGTTACCAGCAGAATTGTCCTAGCAGTCACCCCTTCAAAAGCCCTTCTCCCCTCGTTCTTTTTTAATCACAAAGCTTGGGATGGAGAGAGAGAGGAGGAAAATCCCTGTATGGTGGAATAGATTTGATTAAAGTGAAGTAGAACTACCATTTGTTTTGGACCTCAGTATAAAGAAAACAATGTGTAGCCAACCCGTTGCTGTCAAAGCATCCACACTCAAATAAATGAAAATGCTATCAAACCGAGCATGAGCAGATGTTTGAGTTTTTCCAATTAGTTATTTGTTCTATTTGGTTTTTCAGTTTGTCATAGCAGGCTCTCAATTTTTCAGAAATGTTCATTTGAGAAAATGCTATTTAAAGTTTTGATTTTTTGTCCTACAGTTGGGAAAATCTGCCATTATTTCATTTCTGTGGTGGAACCCCTCAGTCCAGCATTTGGGGGAAGCAAAGCTAGATCACAGCCATTTCAGAGTCACACCTTCACTTCTGTAAAGATAACTACTGTCGATGCAAATAATCCACAATCAATCCATAAATCAAAATTGGGGTGAGTTTCTTTGTATGAGCCAGGTCTGAGGACCATAGCCCAGAGCTTCCTTCCCCAGGAGAGGAAGCACTCCAAAGAAGTGCGGTATACAGAGTGGTTATGTACCATCTTGGAACACAGAGCAGACACCACGTACAACAGGAATATCTCTTTTACTACTGTCATGAGATGCTTAGCTAGCACAACAGGTCAGAGGTCAAAAGGTGAGCACAGCAAGTAGTGGTCAGCAGGTTGGTAATCAGTCCTTAGCTTCTGGGAAGAAATGCTTATCCTGAAAGAAATGCTGATATGGGGAGGCAACATGCCTAGAGCATCATTCTTGGCTTTGGGACATTGCAAATATTTAAAGCAGATGTACAATGCACATTCAACAGGCCACGTCAGGCCTTTCTGGAAAAACAAGGTCAGGCTGAATTAGTTTTAAACCAAATGGCTTCCTCACATACTCCAATATATCCTCTTGCTTTTCATTCATTCATCACTACCATAAAAGGCAATGAATGCTGAGTGCTGAATGCGTGGTTAGGGTCCCGGGGCTATGCTGAAGGACATGGCTGGGAAACAGTACAGGGCATAACAGGCAGATTTCGTTTAGAAGGTTATGACAGTGACATTAGTGCACGTCCTTGGAGGGATGTGTTCAAAAGCTTGTGCTAGAGAAGTGTGCCAGGAGCGGTCATCAACATTTGTTTGAGAATGAGCTTCAGAGTCTGAGTTGGAGGGTATATCAGAACTTAGAAGGAACTGCCCAAATCCTAAAAACTCAAATCCTGAAATACTACCCTTAATCTCAACCTCCTGTGTTTCTCGTTTCCATCCCCTTGTGAGTCCGGCATCTTCACCCAGTCTCCGATTTCTCCCTTTTCTCCTCTAACTCCACATTGCCCAATAGTCTGCTCCGGATCTTTTTTTTCTTCCTTTACACACTTTCCCATGAATGATCTCATTTATTCCCATACTCCAATTATCACACACTTCTGACTCCAGAACTATACTCTGCTGAGGCTCAAATAACTTACCCAAGGTTTCATGGCTAAGGAGTAACAGAACCAGGATGATGGACCCCTAGAGTCCAGCTCCAGAACCCACATATTCACGACACTGCTGTGCTAGCTCTCTACAGAACAGTCTCGACTCCTTGCCTCTCACTTCCCACCCTTCCCCAAGAACGCCTGCATCTACTCCTGGTCGTGCCTCCACACTCATTGAAGACTTGTTCTGGCTCACGGTCTTCCTCTCCACTGCAGTCCTCCCACCTTGCTTCAGCATTCGTTGTGGACAACCCCCCCCAACACTCCTAGCCTTAGCGCTCCTCAACCTCTTTGTCTTCACCGTCTTCACTCGACTCCGGACATCCACATTCATCACCACACTGTCATTAGTCAGAATTGCTCTAGAACCACTCTTTTCTGGAATTGTAAACTTGTATATTCTACCTTTGACTCACTCTTTTTGCTCTCTCACATTCCCTGCATCTACTTTCCCCACACCCATTCAGCCCCTTCCTGTCTTCACTTCCTTATCTAGCCTCCAGCCCATTCAGCACCTGACTACTCTTTCAATTAATAGTTTCAATCACCCAGAACTTTCGAAAGTATGTCCCATCCATTAGGCAAACCCAACAGTGGATTAATCAAATTCTGTTTCTAAACATGGAGTATTGTTAGAGAGAACTGCAGAGCTGTTTGCATTAATACCACTACACATTCTTGGTTCTCATCCTTGGCAAAGCCTCTGCACTCCATCACCCCTACCTGTCAGCATTCTCCCCATCCCCACAGGACAGGCTTGGTAAATCTTTACCAGCCTCCTCAAGCGACTCTTCCCCACCCATTCTTTGTCTTGTCTTATACTTAATAACACCACCACAACACAAGCAACTATTGGGGCTTTTCTACTTCATCTTGAGCCTACGAACTTTCCTTTTCATGCACTCATCCTTGCCTCTTTTCCTCTTGTCTAAATGGAAGAGGTATTTCTCCCTCTGTCTAAGGTTAATTCTTCCAGTGTCCCATTTTCTCCCAGTGTCATATGAACCTCACCCACTGAATTACCATTATTCTTAGCCATATTTTCAACTTTCTCCTCCTGTTGGCTCTTTTCACTTGACATATAACTATGCTTGTCTCTACTATAATAAAATACCTGCCTCCATCTTACGTCTTCCTCTAGTTCTCATTTTATCATTTTACCTTTTCAGATAACTTATTTTAAAAAGTAGTCTATCATTCCTTGACTTCTCCATTCTCTTTTTTTTAACCTACAGAAATCTGCCTTTTCTCATTATACCTCTGAAATAAGCTTGCCTAGTTCATCAATACCCTTGTAGGAAACCTCCCTGCAGTATTTTGTCATGCTGACCATTTCCTCCTTGAAGTTTTCTCCTGTGTGTGTGTATAAATGACTCTCTCTCTCCAATGATTTTTCTCTAACCTCTTTATCAGTTCATATCTTAGGCTGGATTCCCTCAGAAGCAAACAGAACAAGATTGGATGCAAGTGGTTTATTTGGGAGGTGATCCCAAGAAACACTGATAGGGGAGTGAGGAGGTGAAACAGGGAAAGGAAGGGAATATAAGGCATGCTAACAAGCAGATTATAGCTGTGGGCAACAGGGGCTCAGCTCCACTGAGGAAACTCTGGGAGACTATGGAATATATACATGAAGTTGTTCCACCTGAGGAATGATGCCCTGTGATATTTATCTACTATCTGGGAGGGAAAATTATTCCTCTACCCTCTTAGGTTCAGTTCCCGGGGGCCTGCAAATTTAACAGACAGATTAACAGGAGAAGAAACAAGTTCATTCATATGCATATGAAAAAGAAGTGACTCCTCAACAGTTAAAAAGGAGGTTTATATACCTATCTTAACAGGGGAGAGAGAGTGGGCAGAAAGGCTTCTATGGGGAGAACAAATGGGTTTCTAGAGGAATAAACAAGAGATAAGGAAATTTGTGATGTTCATTTATGCAGATGCCAGTGATCTCAGTTTTATTTTTCTTCTTCATGGCCATAAAACATCCCCAGAGAGAGGATCTATTGCAGCCTCATTCCCAGAAGTTTCTGCTTTTTTGAAATAAGAGAAGCTCTAAGAAGGCTTCTTTCTGTATCTGTTTGAATCTCGAATGTCTTCAGTTTAAAATAATCTTCATACCAACTATGGGGGTCCGAGCAGATCCCACACCACCAATGCCCTAACATCACTGGTTGAGGACGCTTCTTGGTAATTTCAGCCTGTCTCTACTGCCAGCAAGCTTGCTCCTTCTGCGGGGGAAAAAGACCTTAGGCAGAGCGTCCAGGTGCAAATGCTGAGCGCCAAAGGCACATAGGCAAGACATTAAAAGCTACTGCCAGTTTCCTTCTGAGTTTTCTCCTCCTCCCTCTGTTTCTTTAATGCAGCTATTCCACAAAGTGCTATCCTCTCACCTCTGCTTTTCACGCTCTTCATTTTTGCTGGGTGATCTTATTAACCCTCACATCTTCAATGACCTAATAATCTGATGTGCCTCAAATCTATGTTCCCCTCTCATCTTTCTTAAGCTCTAGATGTGTGTATACAACTGCCTACTGAGCATCTTATCTTGCTCCACACAAAGTGCACTGCAAACTCCACACAATAAAAACGAAGATTATAGTCCTCAAAGCCTGTTTCTCTTCCATTATTCCTTATCTTGTCTTGCTTTGCTAGAAATCCATTCTTATTGCTGCCAGGCATCTTTCTAAAACACTCATACTACAGTCCGGCCAGGCACTGTTTGAAGTTTGGAAATACAGTAACAAACAAAACAAACGAGATCCTGCTTTCATGGGCTTGACTTCCACAGATATATAAATAAACAAAAAGAAAAATTATCTGTGATATGTTCCATGCAAAGAACGGCGAACTACTTTAGATTTGCACGTCAGGAGAGGCCTTGCTGAAGAGAAGACATTTAAGGTCAGAGCTGAATGACAAAAAGGAAACATCTAGATCAGAGGGAAAGCATTCTGGGCAGAGGGATGACATCACTCCGAAGCTGCAATCTCTTCAGTGGCTTTGCAGTCTTGAGCACGTGTGTAAGTCCACGTTTCTCAGCATGGCAGAGAAGGCCTCCCAGCATCTGAGCAGTTGCCTTCCTCTTGAGCTTCTGACATGACATTAAGCCATTTAACCCTCACAACCACCCCGAACCATAGCAACCAGGCTGCTCGAGTTCCTCGATTATGTCTTATTCATCTTTGTACTCTGTCGCTGCATTAGCAGGTGGCTCAAAAAATGTTCATTGAATGAGCATGGTGTCGGGCAAAGGACAGCTACTCAATAAATGTACAGGTCTAGACCAGTGCCGTCCAAAAGAAACATAAAGTGAGCCACCATACATAACTTAAAATTTCCTCATGGCTACATTGGAAAAGTAAAAGAAACAGATGAACTGGTAATAAAATATTATTTATCAATTTAACGTGATTAATATAAAGTTATTAATGATATTTCACATTCTTTTCATTCTAAATCTTCGAAATCCACTGTGTGTATTTCACGCTCCTACCACATCTCAGTTCGGACGGGTCACATCTCAAGTGCTCAACAGCCACAGCGGCTAGTGGCCTGCCGACTCCCTAAGCCACCCAGCCACGCACCTTCTGCCACATTACCTATTTCATCTTCCTCGCAGCCCTTCCCAGCACTCAAATTCCCTCGTGTGCTTGCACGTCCTGACTGCACCGCACACGTCCCTCAAGGCAACGCCTGGCCCCCGAGCAGGCTCCCGGTAGACGCTGTCCCCGCCTGATGGGCGTCCAGGGGAGGGCCGCGCGCCCAGGGCCCTCCTTCCACCGCCGCGGCCACGGCCGCCGCCCCGCCTCCCCAGGCCCGGCCGGAGGGGGCTCTGAGCCGTGGACGTGACTGGGAGGAGTCTGCCCGCCTCGGCTCGCGCGCTGGCCGCCAGGGCCCGGGCGGCGAGCATGGCGGAGCCCACGGTGTGCTCCTTCCTCACCAAGGTGCTGTGCGCCAACGGCGGCCGCATGTTCCTCCAGGACCTGCGCGGCAACGTGGAGCTGTCGGAGGCGCGGCTGCGGGCGGTGCTGCGCCAGGCCGGGCCCGAGCGCTTCCTGCTGCAGGAGGTGGAGATGCGGGAGGGCCTCTGGGACGCCGAGGCCGAGGCGGCGGCGGGCGCGGCTGGCGCGGGCGGCGGCGGGCCCTCGGCCTGGAGGGTGGTGGCCGTGTCCTCCGTGCGCCTCTGCGCCCGCTACCAGCGCGGCGAGTGCAAGGCCTGCGACCAGCTGCACCTCTGCCGCCGGCACATGCTGGGCAAGTGCCCGAACCGCGACTGCTGGTGAGGCGGCGGCGCGGCGGGCGGGACGCGGCGGCCTCCCGGGGCGGGGGCGCGATCGCCGCGCGGGGCCGCGGGCCTGGCCGGTCCGGCTGCAAGCAGAGCCCCGGGCAATGGGAAGAGGGCCGTGGGGCCGGGCGACCCCCTCCGGCGGGGCGGAAGGGAAGGGCCCTCCGGGTCCTCTGGGGAGGCCTCCTCTGCGCTCCTCGCCCCCGCGCGCCGTGAGGCGGGGGTCGTGTCCATCTGGGTTGCTCACACCTCTCGCCAAAACCTTGCAGCCCCTGCCCCCGGGTCCCGCACAACATGGCCGGGATCAACCAGGACTGGCTTGGGACTTGGGAGTTCATTTACTCCAGTGGGCCTTTCGGGGGCGTTGCAGGTCCTACGAGCCCCGTGGCCTCTTTATTCAGAGATTGCTCCTTCCCACCTAAGACACAATTTTCCAGAAGCGAGGCTGTGCTCTCTCCATGTAGAAAGCCTGATCTAGTTTGACCCCCCGGGAAACTGAGGGCGGGATGGTGTGGGGAGGTCGTCGGGGCTGCCTCCTGCCTGCAGTCTTCTTTGGTTTACTCCAGCCCCCAAAGCGAGCTGGGGGCTCTCGCTCTTCTGAGCGGTGGTGGGCTTGGGGGCGAGCAGCTGTTAGGGGTGGAGAAGGCCCGTGCGGGCACCCACAGAACTGGTCAACACCGTCCGTCCAGGCAGCTGGCTGGGGCAGGGGTTTCCTGGGCTCCGAGGCGGCCTCATTTAAATGAAAATGACCCTGGGAGGGGAGTTGTTTCAACCCAGCTTTCTCCTTGTCAGAACTTATTAGGCTGCGGTATCTGTGGTTCATGGAAATTGTTTAACTTCACATGCAAGTGGCAAGTGGCCCTAGGCCAGGAATCTGACCGACTGGCCCTCCTTCGCCTGAGCCTCTGATCAGAGCTTCGTGTTCCCCCAGGTCTACCTGTACCCTCTCCCATGATATCCACACACCGGTCAACATCCAAGTCCTGAAAAACCACGGCCTTTTCGGCCTCAATGAGGCTCAGCTTCGGATCCTGCTTTTGCAGAATGACCCCTGCCTTTTACCAGAGGTGAGTCACCAAAGAGTCACCCGCATATTGCCTGTACCCTGAGAGATGTTGGGGGGAACATGGAAAGTCTACTTGCAGAGGACAGCCTGAGGTGTATAGGGGTGTTATGGAACAGTGCTGATTTTTCTGGAATGTCTATGGTTTTATTGGGCTTTGATACACAGGGAGTGATGGACTTCTGTGGTATAGAAATAATCATGGCTACTGGTTTTTTGAGTGCTTACTGAATGCTAAGCAATTTGTATACCTTAGCTCATTCATAACCTGTGAGTGAGATGTTCTTGTCCCCATTTTACACGTGAGGAAACTGAGGCTCAGATAGATTAAATGACTTGCCCAAGGTCACGGAGTAAATGGCGAATTTGAATTTAGCTCTGTCTGACTATGAAGTCTGTGTTTTGTGAATTGCCTGTGTATGCTTTTGCCTATTTTTCCGTTGAGGCACTTGTCTTTGCCTGTTAATTTATAAGATGTCTTTCATAATATAAATCTCTTTTTTGGTCACATTTGTTGCAAGTGTTTTCCCCATTTACTTTTTTGGGGCTTTAGATATTAATTTTAATTGCTTTGAAACAACATGATTTAGTTTCAAATGCTTAAAAAAGTACCCATTATAACAGCTATCTTGGTAAAATTAGCATGTTTGTATCTGTTTAGCTGTACACAAGAAATATATATACATATTTTTTTGGTGAGGAAGATTGTCGCTGAGCTAACATCTGTGCCAATCTTCCTCTATTTTGTGTAGGATGCTGCCACAGCGTGGCTTGATGAGCGGTGTGTAGGTTTGCGCCCAAGATTCAAACCTATGAACTCAGGGCTACCAAAGCAGAGTGTGGGAACTTAACCACTATGCCACCTGGCTGGCCCCACACAAGAATTTTTTTAAAACAAAATAGTTGGACCCCTAAAAGAAGGTATTACAAGAGAGCACAAATGAAAAGTAGAGTTTTCTAATCTAGCACAATGATTCTATCATAGTCATTCTCATTACCGCACAAAATTGGGATTCTCTTCCTGATGTGCATTACAAAACGCCAATTATTATGGCATCAGCTTTGGGGAAAAGAAATCAGCTTTATTTTGTGAGATCAATCTGCCAGGAGACAGGGTTATATGCTCTCAGATCTGTCTCCCTGATCCAGGGCTTGGGGCACAATTTATGGGATGAAGGGCAGGGTGGTCTGAAGTGTGGAGATAATGATCAGAGGTAAGGAGAAGTGAGGAAATTGATGTTCTGTGTGAGCATAGTCAAGCTTCATGCCTCTACGTAGGATGCATGTTCACAAAATGGCGGCATTACCATGATCTGAGGGTGGAGTTTTTAGCTCCATGACGTCAAAAAGTCACTTATCGAGCATTTTCGTAGGCCCCAGTGATGGGTTGGTGGTCTCAACTGGCTTGAACTGGACAAGAGGTGTCAGTTCCTAAAAACCCACTCTTTTTTTTTTTAATATTTTTGTTTTTTTGGGATGTACATCATATTTCAAATTCTAGATACATTACATTGTGTTCACCACCCGAACACTAATTATAGTGCATCCCCTCACATGTGACCCTAATCACCCCTTTTGCCCTCCCCCCTCCCTCCTTCCCCAATGATAACCACCAGTCCAATCTCCAATGCTATGTGTTTTTTTTTTTTGTCGTTTTTATCTTCTACTTATGAGTGAGATCATATGGTATTTGACTTTCTCCCTCTGACTTTTTCACTCAGCATAATACCCTCAAGGTCCATCCATGTTGTCACAAGTGGCTGGATTTCGTCATTTCTTATGGCTGAGTAGTAGTCCATCGTGTATAAATACCACATCTTCTTTATCCATTCGTCCCTTGTTGGGCACCTAGGTTGCTTCCACGTCTTGGCTATTCTGTATAATGCCGCAATGAACATAGGGGTGCAAGTATCTTTATGCCTTTGTGTTTTCAAGTTCTTTGGATAAATACCCAGCAGTGGAATAGCTGGATCATATGTAAAAACCCACTCTTAATTACTCTGTTGATAAGATGAGGTCAGTTAACTGGTCCTGGAGGGCCCGAGGTTATATTCTCAAGTTGCTGGGAGAGGGGTGGAAAAAAGGGAAGGTATTGGGAAAATAGAGGGTAGTTCACGATTGTGGTCTCATTTTAACTCTAAGGAATTTCAGGGTCTAGAAGGGAGGAAAGACAAGGCTGGAGGTATGAGCTGGAGCCTTTGGTTCAGATGGCAGAGGCTGCCGTCAAGGCAGCAGTCTGTACCCAGAAGGCAGCGCTGGAGTCACCCTTAGGAGCCAAGAGCTTTCTTCTTGGCATCCATCTCCTTTCTAATTTCTTCAGGTTTTGAAGCCAGGTGTGGTAGGTCATGGTTATGAGCCAGATACATTCCAGCCATGTTGCCAGAGGTCATCCAAGCAGCAGGTGGAGCAGGTGATGGGCAGGAAGGGAGAGGAGGATGGCAGCGGCTAGGAGGCAGGGTCCATTCCTTCCTCTCTCAGAGGGAAGGGGCAGTGCAACCTCTATTTACCCTTTAGTTTTTATGAATTTTTTTGGCTTATAGAAGTTTCACATTTTTATGTTGTTAATCCTATTGAATCTCTTTCTTTATGCCTTCTCCCCAGTGTTCTACTATACTCCTATACTCCTATACTCCACTTCAGTGTTTTGTGAGCAGCCAATGGGTTGGCTGCACTTAGGACAGGAGCCCACCCCTGGTCCCATCCGCTGGGTCTGGAGGCGTGTGTCATGTGGCACAAAACATGGCCACTTGGACAGCAGGGACCATAGACGAGCACGGTGGATGAGGCACAAATGGTACCTCACATCTCTAGTGTGAAAATGCCTAATGACCCCTTTTTACCACTCTCCTCAAGATACAGTACATAATACAGATGTAGTACACAATAAAAAATCAATAAGGGACGAATATTGTGATTTATAGTAAGAAATCTATATTTGGTCTTCATCCCTTTTCCTGGCACAGAGCCCCTCAAACCCTTGGAATTTCCTAAGTGTTGAGAGTGATGCAGGTTTTTGAAAAGCCCCTCGGTCACTTAAGGATGGGGGCTGGTTGCCAGGAGAACCAGCCATGTGATCAGCAGGTTGGGACTCTCAGTCCCACCCCCACCTCCTAGGAGGGGAGGGAGGAGTTACCAGTGGCCAATGATTTAACCAGTCCTGCCTACGTAATGAAGCCTCTGTAAAAACCCAAAAGGGAGAGTGGAATCTCCGTGCTGCTCTCACTTACCTTCCCCATGCATCTCTTCCATCTGGCTGTTCCTGAGTTATATCCTTTTATAATAAACTGATATTCTGGTAAGTAAAAATGTTCCTCTGAGTTCTGTGACCTTTCTAGCAAATTAATTGAACCCAAAGAGGGGGTCCTAGGAACTTCCGATCTATAGCCAGTAGGTCAGAGGCATAGGTGACAACCTGGACTTGGGATTGACGTTTGAAGTAGGTGCAGTCTTGTGGGACTGAGCCCTTAACCTGTGGGATCTAGTATTTATACTATCCTGGAGATAGTGTCAGAATTATTAAATTTGTGGGACACCCGGTCAGTATGAGAATTGCTGGGTAGTGTGGGAAAACACACACATTGGAAATATGAAAATGCTGTAGTGATATATTTGAAAACTTACATGAAATGGACAAATTTCTAGAAAAATATAACTCATCAAAATTGATTCGAGAAGAAATAGAAAGCCAGAATAGTTTTTTGAAAATAAAGCACTAAAATAAAACTTTTGAAAACCCAAAAAACCAGAGTATTAGTTAAAAGTCTTCTACAAGAAAATGTTAGGGGGCCGGCCCCGTGGCTGAGTGGTTAAGTTCGCACGCTCTGCTTTGGCGGCCCAGGGTTTTGCTGGTTTGGATCCTGGGCGCGGACATGGCACCACTCATCAAGCCATACTGAGGCGGCGTCCCACATGCCACAACTAGAAGGACTCACAACTAAAAATATACAACTATGAACCGGGGGGCTTTGGGGAGAAAAAGGAAAAATAAAATCTTTAAAAGAAAAAAAAGAAAACATTAGGCTCATAGTTTTACCATTCAGCTCTAACAAATCTTTAAGAATAGATGATTCTGATTTTGGGGTTAGGTCTAGGATCTCTTTTCCTTGATCTCCTGTACATTCTTCACATATTATCACACTGTTGAATTAAAGTGGTGTGCATTTTAATATATGATGGTACAAGTCTATGCCCATTATTCTTCTTTTTCCATTTTTTTCTTTAATCAATTCTCACTTGTTTCCTTTTTCAGATAAGTTTTAGAGTCATTTAAGTTCCTAAAACTGTTTTATAGGAATTCTTTGGGGGAGATAGGAATTGCTCTAATACTATGAGTTCATTTTAGAAAAGTGGCATCACAGTTATAGGTAGGATACCATTTTGTTTTAAACCAGGTCATCTGTTTCCAGTAGAACTTCCCATGCTTTAGGTTTGACTGATTGCATTCCTCTAATATCATTGAACAAGTTCCTCTACCCCCTGAGTTTACTATAAATTGATAGTTAAATCTGGAGGATTGACTGGGTTTAGGTTTGATTTTTGTAGCAAGAATTTTTTGTACGTGTGGTGCATTGTTAGGGCAAGTCCCCGCTTGCCTGGGACTGAGGGGTTTCCAGCGATGTCAGACCTTCCTGCTAAAACCTGGACAGTTGTGTTTCCTAATGTGTCCCATCAGGAGGTACGCAATGTTGGGTTATCTTTTTCTGTGCGAGGTTAAGATTGATTCGTGGTTTTAGGGTTGACAGGCTGATCCATCATTGTGAAGTTCCCCATCCGGAGGCGCTTGGTTTGCCTGGGACAGACCCGGTTTACATTAGTTGTCCCAATGTGTTATTAATACTGCTCCCTGAAAAATGTCCTTGTCTGGATGATAAGTTATCTGCTCGCGCTGCCTGTCTGGATTGGTTTCCCTGGAAGCAGAGCCTGACTTGGGGATTTAGGTGCCTGTGATTTATTGAAGTTGGGCTCCTCGGGAAAATTCTGTGAGGTGTAAAAGACCGAAGCAGGATACAGGGAAGGGAAAGCTACAAGCAGGGTAAAAAGTCTGACCTTGACTTGATTCTTCGCAAGGTTCTGGAGCAGAAATTACACTGAAGAATTGTTCTGGCCTTGAGGCAAGGGGGCCAGCCTTTTGTACCTGCCTAGAATTCACTCACTGGCTACAGGATGTGGGTGAAGAGGCCGGGTCAACTGAGGGTCGAGATCAGAGAGGAGCAGCCTGTGCCTCAGTGGAGCTGGGGGAGGTCCGGATGGGGGTACCATTACAGTACCCATCTGCCTTTCATCCACTGATTTTAACAGCCATTCATGACGAGAAGTTGCCATTTAGAGAATCTATCATTTATTGGCTTAAGAGATACAGTGAAAACGACTGTTTTAAGTGTTGCCTCATTGCTCTACCAGGTCTGTTTACTCTACAACAAAGGTGAAGCGTTGTATGGTTACTGCAACCTCAAGGATAAATGCAACAAGTTCCACGTGTGCAAGTCCTTCGTCAGGGGGGAGTGCAGACTTCAGAAGTGCACACGGTCCCATCAGCTCATTCATGCTGCGGCCCTGAAGCTGCTGCAGGACCAGGGTCTGAATATCCCGAGTGTCGTTAACTTTCAGATAATCTCCACCTACAGGCACATGAAGCTGCACAAGATGCTCGAAAATAAAGGTGAGTGGATCAGAGGGAGATAAAGCATTGTCAACGATGCAGTTTTGACCTGAAAGTGAGTCTGGGGAGAAAGCACTTCATAGGTTAAGTGCTGCTCTGTCTTTGGGGAAGCTTACTTAGGACGTTGAACATTTTGTGGTATGGAACTGTGATTCTAACACAAGGAAGGAAGGGATGGGGTTTATTTTCAGTGCTGCCAGCCACAGGCTTCTGCCCCAGTGTTTGAGCAGTGTAGCTCCTCAGTAAGCACCAGTCAGGGAGGAGGTAGTTTCGTTAGGGAAAAAGAGGAGGGAGGTGGGCCAGTGACTAGGAAAGAAAGGATAATGCAGGGAGGGCTTTCTTGTATTAAATCAAATTAAAGTTTTATCTTTTTTAATTTTTAGGAAATTTTAACCACATTACAGAAATATTTGGAAAATAGAGAGTAGAAATAAAAATTGCACATGACTCCACTCTCTCTAATCCACAGTAATTGTTACCATTTAGTTGCAGGCTCTTCAGTCCTCTTACTATACAAATACTAGTCCAGTTGTGGTCAAAGCATGCATCAGTTTAGCGTCTTAAATTTTCACTTTATCTAACATCGCAAATATCTTCCCATATTGCTGTGTAGTCTGTCATTTCTTAAGGTCTACAAAGTGTGGTTTGGTGTTCCTTTAATTCTAATGCATTCAGGTTACTTGTTAGATTTGCTTTCAGTGGGTTGTGGGCTTAGGAGAATTGCTGATGGGAAAGCCAAATCACCAAAGTCAGGGTCTCTAAGCTTTTAAGATGGATTTTCTCATGTTGGGATGGTAGTGGCTGACTTTATGAGCAGGTGGTTTGAAAAGAGGCAGGGCTCTAGGGAACCCTGTGTGGTGGCAGACACCTTCTACATTGTGCTATGTATGAGGTCTGTCATTATCTTCCTCTGGTCTTATTTAGTGGGTCTCTCCCATGAAATAGTGTCTTTCTGCTTCTGTTGAAATACATAGATAGATACTTTTTTTTTTTAATCCAGAAGACGCAAATGCTTCAAATCAAGAGTGTTGAGAGTTTTGTCTGAGATTTGATTAGCTGGGCTGATGTTCCCCAAATAAAATGAAATTTAGAGTGATAAAAGTGGTGTCTTAGGAAAGCTCGTCTCTTTGCTCATCTTTTTAGATAATTCAACTGCTTCTGCCGAGAATTCACAGGGCGTTGAGAAACAAGGAGTACACGTAGCTGGGGCTGCAGGAGCCAGTCCTCCTGTTTCTGTCCCTGCTCAGTCAGCCAAGAAGTCGTGCGCAGGTAAACCTTAAAGGATGGCAGTGAAATGAGAAGAAGCTTGTCCAGTTGGAAGGTCTGAAAACAAAGCTTCTGTTGAGCTTTAATTTGTAACCATTTATTCATTTAATTGTTTATTAATAGTGGCCTGGATAAAACCTACCTCCCAGGTTGTTGTGAGAATTAAAGAAGATGGAAAAGGAGAAAATGTCAGATTGGGAGGATAAAATTGGGAATGGGAGGTTGGGGATGAGGTTGGACATTGTGCAGGCAAAGAGGGGGTAAAACCTGAGTGTGCGTGGGGTCAGCCCAGGGCTGACCCTGGAGACGGCGTCTCTGCCTGCAGCCCCCAGAGCTTTCCCCAGGTTGCCTGGCCGGAGCTCTGAAGGGGGTAGGTTTCTGCTGCTTGTGTGACCCAGCCAAGTGTTTTTCCACATATACACACATTTTACCTTCACACACACATTTATGCATTTACACAAATGTATTTATAGAGTGCGTACACTTTATACTCTTTATTTTTTTTACTTGTTATTCCATAAGTGTCTTTCTACTTTGTTCACATTGATCATGCATGATCGTTTTTATGCACAGATACACTAATATAGCCTAGTTTACTTAACTGTTTCCCTTATTTGGGGATATTTTGCTTCTTTCTAACGAATTTTGAATATAACTCTTTTCTTAAAATCCACACAATATTGAATTTTTAAAGTTATTCTTTACTTTTGCTTAGCTTTAGTTGCTAAATGATAGCATCTTTTGGTTTGCATTTCTTTACATATATGTACAAGTAAATATTTTTCCGTGTGTCTGCCTTCCGTATGTATTTCGTGCATTTTGTCCATGCCCTTTAATTACTGGAGCCCTCCCCTGCAGATGTGGGATGACTTTTAATTAGGCTCCTTGATTTTCATGAAAGGATGTCATCTGTGCTGTGCTCATGTGATAGCTAACTCTTGTGGATGTGGATCCATCCTCACCCATCACCACAGAGTATATAACTTCCAGGTGCTCACCAGAGATTTCTACCTCATTCTGTTGACACTCTTATCTCTTATTAAGCTTTTACCGAAGCCCAAATTGCTATAGTTTGAAGGATGTGTAGTTTGTCCATTCCTCTGCCTTGTATCTGTTCTTTCTGTGGATCAGGATGGACCATCAGAAATCTATATACCTCACCCATTTCGTGTTGACTCTCTCCTTCCTCCCTTCTGTCTGCCCCGACCCGCCCAGCTGTCTTCATCAGATTGTACTGAGATGTTTGGTTCTTTGTTTTTGTCAAGGGGTACCACAGAGAAGCAGCTTTATGAAATCCTTTCCTGTGTTTGCTGTAGCAGTATTCCCCAGTGTCATTGTGTAGTGTTTTTAAAAAGATTTTACCTGTTCTGCAGGAACATAACATTTGAGAAATAGGGACAAGGTAGCGAGTTTTTCGTAAAGCTAAATTTATTTAACTTAGAAAATTTTTTTATCAAAAATACTGTCTTGTCTATTGTGCAGAAATGTCCTGTTTAAAGTGAGAAATTGCTATGCTTTCTCCTAATGGACGATAATGGAGTCACGCAACTTATGTTAATCTTTTCACTTTGATTGTCAACAACACTTTCTGAAAGCCCTTGTGTTCTGCACATCTGGTTTCTTTTTTCTTAGTTCTGATTTCTCCTGGTGCTAAGTTTTTTAAGAATTGTTTTTACATTTTATTATTATTTGCATTATATCCTTTTATGATGTATATTTTTGTTGTAAGCCACCTGAAGTCCTTAATGGCAATAGTGTCATGTGTAAATGCATACCTCTCCCATTAAGAGACTTGGTGGAATTTTACCTTATTGTGTACTTTTTATATATTTTATAATTATGATTTTATATATGAAGTTATTGACCCTCTCTAATCTTTGTTGCAACATTTTATTCAGTTCTATAATATTCCATTTTGATCTTAGTTCTGTTGGTATTCATTCTATAAAGGTCTTTTATATAACCATCCCTGTCTCTCGTCTTTTTCCCTGATGATTCAGCTGTTAGGAGTCGTCCCATTAGAGCTGGAGAGAGGTTTTCTTTGGCAGTTTATTGGGGCTTGTGAGATGAAGCTGCACGTCCGTAGGGTCCACAAATCCAACATACCCTCAACTCAGAGATTAACTTTCCTCCAGATTTGTTCCTCCTTTCGTTTCTTTCTTTTGGCATGTTACCACCTATGACTTAAGCCAAAAACCTACAAACTGTCCTATACTCTTCTTTCTTCTTCTTCCCTGTGTCAAACTGGTTACCCAGTGTTGGAGATTTTTTCCCCCTCAAAAATCTCTCGAATTTGTATGCTTTTCTGCCCCTTTCTTTCCGTCTGATACACACAGCCTTGTTTCACACCTCCGCCACCTCTTGCATTTATTTCACAGATGCGTAACTCGGTGATTTTCAAGTCATCTTGCAAGGGTTTTTTGTAGAAGCTGCTAGGGGGCCCCCTGCTCCACTTCAGTGCTGGTAGCCCCCTTTTAATTTGTAACATAGTAGGTAGGCTTTTGTGCATTTCATTGATCTCCTAACCCCCTCCCCCGCCCCCCCTGCTCTCCCTCTGCTTTCCGACCTGCTGCCTGGTTGATCTTTTGAAATGCAAACCTAATCATACTGCTTTTTCGACCATAACCTTCATTGGTCCCCGTCACGTGGAGTAGGAGTCATAAACTCAGATGCCTCCAGCGACCAGAAAGGTGAGTTAAATGGATGAAGTGAGCTGACTGTAAGAGGAATGGGGGAAGAGAGCAAGTGCTTTGGCAAACTGTCCTGTCTAAAAGAGGCAACTACCTCTTGTTTCCATGTGAGAATGTGGGCCCGTATTGTCCATATCATCCCATTTGTCAAAAGAAGCCAGAAATCCAGATTTTTATGAGAAATTTTCTGACTTTTAAATATTGACTCTTGTTTTTAAAAGATTTTATTTTTCCTTCTTCTCCCCAAAGTCCCCCAGTATATAGTTATATATTTTTAGCTGTGGGTCCTTCTAGTTGTGGCATGTGTACGCTGTCTCAGCGTGGCCCGATGAGCAGTGCGAGGTCTCCTCCCACCATCCAATCCAGCGAAACCCTGGGTCAGTGCAGCAGAGGGCGCGAACTTAACCACTCGGCCACGGGGCCGGCCCTAAATATTGACTCTTAATTGAGTTTTTAAAATGCAGACCAATATTGTGTGTCCGACCTACCTGCAATTTCTGGAATGCGCCATTTTATCTGCGACTCTGTGTTTGTAACGATGCTCCTTCCGAGTGCCCCTCCCTCCTTCCTCCTGCCTCACGCCTCACAGCCTGGCAGAGTGAGATTTGAAATGCCCATGTAGCCTTTCCTGAGCCCAAGAGAGGCGGCTCTCGGCGCTCGCGAAGCTCCAGCATAGCACTTACCGCAGTGCATTTCAGCGCTTTGTGCTTTTATTCCCTAGCTTTGAGCAAAAGCATTGATTAGTCTTCTTGGTAATTCTAACTCTTGGTAGTTAAATATTTTTTGCCATATAATAAATTAAACTCTGCATTCGAATCCATTAAATCAATATATTGGTCTTCATTGTTGTTTTTTTCTCCCCACACGTGTATATTTTTAATAGTCAAAAAAATCTTTTTTCCCCTAAGGAATGTGTTATATAAGGCAAACATATTTTTGGTGCTTCAGTTTGAATTGTCTAGGTCTAAAATTAACTTTTTAAGACTTATGTTCATGATACCAATTCTTTCTATCAAGGAATTGAGTCTCCATTATTGATACTTCTTGATTTCTTTCATTATAATTTGGTCTTGCTTTTGTCTGGGTCTTATATATCCCTTGTATAAATTCTTTCTTGGCTAAATGTGTCTGTATTGATACTCAGTATGGGACTCTCTATCATTAGAATGCTATTCATTTTTTAAGTATTTGTTTTTGGGTGACTTGTCTTTGTTCTAACAGTGTTAGATGGCCTATTTGTTTTTTCTAAATGTAAAATCATAGCTGCAAAAATATTGGTCTTTTCTTATGTATTTCTGTTTTGTTTTTGTGTTAAATAAAATTGTGATAAAAAGATATTTTTTGATATTTCTTCATTAAATATGAAGTTAATTGTTGGCTTGAAACAAATGTTCTCTGTTTAATAAGGAAATAACATCTCCTATTGTTTCTTAGAAGCTTTTAATAGGAATTGGTCTCTTTTCATATAATCACAATTTTATCATTTGTTACCTAAAATTATATTGGTTTTCATGATGTTAAAACATCCTTAAATTCTGAGTTAACTCTACTTGATTATGGCATATGTTCTTTTAATGTATTTTTTCCTATTTGTACCTATTATAACTATATACATCTATATATTCATAAATAAAATTCATTTATATGTTATGTGCGTATGTAGTAGTTTCTTTTTATTTTTGTTGCTATATGCTCAAAATATAAATTTTATTCTAAGTGCCGTTTTGAGTTTTTGTAAATTGATTTGTAATGTCATTATTATTTTTATTTTTTCCAGCTTTATTGAGGTGTAATTGATGTATACTATTGTGTAAGTTTAAAGTGCACAAGGTAATAATTTGACACTTACATTTACTGTGAAATGATTACCACAGTAAGGTTAGTGAACACGTCCATCACCTCACATTCATTATTATTTTAGAAATAGTGTATTACTGTATCTTGAATTACTCTATTGTTATTTTAGAATATTTTTACAAAAGATTTTTTTGGAAAATATAGTAATTAATCATTGTGGAAATTTTGGAGAATACAGAAATGTATTAAGGAGGAAGTAATAATCACCCATAGTACCACTGTGGAGAGACATTTACTGCTACTACTTTAGGATATTTTTTTTTGGTCTTTTCATGCACATATTCTTCTGTATTGAGGATAGACTATAACCACAATTTCATATTATGCCGTTTTGGATTGATATTATTTTGTAAGCATTTTCTGACGTAAGTGAAAGCATTTGCAGGTATATTTGATGGCTGTATTGTATTTTTTATATACCATTTATTTAATCATAGTCCTATTGTTGGTATTCATTGTTTGCTACATTTTAGTACATATATCTTTGCATTCTGATTATTTTCTTAGAAATAGACTTTTAGACATGAATACACTGTGCGAGGAGATATGAATATTTTAAAGACTCAAAAGTATTTCAAAATTGTTTTCTAGACTGGTTATACCAGTTTACATTCCTCAGCAGCATGGGAGTTGCTCATCTCAGTACACCTTCAACAGCGTGTGTTACAAACACATTCTGATGAAAGACAGAATACACTTCGTTTCCTAAGGGGTTCTTCTGGGCAGATAGTTAGAAAAATACATTTGTATCAATTGTACATTGAAGGCTATGTTTTAATCTATTTATTCTGCAATAACAATTAAGCTTTGTGCAATTTCTGATGTTTTGTCTTTACTGAGATTTTCTTTTTGCTTTACATTTGCATGGTCAGTTTTTTTGTGAACTGATCAGGCATTCATCTTATACAGGTCCTATTTTATTCTCGTGGTGCCTCATAGGCACTGACTCTCAGATAGTTTCTCCCAGATGAATTTTTGTTTCATTCAAACAGGGACTGCCTCCCTCTAGTATATGTAGCAAGCTCTCAGTTCAGGGAAGACGTGTCCACTAACCTGCGTTGACTGTAACAGCTTCCAAAGTCTGGAGAGGCCACTCTGACCAAGGAAAACTTGGAAATGCCTCAGATGAACCTTCCTTTGGCTCATACCCTTCTATATGTCCATAAAACCAAGCCAGAAAACACAGGCAGATGCTCTCATGAGGCATTTTCCTTATCTCTTGGCTTCACATGTTCACATTTCCCCCCTGGCCTCTCTAGGAGTTGGGGTTCCTAACTTCTCAATCTTGCTTTCTGGGACAGTGTCCAGCTTGGCTTCTTTTAGTCCCTACATCTCCAGCCTTAAGCCCCTGCACCCACTCCAGTCCTGTTTCTCACACCTAGCCTACCAGGTGAGATGGCAGGGGATTAGACATTTTGCCAGGTGACTGCATTCCTGGGCTCCCCATCACTGACCTAGCTGGCTGAGAGAGCTCCTGCACTTGAGAACAAGGCACAGTGACAGGGGATTGCTGGGCTCCATGGCAGATTGCTCTGTGAGTTATCTGGGTGATGGGGACTACAGCAGAGTTCCCATCTCAGCTCCTCTGGCACCATAGCCCATCATCCTCTCCCCTCTGGTTGAGATTCTGAAGACAGGTCAGGGAATGTCCTGGACTTCCCAAGTGAAAGATACAGGAACAATCAGGACTCATGAATAGTGTAGAGATGTATCATCAGATAGTTTAGCTCATGCTGCAACAATAAATGACCCCCAAATCTCATGACTTACAAGAGTAAACGTTTGTTTTTCACTTGTGTTCATCATAGTTTCAGTTCTATTCCATGTCCTTTTTGCTTTTGGATCCAGGGTGACAGAGCAGCCCTCATCTTGGTGTCGTGTCCTGGCAGGAGGAAACCACAAGCTGGCTCTTAAAGCTTCTACTTGCCTTGCACTGGTCAAAGAAAACCATGTGGCCACCCTGTGCACAACAGGGGGAGGGTGTATAAGCCTACATGGAGGGCCTCTGCAGATCACATGGCCAAGCCTAATACCAATGGGCAGGAACAACAATGTGCCCTCAGGGAAGGGCAATAAGTGTTATTAACTATAATACAGTCAACCAAAGGAGGAAGCTCAGACAGCCAGCAGTGTATGAGGGTTCCCTTTTCTCCACATCCTCTCCAACATGTCATTTTTTGTCTTGGTGATTATAGCCATTCAAAGGGGTGTATGATGAAATCTCAGTATAGTTTTGATTTGCATTTCCCTGATGATTGGTGATGTTGAACATCTTTCCACGTGCCTGCTGGCCATCTGTATATCTTCTTTGGAAAAATGTTCATATCATCTGCCCATTTTTTGATTGGGTTGTTTGTTTTTTTGTTGTTGAGTTGTGTGAGTTCTTTATATATTTTGGAGATGAACCCCTTGTTGGAAATACGATTTGTAAATATTTTCTCCCAGTTGGTGGGTTGTCTTTTCCTTTTGTTCTGATTTCCTTTGCCTTGGAGAAGCTCTTTCATCTGATGAAGTCCCATTTGTTTATTTTTTATTTTGTTTCCCTTGCCCAAGTAGACATGGTTTTCGAAAAGTTGCTGCTAAGACCGATGTCAAAGAGTGTACTGCCTATGTTTTCTTCTAGGATTTTTATGGTTTCATGTCTTACTGTCAAGCCTTTAATCCATTTTGAGTTAATTTTTGTGCATGGTGTAAGATAATGGTCTACTTTCATTCTTTTGCATGTGGCTGTCCAGTTTTCCCAGCACCATTTGTTGAAGAGGTTTTTCTTTCTCCATTCTTGGCTCCTTTGTTGAAGATTTAGCTGTCCATCTACTTGTGGTTTTATTTCTGGGCTTTCAGTTCTGTTTCATTGATCCATGTGTCTGTTTTTGTACCTGTACCATGCTGTTTTGATTACTATAGATTTGTAGTATATTGTGAAGTCAGATATTGTGATGCCTCCAGCTTTGTTCTTTTTTTCAGGATTACTCTAGCTATTTGGATTCTTTTGGTGCCTCATGTAAATTTTAGGATTCTTTGTTCTATTTCCGTGAAGAATGTCATTGGGATTCTGATTGGGATTGCATTGAATCTGTAGATTGCTTTAGGTAGTATGGACGTTTTAACTATGTTTATTCTTCCAATCCCTGTGCATGGAATATCTTTTCATTTCTTTATGTCATCATCAATTTCTTTCAATAATGTCTTATAGTTTTCATTGTATAGGTTTTTCACCTCTTGGGTTAAATTTATTCCTAGATATTTTATTCTTTTTGTTGCAGTTGTAAATGAGATTATGTTCTTGAGTTCTCTTTCTCTTAGTTCATTATTGGAGTTTAAAAATGCAACTGATTTTTGAAAGTTAATTTTTTACCCTGCAACTTTGCTGTAGTTGTTGATTATTTCTAATAGTTTTCTGATGGATTCTTTAGAGGTTTCTTATATAAAATCATGTCATCTGCAAACAGTGAGAGTTTCACTTCCTCCTTGCCAATTTGGATTCCTTTTATTTCTTTTTCTCGCCTAATTATTCTGGCCCAGACCTCCAGTACTATGTTGAATAAGAGTGGTGAGAGTGGGCACCCTTGTATTTTTTCTGTTCTCAGAGGGATGGCTTTCAGTTTTTCCCCTTTGAGTGTGATGTTGGCTGTGGATCAGTCATATATGGCCTTTATTATGTTGAGGCACTTTCCTTCTGTACCCATTTTACTGAAAGTTTTTATCATAAATGGATGTTGAATCTTGTCAAATGCTTTTGCTGCACCTATTGAGATGATCGTGTGGTTTCTATTTCTCATTTTGTTAATATGGTGTATCACATTGATTGATTTGCAGTTGCTGAACCATCTCTGCCTCTCTGGTACAAATCCCACTTGATCATGGTGTGTGAACCTTTTACTGTATTGCTGTATTTGGTTTGCCAATATTTTGTTAAGGATTTTTGCATCTATATTCATCAGCAATATTGGCCTGTAATTTTCCTTCTCTGTGTTGTCTTTGGCTGGCTCTGGGATCAGGGTAATGTTGGCCTCATAAAATGTGTTGGGAAGTATTCCATCTTCTTCAATTGTTTGGAACAATTTGAGAAGGATAGGTATTAAATCTTCCTTGAATGTTTGGTAGAATTCTCTAGAGAAGCTGTCTGGTCCTGGACTTTTACTTTTTGGGAGGTTTTTTATTACTGTTTCTATCTCTTTATTTGTGATTGGTCTATTCAGATTCTCTATTTCTTCTTGATTCAGTTTTGGAGGTTCTTTGATTCAGTTTTGGGAGGTTGTGTGAGTCCTAAGAATTTATCTATTTCTTCTAGATTGTCCAATTTGTTGGTATATAGTTTTTCATAGTATTCTCTTATAATCCTTTGTATTTCTGTGGCATACCATTGTAATTTCTCCTCTTTCATTTCTAATTTTATTTGTTTGAGACTTCTCTCTTCTTTTCTTAGTGAGTCTAGCTAAGAGTTTGTCAATTTTATCTTCTCAAAGAACCAGTGCTTAGTTTCATTGATCCTTTCTACTGTTTTTTTTTTGTTTCAATTTCATTGATTTCTGCTCTAACTTTTATTATTTCCCTCCTTCTGCTGAATTTGTGGTTTGTTTTTTCTTGTTTTTCTAATTCTTGTAGGTATAGTTTAAGATTTCTTATTTGAGATTTTTCTTGCTTGTTAAGGTGGGCCTGTATTGCTATGAGTTTCCCTCATAGGACTGCTTTTGCTGCATCCCATATGATTTGGTATGGTGTATTTTCATTTTCTTTGTCTCCAGATATTTTTTGATTTCTCCTTTTTTCTTCAATGATCCATTGGTTGTTCAGTAGCGACCATAAGTCTTCACATATTTGTCATTTTATCTGCTTATTTCTTGTGGTTGATTTCCTGTTTCATAGCATTATAGTTGGAAAAGATGCTTGTTGTTATTTCAATCTTCTTAAATTTATTGAGGCTTGCCTTGTTTCTCAACATATGGTCTATCTTTGAGAATGCTCCATGTGCACTTGAGAAGAATGTGTCTTCTGCTGTTTTGGGATGGAGTGTTCTATATATATTTATTAAATCCATCTGGTCTATTTTTTCATTTAATTCCACTATTTCCTTGTTGGTGTTCTGTCTGGATGATCTATCCATTGATGTAAGAGGGTTGTTAAGGTCTCCTACTACTATTGTGTTGCTTTAAATATCTCCATTTAGGTCTGTTAATGGTTGCTTTGTGTATTTGGTGCTCCTGTGTTAGGTGCATATATATTCATAAGTATTATGCCCTCTTGGTGGAGTGTCCCTTTTATCATCATATACTGTCCCTCTTTGTCTCTCATTGCCTTTTTTATCTTGAAGTCTACTTTTATCTGATATAAGTATGGCAACAGTTGCTTTCTTTTGTTTGCCACTCACTTGGGGTATCATCTTCCATCCCTTCACTCTGAGCCTGTGTTTGTCTTTAGAGCTGAGTTGTGTTTCTTGGGGGCAGCATATTGTTGGGTCTTGTTTTTTAATCCATCCAGCCACTCTGTGTCTTTTGTTTGGAGAATTCAATCCATTTACATTTAGAGTGATTATTGATATATGAGGGCTTAATGCTGCCATTTTATCACCTGTTTTCTGTTTGTTCTGTATTTCCCTTGTGCTTCTTGTCCTATGTATTTCTGACTGCCAATTCAGTTTGGCAGCTCTCTATGATGATTTTCTCAGTTTTCTCTTTATTTATCATTGTGTCTCTGTTCTGATTTTTTGTTTAGTGATTACCATGAGGTTATGAATAAAAGATCTCGTAGATGAGATAGTCCATTTTCTGATAGGCTCTTATTTTCTTAGTCTAAGCAGTTTCCCTCCCTCTCCTCTTCCCCACCTAATTTATTGTTGTCACAACTTATTCCATTTTGTGTCGTGAGTTTGTGGGTAAATTGCAGTGATGATATTTATTTTTGATGTTTTCCTTTACTTTATCTTTAAGGTCATAATTAAATGTTTGCTAACCTGTTTTGGTAGCTGCAATTTTCTGATTTTGTCTGCTTATTTATCTCCTTGATCAAGGCTTTGTAAACCCTTTCTTTTTTTTTTTTTTCCAGGTATGAGGCCTTCTTGATCATTTCTTGTAGGGAGGGTCTTGTGGCAATGAACTGCCTCAGCTTTTGTTTATCTGGGGAAGTTTTTTATTTCTCCATCATATCTGAAATATATTTTTGCTGGATAGAGTATTCTTGGCCAAAAGTTTTTCTCTTTCAGAATTTTGAATGTATCATTCCATTCTCTCCTAGCCTGTAAGGTTTCTGCTGAGAAATCTGCTGAAAGCCTGATGGGGGTTCCTTTGTAGGTTATTTTCTTCTGCCTTGCTACCCTTAGTATTTTTTCTTTCTCATTGACTTTTGGCAAATTTGCTAATATATGACTTGGAGAAGGTCTTTTTACATTGATGTACTTAGGAGTTCTGTAAGCTTCTTTTACTTGTAATTCCAGCTCTTTCCCCAGGTTTGGGAGGTTCTCAGCTATTATTTCTTTGAACAAGCCCTCTGCTCCTTTCTGCCTCCAGAATACCTATAATCCTCATGTTGCATTTCCTAATTGAGTTGGGTATTTCTCAGAGAATTTCTTCATTTCTTTTTGGTGTTAGTTCTCTCTCCTCCTCTATCTGAAGCATTTCTATATTTCTGTCTTCTAAATTGCTAATTCTGTCCTCCATAATATCAGCTCTGTTATTTAAGGACTCTAGATTTTCTTTATCTCATTCATTGTGCTTTTCATCTCCAACATTTTGATTGGGGTTTTTTTTTTTCTTTATGGTTTCAATCTCTTTGTGAAGAATTCCCTCTGTTCATTAATTTTATTCCTGATTTCATTGACCTTTCTTTTTGAGTTTTCTTGTAACTCATTGAGTATTTTTATGATAGCTTTTTTGAATTCTCTGTCACTTAGATTGTAAATTTCTGTGCCTTCAGGATTGATTTCTGGGTGCTTGTCCTCCTTCTTGGCTGGAGTGTTACTATACCTCTTCATACTATTTAATGGGGTGGATGTGCCTTCACATAGTGGTAGTATCTGGTTGCAGATTCCAGGTGTTGTGTACTCTGGGTCCACCACGATCCCTGGCAGCTGTGCCTGTCCCTGGAAGCTATACTGACAGGGCTTGTCTGTGTTTGCATGCTCACTGCTGGTGCTTTACAGACCTATGTGCAGGCACTCTTGCAGGGGTCCCTTGCTCAGGCCATCTGCCTGAGCTGATGCACCAGGCTGGGGGAGGGACACTTTATTTCGAGTGCATGATCCCAGGGGTATTTCCACTCTGCACTTGCTCTCTGCCCTCCTGGGCTGCTCAGCTTCATGAAGACACCCTCCCAATTGCTTTTGTTCCTCAGTGTTGAGCTTTCCCACAGGCTGGGAGGTAACTCAGAGAGCAAACATGTTCCTGAAGAGGCCTGCTCCCTCCCCACTCTGCTCTCAGGTCCATGCGTGGTCTTGCTCCCTAGGTTGCTGCAGTTGGGGGAGGGAGAGTAGATCTCCTTACCTCCTTCTACTTCCTCCCAGAGGGTCCAGCACCTCACCTTCAGACGTATGGCTGTATGGGTCTCTCAGACATCCATTGTGTTGTGTGAATGTCCTCTGTTGGTTTATGAATATCCTTTTTCTTGTATCTTAGAGGGGAGAGTCTAAGGGAAGAGCTCACTCGGGGATGATGCTGACGTCAGTCTCTTGATGACTTTTATTCTGACTACTGGGTACTCTGGGTACTGGTTAATTCCTCTCAATGGTTTTACCTGTTAGCCTTGACTCTGGCCATGGATCATACAGTTCCTGCAAACAAGGCAAGCAGTATTTGTTTTAAAATATAGATTTTGTTTCTATTCAGATATGCTGAGGCCAACAGATTAGAAGATTGCCATTGCAAAGATAGTATATTGCTCACAATTCCAAAAAGGAGGGTGCAAGACACACCATGCAGAGCTGTGTGAGAGAGCACCAAAGTTGGTCACAGGTAGAGAGAGAGAGAGAGAGGGAGAGAAGGAGAAAGAGATGGAAAGAGGGAGAGGGATAGAGAGAGAAACAGGAATGGGTGAGCTGGCAAGGCAGCTTTAGGACTGATCAGTTTGAATAACTTCAGTGGGCTCTAAGGTGTAGGGGCTGCCTCTAGTTGTCTGATGCCTAGCCCTGGGGTAGTTAGGGCAGAAGAATAGTGTTAGAGCAATAAAGCAGGAGGTAGGAAAGGTGTGGGCTCTGAGTTGGTTAGTTTGCATACAAAAGGCAAAAGAGAGGAGAGGAGGGGCAGGAGGTTGTTTTCTATCTCTAGGAATCCTAGGAATCCTCTAATCCTGGGAGGGGCAGTCCCTCCTTAGTCTGCAAGGCCTCAGATGTCAAAATCTCAGATACAGAAACTAAAAAGCATGGTTAATACAGTATTTTAAATACATTCAGCCTTTCATAGGCAGGTCTTAGCATTAGTCATCCACTCAAATCCGATACTAGGTGATATATTGGTGGTCACTTCACCCTGGATTTGCTGCCTGGTTATCCATAATAATAACATATGACATTTATTGAGCACCTATTACGTGCCAGCACAGTAAAGGCACCTATAATGATAGATTGGTTGGAAAAATGGCCTAATACTCTACCCCTCTGCATATCTATGTCCTTTGCAATGTAACTTTGTAGCTCCTCTCATCAAAAGATGGAGTTTCTTGGGGCCAGCCCAGTGACATAGAGGTTAAGTTTGCGCACTCTGCTTCAGCAGCCCAGGGTTCACCATTTTGGATCCTGAGTGCAGACCTACACGCTGCTTATCAAGCCATGCTGTGGCATGCATCCCACACATAAAGTAGAGGAGGATGGGCACAGATGTTACCTCAGAGCCAGTCTTCCTCAGCAAAAAGAGGAGGATTAGCATCAGATGTTAGCTCAGGGCTAATCTTCCTCAAAAAACCCCCCAAAAGATGGGTTTTCTTTCCCCACCCCTTAAATCTGGGCAGGCCGCATGACATATTTTGATAAATAGAATGCAGAGGAAATGACAGTATGTCTGTTCCAAGCCTAGGATTCCAGAGGCCTTGGACACTTCCATTCATTCTCTTGGAACCCTATGTGAAGAAGCCTGGACTGTCCTGCTGTAGGATGAGAGATCACATGGAGGACAATCCAGTTGTCCTAGTTGAGTCCATCCTAGACCAGCCTCTAGCCTGCTGTCCCACAAACATGTGAGAGAGCTTGGTCAAGATTAGCAGAGCTGCCTACTTGACCTGCAGTTTACCATTAGTGCATGAGCAAGCCTACCCAGGACCAAAAGAACTGCCCAGTCAACCTCTAAATTTGTGAGCAATGATAAATGCTCTGTTTCAGCCTTCCTGTGGGTTCATTTGTTTTTCTAAATGAGTAGATACATTGTATACATATATATATATTTGTTGTTGTTATATATTTTATTTTTAAAAGCTGATAGAACTATATGATTTTTTAATAAAGACTTTATTTTTTTAGAGTTGTTTTAGTTTTATAGCAATATAAGACCATTTGATCATGGTGTATAATTCTTTTCATACTTTTTTGGATTTGATTTGTTAATATTTTGTTGAGGATTTTTGCATCTTTCTTCATGAGGAATATTGGTCTGTAGTTTTCTTTTCCTGTAATTTCTTTGCCTGGTTTGGGTAGTAGGGTAATGTTGGCTTCATAGAATGAATTAGGAAGTATTCCCTCTGCTTCTATCCTCTGAAAGAGATTGTAGAGAATTGGCATAATTTCTCTTTTAAATAAGTTTGGTAGAATTCACCAATGAATCCATCTGGGCCTGGTGCTTTCTATTTTGGAAGGTTATTGATTCAATTTCTTCATTAGATAAGTGCTGATCTATATGATCTTTAAAAAAATTACCCAGATGTACTACTTTGCTAAACACGATAAAAAAATTTTTAATGACATGAATTTTAAAAAAACAGAACAAAATTCTAACTATGCTGGCAGTCACTGTCTACTGAGCGTGATGAATGGGATATTCAGAAATAGGACATGGAGATTTATCCCAATGATTCCCCTTCTGCAATTCAATAAAGATCATCCTGATACTTGGCAATTGCTAGTGGAAGTTTTCAGCAGGAAAAGAATCCTGTGCAAGTAGGTGGCATGAGAAGCAAGTTCTCATTTGCCACCATTTTGAGGAGACTAGGCTTTTCTTAAAAGGAAAAGAACTGAAAACGTTTTCCTTAACAACGTTTACCTCACCAAAATGAAGCTAACTGCTAAACTTTGCTTCTTGCTTCCTATTTCATTTAATTAAAAAAAAAATTTTTTTTTTAGATTTTATTTTTTTCCTTTTTCTCCCCCAAGCCCTCCAGTACATAGTTGTATATTCTTCATTGTGGGTCCTTCTAGTTGTGGCATGTGGGACGCTGCCTCAGCGTGGTTTGATGAGCAGTGCCATGTCCGTGCGCAGGATTTGAACAACAAAACACTTGGCTGCCTGCAGCGGAACGTGCGAACTTAACCACTCGGCCACGGGGCCAGCCCCTATTTCATTTAATTTTTAAAATACTTTATAGATAAAGACAGTGATATAATTAATGATGATGTCATTAAGAAAACCAATACATTAATGATTTTGCTTTTTTTTTTTTTAAATCTCAAAGATCATTCATGTGAATTGAAGGTTTCTAACATGGTTGATGCCCTAAGTATAAATTTACCTTTTCTGAGCCTGTCTCTAAGGTATAATGGATGACCTGTAAAATGCAAACACACTTTTTTGTAGTATCTAATGGAACTGACAAAATCCTCTAAAATACCAATGAAAGCATCTAAAACAAAAACTTCAGCATCAAAAGTCAGTAGAAAAACACTCAGTGAATAATGAAGAAAGGGAAAAAAAATAGCCCAAGACCAATCAAAAAAAGTTATAGTACAAGAAGAGCAAAACTGAGCCAGCCCTGATGGCCTAGTGGTTAAAGCTTGGCACTTACCGCTTCAGCGGCCCAGATTCACTTCCTGGTCGTGGAACCAAACCACACCACCCGTCTGTCAGTTGCCATGCTGTGGTGGTGGCTCACATAGAAGAACTGGAATAACTTACAACTAGGCTATACAACCATGCACTGGGGCTTCGGCGGGGAAAAAAGAAAGAGGAAGATTGGCAACAGATGTTAGTTCAGGGAAAATCCTTCCCTGAAAAAACAAAACAAGAGCAAAACCAAAACCAATTGTAGAAAAAGAAATTCCAAGCAGAATGTTATGACCATTTGGGATCTCATGAAGATACTAGAGAAAAAGCAGATTAGGATGAAAAACTATTTCAGTACATTTGTGAGTGCTATAAAAATTAAGATAATACTTAATTGTTTTATGCTTATTAAAAGTATACAACTGTGGAATTAAATTTACAGTACAGCCAATCAGTAATGCCAAAGATTAATTGAAAAATCAAATCCAAGATACAGAAAGATGGAGTAAAGGAGTTATAATATTACCAGCAAAATTACTGACCTGGGCAATAGAGCACAGAACTACAACCGCAGATTAAAAAGAATTTCTGAGGAAGTTCTGGACTAGCAACTTAATCAGGGTTGTAATAAAGGAGCATTTCTTAGAATTGGAAACAAAAATTCAGTTAAGCCTGAAATTCAAAAGTGTACCCAAGGTCTTGTCAAATATTATAATTTAAAACAGTAAACCTGAATAAATATTTTAAATTGTTGAACATTAATAACAAGGAATATTTTAGGCAACTAAGAAGGGGTAGATAACATTTAAAGCAATACCAAATAGAATTATTTTGGACCTTGGAATCCAAATGGAAAGCCACAGAGACTGAAATCAGTATTTTTTTAATGTAATTATTTTATTGAAGTCATATTTGCTTATAACATTGTGTAATTTCAGGTGTACATTATTATAAATCAGTTTCTGTATGGACTGCATCGTGCTCACCACCAATAGTCTAGTTTCTTTCTTCTTTTTCTTTTTTTTTGTGAGGAAGATTCACTCTCAGCTAACATCCATTGCCAATCCTCCTCTTTTTTTTGCTTGAGGAAAAGTAGCCCTGAGCTAATGTCTGTGCCAGTCTTCCTCTACTTTGTAATGTGGGATGCCTCCACAGCATGGCTGATGAGTGGAGTAGGTCTGCATGCGGGATCCAAACCTGTAAACCGAGGCCGCCAAAGCAGAGCACATGGAACATTAACCACTCGGCCGTGGGGCTGGCCCCATCCATAGTCTAGTTTTTGTCTGTCACCATACATATGTGCCCATCTACCCCTTTTGCCCTACCTCTCACTCCCTTCCCCTCTGGTAAACATTAATCGGTTCTCCTTATCTGTGTGTTTGTTTATCTTCCACATGTGAGTGAAATCTTATGGTGTTTGTGTTTGTCTGGCTTATTTTGCTTAGCGTAATACCCTCCAGGTCCATCCATGTTGTTGCAAATAGCATGATTTTGTCTTTTTTTTATGGCGGAGTAGTATTCTATTGTGTGTGTGTGTGTGTGTGTCTATAGTTGATGGGCACTTGGGTTACTTCCATGTCTTGGCTATGTGAATAATGCTGCAGTGAACATAGCGCTGCATAAATCTCTTTGAATTGTTGATTTCATGTTCTTTGGATATATACCCAGCAGTGGGATAGCTGAGTCATATAGTATTTCTATTTTTAATGTTTTGAGAGATCTCCATACTGTTTTCCATAGTGGCTGCACCAGTTTGCATTCCCACCAGCAGTGTATAAGGGTTCCCTTTTATCCACATCCTCTCCAACATTTGTTTTTTGTCTTGTTAATTATAGCCATTCTGACAGGTGTAAGGTGATATCTCCTTGTAGTTTTGATTTGCATTTACCTAATAATTAGTGATGTTGAGCATCTTTTCATGTGTTTGTTGGTCATCTGTATATCTTCTTTGGAAAAATTTCAGTTCAAATCCTCTACCTGTTTTTGATCAGGTTGTTTGTTTTTTGTTATTGTTGAGTTGTGTGAGTTCTTTATATATTTTGGAGATGAACCCCTTGTCAGGTATATGATTTGCAAATATTTTCTCCCAGGTGGTGGGTTCTCTTTTCATTTTGTTCATGGTTTCCTTTGCATTGCAGAAGTTTTGTAGTCTGATGTAGTCTCAATTTGTTTATTTTTTATTTTGTTTCCTTTGCCTGAGTAGACATGGTTTTCGAAAAGATGCTGCTAAGACCAATGTCAAAGAGTGTACTGCCTCTGTTTTCTTCTAGAAGTTTTATGGTTTCAGGCCTTACTTTCAAGTCGTTAACCCGTTTTGAGTTAAATTTTTATACGGGGTAAGATAATGGTCTACTTTCAGGAAATCAGTATTTTTAAGATACGTAAAGCTAATATGTCTCATCCATGATGAGAAATAGTGATAATTATAATAGCTTCCACTTAATTGCTCCTTTACTGTGTGACAAGTGCTGTTTTAAGTCCTTTAGATATACTACCATGTTTAATTATTGAGTAACAGAGATGAGGTAGATCAAGACTGCCCTTAAACCCTCAGACCTGGGCAAGAGGGGCCCCTGCCCTGGGCCTCTGCTTTAGAAGTTCCTCTCTGTTCATGATTTACACCATTTAGGCCCCAGGGAAATGCTTCCCCATGTCTCTTATCCTATGTCCTCAGCACAAAAGGTGATTGCTTCTGAATGCTGTGCAGGTGTATGGGTTGTACCACTGCCAACACTGGAAACAGATATCGTTTTGGACTTGGCGGAGGATTTCAGTGGTGGAAATGTGTAGGTAAGCAAAAACAAACTAACTTGTCAAGTCCTGCCTTTCAGATAGCATGGACACAGTAGAATCCTACAAAATGATATAGCTTTTCCCAGTAGTTTCCAGTGTCCATTTTCTCTCCTCTTTGTGGTCTAATCAGTGGTTCTGGAGGTGCTCACAAATCATATAGTATTTGCTGCAAGTGCACGTGGCGGCTGGGAAACATTTTGCACTGTTAAACAATTTATACTACTTCTCAATATTTATATAGGTTGTTTTCCATGTAACATTTGAGAGACAGGACACTGATTCCTTCCATTAGCAATTACATGCACATTGAATGTGGTATTGAATATAATTTTTATAAAAATATTCTTAAGATTTAATTAAATTTTCAAAAAATTAAGTGGGGAGTTGCACTTCACCTCATAATGTAGAAAGTCACAAGAGAAAACCAGATAACCTACAAAATCATAACTTTTCTTAAACCCATAAGAGAGCTGTGGTCAGAAGTCAGCCAAGTTAACTGAAATCCAGAGAGTGACAAGGTTCTGCAGAGAGAGATGTGACACAAAAACTATTTTAGCTTTGACAGAGGCGAGGGGAAGAGATGGCCCCCATAACGTGGGTAAGATGAAATCAGGTATAATTTTAGTGAATTCTTAAAGGCCATGTGGGCTAGCATGTCAATTTGTAACAGGTAATAGCAGGGGAGGACACTGAGAAAGTTACACTAGAACAACCACAACAAGTGGACTGCACTGATTACTAGGTAATCTTCCCCCATCACCCACTTTCAAAGATGAGATGATCTCCATGTTATGGAAATGTTTATGACCACAACAAAAGATGAGAAGAAATTATAATACCCAGTTGGACAAGGGGCCTGAAAGCTGATGCTCTCATGCACTGCTACAGGAAGGATATATTGGAAGACAGTTGGTAATATTATAAAAGGTCTTAAAAATACACATGCTCTTTGATCAAATAATTCCAGTTTCAGAAATTTATCATGGGATGATAATAAAATATGTGTAGAGGAATTTAGTTCCAACGTCATTTGTATTTGTTAGGGTCCCGGCAGGGAACAGATTGGCATACTTAAAGTGGATAAGTAGGGAGAATTTAACAAAGGACTCTTTACAAAGATGTGGGAAGGGTTAAGGGAAACCAACAAAGGATGGTGGGGTGCTTGGGCTACCACTGATGGGGACATCATGCCACCTTCAGCGTGAAAGTGCGACGGGAGGGAGCTGTTACCGGAACTCAGGGAGAGTAGCCATAGGAGAGAAGCTCCCACTAGGTGCGTTCAAGGTCTTATGTTCAAGAGCCCAGCCAACCCAGCCAATTGGTAGCCCTTCTGGGAGGGAGCTGGGGGAATAAACACTCTTGCCTCCCTCCCTTTCTCATTATAAGATTTCTTGCTGATGCTTCCCATTGACCAAACCTGCAGGAATCCAGAAAGCGAGGAAGCCCAATGCCAGAGTCTTGCGAAGGTCAGCTTCCCAAAGCAAACAGCATGGTGGAGAAGGGTAGAGGATGGATGTGGGCTAATAAAAATATCCAGTACAATATTTGGTGCAGCATTGCTTATAATGGTAAAATATTGGAAACCACCCAAATGTCCAACAGTAGGGAATTTGATGAACAACTTATATAGGTTCATATTTTGGAACACAGTGCCACCATTCAAAATGATGTTTTGGAAGTATTACTTATTAAGGTGAAAAGATGTTTATAATGTTGAATGAAACAAAATATTCTGTACAATCTGATCCCAATTTTCTATCAGTATTATACGTGTGTGTGCATTCATGCATTTAAAGTGCCTGGAAGAGCATATGGTCTAATGTTAACAGTGCTACTTTTGGGGTGGTGAGATTACAGATAATTTTTATATTCATGACTTTGCTTCTCTGTATATTCTGCTTTTTCTACAATGTGTAATAAAAAATTAAAGTTCTTTTTAGAAAAATGTGAAATATGGCATGATCCCAAATTAATTCTGCGAGTTAAATAGGTGCTATTCTCAACACTGACAAGGAAAATTCCTGAAAAATTCTATTAGAAGCCAATTTCATTTTTGAACATAATTACAAAATTCTTTCTTCTTATTTTTTTAACAAAATTCTTAAGTAAAATTACAGCAAAGAATTGAGCAATAATAATTATCATTGTATATTTAATTAGATGCCAGTTATAATTCTGGGTGACTTACCTGATCCTCTAACTTATTTTCGGACACCACTATGAAGCAGATATTAACATTTCCATTTTTAGGTAAGAAAACCAAGGCTCAGAAAAATCATGCCCAAAGTTACGTAATTATTAAACGATAAATCAGTATTCAAAGTCAGATCTGTTTTCATCTAAATCTGGTGTTCTCGACCACGCCATGACTAAGTAGAACTTATCTCCAAATGCAAGACTAGCAGATCACAAAGAAAACTCTGAATATAGTACATAACGTCAACAGAATGAGTAGTGAATATCCGATTACATTATAGACACGGCAAAATCATTATATAATATTTACAAGACTCTTAGAAGCTAGAAACAAGTAGATGCTTCATTAACTTAGTGTCTATGTCTTTAAAAACAAAAGTCAACATCACATTAACTATAAATTAACTGGCCACTATTATAATTATTTAGCATATTTCTAGAGATTATTGTCATTGCTTTAAGATGGCCAAAAGTGGATGGAAAAAAAAAGATCAAAACATTACTATGGTAGCCTGATGGAAATTCAATCATTCATTCAGTAAGTAGTTACTAAGAACCTACTATGTGTACCAGGCACTGTGCCGGGCATTGACCACGTAGCGGCAAAGGATAACAATAGCTAACTGTAATGTAGAGTTTGCTATACGCTAGGCTCTTTTCTAAGTGCTTTGTGTATAACAACTCATCCAATCTTCATACAACCCCACGAGGTAGTTACCATTATTGTTGTTCCATTTTATAGATGAGGACACCAAGGCACAGAAGGGCTAAAGTGTCATAGCTAATCAGTGGTAGAACTATGACACAAATATATATAGACTTGGCTCAAGAGTCTGAGGAATCAACCATTGTGTCAATACCCCTCTCTGAACAAGAAATAATGGTCTTTGTCCTCATGGAGATTATGATTTAGTGGCACAGATAGACATGATACCAAACACAGAATTAAATACACAGTTTCAAATAGTAGGTGCTAAGAAAGAAGACACTAATGGGAATGCCTTACTTAGGTGGGGACAGGGCATTTAGGGGAGGCTGGGGTGAGGAGAGCCTGTCAGGTGAAGGGGGGGTGAAGGGCTAAGGCCAGAGGGAAAGCCTGTGAAGAGGCCCTGGGGCAGCGCCTGGAAGAATGGTCCCTCTGCCGTAGATATCAGTGCCTGTCATGGACCATGTTCAGGACTTATGGCCAATCTGAATAGCGTGATATAAATTGGCACCTTCTATACTTAGTTTAACACATGGCAGCCATCACACCTTTTTTTTCATGGTCTAGAGCTGTGCTGTCCAATATGGTGGCCACTAGCCACATGTAGATATTTAACTTTAAATTAATGAAAATTAAGTAACATTAAAAATTCAGATCCTCAGTCACCCTAGTTACACTTCAAAATGCTTGTAGCCATTTGTGGCTAGTGGCTACTTCATTGGTCAGAGCAGATTTATAGAACAGTTCTGTCATTGCAGAACGTTCTTCTGGACCGTGTCGGGCTAGAAATTCCTTAATTTGCCCTTTTAAATAGTGGATGAGTTCCACACAGAGCTGTTTGTGGGCAGATAGTTTCATCATCCAGCTTCTCACAATTTTTATCCAGAGCCTATACAATTCAAATTTTGTAAACGTATTTTATTGTTTGGAGACTGTCACTTCCTAAAGGGCAGAGATTGTGTTCTTCTTCTAATTCTGTGAAGAGCACTAAATTTAATAAACATTTGCTGATGCCAATTACTATAGCTTACTGAATGCTGTACAAGACCAAGTTAATATCACGTCTGAAGTGACCTTTTATGTTTTTAAGCAATCTCTGGTTGGTGTTTCATAGTGTATAGCAGAGGAATCCAGCATTTCTTGACATACTTTGATGTCTGAGAAGTTACTCTATCAGTGTAAGAATGAATAAGTAGGTGCCATGGCACATCCCTTCTGGCCTTGGTACCAAAGAACTGTGGACAAACTCGTGATTAATTAACTAGGTTAATTGTTAATTGGGGACTAGGGAGGGATGAGCTGAGGGAAGAGACTCACTTAGAGCTTAGTTCTTATACTTCCAAATGGAAGTACTTGGGATGTACTTCCAACTAATTCAACAAGCATTAATTGAGCCCTCCAACCTGACAAGGCACTGGGGAATAAAGAGATGAAAATGAGGAGGTCTCTGCCCTTGAAGAACTTACAGACATATGAAGATTTACTCCGTGTGGTCAATGCAGTGACAGAGGTATCATGGGGACTTACGGGAGCACAGAGGAAAGGCAGTAAACCCAGCTCAGGGAGACCAGGGAAGGCTTCCTGGTGAAGTGATTTCCTGCCCACAACTACAGAAGGCTCAAGAGCAGAGATCTCTCCTAGGAAGGGTGTCCATCTAGAGATTTGAGTGAGGAGGAAGTTTTCTAGAGAAGCAGGGAAATTAGGAACAGATATATAGTTAGTGGGTTTGGCTTTATTTATTCATGTAATTGATCTGAACTCATGACAAGTCGGAAGAACAAAGAACTGAGCTAGCCTACTATCATTATTCTCATTCTGAATTTGAGCCAGAATTGATGAGTTTTAGAACACAGTCATATGTGGGTTGGAGTTAGTGGAATGCCAGAGAATGAGGGTGATTCTAAAAACAGCGTTCGCCAACTGTTGCCATGATTCTACTGTGGAGTTTTGCCATGCCTCAGGAGAGCTGCCCGTGGATTTGGGGCTATTGCGGGAAATGACCACGGAGAGTGTGGGCAGAGGATTGAGCCAGTTGATCTGTGGCAGCTTGTGTGTTGGGAGAAGGGAGGTGGGGAGAAGGAGGTGAGGGAAACTGCAACAGAGAGGCAAGGCCTGGAACCTACTTCAGAAATGTTCTTACTTGCTGTTATTGCTGCCAAGCCATGCAAGAGGGACAGACATTTCCAGCCCATCCCAAGGGTCCTGGTTGTAAACATTGTACCTGCAGTCATAGGTACTTTGAAGCTGTTTCTCCCTCCACTGGCTTCCACTATGACAGGCAGGATTGAGGTAAATAGAGGTAATTCTTTTGTTTAGACCATGGCAGGTCTAAACTCTCTGCTTGCTACATTATGACCATATCCTACTTATTTTCTTTTTTGTAGCAAAGTTTGTCTAAATAGCTTTTCCTCCAGTTAGGTAAGTGATCCATCCTGGGCCACATTCTGTTCATTTCTACCTTCTTACCTGTGCAATTTCTACCTTGGCTGTGTCTTGTCTTTCTACCTTTCTTTTCTCTACAATACCCTCTCTCTTCTCCTTCTTTCTTCCTTTCACAAGTGTCACCCGTTTTTCCCATTGTTTAAGACTAAGCTTGAGCCCCATGTAGTCTGTGAAAATTTCCCTATCTGCTGTAGCTCACCTGATCTTTTCCTTTTCTGGCTTTTTGCATTTATAGTCTGTGAAAGATGACATGAGTGGAGCCATAATAAAATAGAGCCAGAGCAGTCATTTCAGAGGAACTGTCTTGCATGTCTTGTTTTCTTTATCTTCCAAATTGGACCCAACTGCCAATGGTTCAAGAAGTTGTTAAGGACAAGAATATCTTGTTTGTAAGGACTGATGAAATTGGACTTTGCTGATGACTGAATCTCAACCAATCAATGAAGTACAAGTCTAGCTTTTTGCCTGATGACTGAATCCCAAGCCAATCTGTAAAGTGAAAACCTAGTTTTACCTCATCTGGCACCAATGAACTCTTCTTTAATACAATTCACCTCATCCTCCCTTTTCCCCATAAAAACCCTAAGACCTTCTCCTGTAATTGGGACACTATTTGGATTTCTATTGGGTCTATGCTCTCTAAATTGCAATTCTTTGAGCTCAAATAAACGCTTTGCCTGTTAAACAGGTTTCTGTTTTTGCAGGTTGACATATGGTGTCAGAAGTGGGATCTGAAGCAATCTCACCTTCACAGACTGGCATCCCCTGGAAAAAGGTTCAATACCAAAACCAGCCCCCTCGTGACTAAGCTGCTTCCATGGACAGCCAACTCCTCCAATCATGGGATCTCTCAGGCTTGGACCTCCCTCCCTTTGATTGAGGTTAGTGCCTTTCTTTGGGATCAGTGAAGCCACTTTCACCATCACAACAGAGATTTCTCTCAAGCAAGCAGGGGACTCCCTGGTTACAGTGCCGATGTTACTTTTACTGCAGGAGAGGATTCTGTCAGTAGATAGGTGAGTACTTTGAATTTTGGAGGGGATTCCCTTGGTAAAATTTCTGCTTAGACAAACTTTGCTGTGGGTTAATATGCATATGAGGTAAAAGCTATTGCTAAGGGACATCTTGGAAGATAAAGCCACAAAATTGGTGGGCACGGATTGAGCATTTAAGGACCATTACGGTGCTCACCACCTCAAGAAGTCTCCCACGGTAGGGTAAGTTGGTCACGGAATAGGCTAGATTGATGCTAGGTTACCCACCAACCTCAAGAAAACTTCTGTGCAACAAGGTACACTGTAAAAACATCACACAATCCCCAACCTGCAGTACATTCCTCTTAGGTATTAGTTTGGCATCAAGAGACCCAAGGCTTAGCCAACCCTGTTAATGTGCATATAAAAAACCCTATTGTCATTCTAAGTTGCACTTTTTCTTTACCAGGGACTTTCATTTTCTAAAGTTTCCAGAGAAGTTCCTCCATTGGGAACTCCAGCTGGTTTTGTGTTTAAGAACTACAGTCCTTCCTCTTATAAATTTTTGTCCCAGTGGACTGATAATACTCAAGGTGATTTAAAATTACAGTGGCCACTTTGGGGCTCCTTTAAGCTTCCAAAAGTTGTCTTTTTGCATACTAGATTTGAGAACCATGCACCAGGCAAATTAAATGTAATCTTTAATTTCTAAAGTGTCAAGCCCTCCACCTTCTGCTACGTCTGCTTAAAAACTATGGTCTCAGAAGCTGTAAATATGCACAAAGAAGAGCAAAATCCTACTAAGCTTATTTCATGTCCGAAGAGCTTGGCCTGGTAACCGTCAGACTGGGGGCCGCAAAACATGGTGAGACAGTAACAAAGATTGCACCTCATTTATGGTCAGATATGGCTGGACAGAAATATAGATTGATCTCCACTTTTGGCTAGGGTCCTACCAAACTCCCACCAGCCTCAGGGGAATTCTGTTGGCCATTAGAAGGAATGTTCCAATTAGGTAAGATTATTTAAGAAGTGCACTTGAAAGCAAAGGCTTCGAAATTCCAAAATAGCCTTATTGAAAGTTTCATTGCAAAAAGCTAATGAAAAATTATGAAATAAGAGGTACCTAAAAGAAAAGACTGTACAAAAGTCCATTAAGTTAATGCCTTTACAGATCCCCCCATATCTACCTTCAAAGGAAGGCCCTATATGAGCCCCTCTCAGTGTTAACAAGACTCTGAGAGATTTTCCGGCAAACTGCTACATTACTCCCTTAAACAGCCAAGGGAAAACTAAAATTGAAAATTAATGGAGAAGGGGGCTAGCCCCATGGCCGAGTGGTTAAGTTTGTGCACTCTGCTTCGGCAGCCCAGGGTTTTATTGGTTTGGATCCTGGGTACGGACATGGCACTGCTCATCAGGCCATGCTGAGGCAGCATCCCACATAGCAGAAGCAGAAGGACCTGCAACTAGAATATACAACTATGTACTGGGGGGCTTTGGGGAGAAGAAGAAAAAAAGAGAGAGAAAAAAGAAAAATTAATGGAGCTGTTGTTGTTGAACACTGCCAAAAATATTTACTGTCTGTACTGGCTGAAACCTGACAAGGTGTTTGAAAGGATTTAGTAACTGATGATCAGAAATTTGGCCAAATCGGAAGCTGATATTTGGAGGATGGTAGGGATTTTTTTTATAGGCCTTCTTCCCTAAGTTAAAATAGAACTATGTACCCAGAAGCAAATTAGGAATGATGTAGTTTGACAGGTAGAGCAACTTATTATATCATTTAAGTTACAACCCCATTTTTTCTTTTTTTTTGATGAGGAATAGTGGCCCTGAGCTAACATCTGTTGCTAATCTTCCTCTTTTTTTTTTTTCCTCCTCAAAGTCCCAGTACATAGTTGTATATCCTAGTTGTAGGTCATTCTAGCTCTTCCATGTCGGATGCCACCACAGCATGGCCTGACGAGCATTATGCAGGTCTGCACCAGGATCTGAACCAGCAAAACCCTGGGCCACCGAAGCAGAGGGCGCATACTTGACCACTCGGCCACAGGGCCGGCCCACAAGCCAAATTTTTAAAATAAACAAATTAGTTTTACTGCGATTATCTTTGGTTAAAAAATGAGGGCAACTGTGGAGAGAAAAATTATGTTGGACCTTTGTAGATGTGAGATTCTAATCCTATTAATTATCTTTGAGGTTGTGTTATATACCTGTGGACTGGACTCCCCTGGCCGAGGGTAGTATCTTTGGTCTCACTGACTGTTCACAGCGCCCTTTTTGGAAAACCTCAACTGACACTACACGGGATGGTCACCAGCAGATCAGTGTCTGTTGGTACACAGCCTTCTGCTGATCCCCAGTTGTCTTATGCTAATACGACCAGCTCCTGTAAGTCTTATATTCAAGCGTATCATCAGGGTTAAAGAAGCTTGCCTAGATTCCAATTTAAAAGACCCTGTTGATCACAGTCTAGAGGCTGGTGACTGGGTATTCTGAAGCGATATCAAAAGATACCTCTTGAGCCCTGTTGGAAAGGATCTTACCGAGTACTCCCGACCACCAACACTGCTGCAGAACTAGAAGGCCTTGAACCTTGGAGATACACCTCACAGCTAAAGAAGGCTCCACCTGACATCCAGCCCTGTACAAATGCTGGAGACCTCCAAACCAAATTAACTAGGAAGAGAAGCAGCTGACATCGAGGCAGAGAGCTTTCCCTAAATGGCCAGACCAGGCCTGTATCCCTTTTACTTGCTGTTGTTTACCTTATCTTCTCCTTCCCTTTCATGAAAAGACAATACTCTTATCAGCATCTCCTAATCTTACGAAAGGGTGAGATATTTCTGACTCTTGGGTTTGTCATCAGAAGCCTCAGCCTGTATGTAAACCTGGAGAATCTTTTAGTACTCTTAATTACCAACCTCTCTGCCATTCCTCCCCTAATTCATTGTACAAAGTGTCTAGAACTTCTTGCCTAACCAAGAAACCTCCAGAGATTTAGGAGGTAACATTTGTAACAGTTGCAAATACCTCTTGTTTTACTTGGGTAAACACCTCTGGCAAGTTAGAGACAGAACTAGACAGAATGTAGGCACAAGCCAAATGGTTACATGCAGTGCCCATTGACATCCTGTGGTTCTTTGATCTCTTTAGCTGGCTGCCCTCAGGCATTGCCTCCTGGTTCAGTTCTATCCTCCAATTTAGACTTAGCATTTTGTTTGTTGTTACAGGAATTCTCCTTCTTGTAAAACTTTGTCTCCTCTGCAAGTTCCATGTTATAAAAACACCACTTGGATAATGGTCCCTTGGTGCTTTGAAATGATTCCAAAGGCTTGTGAAACTTCATAGGAGAAACCTGAAGGAACTGCAGAAGATGTCTGCCCTTGAAAGAACTTGACAGTAGAGCCTTCCTCTGCTCTGGCACTCTTGTTCCTCAAATGTGGCCTAAAACCCCCTGAGGAAACCACTCTCCCTCCTACCTGGGACATGAGGTACCAGGAATGAGCCTTCTTGGTGACAGGGGACCAGTGGTGCTTTGACGCTGATCAGCAATGCTTTCCAGTATTTGATCAGCGATGCCTTTGGAGAAAGATCTTGATCAAAAGAGGAAATGTGAAAGATGACAAGAGTGGAGCCATATTAAAATTGAGCCAGAGCAGCCATTTCAGAGGAATTGCATTGCATGTCTTGCTTTCTTTATCTTCCAAACTGAACCAAACCACCAACATTTCAAGAAGTCACTAAAGATAAGAATATCCTGTTTGTAAGGACTGATGAAATTGGACTTTGCTGATGACTGAATCTCAATCAATCAATGAAATACAAGTCTAGTCTTTTGCCTGATGACTGAATCTCAAGACAATCTATGAAGTACAAACCTTGTCGAGCACCAATGAATTCTTCTTTAATAAAACTCACCTTATCTTCCCTTTTCCCATTAAAAACCCTAAGCCTTTCTCCTGTAATCAGTACACTGTTTGGGTTTCTACCTGAAATGGTACTCTCCGAATTGCAATTCTTTAATCCTAAATAAATGCTTTGCCTCTTAAACTGGTTTCTGTTTATGTAGGTTGACAAGTCCAAATTCTGTCATCTAACACTGAGACTTACAGTGTTGAAGAGGGAGAAATCACTTAGAGACTACATAAGGCCCATCTTGACCCATCATCCTCTATCCTTTCTCTCTTCTCTTGGAGGAAGACATTGCCTTTTTCTAAACATATTTTTATTGAAAAGACATGTATAACAACAACATCAAAGGACAGAATGTCCATAATCTCATTATCTTAATACACCAAATTTAAGTATTGTGCAATTCCATTCTGGTCATACATGTTGTTTTACATCAGTTTGTAAACTATTTTATATTTAGGTTTTTTCCCCATTTAACATTGTAACCCAAACACATCCTTTGTTTCTTCACAGTTATTGTTACAGAAGCATAGCATTCCCTCTCGTTACTCTACTATAATTTTATCAAGCCACTCTCCTGAGACTGGACACTAGGTTGCTGGCTCTGCCTTTTCAAAAGAATTACAAGTTGCTCTTGATTCTATTTCCTCTTAGCTCTGAAAATTTACTCTATCAGTTATCCCTTCCTTGCATTTTATTCTCTCACTGTCTTCAGACACCTTCTCTTCTATCTACAGGGATGTTCAGTCCTATCTATCCTATAATATATCCCAGCTGTGTATCATTCTCTGTAGCCTCCATTATTTCCCAACCAGGTCATTCTTTTACCCTCATTATTGTCTCTTCCCCTCCCTGTTTCAACAGAAATTCTCTTTTTTGATGACGACATCATCAAGTCAAAGAGATCTTCTCAGTCCTTATTGTCCCTGACGTTGACCATTCCCCTCTGAAATTTCCCTCCAGGCCTTTGGTGACATCACATTTCTGTTGTTTTCCTCAGCTCTCTCTCAGAGGCTTTCTCTATCTTTTTCACTGACTGTTCTTCAGCTTTTCCAAAATGAAGTCCTTTCTCGAGGGCCTATCCTCGGCCCTCTTCTTTTCCTCTCTCCTCTCTTCCCAGGCACAGTCATTTCCTCTCACATCTTTAGCTAATAATTCTGTGCCAATGATTTCCATATTCGTATTTTTAGCCCTACCTGCCTTGTCTCCCTAGCCTGGGGCTCATCTTCTCCACCCACGGCTGTGCCAACATTGCTCCCCGGGTGCTGGCCCAGCTCCTCACTGCCAGCGCTTTCAGCACTCAACGCTGCTTCTTTGCCCTTAAGCCAGCCTCTCCAGCTGACTTCCTTTTATCTATCCTTGCATATGTGGCCTCAAAACCTCTGAATCATCTTTTATTCTTTTCTCTCCTCATATTTCATCAGTTGATTTAACATCCAGAATGTGTCTCATCCATTTTCTATTTTCCATTCAACCCACAAAATTTTTACTAAAAAAAATTAAATACAGAAATAGTAATGTCTTGTGTTAAAAATTCAAATGATGTAATATTATTGTAATCAGATGTATTAATATATAGAGTAAAAAGCGAATGTTCTTCTTCATAAAAGAAAAGATTCCTCTTCATATATTTACTCCCTAACCCCTCTCTAAATTATATTTCTTTTTCCAGTGATAATTGCTGTTTATACACATACTTTTTATAAAAGTGGATTTACAATTACAGTTTTTTTCCTTTAAGGGGATTACGCTATATAGTGTCTTGCTTTCTTCCTTCCCCCATGTAATAGATAGATCTTTCATGGAACAGAATAGAAAGTCCAGAAATAGACCTGTTACCAAAACCAAAGTGGGTTCACCTCCTTGTGAGTCAAATCAGACTCTCCACCAGAAATAAGTTGTGTCACAAAGTAGGGTATATTTGCTGCAAAGAGGAGACCATGAGGAATCATTTCCAAAGTCATGGCATCCCCAAACAAAGGGAAGCAGGGACATTTATTCCAGGTGGGGAATGAATATTCAAATGGAGAGGTGGGTATTAGCTTGCGCAGGCTCAGTTGGAAAACATGCTTCCATATACACTGCAGGTTACGGTAATAAGGCCTAAGCTCCTCCTGGAGAGACCTTAGCATTAAAAATAAGGCAAAAGTCATAGGTGTAGCTCTGGTGGTGAGGCTTGGTCTGCTTCAGGGAGGTTGGTGATTGCCTCTCCTTAACATAACAAAAGGAAAAAAAACACTTTGGAAAAACCGTTAAATCTTCCAAATCCACCCTTGAGTTCCTTGGGGGCAACTAGTCAGTGGCAGACCCACACATACATGGCAATTAATTTTGAGAAAGTATACAGTCAATTCAATGGAGAATAGTCCTTTCAACACCTGGGCATCATACAGAAAAAATTAACTTTAACCCTTATCCTGCAAAATATATAAAAGTTGACTCAGATGGATCATAGAGCTAAAAATAAGAGCTAAAGCATTACATTTCTAGAAGGAAACATAGGAGAAAATACTTGTGGCCCTGTGTCTAAGACCTTGTCTTAGATAGGACACAAAAAGTGTGAGGCAGAAAAGAAAGAAAAATTAAAAACTGGACTTCAGGGGTTGGCCGGGTGGCACAGTGGTTAAGTTCCCGTGTCCTGCTTTGGTGGCACAGGGTTCTCCAGTTTGCATCCCAGGTATGAACCTATGCACCACTTGTCAAGCCATGCTGTGGTGGCATCCCACATATAAAGTAGAGGAAGATGGGCATGGATGTTAGCTCAGGGCCAGTCTTCTTCAGCAAAAAAGAGGAGGATTAGTGGCAGATGTTAGTTCAGGGCTAATCTTCCTCAAAAACCAAACCAAACCAAACCAAACAAAACTGGACTTCATTAAAGTTAAAAACTTCCACTTTTTGAGAGATACTTTTAAGAGAATGAAAAAAGCTAGGGACTAGGAGAAAATATTTGCAAAATACTTATCTGAAAAAGGATTTGTATCCAGGATATATAAAGATACTTACTATTTGATAATAAGAAGGCAAACAATCCAATTATAAAATGAGTAGAAGATTTGAACTGACACTTGACCAAAAGAGAAATATCAATGGCAAATATGCACATGAAAAGGTGCTCAACATCATTGGTCATTAGGAAAATGCGTAAGACCACAAGGAGATATCACTACATACCAACTAGAATGGTTCAAATTAAAATCACTGAAAAACCAAGTGCTGAGAAAGGTGTAGCACAACTGGAACTCATACATTGCTGGTGGGAATATAAAATATATATCCACTTTGGGAGACAGTTTGGAAATTTCTTATAAAGATAAATATACATTTACCACATGACCTAGCAGTTCAACTCCTAGGCATTTACCTGAGAGAAATGAAAACAAATGTTCACTCAAAGACCTGGAAACAAATGTCTATAGCAGCTAGCTGTATTCATAATACCCCCAAACCAGAACAAAACAAAACTAAAAACTGAAAACAACCCAAATGTCCACTAGTTGGTGAATGGCTAAACAAATTGTGGTATATCCATTTAATGGAACACTAGTTAGCAATAGGAAGGAACAAATTTCTGATACATACAACAACTTGGATGAATCTCAAAGATATTAAGTTAAGTAAAAGAAACCAAGTACAAAAGGCTACATACTGTATCATTCCACTTACATGAAATTGTTGGAAAAGCAAAGCTACAGAAACAGAAGTCACGTCAGTGGCTGCCAGGGCTTGGGGGAGAGGCAGGATTAGATTGCAAGCTGGCACAAGGGAACTTGTAGGGCAACAGAAATGTTCTATGTCTTGACTGTGGTGATGGTTACAGGATTTCATATCTTTGTCAAAACACATTGAACTGTATACTTTTAAAAAGATGAATTTTATCTGATTGAATTACCTGTCTGAATTAAACCTTACTAAAAAGGAAAAGAAAAGAAAGAAAGAGGGAAAAAAGTAGGAAAGAAGTAAAGAGAGAAAGAAAGAAACACAAAAGCATCTATATATTTTGAAGTGGAATTTTCTGCACCAGATAGTGAGCTGATTTTAAATTTTGATAGATAAGGCCAAATTGTCTTCCAAAATGGCCATACCAATTTACACCTCCACCAGTAGAACCTAAGAGTGCCTATTTCTCCACACTCTGGCACAAATAGATATAATCAATTTTTCAAAAGTTCTATTTATGGTGAAAAATGTTCTGATCCTTGATACTTCTTGCACACAGTTAAGATCTTGTCCTAATCGGTCTCTCCACTGGCAGACTTTTCTCTCTCCAAATCATCTTATACATTGTTAATACAGTAATCCTTCTTGTGCTTAGTTCTAATAATACCTCAAAAAAAGTCATTAATGACACCATTGCCTACAAAATTAAGTCTACACCCTTTAGCCAGATATTTGAGTCTTTGTTCTACCCAAGCTGCCCTTTCTCTCTTCTCTACCTCTTTAAGTATCTGTTTTATCATTTTTAGTAGAAAGGTTGACTCTTAAACTTCTAGCTCACTGGTTCTTACTCCTATTTTTCCCCCCCAGCTTTACTGAGGTACGACTGACATATAACATTGTGCAAGTTTAAGGTACACAATGTAGTGATTTGATACATTGTAAAATGTTTACCACAATAAGGTTAGTTTGTGCCTCCTGTAATGACCATTTTGTTGTTGTTACGGTGGTGAGAACTTAAAGCTCTACTCTCATAGCAACTTTCAAGTACACAATACAGTATTGTTAACTGCAGTCACCATGCTGTATGTTAGATCCCCAGAACTTATTCATCTTATAACTGGAAGTTTGTACCCTGTGACCAATATCTCCCCATTCCACCCGCCTCCCCCGACTGCCGCCCCAGCCCCTGGTAACCACCAGTCTACTCTCTGTTTCTATGAACTCGATGTTTTTAGATTCCACAAATGAGTGGAGATCGTACAGTATTTGTCTTTTTCTGTCTGACATTATTTTTCTTAGCATAACGCCATTAAGGTCTATCCGTAAGGGCTAAAACACAAGAGCTAAATGTTTCCAATTACAGGATTTCCTTCTTTTTTGTGGTTAAACAATATTCTCTCTATACACTACATTTTCTTTATCCATTCACCCCCTGATGGACACATAAGTTGTTTCCATGTCTTGGCCATTGTGAATAATGCTGCAACGAGCACAGGAAGGCAGATATCTCATCACAATAATGATTTCCTTTGGATAAATACCCAGAAATGGGATTACTGGATCATGTGGTAGTTCTATTTTTAATTTTTTGAGGAAACTTCATACTATTTTTCAGTGGGTTTTTACTCCTCACTGCACATCAGACTCCTAGGGAGCCTTTCAAAGACATGCTTGCCCAAGCCTTGGCTGCAGAGATTTAACTTAAGTGGTCTGAGGTATGGCCTGGGGGTGTCTTTTTGTTTTGTTTTTTGGGGTCCAGATGATTCTAATATGCAGCCAGAGTTGTGAACCACTGCTCCCACTGACTCAGTACCCTAGCTAGATAAATCCCCTGCTTTCCTGCCTTGATGCCCCTGTTCATACCACCTCTCCTCCATCTGGAAGACCTGTCCTGTCCCGTTTAGCTGTCCAAATCCTCCTCATCCTTTAGACTGGCACCTGAGCTAACAACTGTTGCCAATCTTTTTTTTTTTTTTCCTACTTTTTGTCCCCAAATCCCCCCAGTACATAGTTGTATATTTTTAGTTGTGGGTCCTTCTAGTTGTGTCATGTGGGACGCCACCTCAGCGTGGCCTGATAAGTGGTGCCGTGTCTGCACCCAGGATCCCAACCAGTGAAACCCCAGGCCACTGAAGTGGAGCGCACGAACTTAACCACTTGGCCATGGGGCCGGCCCCCCTCCTCATCCTTTAGGGACCCCACAAGGCCCACTCATGTGCAACTCCACAGTGAAACTTTCCTTGATCTCTCCTATCAAATATGATTTCTCCCTTCTTTGAACACATTGTCACTTCCTTTGAACATTTATTAGGTTCTGCTTTGCAACATAGTTATTTTTTTAAACTTATTTTTCCTTAAGATTGTAAACTCTTTGAAAAAACTGTGGCAAGTTAATCCTGCTCATCACTGAGCACATTGCTCTGTGGGCACTTACTCGTAGGGGCTCAGGAAATACTTTCTCAATTTTTACTCTGTTCTAGCTTCTTCTCCACTTTGCACAGTTGCTACCTCTGCCTGGAACCCCTTCCTCAAATATGCCCTGGGCTCAGCGTCACCTTATTCGAGTGATCACCCTGACCACTCTATTTGACACAGTAGCACTGTCCCGCCCCACACCCCGCCTCATCTCTGTTACTCTCCACATAGCTGTCATCAGCTGAATACTCATTTCTTTGCTGATTGCCCTTCTCCTCTCACTAGAATGCAAGCTCACTGAGACAGAAGCTCTTGTTTTGTTTGCTGTTGTATCTCAAGGGCCCACTGCAGTGCCCGGCATATAGTAAGAGCCCCAGAAATATTCACTGAATTTAATGAACGAACTTTATGGACATTTATCTTATTTTGTATGATCCTTATAACAACCCACAGCTAAGCAAGGTAGGCATAATCAAGCCCATCATCAGATAAGAACAACTGAGGTTTGAGAGTCTGGATAAGGCTTTGACCCAGGATGACAAACTTTTCTGTGACACACCAGAGCTCAGGACTCAGCTGTTCTGAGTCCTGGTCCGGGGTTCTCAGTACTACCCCCTAGCAGCTTCAGTCATCCTCTCACTATTCAGTGTGTCAGTCTTTCCTCCCAATTCCTATCCAGGCCCAACGGTAAGAATTGAGGGGCCCAGGTCAAAAATACAAATGCAGGCTCACATACCCTACAATGCAACATCAGAAAATTACATGCTAAGCAAGCAAACTATTAAATAAGATATGTCTATCCTTCTCCCTTGACAAATGTACCTTCATAACAACTTCATAGTTGCATTCCCAAAAGCAGCATTCTCAGACTGCTTGGAGTTCTGAGCAGGAATACGGCAGTGAAGTTGCCGCATGGAGATGGAGCTTGTTCCGCCTTCTCTTCCCACCCTGGTCGTTTGCTTCCCTCCTTTAGGCTTCATGTGCTCCTCTCACCCACCTGCATGTCCAAGTTCTACTACTCCCCTGCACACAACTACCCTTGGCCACCCCTTGGAACCGGACACTCTAGCTGGTGGCTCACCCTTTGGGAGGAAGAGGCCACTCAGGCCCTGGAAGTGAGCCTGGGGTGAGGGGGCAAGGAATTCTGGAGTCCTGGCTACACAACCATGGGGGAAAGCAGGCTCCTGGTGGCGTGTTCCCTGGCCTCTTGGCCTCCTTGTCCCACAGGGGAGAGGAGCAACTGGAGGAGGCCCGGAGTGCGGCCATCCAAAGCTGGGGCCCATTTTGTGTAGGTCTAAGGGGGGACTGATCCTACCTCTCCTCCTTCCCAAACCAGACTGTAAGCCTTTTGATGACCAGGCTAATTCTCCCCTCCCTCAGAGGTTGCGTGGCTTAACTAGAAAATGGATGAGAATTCTAGTTGGGTCTGAGCCCTAGGTAAATAAACAAACCTCTCTGGCTTGTTTATCTATAAAATGAGAATTAGATGAGATGATCTCTAAAATCGCTTCTTTAATCTTCTTTCCTATCCCCCCACAGCACTAACAGGTCACGGCAGGTGCTCGGAAGTGTCCCCTTGATTTATTTGTTGCATAATTTGGTACGAATGCCCCAAGGCCTTGTCTTAATCCCGTCTCTTCTCAGACACAAATGCGTGCAGGTGCGTGTTTATACGTATACGACTTCAGACCTCGGAGACTATGGGGCCCTAGGGATCTCGCTTTCCCTAGAGAGTTGGTGACCTTGGGTCATTTGTATTACCTTGAAGTTGCGATTTTTATTTCCAACTGATGTCAGTCCCTTCTTAATGGATGGGCAAACACTTCATTTTCCTTGAATTGGCTGAGAATTGAAAGGGAGCATCCTTTCTCTGACACTCGGGGTTCTAGTGTAGTAGGAGTTTACTGGAGGCTGGGGCCAATTCTGAAAGGCAGAACCTCTTCACTGGGCAAGCGGAGGTTCTAGTCCAAATCAACAGACGTATAAGGAGGGTTTATTGGTGCTACAGGAATCCTAAGCAGGACGGCATGGTCTTCTAACTTCATATTAATTTGACTGGAGATGTAAGGCATAAATTTATAAAAGATAATATAACAGGGCAAGACAATTTAAGAATCCCTGCAAGCCTGTGGTTTGTGGTCAAATGAAGCATTTACACCATGAGTTCAGAGAATGAAGAAAAGTGTGAAGACGAAGTCCCAGATCTAAGGCCCTGGTATTTGGGGACTAGACACGCCGGTACAGGCAGTGTCTCCACATAGGTACTCACCCGGATTTAACAAACTGGAGGTGAGGCATGTAAAGCCTTCTGTTGGGGGGCGGAGAAGATCAGTTGCTAAGAACAGGGATGGTTTCTGATGAAGAGGCATAATAATATACAAAACAAATTAGGGACGTCAACAAAAGCTATCTTGAACCTTTATTCTCAATTATCTCCCTTGAAACTAACAGGCAGGCGGGTACTTACAGGAGGGTGTCTCAGCTCTGTTCTGAGGAACAGCTATTACCGATTCTCCAATAATCTGACCTGGAGCAGGGCAAGACGCCTGGATGGGTTGGAGCCGGAAGGCAGGGCCTGGCAGGGGAACCCGACTGGAGAGCAACGTGGGTCCCTTTGTCAGTGTAGACGATTCACATTTTCCACTGTCCACTATAATTTCCCGGGCAATAAGATAGCGTCCCCACCTCACACCTTTTGTATCCTGTCTGGTGCAAACACTCCTACGGGATGCAAAGATCCAAAATCGCCAATTTCACATTCCAAGCCCTTTAAACCACCAGGCGTCTTCAGAGTTCGCTGCCGGGCACACAGCAGGTCCTCGACAAACGTTAGCTCCCTTCTTCGCTTTCCTCATTTCCCCCGGGAACTCTAATCCCTAAAGGCTAATTCTCTGACCTTCTCTGCACCCCACAAGAGCACAGCTTTCCCTGAAAGGGCGTGGACGTGCTTCACTCCGCTCCGCTTCCGTTCGGTTCAGCAGGCGCCTCCTGAAGGCCTACTACGTGCGGGGGTGGCGGGCCTCCCAGGCCCAGCGCGGCCTGTCCCGCGTTTCCCAGGGACCCGGGCAGGAGGCAGAAGCTCAGGAAGGGAGGAAGGCTGGCTAGAGCCGTGCGCGGCTTTCCTCGCCCCCTTGCTGCACGCCGGCCTCCTTGGGAGGGAGCCCGACCTTTCCTCCGCTTTGTCCCCTCGGCAGCCCCGAAGGCTGTCACACACGCAGGCGCCCCGCCCACACCTGCTGCCCCGCGCAGAAGGCAGCGGAGCGGAGCCGGAGCGAGGGCCCGCCGCCCGGGCCTGGCCAGGCTTTCCGGCTCGGACCCCTCCTCGCGGGCCTCCCTCCCCGGGCGCCCCCGGGGGCGAACGCGCGCGTCCCAGGGCGCCGGGCCCCGGCGTCGGCTGCGGGTCGGGGCAGCGCGGGCCGCCGGCCGGGCCCAGGCCTCCCGCGTCCCCCCGGCACCCCCTCCCGGGAGGCGGGTCCTGGGGTGCGCCGGCCCGGCCCCGCGCCGCGCACCCGGCGCCCGGAGCCCCGCGCCGCCGCCCGGCCGCCCCGCAGGCAGGCGCCCGGCCGGCCGGGAGGTGGTGCTCGCCTCCCCGCGCCCGGGCCCGCGCGTTGCCGGGCAGCGGCGCGAGGCTCCGGAGGGGGCGGAGCGGCGAGGCCGGCGTGCGGCTGGCGGCCCCTGTCCGCGGTTCCGGCCCCCGGCCCACCCCCGCCTCGCCGGCCGCCCTCCGCGCCGGTGCGCGGCGCCCGGTCCCCCGCAGCCGCAGCGGCCGCCCCTCCCGGGCCGAGAGCACAGAGCCGGAGCCGGGCCGGGGCGCCGCCGCCGAGGCGCGGCCATGGAGGGGAAGCCCCGCGCCGGGGTCGCGCTGGTCCCGGGGCCGAGCGGCCGCGGGCCTTCCGCCCGCCGCGCCCGCCGCCGCCGCCGCCGCCCGGGGCTGCTGCTGCCCGGCCTCTGGCTGCTGCTGCTGGCCCGGCCGGCCTCGTGCGCGCCAGGTAAGCCCCGCGGGGACCTCCGGCCGCGACCCTGCCTGCCTTTATTGCTGTTATTTTCACAAGCCTGCTTTCCCCGCCCATCCTCTTTTATTCTCCTCCGCTCCCTCGCCTGCCTTCCTTGAGATGCTTTTCCATTCTTCTTGGGCCCAGCAAATAAAGGCACGGAGGAAAGGAGGCGAAAAAGCCAGCGGGTTCTGGCCGATCTTGCTTGAGGTCTGCAAAGCTATCCTCCTGTTATCCACCGAGCCCGAGGCGGGTCTTGGTGGCTTCGTCTCCGAATGTACCTTTATTTTCCCTGCAGAATGCAGGCGCTGGGATTGTATTTGTGCATGGCTGTAGGAGTGTGGTCTATCAAATGTTTGGGAATACTTTATTGTCGGGACGAAGGCGTACATTCGGTGTGTGTGCTTTGAAACGGGATTGCATTACTCTGAGTGGCCCTGCGTCCCCCAGATGCGGGCAGGCTGTCCGTGTACCCCGGTGCACCAGGACACAAAGAACACTCAAAGAGTATCTCTTGGAAAGCGCGCTGGCCATGGATCTTTCCAGGGAAATAGCTATTGCTATTACTTCTGCAGAGGCATTAGTACAATCGAGTGTGAAAATATTGTGATTCTTAAGTGTCAGGGCATGAAAGGAGTAAGGGCTGTTTTCAAAATAGATGCAGTTTACTGACTGTTCGACAGCATGGAATTAAGAGGCATGATTTATGAAGAAGCATGTGGGCGGGTTTTGTTGTTGAGGAAATGATTTAATTCATGTTGCTTCTCTGAAATGTTTATTTGTCCACCCTGAGCATACACACAGGATGGTCTGGAAACCATCTCTGAGCTGACACGCTGCAAGCCAATGATTGCCCCGGTGCTCACACTTGACCACTTTGGGGCCAGAAAAGGAAAGGTAGAACGAGCAGCTCTGGGTGGAGAGCGGCTGCACACAGAACAAAAACAGAAAGCCAGGGGAGCTCCTCCAGATCTTCCTTTCTGATGGGAGCAGGGCCAAAGGACTGCTAAGTGGCTTTGGAAGGAAATGGAACACGTTTGAAGGTGTCCCTTGGACTTCGCTGTTGGAATTATAACCAGTGCCATGTAGGGGTTGGTACAATACATGCTCAAGAAGGGACTTCAGGGATCATAGGAGGGAACTACTCCTCTTACGAAAGAAGAAAGTGACACAGAGAAATGACTTGCCCAAGGTCACAGGCTAGTTGGTGTGGAGTCATCACTTTTTTATTCTCCCTACTGCCTTGACCCATAGATTTAGACACACCTGAGGCCTCCAACGGAGATTTCCCGGAGCCGGGTGGCACCCTACCTGAGGGAGCCACACCAGAGCTGAGGGCGACCGAATGGGTCTCTTTCAGGCAGTACACAGAGAGTGCAGACAACTTTGCCTGACCGAGCACTTCAGGTCTCAGTCCTGCTCTCTGCGTGTTCCAGCCTGTGTATCCAGAGGAGAGGAGATTCTGGGCTTTTTTCTGTAAGGAGAGAGAGTCATGAGGAGCGCTCTGGACTTCAGTCAACAAGGAAAGCCCATCTGATACTGATGGCTTCATCTGCTGATGGACAGGGCGTGCTAATCGTTTCATTTACTGAGTGCCCCCTGTGTGCCAGGTGCTGCGGTTTATATCCACGATCCAATGACGTTAGGAGTCAGGCATCGTTATTCCCATTTTACAGATAAGGAGACTAAGGCTTCAGGAGTGTAGGTTGGTTGGACTCCTAACTCTATGCGTTTATGCATAGAGTACATCTGTGTACTCTGTACAGCTTCCCCATGTGACTGTGGCCATCTGAATATACTGCAGGTGACGTGGATAATGTAAGTAATTCTTTTGATAAATTTAAAATCAATAGTGGGGCTGTTTGTACTGTCCCTCCATAACTTTCTCTTCTTTGGAAAGTCCGTTCCTGCTTCCTCTCAACCTCCAGTACAAATATTCAACCTGGAGACATGAAATTAGTTATTTTCTGCTCTAGAGCTGGCGTCGTGGAAGCAGAGTCTTCATCCTTTCACTGATGTGTATATTGGGCTCCTCTGGTTCATACAGCTGCGTCTAGGCTGAGTAATAGAATAGGAACGGAAGAAGTGGAGGACCTGGCTCCTGTCCTCAAGGATCCAGTTGGAAACACAAAGCAGTGCATAAGCAAGTGCAGACTCCAGCACAGACCATTCCCGGGCAAGAAAGGCAGTGAGTGAAAGGGCTCCTCAGGGAAGACCTCTTAGCGGTGGCCTCTGGTCCACTTCTTGAAGGCTGTGAGGGGTGATACTGGCGGAGGGTGGCTTCCTGATGTAGGATACCTGGGCATGGGGAGTGCTGGTTGATCCTGGGAAGAGGTTGCATTTCAGTTGTTCAGTCCACGTTTCCTCTCTGTGCCACTAGGACCCTCTGCTTCCCAGTCCTGAGTGTTGTATTTTCACCATCTGAGTGGGAGGGGGGAACTGTGCTGAACCCTGCCGTGGAGGGGCTCTTTCTAAAGAGTAGGCGGTGTTAGTCAGAAAACGGCATGTCTTAATCCTGTTTTGGATTCCCTGGGTGAGGCAGCAGTCCCTGCTGTGGCTGTCTGAAAACGATCTCCTGCAGCAGGTTTCTCTTTCCTGTTAACTTTTGTTAAATGGAGTCCACCTTCCAGTTGGTCCCCTGATTTCAGTCTGTCTGTAAATTTCTGTGTTTTATTGACTTCTTGTCTATTTCTGTTTCATTCATCATTTTGAATGTGCCCTTTTGTGCTTGTTTGTTTAAACATTTATAAGTTTAGGCTTGACTGTTTGCTGTTGTGGAAACAACTTGTAATACTGTGACTTGGCTTTCGAATGTAGTGCCTTTAGGAGATCCGACATCCACAATATAAAAAGAAAGAATTGTGCCCCATTTCTGCATCTTATTCAGAGATAAGTCTTTCTTAAAATAATGCTTATTATGAAAGTGATAACTTTGCATAGAATTTGGAAATTACTGGAAGGTGGAAAACAGGTACCCGTAATCCCACAACCCACGGATAACACTGTAGTTTGGTCTTTTCTTTGTTAACATTACAAAAATGAAAATTGAATTATATGTACAATTGTATTTACTACTTTTTTCACTCAGTATTTACGTTAAGCATTTTCCTATTGATTAAATATTGTTTGAAAACACAATTTTCCATCCTAATAATTTACTTAATTATTCTTTTATTATTTCCAGCTTTTTTGGCTCTTGTAAATAATGCTGTGATGAATAACTATGTAGCTAAGGCTTTGTCTGTATTTCTTTGTGTGTGTGTGTGTGTTTTTTTAGTATACATTTCTATAAGGGAAATTAGAATGTAATTTAAATCTAAGGCCCACTAGGCTGGATCTTTGCATGTTTTGTTCAGTGTGCTGGGTGCCTAAGAGGTGCCCAGCAAGCGGTTGTTGAATGAATCAACGTTTTATATAAAGCTGTAATGCTCAAATAACCCCCAGCAGTTTATGCAGTTGCCTGTTTCACTTCATTATCACTAGCGTGGAATAGTATTTTTAAAACTCTGTTAAATAAATTTGTAATACATTGCTTTAATTTTTTATTACTTTTGAGTTGAATGTTGTTTATTTTGTGTTTGTATTCTGTGAATTTTCTGTTTTTGCTCATTTATCTGTTGTGGTATATATATATTTAAATTTTTCTTTATATTTTAAGGTTAGCAACGATTTTTTTCTATTTGTTGCATTTTCGCCCTTCCAGTGGATTTTTTAAAAATTTTATATAATTTTGAAATTCTGAGGTTTTGATTGTTTTGATTAGCAAAATCTGCCATTTTGTTTTTCTTTTTTGTATTTTTTCGTTGCTTTTATGCTTATGGCATGTTACATTTTTATGTTAATGTGCTATTTTATTATAAGCCATTTTGAGGTGAATATTTGTTATACTTTTTGAGTGGTTTAGTATCCTATAAACAAAGACTTAGATAAATATTTCAAATGTGTGATCCCTAGGCCTCCTGTGTCAACATCGCTCGGGGATCTAGGGGCGCTTGTTAAGAATTTAGATTTGTGGGGCTCACCCTTGACCTACATTAGAATCTTTGGTCCTGGCGCCTGGGAATCTTCATTTTAAATAAGTTCACAGCTGATTTTTAGGTACTTTAAACTGTGGAACCACCGATCCAGATACTATAAACCCAGTAACTGAAAATTAATAGCATTTTGGGAATATACTACTTACTATCTTGCAATTGTCTTTTCACTGTTAGAACAATTGATTTAAAATCGTGCCATTGAAACTGCCTTTTGTTATAGCTAGTTTGCTTGGTTTTCTTTGGGTTTCGAGTCGAAGGGCTTAGAGGATTTCATTTTAGATTCTCACTCCTGGCCACTTAGGAGCAGCTGCTGCAGCCTTTGTCAGGAAATGCCTCGCTTAATCCTGCAAACAGAACCCGCCCAGGGAGTTGTTAAAAGTCACCAGGGACCTGGGAGCCACAGGTTTTCTATCAGTGCCCTGGGTGCTAGAGGCAGCTAATTACTGTAATTATAATTACACTAGGTTGATTTTCCCAGATAGGAAGATACTGTTCTAACCGATCTAATTTGTTTCCAAGTTGTGACCACCCACCTTTCATCTGCGGCTTGCAGCGGCTCACAGTGACACGATTTCTTTCATGTGCTTAGGCAGCATGGTTTGTTGGAAAGCACATTGAACTGCGAGTTAGCAAACCCGAGTGTTCTCTTTGCTGCTGGTACCTTGCTTTGTGCCTGCGGACACATTACCTTGTCCTGGGCTTCTTCATCAGCGTAAGAAGGGGTCAGTGAGATTATCTCTCGGCTCCCTTTCAGCTCTTATATTTAAAGTCCGCATGTTGGACACCTTGGAATGCACTTGTTATGGACAGCAAATGTTCTGTTTCTATTGAATATATGTGAGTGTCACTAACTCACTGTCCTGTAGATGTTCGAGCCAGTGACCTGCTGAAGGCACTTCACTCCTACCATTGCATTCAAAATTGCTCACTTTGCTCTCTCTTACTCTTTCTCTTTGTGTCTTCCTTTTTTCCGTCTTTGTTGATAATGCTTTAGGTATGCCGGGCTATGGCTTATAGCTTCAGGCACTGCTTTTCCTCATTAGTGAAAAGCTAACCTTGCTACTGAAAGTGTGGTCTGCAGACCTGCAGCATCCTCACCATCTGGTAGCTTGTTGGGAATGCAGAATCTCAGGTCCCACCCTAAACCTTCTGAATCAGGATCTGCATTTGCACAAGATCCTCAGGTGATCTCGCGCACACCCTTGAAGTTTAAGAAGCACTGGGCTATGGTAATGCCTCCTGTTCCAACCTTCTGTGAGTAGGTGGTGTTGGATCACTGGGGCCTGAGTCAGCCCAGACTACTCTGGAGCCAATCTAGATCTTCAGAGACCTTGAGATACACCTACCTTTGGGACTGAATCTATGTGAATAGTTTGCAAGAGCCCTGTTCTATTTGACCAGGCAACTTCAGAACAGAATGGTTCTCTAGACCTGCCCTGATTCATAACCTATTCATTCATTACGGACATTTGGCTGGTTGTTAAAATGCTGAAATACTACCATACCAGCTCCCAAACAGCTGTTATGCTGAGCATCGCCCACCCCCCGAATGCCTTGGGCCTCCATGCCCTCCCTCAGGACTCTTCTCCCAGGAAACTCCCCAACCTCCAGCAACTCAAGGGTTAATGTGCAGCATAGCAGGAACCTCAGGACTCTGGTTTAGAACAGCACCCCTTCCCATTGGTCGGTGCTCATGCCCCACCTGCTGTTAAGTGTGTTGAATATTACCAGAACATTCAGTCATTCATCCATCCCAGATCCAGCACTTAAAAAAAAAGTTTGTTAAATGGATGTGTTTGATGGTGGTTGAAGTCATGGGCCTGGAAGACTCTGCCGAGGGGGAGCATGTAGAGTGGGAGGAGAAGGCCAAGGGCAGAGGCCTAGGAAACTAACATTAAGGACTGGGGAGGACAAAGAGGAACCCACAAAGGAAACTGACTTCATGGCAAAATAGTGTCGTGAAAGCCAGGGGAGGAGAGAGTTTTTATATAGGTGAGTGACCCATCATGTCCAGTGCTACTACACCAAACTGTTTCTCAAAGGATGGTGTGAGGGCCACCTGATCAGAATCATCTGGGTTCTTGGTGAAAACCCAGACTCCTGGTCAAGCTAGACCTACTGAAATAGGTGGTGCCTGAGGTTTTGTAGTTTTGACTGTTCAGGAACCTCCTCAAGTGATTCTTCTGCACGGTGAGCTTTTAGTTACCCCTGTAAGCTAATGGTGGCATGGGGTTGATGGAGGTTTCAAAGCATGTTATAGACTTGATCATGTTGGTAGGCCGTTGGGAAGAATCAGTAGAGATATAGTGGTTGAAAATTAAAGAGTAGAAGTAATTGGAGGATAATTCACCAAAAGTGAGCAAGTTCATGTGGACAGGCAGGCTCATAAGGAGAGTTGGGGAGAAATAATATTGGGAGAAGGAATCAGAGGGGACTGGTACAAGGTTGGGAGCGAAGTCTAAGGTGATGGAAGAAATTCGTAGTGATGCCAGCACACATGTGATGTGATTTTTGTCCTGTAGCATCTGACATTCCAAGTGTGGCCAGGGAAACGTGAGTGATTGGCTGGAGTCAGGGTTGGGAATTGTAGAGCAGGTACGTGAAGAGCCAGGGAGACCTGAGGGATCTGGCAGGACGTGGTCTGGATGATGCCGTGTGGAATCTAGGCTGGATGAGGAAGGTGCAGTTAGTGAAGGACTGAGAAAGGGGGTCCAGATGAGACCCTAGAGCAGGTGTATGAGCAGTGAGGTGGGGAGAGGGCTGGAGGGATTGGGGTTGGTGCTGTTGGCATTTAAGGTTTCAGAAGTGGATCAACTCCGGTTTTGGTCTTTGTTAATGACCCAGGGTGAGGTGTAGCCGTGGGAGTCAGTTGTTGAAGTGGAATGTGGATGAAGGCTTTTGCGTGAATAATCTGTGGATGTTGAACTTGCCAGGAGTGCAGTAGAGAGGACTGTGAGCTGGGCACAGACTCCGCAGTGAATGAAGGGAAGTGACCGGGCGACTATGCAGGATAGGGGAGGAAATACCTCTGTCCTGTCCACTGTTCTCTACCGTCACCACTGCCCCCGTCCTTGTTCAGGCTCCCATCCTCTTTTCTCTGAGTTACTGACATGGCCTCTGCTTCTACTCTGCTCCATCCAGTTCATCCTCCACCTTTAGCTGGAGGGTCCTTTTAGAAACAAATCTGGTCATGCCACTTCCTTCTTGTTTTACCACCTGCAGTGGCTCCCCGTGGTTTTCATGGTACTCCCAGTCCGAGCCACAGCCTGTGCTCTCAGGTGCTAAGGTTTTGAGGTGGGTGGGAGTGGGGACCGAGGATGTAGGGGCTCTTGAGGCATTGGGCACACTGGGTGCAGAAGATGCAAAATGTTGGTGCCGAAAGGGTCCAACAAGAGGAGGGAAGAGATGTGACTTGAAGACTGAGTTCTAACCTCTTAGATCGAGGGTCTGCAGCAGAGAGGCTGTTCTTCAACTCCAAGGTGTGCTTTGTGGTGACAAACCTGCAGCTGACAGAGGGCCAGCTTCTGCTTTGGGGGGTGCTGTGTTTGTTCAAGGAGTGAATAAGGCAGGAAGTTAGGGGAGGGTAAAGAGGCGTGCTTAGGTAGGGGTCACCTGTGCAGGTGAGGCAGTGTAGAGGGAGAAGCCAATCCGGGGTGGGGCTGGAGGAGAGAGATGTTCCTGGAAAGGGAGGCAGACAGGGTAGCAGTGAAGTCCCTCAGGGGTCCGGAAGAGATGGGATCCAGGGCAGGAGTGGAGGGATTCATTTTAGAGAGGAGGAAAACAGAAGGGGAAATCGGAGGCTGGATCTGGAGACAGACGTGTAGGAGCAGGTGACTGGTCCTGGGGGTGGTGGGTGAGACGATCTTCTGAGAAGAGGGCAAGCCTGGGGGGAATGGGGAGCTTCGGAAAATACAGCTGGTTTCCAGACAAAATTGAGGAGAGGTGGATGAATGAATTGCAGGCAGGGGCAAGGGCCCTGTTGAAGTTGGAAGGCTGGTCTCGGGAGCAGGCCAGGTGGGTGCTCTCTGCTTGCTCCTCCAGCCGCCGTGGGGGCCCAGAGCCTGGGTGGAAGACGAGCAGGTGACAGCGGTCCTGGGTTGGCCATCGGTGTCTCTTGGTGGGAGGTCAGGGGCTTTGAAGGCTCCTTGCTCCTGGTGATTGGCAGGGAATTCGCAGCCCCGCAGAGTCATTTGGAAACTCTCCTTGCTTCTTTCTTTGTTCTCTTGCCTGGGCCTGTGGAAGGAACCCTTCATCGCTATCGTTTTGGGTGCTAGGATTAACTTTGGAGCCAGAAAGCCTGAAGGGCTGCTTTAAAACACTGGATGAATTCTGCTGGGGAGCTTTCAAAGTGGGGGGGGGGGGCCTCAAACATACAAAACAAACCACCTTCTGAAGCCAGGTTCTAGGGGAACTTGGGCCAAGCCTGGGAGACAGGTGTGAACTGGTGGGAAGTCGCTAGGCCTTTTCCGCTACAGGTGTGGGCTGAGGATCAGCAGCATCAAGACCACCTGGGAACTCGTTAGAGAGGCAGAATCTCAGGTCCCACCCTGGATCTCCTGACTCTACCCTTTCAGAGCATCACCTGGGGATTTGTATGCACACCAATGTTTGAGAAGCTCTGGCCTAGGCGGTGTCTCAGTGAGGTGTGTGCATTTTAAAGACTTTTGGTTGTTACCTAATTAGTAGGGAGTCTTTAACTGGTAAAAATCCAGCACAGATTTTGAGTTGATTGGGAAAACTGAGGGAAGGAGCAGTAGCCGGTTCAGAGCCGAGCTGGGGCCGGGCTGGACGTGCAACTCAGAGAAATGCTCCTGCTCCGTATTTGCCCTCAGGGCCCGAGCATGTTTGGAAGCCTTTTGTCTGGTTCTCGGTTTCCCTGCACTGGCCTCAGAGGAATCAGGGCAGGTGACTCCCGGGGATACAGCAGCACCTGGAAATGGTTGAAGCAGCCCAAGTGTCCATCCACAGATGAGTGGGTGAGAGAAATGCGGTGTATCCATACGGTGGAATTGTTATTCCTTCCTAAAAGGGAAGTTCTGACACATGCTACAACATGGATGGACCTTGACATTATGCTAAGTGAAATAAGCCAGACACAGAAAGACAGATACTATAGGATTCTACTTGTATGAGGCACCTAGAGTTGTCAGAGTCATGGAGACAGGAAGTAGAATGGTGCTTGCCAGGGGCTGAGGGGAGGAGGGAGTGGGGGCTAGTGTTTAATGCTGCAGAGTCTCAGTTTTTCAGGATGAAGAGTTCTGGAGACTGGTTGCACAACGCTGTGAGTATACGTAACACTACTTAGCTGTAAACTTAGAAATGGTTACTATGGTAAATTTTATGTTATCTGGGTTTTGTTTGTTTGTTTGTTGAGGAAGATTAGCCCTGAGCTAATGCCTGTGCCTATCTTCCTCCACTTTATATGTGGGTCGCTGCCACAGCATGGCTGACGAATGGTGTAGAGCTGCGCCTGGGATCTGGACCCATGCCAAAGCCGAACTTAACCCTCTGCCTTGGGGCCGGCCCTGATGTGGGTTTTTTTTTTTTTTTTTTAACCACAATTATAAAAAAACCTGAAGTGGGGCTGAGTTGGAACTAGCTGGTTGTGCAGCTGGAGTGAATGGTTTGTCAGAGCTGGGAGCCACAGTGGCCTGGGCACAGGGCAGGAGTGCATGACAGGTGCTGGCTGTGGGAACAGGTGTGCTGAGGCAGGTGGCAGGCTGGGCTGGGAGGGCTTCTGGAGACCACCAGGGGCCAGATCTTGACGCGGGCAAGTTGGCAGCTGGCAGCTAGTCACACTACCTGCATTTGCCTCTGTGGCACCAGCAAGGCTCTCCAGGCCTCTCTGCCTCAGGACTGCTTCACCTCACTTTGCACTTTACCTCTCACCTCACCCCTCCCCTCACACCTCGCTTCTCACCTCACCGTTTACCTCTCACCTCAACCTTCACCTCTCACCTCACCCCTCCCCTCACACCTCACTTCTCACCTCACCATTTATCTCTCACCTCACCCCTCTCCTCACACCTCGCTTCTCACCTCACGCTTTACTGCTCACCTCACCCCTCCTCTCACACCTTACCCTTTACCTCTCACATCTCACCTCACTTCTCACCTCAGCCTTTACCTCTCACCTCAAACTTTAACTCTCACCTCACTTCAACCTTTACCTCTCACCTCACCTCTCCCCTCACACCTCACTTCTCACCTCACCCTTCACCTCATACCTCACCCTTTACCTCTCACCTCACTTCTCACCTCAGCCTTCACCTCTCCCCTCACTCCTCCCCTTACACCTCACTTCTCACCCCTCCCCTCACACCTTGCTTCTCACCTCACCCTTTACCTCTCACCTCACTTCTCACCTCAACTTTTACCTCTCACCTTACCCCTCCCCTCACACCTCACTTCTCACCTCACCCTTTACCTCTCATCTCACACCTCGCTTCTCACCTCAAGGTTTAACTCTTACCTCATCTCTCACCCCACCCCACCCTGCCTCACCTCTCACCTCACTCCACCCCACCTCACCATCCTTGCATTGTTGAGTGTTTTTCTCCTGAGTAGCTGTTTGATGGAGGATGGGCTGGGGGACGGTGGGGGAAGGGGGCTCTAGGAAGAGGTTGGAATTTTTGCCTGGGCCTGAATAGAGACTGAATAGTCTTAGGAATATTAAAAAGTCAGGTTCTTGTTCCTAGCCCTTGGAATTGGGTTTTTAAATATTTTTTATGCATTTTCAGGATTACAATAGCTTTCCTCATTTTTTTTCTTAATTAGAAAAATGACATGTGTTCGTTGCAATAATTTGTATGTACTGTTCCCTCTGCCTAGAACATTCTTATCTCAGATATTATCTGCATGGTTTACTACGCCCCTTCCTCCAGGTCCCTGCTCAAATCTCCTGTAATCAGGCGCCTTCTCTAACCGTGTTTTAAGAAAACAGCCTCCTCCGTCGTTCCTGCTCCTGACCCTGCTCTGTTTTCTCCATGGCACTTATCACCATCTTGTATGTGTCTGTTTCTTCTCTGGCTCCCTCCTCTCAACAGTGAGCTCCGTCAGGGCAGACTGGATCCATTTTGTCTTTGTCGTTTGTTCATTTATTCGGCAAAACTTTCTTGGGGGCCCGCTCTGTTGGGCACTGTGCTGGCTCTTGGGGGACGTCAGGGAACAGAGTTGACGATGCGGTCTGTTACCAGGTGAGACGTGCCATGAAGAAATGGAGCAGACGAAGGGTTTGGGAGCGAGGAACTGAGGGTTCAGCCTGGGTGGTTGGGGAGCCTCATTGAGAAGGTGACTGTTCGTTTGCTGGGGCTGCCGTGACAAAGCGCCGCAGACTGGATGGCCTGAACAACAGAAGTTTATTGTCACGTCGATCTGGAGGCTCCAAGTCCCAGATCAAGGTCAGCGGGGCTCTGCTCCCTCCTAAGGCACTGGGGTGGGATCTCCCCTCAGCCTCTCCCCTCGCCTCTGGTCATCCTCTGGCTCGTGGCAGCGTGATTCCAGTCTTCACGTGGCATTCTCCCTGTGTGTCCCGAGTGTGTCTTCAAATCTCCCCTTTCCGTAAGGACAGTCGTATTGGATTAGGGGCCCGCCCACTCCAGTATGACCTCATCTTAACTAATGACATCTGCCATTACCCTGTTTCCAAATAAGGTCACATTCAACATACAAATTTTGGGGGGACATGGTTCAACCTGTAACAGTAACATTTAGTCTAAAATTCAAAGGAGGCAAAGGAGCGAGCCAAGCTTTGGGGGACAGTGTTACCCACAGATGAAGTAGCCCGTGTAAAGTGGGCTACTTGGTGTTGGGGGGTGGGGAGGAGGCGAGGCTGCCCGAAGCAGAGAGGGGAGGGGAGGGGGGCAACAGGCGCTCAGGTGTGAGAGGAGGCGGGTGCTGGGGAGCAGCATCGTCAGCCAGCAGAAAGACTTCGGCGGTACCCTAGTTAAGGTGGGAAGCAGTTGATGGTTCTAAGCGGAGGAGTGATACGAGGAGGCTTAAAAATGTAAAATTTATTGCACATTAAGTGAATTCAGCTGGTACAAAAACATGTACGTTAGAAAGTGAAAATCGCCCTACTCCCACCACTCAGAGATAGCCATTGTGACATTTTGCTGTTTTTTCCTTCCAGGCTTTTTATCACACATAGAAGCACATTTACGCAAAGTAATGGTATCATGTTCTGCATGTTGTTTGCTGACTTGCTCTTTTCACTTCACACTTTATCGGAGAATCTTCACGTTGTCTGGAAGTACAGATCCACATGGCGATCTTATCTGATGTGTGGAGTTTCTATACTTTATTTAACCAGTTCTCTGTTGATGGATAATTATATTGCTTTCAACTTTTGCTGTGATAAAAAACACTGCCATAAGCATCTTTTTACATCTATCTTTATACACTTTTCTAATTATTTCCATAGGATAAATTCCCAGAAATGGGGTTACTGGACTAGCCAGTATTCCTACATTAAATTTTGATGTCTGTTGCCAAATTGCTCTCTAGAAAGGTTGAAGCACTCTGCATTCTCTCTAGCAATGAATCACAGGGCCAGTTTGCTTCCACCCTCCATAATGCAGCCTATGACCAATCTTATTATCTTTGCCAAACTCATAGGTAAAAAATATCTCCTTCACAGTTGCATTTCTTTGATTGTGAATTGGCATTCGGCCTTTGATGGCGGCTCTCCTTGCAGTCCTTTCTCTGGTTCTCTCCTGCGGAAATCTCAGGGCTGACCTGGGAATAATAACAATCCCCAACAATTGCAGAGTGCTGGTCATGTGCCAAACATTGTGCTAGGCCCGGTGTATCTGGATTAACCTCTGAGCTACTTGATGAGGTAGGCACTGTTATTATCCCCATTTTACAGATGAGGAAGGTAAGGATGAGAGAGGTTCACTAACTTACTCAAGGTCACACAACCAGTAAGAGTCCTCCTAACCATGGGGGGTGCACCGGCAGGCAGGGTTTCCTTTGCTCTGGGTCCATCTTAGAGAATGACTCTATGAACTCCACCATTGAAATGCCCACTCACAGGCTCTGCTCACAGGTAGAGTTAACTCTGAGGATGGAGAGCTGCAGGCAGGGCCATCATGGCCCCTGCTGGGCCCCTGTCTCTCTCAGACGCCCTGGCTATGAGGGCACGCCCAAGATCTGGCACATAGAAGCTGCTCACCAAATGCTGGTTAAGAGAAATGAAGGAGGCAGACTTTTAAAAGCTACAGTATTGTGTGGAGGTACCATTTTGTTTTATTTTAGCTGACTAAAAATTGAAAATTTTAAAAACAAAAAATTTCAGAACGTTAGCATTTATATTATGAGCCCATATTCCATATCTTCCACTACAGAGGATAATATTTTCCTTAATACCAAGTGACATTTTCTTACTGCATTTCCTCTCTTATCATGTCCTGGATCATATCCTTGTGGTTTTGATAATATTTCCACTTTGTTTTGATTATACTATTTTTCTCTGGTTTGTTTCTGACAAAAGTGTGTGGTTGTAATACATCCTCTTTGTTAATAAATTGGTGTATACCACTGATTTAAAATCAATTTCTCTTTAATTTTGACATTTTGGTGGAAGGAAGTTGATCCCTTAAAGTGCTTTGTTCAAAACCCAACCAGTGCGCCCAGCTGTCCTGTTTCCATTGTTTCATATGCCCCTCGAGTCTTTTTAGTGCTTCATAAAATACAGTGCATTAACACCTTGAGTTCTTGCCTGGAGCAGATGTTAAAGTTTAACCTTCTAAATAATTTCCAGAAATCTTAGGCCTGAAACTCTTCTATTTTTTTCATCACAATTTATGTTGATTTTATTCATTGACAGCCTTCCAATTCCTCTTCTCCCTCTTCCAGTTCAGGGTTCAGCTCCCCATAAGGGAAAACAACATATACCTGTAGAATATGTGTTCTATCAGGCAGGGTAAACTAGTTGTGCTGCAGAAACAACTCCCAAATCTCAGTGGATTTCAACTTGTGGCTTCTGACTCCACCACGCTGATCTTTCCCTTTATCTTTTTCCTGCATGTGTTGAATTTTGTCTGGTTCTGGAAATTTTATTTACCTAGATACTACCTTTTCTTCTTCCGTCTTTGTCTTGGGTTTTCCAGTGACAGAATGCATGCCTGCAGGTAGACCTGTTGTGTGGAGATCTCATTCACTCATGTATGCATGCATTATTCAACTGACATTTTTCAAGCACTCACTACCATGTGCTGAGCACCATGCTGGATGTTGGGATACTAGGAGAAATATGGCAGTCACTCGTGGCCTTCAAGGAACTCACTCCAGTAGGAGAGATACTCCTATACATCTTTCTAGTCTTTAAAAAAATGTACATGTATGTATGTATAATAGATGACTTTTTCCATAAAATGGGATCAAACTGTCTATATAATTTGCATCTTGCAATTTTCATTTTCTTGCAAACATTTTCCATGCTATTACATGTTTGAAATATTTTTTGATGGATGCATGGTATTCCTTTGTAGAGCAGAATTATATACAATGCTATGGTGAACCGCTTTGTACGTAGATCTTTGAGCTTCTAGTTATTTCCTTAAGATGGGTTTATAGAAGGAGAATAACTGGGTCAAAAAGGATAGGCTTTAAAAGAAAAAAGCCTTTGTGTGTGAAAACCAGAATGCATTCCAGAATAACTATTCCAACATATGCCCTCTGTGTTGGGATTTTAGAAATAGGCTTATAGTTTGTATAGTTCAGCAATTTTCCAGAAAGAGAGTACCTGACTGGGACTGTTGTTTTTCCAAGCTCTGTTGACTGTTAATGTTCTGTTTCATTTCTCATCGTGAGCTTTGTTTACCACCCTATGCACACCTTTAAAGATCCAGGGATCAGGAGTCAGAGCGTGTTTGGTGTTGGAATCTTGGCCACACCAGGGGTGTCAACAGACCAGCACTGTTATTGCCTGGGGGACTGAGGGTGTGATCTGGGGGTGAAAGGATTGGAGTTAGAGGATCACAGGACTCTTTTTCTGGGGCATCCTGTCTGCTGTCACCCAGCCCAAGCTCTCTTTCCTTTGTTAAGCCTCTTTCCTGCCCCTGCTTTGTGTCACAACTGTATTCATCATCTCTGTTCTGACTGTTCCCATTGTGTGTTACGGTGATTGATTGATTGATTGGTTATTGTGGTAAATATACATAACACAAGATTTACCATTTAACTATCTTTATTTTTTTTGCTGAGGAAGCTTAGCCCAGAGTTAACATCTGTGCCAATCCTCCTCTATTTTGTGTGTGGGTTGCCACCACAGCATGGCTGCCAACGAGTGGTGTAGGTCTGTGCCTGGGAACCGAACCTGGGCTGCTGGAGTGGGGTGCGCCAAACTTGACCACTGGGCCACGGAGCTGGCCCCATTTAACTGTTTTTCAGTGTACAGTTCAGTGGTATTGAGTACGTTTACATTGTTGTGCAGCCATCACCACCACCTATCTCCAGAACTTATCATCATCTCATACGGAGACTCGTAGAGTGACTTATTTTTAATTCTGTTTTTACTACCAGACAATGAGCAACTCAGGGTTGGGGACAGTGTCTCCAGATCCCAGAAATCTGGTGCTGTCTCTGGCACATAGTTGCCGTCAGTGTTTGAAGAGATGACAGAGCCACCTGAGGGCACTTCAGAGCAGGGACATGTGTGAGTGACTTAATCTGAGTCCTGGCTGTACTGTTTGGGGGTCTTTCCTGTTGTTCTCTGTGGCACCATTAGCCTGTCAGGCATCGTGGCTCCAAAGCTCAATGAGTTAGTTGGCTGTGATAGAATTAAATTGCACTAATGTCTTCTGCTTCATATTCTTTCAGCAGTTTCTGTCTAATACATTCATTTGCCCTTATTAAGAACTAATTATTATTATTATTATTATTTTGAGGAAGATCAGCCCTGAGCTAACATCTGCTGCCAGTCCTCCTCTTTTTGCTGAGGAAGACTGGCCCTGAGCTCACTTCTGTGCCCATCTTCCTCTGCTTTATATGTGGGATGCCTACCACAGCATGGCTTGCCAAGCGGTGCCATATCTACACCCGGGATCCAAACCGGTGAACCCTGGGCCTCCGAAGTAGAACCTGCGCACTTAACTGCTGTGCCACTAGGCCGGCCCCCCTAATTTTTATTATTATTAATCTAAGTTTTTATGCTTACATCCTGTCTCTTTTTCTAGATTATCAGCTCCTTGACAGCATAAAGCCTTGCACACAGCAGTATTACTGCCGATTGCTAATAGAATATTTCATTGAAGCTAAGATGCCATTGATAGTGTGATGAAGCATTTATTTTCCATACCTCTGAGAAAGAAAAATCATGGAGAAAAAACACTGCCACTTAAACCACGACACACCATTGGCTGTAAATGCATCCTAATTTCAGATACCTTAGAACGTGAAAAAAAAAGTCTTTGAATGGATGAATCATGATAGGTGTGAAATAAGTGCTTATTTAGTTTATTTCATTATGTGTATATTTGTGTTATGTGGAAGATAGATGAGAAAGTTTATAAACATTACAGGAAATGGCCTTAAAATGTTATTTTGTGAAAATTCCTAATTAAATTCTCGTTGATTGTCTTCTTGGGGACGTGGATCACATAACTTTCCCTTTTGAATTTAGCCCTATGATCTTTCCTAAGGTGGCTTTCCTAATTTTATGTCACTCATGTTTCTTTCATATTTTTATTTTTCACTGTAGATTTTTCAGCTTGTTTGATGTGTTTTGTTTTGTTTTTGGCAGTGTTTCATGGAGGAAGGGTGATCCTTGTTTTAAAGGCCTCATGGAATCTTCTAGAACACTTCCTCAGGATCCAAAAAAATCTCAAGATTATCTCAAAGTAACAGAAGTGATAAGAGCCAGAGTTAGTGTCTCTAATGCCAAGTGCAAATTTCAATGGGCAAATTTCAATACGTTTTTAGACTAGAGTATAAATATTTTGCTAAAGTGGCCCATTAGGTGATTATTATATTAGCAGCTGGTTAGAGCTTCAGGCCCTGGGAATTCACATCAACAATTTACAGTTCCTATTGCTTAACTCTGAATGACTTTAACAAATGTCACTTGATATACAGAGTCCTTAATTTGTTCCTGGGAACTACATTTTTCTGATTTTACTAAGAATAGGAACAAGAAAGCCTGTTTGTTTTTATGTGCCCTCAAACCCATTTCCACTTAAGCTTCCTGATTATTAAAATACTTGCTTGCGTAAGTCTGATTCTTTTATGTGCCTAATCTTGTTTAGACCTATTTTTCTAGGCAATGTTATCAATAATTATACTAATAGCTATCATTTTTTTTTTTTTGAAAGCTTGCCACGCATTAGTTCAGTGGCTCTTGACCTTGTGCACATTAGAATCACCTGGTAAGTTTTAAAATTCCAGCCTCTACCCGGACAAATTCAGTCAGACTCTCGGGGAGTGGAACCCAGGCATCAGTATTCTATACGGTACTGCGGGTGATTCTGACACGCAACCAAGGTTAGCCCTGTCCACGCGTTGTCTCATTTCATCTGCCCAAGGGCCCTGGGAGGCAGGCGTTCTTTTCCTCGTCTGACGGACAGAAACAGAGCACAGGATTGATTAACCGAGCGTTAGTGGAGTCTCCAAGCCAGTTTGTTTGATTCCGGGTATTGTTCTTTCAATACATATTAGTTATGCAGTGGAGCCAGACTGTTTGGTTAAAGCAAAGCAGTTGCGTTCTGCAATATTTATAAAGGTAGCTCTTTAACGTCAGTTCATGAAGTACTTTTAAAGTCCTGGCTGTTGTGCAGACATCTATATTGTGTTCTTTTCTCTGGTAATTTGCTCATCATGATGCACAGAATTTCCACTGATTCAAGAGTATTTGCCGAATTGGCATTCTGTTGATTCAGATTGTCCCTGAATGATCCTAGAGGAATGGCTTGTTAAGTTTTTGGTGCTTTATTAAAATCTGTAGTTATTTTAAATCACCTGTTTTGTGGAGAAAGCAGAGGTCATCATCCAACCCAGTGGGTTTTAGTGTAAGCCAGTGCAGTTGCTCATCGGGGAGCAGCTCCCAGAACTGCAGAGGTGGCCATAAACGGTCCCGAGGGCCAGCCTTGTGAGTGCAGACCTGTCAGAGACAATGCAGAGAAGGGATGCCAGTTCTGCATTCCAGGAAATGCCCAGCGAAGAAAAGAGAAGGGAAAAAGAGAAATAGTGGCTGGGGCAGCAACAGGGTTAAGGAGAAAATGTTCTAGGGAGAGAAGGCCTCTGATGTTTGAAGGAGAGAGAGATCCTAAGGAGGTGGGAGAGACAAAGATGTGGGTGGAGGGAAGGGCTGTGAAGCCTGCATTCTGTGATGCCTTGTTTGGGATTCAGGTTACTCAGAGAGGAAGACATGAAGGTGGGGGAGGGGAGAGGCGCACCTGACCTTAGGGATGAAGGAATGATAGGGAAGTAACTCTGGTGACACAGATGGGCTGAGGTGAGGGTGAAGGTGGTGGGGGACCTCATGTGAGACGGCACTGATAATTTCAGCGAAGTAGGAGAGAGGATCTGATGAGAGGATGAGGTTTCAGCCCCGGGGGAGTGCTTAGCACAGCAGCTGTAGTAAGGAAGGAGATCACTGAGCTGGTGGGCCGGGTGGTCTCTGCCTTCAGGGGTGCAGTAGGGGATGGTGCGGAGGGGCACTGGAAGATAAATTCAAAGTGATTTTTCTTGTGCTCAGTAGTTTTACAATGGCCAGGATTCCCTAAGGCATTTAAATATGATTCAGAGGGGCCGGCCCAGTGGCTGAGCAGTTAAGTTCACGAGCTCCACTTTGGTGGCCCAGGGTCTCACTGCTTCAGATCCCGGGTGTGGACATGGCACTGCTCATCAAGCCACGCTGAGGTGGCATCCCACATGCCACAACTAGAAGGACCCACAACTAAAATATACAACTGTGTACTGGGGGGCTTTGGGGAGAAAAAGGAAAAATAAAATCTTTAAAAAAAATAAATATGATTCAGATTCCAGAGGTGGTTTCCATACAGCTTTTCAAGAATTCCTCCCATCACACAAATTAAGGCTCACAGAGTGTATGCTCTTTTCCTGAAGATTGCAGGCAACCTTTCCTTTTCTGAACAATTAGTTGAGTCGCTTATCTAAGTGACCAGCTTAGTTAGAGGGTCTGTTGGATTTGTTAGAAGTGTTTTGCAAGTTTTGACAGAAAATTAGTTTTTGAAATTTTATATATCTCAATCTCTATCTTCACCTTTTACTTGTAACTTAAAGTGTAATATATATACAGAAAAGTACTCTTAGGTACATAGCTCAATGAATTTGTGCAAACTGAATATAGCTGTATACCAACACTTGGATTAAGAAGCGGAACATTGCCTGCCCTTCAGAAGCCCCCGTGTCCCCTTCCAGTCTCAAGCCCCTCCCCGCAAGGTAATCCTTATCCTGATTTCTAACAGGTGAAATACTAGCTTTGCGTGTGTAATCACGTCATACACAAATCTGAACACAATAGAGAGCACCAAAGTGTTAGCTTATGTTGCTGGGTAACTTGTTTTTGTGGAGATCTCCAAATAAGATGGCCTCAGCATCTTCTCGAAAATGTGGCATTAATTAGGATTGTGGCTTGGCACAGTCTGTCGGCTTCAGATCTGTTCATTGCTCTCGTGAACTTGCACAAGCTGCCCCCAGTTCCCCTGCAGGGGGGCTGGCTCAGAGGTATTTGCCTACCATGCCCATGGGTCTCTGGGAGCCCGGTGTGTTATAGGCAGCTCTGGGATCTGTCCCAGGTCCTTGGTGCCCCCGGGCCTCTGCTTTCCTTCCAGGGAACACAGGCCATTGTTAGGTAACTTTGGAAACTCTTAATCTTGAGGCAGACACTTCCTGGTACTCTTCTTTCCAGTTTGAGCCTGAAGAAGTGGTTTCGTTGGCCTGCAGATTTATCTATTTTTAAATGTTGAAAGAATTGCCAAGATTTGAAAATTGAGAGATTTTACATCAAAATGTGGATTTCTGTCTTCTCTGGAAAAGCTGAGTCCCCAGCCTCCCCAAGCACACTTTCCTGGATTGTGGCACTGTGCTGGGGTGTCTCTGCAGCCCCATTGCCTTGATTCCATGCCCTTTAGTTTGCGAGGTTCACTCCTGGGCCTCTTCTCTCCCTGGCTTCTGTAGGCATCTGTGTTTGAGTACCCTGAGGTTGCAATGTGAGGACTTGGAGAAACGTTGCAACTTTTTGTAAATTTGACTTAGGGTTGTCTCAGTACTGAGCAACTTAACTATTTTTCAGCAAATCTGTTATTGAAATCATGCATCACAAGCTTCCAGCCAGAATTAGCAGGCATGGTATTGTATTCTGTTGTTTTGTTATTTTGATTAATCTAACTTTTATTGAATAGGTTATACTTTCACGTGATTCAAAAATCAGAAGGCACAGGTCACAAACTCAGATTCCTGGGGGGAGGAGCCAGGCAGGTAATAAATAAACGAAGCAGGCTGAGCAAAGGACGATAGGGGATGGTGGGGTTTAGTGGAGAATGCCCCTTGGGCATTCAAATTCAAAATTTTAAAAGCAATGTGTAGGGCCTGGCCCTGTGGCCCAGTGGTTGAGTTTGTGCGCTTCGCTTCGGTGTCCCAGGGTTTCGCCGGTTCAGATCCTGGGTGTGGACGTGGCACCACTCATCAGGCCAGGCTGAGGCAGCATCCCACGTGCCACAACCAGAAGGACCTACAACTAGACTATACAACTATATACCAGGGGGCTTTGGAGAGAAGAAAAGGAGAAGATTGGCAACAGATGTTAGTTCAGGTGCCAGTCTTTAAAAAAAAAAAAACCACGTGCAAATAGTTGTAAGAGTCAGAAAGTAGTTGCCTGGGAGTTAGGGATTGAGGATGTGGGATTGGCCAGAAGGTTCTTGAGAACTTTCTAGGGTGATAGAAATGTTCTGTGTCTTGCTTTGGGTGGTTTCTGCATAATATATACATTCATCAAATAAAAAAATTCAGAAGGCACAAATTGTAAATAGCAAAGTGTCCCTCCCATCCTGCCACCCAGCCACCTAATTCCCCTTCTTGAAGGGCATCAATGTCTTATGTATCCTTCCGGAGATACTTAATGCAAATACAAACGAAAATATGTGTGTGTGCATGTATGTATCCCTTTACACAAATGATTTACCAGGCTCACTCTTCTGTACCTTTTCATTTAATAACATATCTTAGAGATTATTCCTTATTAATACTTAAAGAACTTCCTCATATTCTGGTGTATACATCGGCACTTCTAAAAAGAATTTTTAGAATGATTCGAGTCTGGATGCTTGAGATCAGTGTGTACTTTCTAGTTCACCCAAAGCCCCACCATTCCCTAGAATCTCCCCCTCTGCTGCTTTATGTTCATGTCTGCTCCCTGCTGGGCCCTGCAGGCGTATGCATTTGCTTTGCAGGTCCAGCCATCCTTCGGTATTGACCTAAGTCCTGCTTATGCTGTGAAGGCCTTTGCCAAGTGTATCTCACATTATTTCTGGAAATTCTATTGCTCTTGTAATCACACGTAATTGTTTTGCCACCCTAAGAATTTTCATGTTCCTTGTGGCTATCTTTTTATGTTTCTGTGGCACCTAGCAATTTGCTTCGTACCTAGTAGATGCTCAGTAAATAAATATTGACCCAATAAGCCTGGCTTACTTGACCTTTATTAACTCACAGTTGGTTGGCCCCTTGGCTAGTGGTTAAGATGCTAGATGGGTCCTACAGGTTTGCAGTAGCATCCTGTCTCTGCCATGTAATGAGACAGCAGTATTAGGCTTCTGGGCTCCACGGTGGGGCAGGGGAGAACATGAGAACTTCTGCTAATTTCTAAAAATATCTATTTTGCATATCAAAATTAAGATTTAATAGTATGTAATGTATTGGTTGACCCTGATGCTCTCACTTGGTCTGTATGACAGAGAGTTTCATGTGACATGTGGAGAATAAAATGTTCTGAGGGATAAGCAGGAGTCCTGGGGCATGGAGGGGTTGACAGTGGATCTGTCCTGTTTGTTGTCCTTCAGTGGCGTGGAGTGGATGGAGGCGTATGAATGCTCTGTTCAGTGGATTTTCAAAGTGTATCTAAACAGTTTTTCCTTTAGTAGACAAGTGGCTTGAATGATTTTTCCTGAGGGGGTGGAGCCCCGTGGATTGTAGTTTTGACAGTGAAACACAGTGAGCAGGGAATGATAGCACATGTGCGCTTCTGCTCCTGGTATGAGCTCTTGGCCAGCCTCACCACTGTCTATACGGTATCTGTAATATCTGTATTACAATATTGCATAGTAATACAGAGTCTGTATTATTGCCTAGGGCTGCCGAAACAGAGTACCACAAACTGGCTTCAAACTGCAGAAATGTATCGTCTCGCAGCTCTGGAGGCTGGAGGTCTGAACTCAAGGTGTCGGCAGGACCCTGCTCTCTCTGAAGGATCCTCCTTTGCCTCTTCTAGTTTCTGGGCTTTGTCGGCAATTCCTCAGTGTCCTTGGCTTGTAGATGCATCACTCCAGTCACAAGGCCGTCTTCTCCCTGTGTGTCTTCACGTCGTCTTTCCTCTGCGTGTCTGTGTCTAAATTTCCCCTTTTTATAAAGACCAGTCGTATTGGATTAGGGCCCGCTCTAATGACCTCACTTTGACTTGACGACCTCTGTAAAGACCCTATTTCCCAACAAGGTCAAGTTCTGAGGCCCTGGGGGTTAGGATTTCAACATATCTCATTTAGGGGACACAGTTTCACCCACAGGTGTGTCTAGTCAGCTGGGATAAGAAATTGGCCCCTGAAGATTGAAGTTCATCAAGATGACTGCAGTAGCGTTTACACCTACAGTTGTTATCAGTGAATGCCAGATAAGGTTGATTTTGCCTTTAGATCTTAGCAAGTGTGATTCTGAATGTCATTTATTGCATGCTTACATCATTCTTTTAAAATTTGGTTTTGTGTATGATTTATAAGATTCGTAATTAAAACGGTAGCCTATGTGTATAGTTTTTGGACAAATACAAGTATATATGTGGAGGTGTGCTGGGGAGTGTTTTATCAATGGGATGTCAGTTGGGACACCACCACCGGGGCTATCTGACCAGCAGGGTCAGGTGCACAGGGCTGGAGGCCGGCAAACCGTGTGCAAATTCAAGTTCCACGACTGACTAACAGATGGCCCTCGCAGGTTCCGTAACTCCTCTACCTTCAGTTTCCTCATTTGCAAAATGGGTTGCTGGAGAAATTCAGTGCTATAATGCCTGAAAGGTACTCAGCACAGAAGTTGGCAGTCAATGAACATCAGCTATCATTGATAATATAAATGGATTTTTGTTTTTTTCCATGGTAGTTTATTTTATTTAATATTTCATCATGGGAAAATTGGTCAACATAGGGGCCACACATGACACGAGAAACACATCTGGATGCACATTGTTTCTGTACTAACAGACTTAGAAACAATGAGATGAGTGTGGAAGGGAGTGAAAGACTTTACCTCATTCGCTCCCACTTGGTGCGCATGTTGATAAATAGGGTGCAAGTGAATGATGCTCTCCTGTGGTTTTCCTAGACCAGTTGGCAGTGGGGCTGCCGGGGTGACTGGGGGTTGTTCACCTGTTCTCATCCGTCGCCCTCCCCAGGCCTCCCCAATAAAGATGCATTGCATGCCAGCGATTCTCAGCTACGCAGTGTCACCCACGGGGGCATTTGTTGTTGTCATTGTCAGAATGTGGGGGCATTACAGATAGTGCGTGGGGTCAGGGATTCCAAAGAACTGGGGACGTCTAGATGCCTTCATATAGGGCTGCTATAAGGCCTTTATTTTTTTTAAGTTCAAGTTCTGTTTTAGAATATTTGGTCTGTGAGAGACTTTTCTTCCTGTCCCTATAGCCAAGCAAAAGAAGGAGTGATTGTGTCATGACAGTAGAGTGGTTTAAAATCTCACTGAGGATGCCCTGTGTTCCTTATTTAAATAGCATCAGTAATCAAGAGTCTTTCTCTTAGAGGCCACTGATTCCTCTAGAGAAATCAACCAAGGCTTACATTCACGCAGAAAAAAATTTTTAAAGAACAAATTAGAACTAGTGTTTAAAAGCAGAGAATAAAAAACCTTCCTCAGTAAATGTAACAATGAATATAATGTATTATTTGGTTTCATATTCTTATGTTAAACCGGTTGCGGAAAGGGAGGAGAGGCAGATAAGAACACAGGGACTGGGGAGAGGCTGGCAAGGGAGGAGAGAGATGGGGAGGATGGAGGAGGGGTTAGTGAGCCCCGACATGGGGGAACCAGCTTAAACATGTTCTTTGCCAAGCTTGCTGTTGACCCAGACTGTAGATATATTTAAAACTTGCCACTCATAAAAACAAACAAACTCTTTACAATCTTATTTAAAAATTGGTCTGTCTTAAGGGGTGATTTTAATATGCCTAGAAGAAAACATGTTAACAATCTGATTTTAAGTGAAGATGGTCAGAAATCAATCACGGTCTTTGGGCAAGATGGCATGTGTGAGTTCATGCTTTAAATATGAACTGTATTTTACGTACATAAAGTTGATAGATGAAATACAAAGATAGAAAACCAAAAAGTCTCATCAGTCTCAAAAGCAAGCTAACCACCTCTGTGGACCAGAAATGGCACAGGACTGCAAATAGTTAGCAGGGCCAAGGTCAGCCTCTGCCAGGTGGAGGGGCTTGACCTGGAAAATGCAGCTGAGAGCTAAACCCAGGAGATGCTGCCAGCTCAGAGGTGGTACCCAGACAGCAGCTGTCAGCATGTAGGAAGCAAGTGATTAACACCTTCCTTTTGAGAAGCTCTGAAAACTGGCTGGAAGGGCAGGGATGGGAGTCTTAGGGGTGGTGCTAAGGCACTGGGGTGTGTGTTAAAATGTGCATTCCTGGGTCCCAAGGAGAGTCTTGGGGGAGGCCTGGAAGTCCTTTTTTTTTTTTTTTTGGTGAGGAAGATTGGCTCTGAGCTAACATCTGTGTCAGTCTTCCTCTGTTTTGTATGTGGGATGCTGCCACAGTGTGGCATGATGAGCAGTGCGTAGGTCTGTGCCCAGGATCTGAACTTGCGAACCCTGGGCCACCGAAGTGGAGCACACAAACTTAACCACTACGCCACTGGGCTGGCCTCCTGGAAGTCCATATTTTTTTAAAAGATCTTCAGGTGATTCTGAGAGCAGGACCACTCTGAGAAACACCACACTGATGGAAAGGAAAGTCAGCTTTAGAATAATAAGCTTACCAAAGTTAAACTGGGAAAAGGATATTTAATTTGTACCTAGGAGTTTTTGTATTTGAGCCCTAAATTGATTGCCGTTTAAAAAATTGTATAAAATACACATAACCTAAAATTACCCTTTTAAAGTGTGCAGTTCAGTGGCAATAAGTACATGCATAATGACGTGCAACCATCACCTCTGTCTAGTTCCATTGCACCCGCCCCCAGCTCCTGATGGCCACTAATCTTTCTGTCTCTGTGGGTTTGCTGATTCTGGATATTTCATGTCAATGGAATTATACATTATGTTTTGTGTGTGTGTGTGTGTCTGGCTGCTTTCACTTAACATAATGTTTTCAAGGTTCATCAGTGTTGAAGCATGTATGAGTACTTCATTCTTTTTTATGGCTGAATAATGCGGCATTGCATAGCTATACCACATTTTGTTTATCCATTCACTGGTTGCTGGACATTTGGGTTGTTTCCACCTGTTGGCTATTGTCAGCAGTGCTGCTAGGAACATGCCTGTGCAAGTTTTTGTCTGAACACCTGTTTCCAGTTCTTCTGGGTATATTCCTAGGCGTGGTGAAATCACTGGGTCACGCAGCAATTGTTTAACTTTTTGAGGAACTGCAGAACTGTTTTCCTCAGCAGATGCACCAGCAGCGTGTGAAGATTCCAGTTATCCCACATCCCTCCCAACACTCGTTTTTTTTTAAATTTTATTGTGGCCGTCCTAGTGGGCATGAAGTGTATCTCATTGTGGTTTTGATTTGCATTTCCCCAGTGATTAATGATACTGAGCATTGTCTCATGTGCTTTTGGCAATTATATTGCTTTTCAGTTAAAATTTATTCAAGTGGGTGTTGTTTTCTTAATCCAGGGTGGTAGTTTTGTATGTTGACTGAGACTGCAGGTGCCAGAGGCCGACGGACCAGGGTCCTAGTCCTGACTCTTGCCAGGCTTTGGGCAAATGAGAACTCGTGGTGCCTGCCTTTCCTGTCGGTGAAACAGTGACAACAGTACCTTCCCTGTAGGGCTTTGTGAGGATTGAGGGGAACACGTAACGCATGTAGGCACAGAGTGAGCACTGTCACAGATGAGGCCATCTGTCATTAGAACCCTGCTTCTTTCTTGAGGGTCTTGCCAGTGGCCTTAGATTGCTCAGCGGTTGAGGATGGACACCCTGGAGGGACGTGTTGTAGTAGCCCACCCGGTGTGTGAGGCCCAGGGAGCCATTCCTATGTTGCTGGGGGTAGCAGGTCCTTTGTATTCCTTGCCTGAGTTTTCTTGCTACCCGCCCAACCTCCAACTTGCCCTTGCAGGTAAGGGAGCAAATGTGTCACCAGCGCAGTGCCTGGAAAACCCACCACTGGGGAAGTTCCCGTGGGCCTAAGCAAGCGTAAGCAGCTACAGGGTCCTCCCGTGGCAGCACCCACGTGCGGTCCTCATGCAGAGCTGACCCCAGGACCCAGCCTTGTGCCCCTATGGATTTAGTGTCCGAATGTTTAATGTTTTGCTCTTTTCGATAGTGTTTAGTGTGCCCCACGTTGATAGGCCTGTGTTGAGATGTAGGGAACATAGTTTTCTTTTCAAACTGGGAAGCTGTTTTTAATATGTAGAATTCTTGTTTGCCTTGTAATTGTGAAGACTTTTGTGTCTAGCGATTCAAGAATGATAATCTAGAAATGCCCCTTGAAACTGTCGCGTGCAGTTTAAAGTACGTCTCTCCAGAAAGGGAGTGTGGAGGTGTGTAGAGAGCAAGGGGTCTTGGCAGCAGACGGATCTGGATTCAAATCCTGGCCGCACCACTTACTCATTGTGGGCCTTGGACAAGTTACCTCAACTTTTGGAGCCTCAGTTTCTTCACCAATAAAGTGAGAAGGATCATGGAGCGCAGCCCCTGACATGGAGTGCTGGTTATTGCTGGCACAGGCCTCTCAGTTGACTGTTGCAACATTTTTTCTTATCGTGGTGGTAAGATATACATCACATAGAATTTACCATTTTGATTATTTTTAAGTACTCAGCTCAGTGGCATTCATTGCAACATTTTTAACATTTCCTTATTTCTTTTCTTCATGGCGTTCAGGCTCCCTCATCATTGTCCTTGGAGGTCACTGACCCCCGATGGCAGGGCTCCCTGCTTCCCTCCCCTACTGCTTGCCCAGGTGGTAAAGTTCAGTGTGCTGCAAACTCCCTAACCCAGGGGCAGCTGCAGGCGGGCCGGGGCTGGGCTGTTCACAGAGGCTGCCTCAGGGTCTTTACGTGATTCTGTGGGAGGCGTGAATGAGCCCCCATGTTTGGAGGTTGGACACACAGGTTTTATATTGTGTATTAACCCTTCTCTGAGTGTGGGATAGGGAAGAAAAAGGTTCAGATTCCCTTTGGCTGTTTTCTGGAAACTCTGGTTAAGGGGTCTGTGAAGAAGTGGAACCTGAAATTGTTTAAGCATCACGGTTGAAGGTTATTTTAGTACTTCATCCATCTCTCCTTTGGGAAGGGACTGAAATAAATGTACTGCTTTGGAAATATTCTGACATTTCTATTTCCTCCTCCCCTCCTTCATAATTGTCATAATTTCCAAGATTTCCTTTATTCGCTATCTTTTTGGAACTTTCAACTTCAGAGAGAAAAAGAGGGGTAGGGCTTTATTCTAATCCATGTAGAGTCAGCAATCTATCTGTAATCTTTCTAAAGAGTAATACAGAAATCAGCATCTTTGTATTGAATTCCTAATCAAGCGACTTAAGAAATGTTCTCCAACACACACAAATAGGTTGTTTCAGATGCCAAATAATGGTTATTCTTTCTCTAATTATATCTCTGAGTGTTAGGAATATCTTTATTTAATGCAGGCTTAAAAAACTCAACCTCGCTAATGAAATAATGGATGTAAGCAGTGTTCATTTTGACTGCTTAATCATTAGGTGAAAAGTTGATGAGGCACCTTATAATGGATAGAGCAGGCTGTCACCACCTAAAGCCCTTGATAAATTTTAGTGTCACTCAAAGTGGGACAGCCAGGCATTAGGCACCTCCCGGTGTGACACAATAGGAAGTATGAAAGACCACCTGGAAGATATTCTTGCTAAAAATATTGATCCTCAATCTAATGAAGCCTCTCGATCTAATGACCAGTTTCTAGAAAATTTGGGGGTTAGAAGAACATGTTAAATGACACCATGAGAATATAGTCAGCCAAATATAGAATATGGGCTGTCCACAGGGGCAAATGACCTTTTTCTTTAACATGTAAATAGTAAAAGCTTAAAAGAAAAAACGGAGGGGAAAACTATTATAGAGTAAAAGAGACTCAGGAGACACATCAGCCAAAGCGATGTGTGCTCCTGGTTTGTGTGCTAATTTAAAAAAAGCAGTTGTACAAAATATTTTGAGGCCATCAAGGAACACTAAGGATGGAATGGATAATTAGATGACACTAGGGATTATTTTTAATTTTGTTGGCTGTGATAATGATTGTAGTTATGATTTCTAAAAATCCTTATCAGAGATACTGAAGTATTTATTAGCGAAATGAATGGTGTCTGGGATTTGCTTTACTGTCGTTTGAAAAAATAGTCATGGGGAGTAGATGAAATGAGCAGAAAGTTGGAGCGGAAGCTGAGTAATGCGTTCTAGTCTTTTAGCTTTTTGCGTATGTCTGAAAATTTCATAATAAAAAGTTAAAAATGCCGAAATTAGTTTATCGGTGGCGTTTAAACACTTTAAATAGTAAAAACAAATATAGAACTCTCCACACTGGTGAAACCTCAATTTTGGAAAATTGCCTTTTGGCTTATCTGCATATTTGGTCTGGTTATTTCCTTTGCAAATTAGTATTTACATTAACTTCCTGTTATTCCTCATCCTAGAGTCCCAAGGACCCCTCGAATAAACCAAAGGAAGTCATAATTATAGATACTTAGAGAGTTAACACTATGGATAATTGCTAATCAGTAGGCTCTTCATACCAATAAGCAGGCAGAAGAGGGGGTTTGGGAAAGATTGTCAGTGAATGGAAATAAATTAAGTAAGGATGAGAATAATTTTTGTGCTTGACTGAGTTGGATTGGGGAAGTCTGTGTAAATAGCATTCTATTTGGTATGATTGCTAAAGGTGGCCCCTTCCGACTGTTGCAGAGCACTGGGTTCTTCTGTTCCCGCTTCAGTGAACGTGGCACTTGAGGTGTGCAAGGCAGACGTTTCTCTCTCTTCCTCGATGGGGCCATTTGACTTCAATTATCATCTTCCTGCAGATAATCATCACATCTGTGTCCTCAGCCCAAGTTGCTCTCTTGAGCACTAGAATCACATTTCCACCCACCTGGAATCGTCTCCCTGCCTTTCACACCAGCCTCGCCCGCAGCCGGGCTCCCCTTGCTGGCTCTGCACTGTGCACAGCAGCTATTTTCACATCTGTCAAGATCTTTCTCGCTTCGGGCCTTTACACACACCATCCCCTCTTCCTGGAGCCATCTCCCACTCTCTTTTTCTCAGATGTCACCTGCCCAAAGTCACCTTTTCTGACCTTCTTTGTCCGTCATTCTCAGTCACTCATTTCCTTAGCAGTCTTCTCAGTTTATAGTTACTGTCTGTCTCCTCTTCTCCACTGTAAGGTCTATGAGCAGGGGACCTTCGGTCTGGCTTGATACTTCATACCCTGCCCTTAGCATACATGGTCAGTAGATATTTATTGGATTTATGAGTGTATGAATGAACATGTTAGGCTTTGGGCTAGACATGGGAGACAGACTGATGAAAGATACAGTCTTTTTCTTCAAGAAGCTCAAGTCGACTGGGGAGGCAGATGAGCAAGCCAAAAATTACAATGTAAGTTTGATGAGAAAAGCTCACACAGGGTTCTGGGAGGGATGGAAAAGGAAAGTCTAGGGGCATGACAGGGGTTAGGGAAAGAAGGATGGGTATTCCCAGGAGAAGGAACAGCCTTTGCAAAAGCATGGCCGTCAGAGAAAGCGTGGGTTGGTTGTAGGGGAGGTGATACCAGCAGGACAGGTAATGACCCAGAGGTGAGGGCTCTTGTGTGACAGCTGAGGACTTTGCGTTTCTGAAGGCTGTTGTGATCCATTGGAGGATCTTGGAGGGTGATGAGATAAGATTCTTTCTTTTCTCCCTTTAGGTAAACCTCAGATATACAGAAATAGATTGATCAGGTCTGCGTGTTAGAAAACTCCAGATGGGTTGTGCGGGCCAGAGGGACCTTCATGGTTTAGGGCAGGTTATGGCTGATGAGGAGAGACCACAGACCCCACTGATTTCTGTTACCAGAAACACACTTCTCATCTGGCAGGGACAGTTAGAACATTTCCCAGCACAGCCTTCCTTGGCCCTAGAGCCCAGGGATTGGGGTGCATGGGAGTTGGGGGTCACATAGCACTAGCGACACTGTGCACAAGTAGAGAATTGTCATGTTGGAGGTGCTCAGCCCTTGCTGGGCCACCACCCTTTGTACTCGGGACACCGTTCGGGAAGCACTTATCGAAGCAATCTGTTCTTTGCCGTTTGAAGGATGTTTATGGATGCTCTGGGCTCTCCTGGTTCTTGAACCAAACTCCCAATGAGCAAGGAAACAAGGTGGGTGTCCAGGGTCTCAGAGCATCTCTGCCTCCTGTGCTCCAGTACCCTGGAAAGCCCATCTCCTCACGGAGGCTGTGCCAGGCCGAGTTCTGAGCAAGTAATGATAGGGGCCCGAACTACATAGTTTGGAAAGGGGGATGAAGGGAGTTGAGAGTTAACTAGACGAACCTGGCTGTGAGAGTGAGTTATTGGTTGGCACATGAAGTAGAATCAGGGTTTTTTAGAGGCCTGTTGGATACTCAGGTGGAGTTGTTGATACTGGCCTGTTGAATCTATGACTCAGAATTGCCTTGGACTTTTTCTTCTCCCTTGCTGCGTCCATCCCATCAGCTGCTGAGTGTATCATCTGTTTTGCCTTTGTGCGGTCTCTCTTACTTGTAACTTCTTTTCCATTCCCCTCTGATCATACGCTCCTAACTGCCTGCCCCATTCATCCACTGTGTGGCTGAACATAAGATAGGTCACCATTTTGTGCTTCTCTCCACTCTGCCAGGTTGATGTTTCTGCAGCATAACTTTGTTAAAAAGGCCACTTTGCTCAAAATATCCAATGGCTCCCCATTGTCTGCTGACATTCTCACACTCCTCGGCCAACTTTCCTAGTGTTCTCTCCAACCAAGTGGAGCCACTAGTGTTTGTTACGCAAACACATCCCACATTGTCCGGACTTGGAGCCTTTGTCCATGCTGCTGCTTGCAGCCCAAATGGCTCCTCTCTCTCTTTTAAGCCTCCTGCTCCCCTGATATCAAATAAAAGCTTAATTTAGAGCTGAATTAAGAAATTGAGCCTGTAGCATAAGCTGTTTACTGTGTGTTGGAATTAGACCCACCCCGTGAGACAGCGAGGTCTCCTGGTCCTTGGTTACAGGCTTGTGCATCTGTGTGGAAACTAATGGCTGCTGGGTCCTGTGTTTGGGAGGGAAAGTGCCTCCTCATGCTTAGTCATGGCATGTCGTGTGCCATTCCAGCTCTGAGTGTAATTGGAGACAGAAGATTATCTTGAAGCTGATGGTGTCCTTTTCCCTGTTGTTATGGGACTGTGTTTTGAATTAAATTATTTTAGAAACAGATGGCTGACTGAGAGTTTTTCCGTCTTTGTTCTTAGTGAATTGAGTATTTAGTTTGTTTTGGTTACTTAAAGTCCTGACAGTCTCGTTTTCCAGGTTGGTAAAGAGGATTGCATTTTATTTAGGAATGAATAAAACAAAACAAAGTGAAACAGACCATCTTCCAATAAATACCCTGTCCCATGCTTTGAATTAAACCAACATTTAATGTCCTTATCGCGTCGAATGAGAAAATCCTGCAGAGAAACTGCGTTCCTGAAACCCAGCATGAAGCCTGTACGGATGCTTTAACTGTCGTAGTGTGAATTTTTAAAAAGCTTTGTAGTACCATTATTTCAGTATGGTTTGGTTACACTTGTTTTCTGAAGTTGCTCGTTAGTTCTCTTCATGTTTCAGTGAAGTCACTAATTGTCATCCGTGTCCTCATCTCTAGAGGAGGAAATGGAAGGTGTGATTAATTATAAGGGATTTCTCCAGGGGAACTGAGCAAGTTTGAGATACAACAGAACCCAATTCTGGTCTCTGTGGAACACTCTAGAACTTTTTGCCCTGTTGTCTCCCTCTCTGATTGGGATTATATTGTACTAGCGCTGAAGAGGTGTGCTTTTTATTAGCTTGGACTTTTCCAGCTAAAATGAAGCCTCCTACTACTGATGCAGTGGCCATTTGTCCTTTTGGGGGACTACCCTTTTTCTTTCTGGGGAATCCTTCATACATGAGGATCAGAAGGCTGCAGGGTTGATGAGGCAATGTGGCATATGGCCTAGGCTTCGCCAGGGGGACACTTCCAGCTGAACTTTGAATTTTAAAGGGGTGCTACCATGAAGCAGAGGAATGGAGGGTCCATTGGCAGCTGTGCTAGTGGCAGTCCCAGCTTGGTGTCATCAGTAGACACTCCCTGCAGTGAGACCCCAGTGGGCTTCTCTGTTGCTCAGCCTCACTGGGCTCTTGACTGTGTTCTGAACCTGAGCCACCTTGTCCGTTCTGTGGACTTGCTGGTATTTTCCCAATGAATCCTCCTCTTGCTTATGGAGCCAGTGTTTCCACTGCAAACAACAGAGAAGCCTGACTGACAAAACCTTACAGCATAAGCATAGGGTCCTATTTCAGGTCTATCCATAGAAAGTCAACACTTTAACCCCATTTTTCAGGTAGTAATTTTCAGGAACCATAAACCTTCTTAGCAGAAGAGGGAACTGAGACCTAGGAATGTGAAGTGAGCTACTCAAGGTTGGCAGTTAATTAACTTGTGGTAGACCAGGGTCAGACCCGAGGCCTGCAGGCTCTTGTTTCCGGTAATCTCTACTCCATCATAATGCCTCTTGTTTGAGTCAGGAATGAAAGATGTCTTAGTCACTCGGGCTGCCGTAACAAAATTCCACAGACTGCGTGACTTACACAACAGAGTTTTCTCTCCTTAAGTTCTGGAGGCTGGAAGTCCAAGATCAAGGTGCCAGCAGGGTTGGTTTCTGGTGAGGCCCCTCTCCTCTGCTTACGGATGGTCCCTTCTCGCTCTGTTCTCACGTGGCCTTGGCTCTGTGTGTGTGTGGAGAGCGAGAACGAGCTCTGGGGTGTGTCCCTCTTCTGATGAGGATGCCAGCTCTATTGGATTAGGGCTCCACCTTTATGACCTTATTTAGTCATGCTTACCTCCATAAAGGCCCCGTCTCCAAATGCAGTCACGTTGGGGTTAGAGCTTCAACCTATGAATTTTGGGGATGACACAATTCTGTCCATAACAGATGTGAACTATGGCAGTCCAGATATTTTAATGTTGTCTGTGACTTAATTAACATTGCGAAACAAAAGATGTCACGGGAAGATTTCTAAAAGAAGTGTTTACATGGTATTGAGATCTTAAAGTATTGGGAGTTGATGCAGTTACTTTTCATTCGCCCTGAGGTTGGTACTTTTCTGTGCAGAGAGCTCATCAGTGTTCTTTGGGTATATCCCCACATCCAACTGTAGCCTAAAATGCTGATTTGGGAAGAGCACTTTTTCCTCAGATGGGAAACCTCCATAGCAGAGCCTGGCCGTCTTGTTTCATGTCTGCCGGCAGCCCTCTCTCCCTGCTCCTCCGTGTCTGTTTCACACATTCTCCACTCTCCTGGTGCGCTCTTCCATCCTCACCTGTGACCACGCTTCCCGTAAGTTCTCACCAGCAGATCCGTACAACTTACCAGTCTCTGCACTCACTCCTCAGTTTCTCTTCCAGTTGAGGATCAAAGGCCACGCCCCCTCTGGGTTCCATTACTTTCTTCCTTCTCAGCCACGTGAGCTCATCACTTGTCCTTTGCGTCTTCTACCTCTTCCTAGTCCAGCACTTTTCAAAGAAAGGACCCTGTACTCGCATTAGAATTAGCCGTGGTGTTGGTTCGAATCAGACTCCAGAACAACAAGAACAACAGCAAGCAAACCCGAACCCACACACCAATTCCTGAACTCAACCTACTGAATGAGGACCTGAGTTATTTTAGTTTTTATTTTGAAAGGATTTGGACATACAGCAAAGTTGCAAAATTAATACACAGAGTTTCCATATACCCTTTATTCAGCTTCCCTTATTAACATCTTATAGAATCATGGTAGAGTTAACAAAACTAAGAAATTAACATCGGTGCAACACTGTTAACTAGACTGCGGACCTTATAGGATTTCACCAGTTTTCCCGCTATTTCTGTTCTGGAATCCAATCCAGAATCCCACATCGCATTTGGTTGTCACATCTCCTTCCTCTTCTCTAGTCTGTGACAGCTCTTTACTCTTTCCTTGTCTTTTATGAGCTTGCGATCTTTGAGGAGTCGGGTATTTTGTAGAATGTCCCTGGGTTTGTCTGATGTTTTCCCTTGATTAAATCGCCATTTTGCATTTTGAGAAGCTTGCATCTTTCACAAGCTCCTCAGTGATTGTTGTCTATCGTCTGAGAACCAACCAACCTTCCCTGGACCCCTCCACTTGCCGTCTGTCCCTCCCCTGCCCTGCGCAGCTAAACCTCTTGAAAGAGTGGTCTGCACATAATCCCCATTTCCTTACCTGTCATTCACTCTTCAACCCATGGCAACCTGGTTTCTGCCACCACAAGGCCAAAGAAACCTGTCACGTTGAGGACGTGCTTCTCAGCCTTCATTTTCTTCATCTCTTACGGTCATTCCATACAGGTGACCCCTTCCTGACTCCTAAACACCTTTTCTGTTTTATTGTCATCTCACGTTCCTGGTTTCCCCCTGCCTCTACGACTTCTCTCTCTTTTGCAGGTTTATCTTCAGGCTCATGTGTCCGCTTGCAACCTTGGTATCTCCACGTGGATTTCTCTAAAATAAACCTCAGGCTGGTGCTTCTCAAACTTTAACGGGCCATGAATCACCTGCAGAGCTTGTTAAAAGCAGTTTCTGACTTAGTAGGGTTTCTGTGGGCTTAAGATGTTGCAGTTCTAACACACTCCCAGGTGATGCTGATGGTCTGCGGGCCACACAACTAGCAAAGTTCTAAAATCTCAAGCTTCAACTACTGTGACCATGTAACTGATCTCTCCACGTCTCCTCCTGCCCTGTTAACCTCTTCTTCACACTGCGCCAGGAAGGATTTTAAAACTATTAGCCTCATCATGTCATTCTCATGCTTTTAAATGCCTTTGGTGGCTTCCCGCTGCATTCATGATATTGTTCCTTATCCTCAGCATCGTGGCTTCCAAGCCTTGCATGGTCTGATCCCCTACCTTCCTCTAACCCCATCTTGGAGCTCTTTGTCTTTCCTTCCCAGACATACTGGTCGTCCTCTCTGTGTTCTTCCGTGGGCTGCATTACCGGTATTTCCCCCACCTCTCTGGGGCCTCGCACAGATCCCACTCCTCTGCCCAGATAGTACTGTGAAATGAGCTGGCCTGCAAACTCTTGTTTTCCATCCGAGATGAGATAAGGGACCAGAGCATGAATTGACCCCTCACAGGGTGTGCTGCCTGGTTTAGCTGACATAGTTTTGCAGCACAACCTACTCTCTGAAGGAAGAGTGCATTGAGTTATATGTGGCTCAAGCACCTTATCTCACTGTAGATGGGTAATGAAAAGTACGACCACACTTTGAGTGACATTGGCCCAGGACTTTCTTGTCCTCATCCCTACCTCATGTGCACACACACATGCACTCACACACGCGCACACATACACATGCATGCATGCACACACCTTATACCTCCAGGCACATTTGACTTTAAGCGAGAAAGGCAAAACCTTAAAACTTTTAGAAGACAATATGGAAGAATATCATTATGCCTTTTAGTGTAGGGAAGAATTTCTTAAACTTTCCATCTTAAGACACACACTCATGAATCTCAAACAGTAACAGAAAAGAGTGATAAATTTTGACCACATTGAAATTGAGAACTTCTGTTCATGAAGACCATATAAAAAGAATTAAACAACAAGCCGCAAACTTAGTGAAGTTATAACTGACATAAGACTAGTATCCAAAATATATCAAGAATGCCATCGAATCAGAAAGAAAAAGACAGACAACCCAATAGCAAAATGGGCAGTAGAATTGAAAAGACACTAGAAGAGGCGACATGAGTGGCCAGCAGATAGGAAAAGGGGCTCAGTCTGTTATAACCAGGGAAATGCACATTAAAATCGTAAGATTTCATACCAGCCAGATTAGTAAACATGTAAAAGTTTAGGAGTGTTAAGTATTGGTGAGGATTTGCAGCAATCAAGAGTGGGAATATAGGGGCCGGTCCCGTGGCCGAGTGGTTAAGTTCGTGCGCTCCGCTTTGGCGGCCCAGGGTTTCGCCAGTTCGAATCCTGGGTGTGGACATGGCACCGCTCATCAAGCCAGGCTGAGGCAGCATCCCACATGCCACAACTAGAAGGTCCCACAACTAAGAATATACAACTATGTACTGGAGAGCTTCAGGAAGAAAAAAATAAAATCTTTAAAAAAAAAAAAGAGTGGGAATATAAATTGGTTTAACTGCTTTGAAAGATTATTTGGTATTATTTTAGTAAAGTTGCAGATGAACATGTCCTCTGACTTGGCAGTTCCATTCGCATGCATACATACATGCATACACACCCATCCACCCATGCACATATACACACACGTACACACATATGCACACATATACACAGACATACTTACAATATGCACATGCATACACATATACACACATAATACATACATGCACATACACATACGTAATACTTTATATATGCATATATGTACCAGAAGATGGGTAAAAAAGTTCATGTCAGATATGTTTCTAATAACAAAAATTGACAATAGTCCAACTGTCCATCAACAGTAGATAGATAAATTTTGGTATATTCATATTCAGTGGATATGAATGAATATATTCAATGGAGTTTCTGTTGAAGTGAAAATAAATGAATTACAGCTACAAGGAAAACAACACTCATGGATGAATCTAAAAATACGGAGTGGAAAAAATAAGTTGCAGTAGTATATTTGCAGTATAATTCCATTTTGATGAAGTTTGAAAACATGCAAAGCTGAAGAATATACTCTTTAGGGATACATACGTATGGCAAGACTATAAAGAAAAGCAAGAATCTGAGAAGTGCATAATTCAAAATAGTGGTTCCATTGGTGGGAAGGAACGGGGTACACAGAGGATGCCAGAAGTAAGGGTCATAGTCTTTTTTTAAAACTAGATGATGGATACTCAGGTATTCTTTATAGTATTAGCTATACCTGACAAATATAGTTTTATAAATAGTATTTCTTATCTACGTGATATTTGATAATAAAATCATTACCAGGTGGAGGAGAGAGTAACCTGGTAGAAGATGCAGTTGGTTGGGTCAGCTCTAGTTCAAGTGGTTACTTTGCAGTCTTAGAAATTCCTCTGGATAGTATCCAGTTGGGGTTGAATAAAGAAAGGGAAGAAAGACTCTATTTTCTAAATCAGGGAGAAAAATGAAAGGTGAGGAAAAGGGGGAGGATGGCTTTCATAATGGCATTGAAAACCTCCATTTAATAATGGCACTAAAAGCCTGAGAACTAGAAGAAGAATAAAAATTGCTAAAGATTTGCCAAATTGGATAGTGGTTTAATTATCTACTTTTGTTTTTAAACTCTTAGAAATTCTAGGGGGCTCTTGTTTTGCAGTAAACTCAATATCCACAGAGAGCTGAGATGACTCATCGTGCTTTGAAAACACCACAATTTAGCAAAGAAGCAAAAATCATGGTTCTGTTTGGATTAAAGCTGTTTAGAGATTTTTGATGCTGCTATTGCTTGGGTTTCCCAGGCCAGCCCTCAGAGGATGTTTTGTTTTCCCAATGCCCATGATTGAAGCTGTGAGCTGTCCCCAGGTAGATGGTGGGCCTCACAGCTCTAAAAGTGTGCCTTTGCATGAGTTTTTTGAGGAAGATTATCCCTGAGCTAACATCTGCTGCCAATCCTCCTCTTTTTGCTGAGGAAGGCTGGCCCTGAGCTGACATCCATGCCCATCTTCCTCCACTTTATATGTGGGACGCCTACCGTAGCATGGCTTGCCAAGCGGTGCCATGTCCACACCCAGGATGCCAACTGACAAACCGCAGGCTGCCAAAGTGGAATGTACACGCTTAACCGCTGTGCCACTGGGCCTGCCCCTGCATGTGTTTTATTAACAGAATTTAGCATGTGCTTCAGCTCCATTATAATATGTTTTTCAACATAATTTCTTTGCTAGCAATTTTAATTAAATGGGCTGATTTGGCTAAATGTGGTATTGTGTAAAGAGCATTCAACCACTGAGAACTCAGAAACCTACCTTTCCAGGCTGGCCCTGCCCTGGGTGCTATTTTGAGCAAGTCTGCTTAAACTCTTTGAGCCTCATTTGCAAAGTGAGGGGATTGGACGTGGTCTTAAAGGATCCATTCAGGTTGAAAGGTCTATCATTCCATGATCGACTACTATATTTAGGGAAGATTTCCAGATAGAAAAGTATGACTTGGAAAAAAAAGATAAAACACCAAATTATCTTGCATGTCTGAGTAAGACCAACAACTTCCTAGAGACAGGCATCTCCCTCATGAATTTTTTAAAAGTTTTTAAAAAGCTCTATGTGAGTTTTTTTTTTTAAGATTGGCACCTGAGCTAACCTCTGTTGCCAATCTTCTTTTCTTTTTCCTTCTTCTCTCCAAAGCTCTCCAGTACTTAGTTGTATATTCTAGTTGTGAGTGCCTTTGGTTGTGCCATGTGGGACACCGCCTCAGCATGGCCTGATGAGCGGTGCCATGTCTGCACCCAGGATTCGCACCCAGGATTTGAACCGGCGAAACCCTGGGCCACTGAAGCGGAGTGCACAAACTTAACCACTCAGCCTCGAGGTGGTCTCTATAATGTTTTTTTAAAAAAGACTTTATTTTAAGAGCAGTTTTAGATTCACAGCAAAACTGAGGGAAAGTACAGAGATTTCCCATATACCCCCTCCCCTACACAAGCATAGCCTCCTCCATTATCAACATCCTCCATCAGAGCAGTACATTTGTTACAATGGACAAACCTACATGACACAGTGTTGTCACCCAAAGTCCAGAGTTTACCTTAGCGTTCACTCTTGACGGTGTATGTTCTATGAGTTTGCCTTGTGAATTTTTAATCACCGTGAATCAGCATGGCAGGAGGGCAGTTCCTGCTCTGTTCCATCAGCATGGCAAGAACTTAGCCCAGGACCCGGTGCAAGGTAGGCACCCAGTAAGTATGTGTTGTGCTGTCACATGGGAGAAGTGCCTCAACACTTGCTACTCAGAGTACGGTTGCAGACCTGGCCCCACCTGGGAGTGATGCAGAAGCTCAGCGCTCACCCCAGCCCTGCTGGACAGCCTGCGTTTTCACCGTTACTTCGTTCGCGTACACGCAGAAGTCTGAGGAGCACTGTGTCACCCAACCCTGTTCCTTTCCCTCTGTCATCACAGGCAGAACCTTTCACTCTTCTATGGACTAACGCGTTAGAGCTTGAAAATTGATCTCCAGGGCTTGAAATTAGAGTCCGCACAGACTTTTCTGCTGGGAGTGAGACTCACCTGGGTTTTCTAACCTCTTCCTGAATTAACTCCAGAAGTAATTCCCCGTGGCATTTCAGCTGCTGTGTCTTCACAGCTGGTTTCTCTCTCTCGGGGCTTGGCTGAAGGCGGGGAGTCGGGGGAAGCATCCCAGCTTGGCACACTTCACAGTTCTTAATAGGAAGCTTTTGTTCCTCTGTTTCCCTAGTCAGGAGAATGTTTCGTCCTTTTGACCACTTTGCCCTTCCCTGCCCGCTGCCCTCTGTAGGCAGTTGACTGAATTCTAATTTGCTTCAGATACTTGGGCTCATAAATTAGCCACTGATTGTTGCTTTTCTTTGCTATTTTATCTCTTGCCGTCTTCCAGTGCACTTACAAATATGTTTCTGATTCATTTTAAAAGATATCGTTCTCTCAGATCTTATATTTATTTCAAAACAAAATATAGCAGAGTTTTAAAACAGACACACAAGATGATTTATCCTTAGGAAAACTTTCAGGTCTGTGTGCTACATAGTTACACAGAAAGTTGATTTCATTACTTCTTAAATTTGTAACTCTTTAACCTTCACTGTAGAAAAGAACAGCTGCTCCTTTACCCAGGTTGTAATAAGTATCATGTTTACTTTTATCCACACTTGGCATGGGACAGGTAAATAGTAAAAGCAAATAGACAAGAAATCCTACAGCCAGCTTGTATAGAAGGCAACACATGCCTAATAATATAATAATAATCTCTAAGAAATGGTTTCCTTCTTTGGTCGCTTATTCCTTTTTAAAAGTCATATTACATAGAAAGGAATGTGACCCTTTAAATTAAGCAGCTTGTATCTGGTGTAAGTTTGTGACTTTCAGATGCTAACGAACCAGCTAGAAATATTTGATTTGTATAAATATGTAGCTAAATGTCGTTTACAAATTTTAGTGTATGCATACAAAGTCTATACACAGAGTTTTGTCTTAACTCTTGATTTCCATCTCTACTGGTGAGTCACAAGTACCCCTGGATGCCCCTCTCGCAGCTTCTGTGCAATTGTCATAAGCTATTTTAATTCTGTTATGTTGTTTATAACCTCACAAATTATGTAGTAGTATTATTGTTCATTTATACCATAAGTGTTTGTTTAGATTTAACCATGTCTTTATCACTTATTTATTCTCAGTTCCTTCTTCTCAGATCTTCTTTCTGGGATAATTACCTTTCCTCTAGAAGTAATCCTTGTTTAGAGAGGCTTCTCTCTAAACAAGAAGGTCTTCTGTCAGTATAACTGCTTTTTATTTATCTGAAAATGCCCTTATTTTAACAAATAGAGAGTATTTCTGGCTATTCAAATCTAAGATGTCAGATATTTTCTCTCAGCACTTTGAAGATTTTGTTTCATTGTTGCTTGGCTCCTAGTTCTGTGAAGTACTTATCTGATAGTGTAATTGCCATTCCTTTCTCTGACTGCATTTACAGTTTCTCTTTGTCTATGGTATCATCATGCATAGATATGGGTTTTTAAAAAATTCATCCTGCTTGGGATTTCTTGGTCTTTCTGAATTTCGTCTCTTATTAATTTTGACAATTCTTAGCATCACGTCTTTGAGCATTGTCTCTACCCAATTCCTTCTATTACTTCTTTTAAAAACTTTGATCACATGTATGTAGGACTGTCTCATTCTATCTTCCATGTCTCTTAACTTCTCTTTTTCATATTTTTCATCCTTTTGTTTCACTGTGCTCCATTCTGAGTAGTTTTCAGATCTATCCTCCAGTTCACTAAATCCCTCTTCAGCTATGTCTAAATTGCTGTTTGTTATATATTGTATATTGAGTATTAAAATTTTAATTATTATGTATTTTCATTTCTAAATGTTCTTTTGGTTCTTCTTAAATCTTTCTGGCTTTTTTTTTTTTATAGCCTCTCGTTCTTTGATCATGTTTTCAGTCCCTCTTTATTATTTTAAATTAAACAAACATACTTTAAAAAATATATCCCATAATATCTGGAGTCTTTACAGATCTGATACCATTTGTGTGGATTTCTTTTGACTTTTTTGGGGGGAATTTCTCTTGATTTTTAAAAATAGTACCTTATTTCCTTACGTGTTTTGTAATTTTTAATTTTGCACCCATGTTTGTTTGAACTCTAGCTACAGGAGTACTTTGATGCCTGGTTTGAGAGTGTGTTCTTCTGGAGGTGGTTTATGTTAGCCTCTGATAGACATTGGAAACCTGGTCCACTTTATTATTTTTATTTTTTTCAGGTTTACATCATTATATTTTGGTTTCTGTGTAGATTACTTCATGTTCACCACCCAAAGACTAATTACCATCCATCACCACACATGTCTGCCCAGTCGCCCCTTTCTTCCTCCTCCCTCCCCTCTTCCCCTCTGGTAACCACCAATCTAATCTCTGTCTCTATGTGCTTGTTTGTTTTTATCTTCTTTTTATGAGTGAGATCATATGGTATTTGACTTTTTCCCTCTGAGGTATTTCTCTTAGCATAATAGCCTCAAGCTCCATCCATGTTGTTGCAAATGGCAAGATTTCATCTTTTTTTTTTTAATGGCTGAGTAGTGTTCCATTGTGTATACATACCACATCTTCTTTATCCATTTGTCCATTGATGGGCATCTAGGTTACTTCCAAGTCTTGGCTATTGTGAATAAGGCTGCAATGAACATAGGGGTGCATATATCTTTATGCATTTGTGTTTTCATGTTCTTTGGATAAATACCCTGCAGTGGAATAGCTGGATCATATGGTAGTTCTATGCTTAATTTTTTGAGGAATCTCCATACTGTTTTCTATACTGGCTGCACCAGGTTGTACTCCCACCAGCAGTATATGAGCATTCCTTTTTCCCCACATCCTCTTCAACACTTGTTATTTCTTGTCTTGTTAATTATAGCCATTCTGACGAGTGTGAGGGGATATCTCATTGTAGTTTTGATTTGCATTTCCCTAATAATTAGTGATGTTGAACATCTTTTCACGTGCCTGTTGGAGACCTCGTCCACTTTAAATTACAATTCTTAGTGTATAGTTTTTAGGACCATGCAAGTCTTATAGGTTGCAAACTTGGGGAGACTTTTTGTAAAATATCTGCACTAAGTCAAAGTTGAGACAGATACTTTTTCTTGCAGTCCTCTGAGGGGTGGATAGTTTTTTTCCCTAATTCTTTCCCTGAGAGTATGGCACTTCCAAGGTCTCCAGCTTTTAGAGATGGTCCTCATTCTGGTTTTTATCCTGTCCAAACCCAACACTTGTCCCTCATTCCCCTGTGGCCTAAGATTAGCTTTAATTAGGTTAATTAGATCAGATTAACCTATCTGGTCCACTGTCCCTCTAGCCACTCTGTGACTTCAGTGTTTGATGACCTCCCTAGTCCAGCTCCTGCTTTGCTCATGTGCTCAGCACATGTCCCCTATTGTCTTGCAGGCTCATTCAGTCATGGAAAAGGATGTTTGAACATTTTTTAAGGATAATTCAGTGTTAGGAAGTGGGAAGGCTTCAAGATCTCTAGTCTGCCATATTGCCAGGAATAGAATAGAAATTGCTTACTTTAAAAAAATAAAAAGAGTGAATTCAAGATTATCCCCACACTATTGCAGACACTTGTGTTCTGACAAACTGGATAAGTGAGAGGAGGGTGGTGTTATGGGTCATGAGAGTTGCTCAGTCCCCAGCCTGTGCTGCAGTGCATGGTACCCTGTGCTTGGGTTTTCCTCGGGGGTCTGGGCCATCACATATCCTGCCTCTCTATGCAGCATATATGAATTACAGGTGGAGACATCTAAACCACTTAAATGATAATAACAGCTATACAAGGATAAAAAATATGAAAGTTTGAGAGGATGATAGGATGCTTTTGACGCAGAGCAGAACCTTGTCCTTACACACCATTCATTCATTCATTTAACAGATGTTTATTGAACTCTTACTATGTGTCATTCACTGTGTTGGGCACTGGGACATAGATCAATAGTCCCTGTCCTCAAGAAGCTCACAGTGGAATGAGCAGTTAATTTCAGTGGGGCATGATAAGGAATATGACACAGGTAGAACCCTAACCCAGCTTTAGAGTATTGAGGAGGGAGGTAGTGTCTATGCATCTGCAGGACCAGTAGGAGTTATCCAGGTGGAACCATGGAAGGGCTTCCCGCACACAGGGATAAGAATGTGCAAAGTTGCCGAGCCAGAGAGAATCTGGGTTTGGGGAACTGCAGGTAGGTCATCTGGCCAGAGCATAGTGGGGAAGGTGTGAGAGTGGAGCAGGGAGTGATGAGAGCTGAGCCTGGAGATAGTCTGTGGCCTAAATGTGGAAGGCCCTATAACTTAGGAAACTGTTGAATTGTCCTCCCTGGTAATGAGTCATGCTGTCAGAGTCGTCATGTTTATTTCTCTTAAGGGCCAACTCTTATGGAAGAGAAAGAACTGGGCTTAGGAGTCAAGGAAGGCTTATATTCAGATTTCGCTCCACCTCTGTCTGGGTGATCATGTAATCGACTTAAGTACCTTCTCTGAACCTGTTTCTCGTGTGATAAATGAGAGAGAATGGACTAGAACCTCCTAAGGCTGCTTCCTTTTCCAGTATTCCGTGGAGGTGTTAGGAAGTAAGAGAAAAAATGTCAATGTGTTCGCATACACAAGCTTAAATAAGGTGGTACTCAAATTTATGAATATTTGCAGCTATTAGCCTGACAGTAATTCTGGCTTCCAATTAGCTGCTTAACTTCTAACTATGAATTGTGGATATTCACAAAGAGTGGGTATTTGTTGAATGAGTAAATTTTTGTATCTGAAACAAAATGTTAGCAGTATGACTTTCATTGCCTTGCAAGTGACCCAGCTTTTATTTTCTTTTGTAGATGAGCTCTCTCTGGAACAGCACAACCTTTCTCTATCCTCCGTGGAGCTCACGCTGAAGAAGAGCACCGTGCACAGCACTGCACATGTGGCCTTAACAGAAACTGCTCCAGGGTCCCAGCAAAGCCCTTCTCTTCACGTCATATCATCTCCATCTACCACTCCTTTTGATACAACCTTTTTTAACCAAGGAAAACTGACCCAAAATACAGCAGATCACAGCATCTTTGTGGCAAATTACGTGTCAGTGACGAGCAACGAGGTGGTCATAAATGATGATGAAATGGATAACTTTTTGCCAGAAACTCACTGGACCACTTCCCATGCGGTTTCTTCAATACAGGATGTCACAGTCGGCCCACTGGGGCAGCCCGAGGAAACCTTAGACTCTATGCTGACTCCATCATTACCCGCGATTTCTTTACAAGATGAAGAAGTGACGTCAGCCTGGCAGAACACAGTGCAGCAACCAACAACGAGTGCTGAGGCCCCCAGTCATTTCGATGCTTTTCCGTCAGCTCTTTCCACTTCTGAGGGCATAATTCCAACTCCTGGGAGGAATTTGGTGCTTTATCCTACTGACACTTATGGGCACTTACCAAGCAGGACTTTGCCAGAGATCGTGGCTTCAGGAACAGAGGATGTGGAAACCCTCCCTTTTAGCGCGCCATCTTCAGTGCCTCGGCCGTTAGGCGATGGCATTACTCAACAGCCGTTTCCCCGCTTGGAGGAGGTCTCACCGTCTCCAGAGGATGTTCTGGCCACAGGTGCAGACAGATACCCTGATGTGACCACTGCTTTGCTTCAAAGTCTGAAAGAAGCCACCTCTCCAAGAACGTACTCTGCTGCAACTGTATCACAGACAGCCCTTGCTTTCAGCAGCAGCAGCAGCAGCAGCACAAATTCAGATTTGTTTTCAACTCCTCTTGCATTTGTATCCTTTTCTACTCAACCTGCTGATGTTTCATATAACCCCTTTCTTGCCGGCAACTCCATCGAAACATCACAATCGCCTGGCAATTCGGTGGTCCCAAGTCATGTAGCCGAGACTCACGTTGGGAGCCCCATGTCTTCACTCAGACCGTACACATGGTGCATGTCCTGCACTCTGGCGTCGCCTCAGCACGTTCTGTCAACGAGCCTCATGGAGAAAGACGTGGGATCTGGGGATGGTGCTGAGACCCTGTCTGTGACAGTATTGGAAGTGAGCAGCATCTCTCCACTGAGCAGCGTAGTAGTGGACTTCTCTGAATTTGAAGGAGAGCCTCAAGAATTTAATACACTTTTTCCCTCAAGACCGATAGTTCCACTTTCTTCTCGATCTGTGGAAATCTCAGAAAGGAGCACTGGTATTTCAGCCGAGGCGGATATGAGTATTGTTATGACCACACCAGTGTATCCTTCCCACGGCCACCTCTCTGTACCAGTGTCACTCGATACTGCTACTTTGGGCTTGTCCTCTGTCGCTGAAACACAAGTAATGCCATCCAGTGTAACAGCTGTGTTTTCCTCGGTCACCACCAGTGTTCTCCTTGACTCATCTTTCCCCGTCACAGCAAACAAAAACACACCATCGCTTGCTCTCAGAGACCCAAGTCTTTTTGCGTCTTACACTTTGGCTCCTTCAGTAGAGTCTTCACTTTTCCCTGACCGAGAACCAGCCAGTTTTTCCCAACATGAAACTGGAAGTATTTTGGATTTTGCCTCTAGCTTTTTCTCAACTCCACTGCTGGAATTCAGCAGCTTGGTCCCCCTATCTTCAGAAGTACTTTCTTCTCCATCTCTGATGTCAAGTGATTTGTCAGTCTTCTTTTCTCAGACTTTTTCTACCTTGGTTGAGACACTTATCTTGTCTGACTCTATCCACTTGCAGTCACCTCAGCTTTCTGTTCCTAATTCCACAAACCTTGGATTTTCTCAGCTCCTGCCAAGTTCAGACTTGCTTTTAAATACACTCACTGTTCTGCCTAGTTACTCTGAAACATCACTACGGTCCAGCTTCCCCTCTGATTCTCTCAAGTTCTCTGAAGCATCAACAGTTTCACTGGCAGATTCTGAAGGTCATTTTACCTCAGCCCTCACTGAAACTACCTCCTATTTTGAGTTTTCACTCATCTCCCATGAATCCGCAGTCACCACACTGGGGCCCTCCAGTTCTGAGCCCACCCTTGACATTTGGACTGCTGGAACTCACTCAACCTCACTTTTGACTGCTTTTCGTACTACACCCATTTTAACAGAGTCTTCTCTCTTTTCAACTCTGATACCTTCCAGTGAGGATATCAGTGCTACAAATGATCACACGTCTGTCTTTTCCTCTTTCTCCAAAGTCATTCCTACCACTACAGTACTGGTCACTGCCGTGTACTCGTCATCAGCGTCCTCATTGGTTTCTGAGCTGACCCCCTCACCTCTGCCTACAGAGCCGATCTTTGTGGGCCCGTCATTCACACCCACAGACCTACCGATGAACACCTCCACTGAACTGAGCACATCTAATACCAGTGCTGCCCCTGATAATACCATTGGCACCACCCTGAACAGCAAAACTGCAAGTCAGAATCCCCACAGAAGCAGCACGACGCTCCCCCTGCCATCCCTTCATCCGGTGATCACCCCCACTCCTCAAGCACCAGTTGATACTCCAGCACTGGTCACCACCAAGCTGCCATATGTATGTGATATTACAGTTCCTGATGCCTATTTGATCACAACTGGTAAGGCCCTACTTCAAGTCACTTGGTTGGGGTGATCCTTCTAAGGTGCTTGTATGAAATGCTTATTTGATGCGCAGCAGCATGGTAGAGAGTGCAGGCTTTGCCCCCAGGGAGCTCCTGGGTTAGTAATCTTCCCTCCTTTGCCTATCACCTGTGAGTTCTCTGGACAGTTACTTAGCCTCTCTATGCCTCAGTTTCCTCAACTATTAAATAAGAATGATAGTGGCACCTACTTCTTTGGGTTATGGTAAAGACGAATGCATTAATATGTATAAAATATTAACCCAATGTCTGGCACATGAGAAGCACCCATAAAGTATTACATGTTAGTAGTAGCAATAAGAACAAATAAGTTTTCAACAAGCCTTAGAAGCTTTTCGCAGGATCTTTGTCTTGGGAGCTCATAACCCAGTGGATGCGTAGATGACAATGGTTAAAACTAACACCTTCGTGTTTAGTTCCACCAGTTAATTGGGCAAGTGTGTAAGGGCAACCATTGCAATTTCTTCCGAATTTATTATTCTTACTTTTCCTTGAAAGGAGGGGGCACTTTGCTCTTATATATTCCCATAAATGTCACTTGGATCCTGAGGAAAGAAACATGGAGTGACTAAATACCCTCTGAATTCAGTCACAAGCTTTACCTTTCTCCCCTGTCTGCAGCCTGAGTGACTACTGAACAAGCGGCAGCTTCCCGCCTGCTTTAGTCACATGAAACTGGAGTACATTTGATGTCATGTCTGTGCAAGTCCCCTGACTGTGGCCTGCTTGATCAGGCTCTCCAACTTGTTCTTCAGGAGAAATGACAGGTTGTGCGTGAAGTCTCGTGACCTGTTAATATACACTTAAATACAACATAATATTGATGAGCAGCCTGGCTCTGTGTGTTGATTTTGATGAGGTTGGGGATAGAAATGAAGAAGGGGGAAGAAGGTGGTGGTAGAGGTAGGAGAGGAATGGAGTGAAGTGGACGAGCAAAGAGGAACAGGGAAAGGTGGAGGTGAGGAAGGAGGAGGAAAACATGGTTGCTCTTTTTTCTCCATGCTGAGGGAGGTGGGCCAAGGATCCTCTGCTCACCATGGTGGTGCTACCACCCTCTGAGAGGATTGGGAGCAGCTGAAGCTTTTGCTCTCCTAGCTCTGTCGCTCCCTCAAATAAGGAACCACCTGTCAATTCACGTGACAGGTAATTACTGAGCACTGGGTATGTGTGAGGTGCTTTTAGAAGCTTTAAGGGACATCCAGATGAATGACATGGTCCCATCCCTCAAGGAGCTTAGAGTCCAGTAGGGCAGGTGCTGCCATGTCTTCCTGGTAGCTGTGATGAGAATGGTTGATGCAGAGTTCTGTAAGAGTGACTATTTGGGATGATCGGGGATGGGTCTGGAAGGACGTGAATTGGAGGTGCACGTTAAAGATGAGTAGAAGGCTGTTATCTGGAGACGGAGGGAAGTGTCCTCCAGGTGGAGGGTATGAACACAGGTGGAGAAGTTCGATGGCCCAAGGATGTTCAGCTTGGCTGGATTAGACTGTGTCATGGGAGGAGAGGTAGTTATGCTAGGAAATGAGGTTGGGACAAAGTGGTGAATCTTCGTCTGCAGGATTAAAGTAGTGCCGAGGAGAGAGAAAAGAGTTTCTCATAGACAAGATGCTTTTCTTCCTTCCCACAAAATTATTACATAATAGCTACAAAGTGATCAGTTACCAGAAGCTTATTAAAGAACTACTGAAAGTTTCTTTATCTCTGGAATCCCATGATACTTATGACACTTATAATTGTAATGCGTCCTTTAGAATTTTTCTACAAATAATTAGAAACCATTTTAGAAGTATCTGGAAGAATATCAGCATATATATAAAGCAATGATCAACCTTCATATAAGACATACATTTAATGAATTTGGTGCCCTTTTTTAGGGATCCATGTATTTCTAATAACTTTTTGGGGTAAAATTCATGCATTGTGAATGTATACTTTGACGGTTTTAGTAAATAGGTTTGTGCGTAAGTATTCATACTGTTATATTGCCTCTTTCAGTGGAGATGAGGCTGTTTTTCTCTCATTGATATTTTTGGCCCAGAGCGAATATCACCTCGTTTAGAATCTTTATTTGGATTTGAGCTTGCTGCGGTTTTAGCTCTCACCCCAATTAACTAGAGAAGGTGGAGGTAACGGTAGGGGCCACAGGCCTATTTAGAGTGACTGTTGGATGGTTGTCCTGAGCGATTCCTTTAGCCGGAGGGGCTACTTACAATATGTGTTTCCTCCTTTCCTCTTTAGGGTTTCCTGTCTCTGACTTTCCATTCTCCTCTACTTTCCCCAAGTTTAGCTCTTGAGACCTTTCCTTCCTTCCCTCCCTGCCTCCCCCTTTTCCCCCTCCCTCCCTCCCTTTCCCTTTTCCCTTTCTTTTCCTTCCCACTCATTTTTATCTTTCCCTTTAAAATGTGAACTGCAGTCTGGTCCACTTGGAGCCCGTGTGGCCCGCGCCGAGTTGGCTGCTGGCGTGACTCAGCAAGGGGGTCAGGGGCCCTGATCTGTTCTAATGGTCTCGTGAACTAAAGAAGTCCCTCCTCACTTTTAATATCAAGGTCACTGATCAGTAAAGAAAACAGTCAAACGTAACAAACACTTGTTTTTTAAAAGAATGAAAGTTACAGAGTGATTCTGTCTCCAGTTTAAAAAATTCAGAACAGGAAATGGAAAACCAAATAATAATATCAAGTGTATTTTGATTCTGCATTATGAGAAGTTAATGGAAGAGGAAAGAAAAAATAATAGGGAAAAGAAAGGGGAGCAGGACATGCTTCCTGAACACTGAAAACATCCTTACTTATTGCAGATTTTTAAATAGAATGTGTTAGGTGTGGAAGGAAAATTAAACATAGCTAGATTTTGTTATAAGAAATATTTCCTATGTAAAAGGTTAATACGTAGGAATTGTGAAAATCTTTTTTTTCCCCTTATTGGTGGTGAAAACCCTTCACTTGCTATGGTGAAAAGTTGGGGTAGGAAACCTCATTTTACAGAGGAAGACGTCATCTAGTTTTCTTGAGTAACGTCTGAAGGCCTTTTAAAATATTACTGCTGAGAGTTTTTAAAACCTTGTATTTTACCATTAGGGGCATAGCCAAGGGAAAACCTGGTCTTTGCCCAGATGAAAATGAGAACTCCATGCTCTCTATCCCCTGGCTGGGCCACAGCCACTGGTTCCTGGTCTCAACCACCGTGGCAAAGAGAGTCGAGAGTTCTCTTAGCACCTGGTACCTTCAAGATGCACTCCTCTTCCTCTGTTCTTTCCAACTCTGGTTCTTATTTTAAAAAATGATTTTGGGAGCTGCTGATATGCTTGGGCCCAGCACAGGCTCTGCCCCGGGGTCCAGAAGCGTGATGTCTGCATTACTTGTGACACTAAACTGCGTTTGCTGGTTGGCTTTGCCTCGTAGTGCTGGCCAGAAGAGCCGTGCAGGAGTACATCATCACATCCATCAAAGAGGTGTTGAGGATTCACTTCAATCGTGCCGTGGAGCTCAAGGTGGGTCCCCGGGCGGGGGGTCTGACTCGGGAGCCTGGGTTGAAGGCAGTTTCTAATGGTAGTGGAGCATTCTCCTTCCCTCCCTTCTCTTGGTGAACCCTTGCTCATCTTTGGATCTCCACTCAAATGTCACTTCTTCAGGGAAGCCCTTCCCGACCCCACACGAGGCCAGGTTTAGTCAATGAGAGGGATGTGTTAGCAGAGTTGGAACAAAGGGGCTCTTAGCCTAGAGTTTGGGGTGAAGACCTAATGATTTTGCTTCCCTTGATTTACGTGAAAGGAGTTGGATTAGAGTTAAATTAGACTTTGGAGTGAGTCTGTCTGCGTGTTTCTCCACATTCAGTGGGATAGGGATAGATTTCCGGACGTTTTGTAGTGGACCCCGAGCTAGTGCCTCCCGTTCCCGCTGAGCTCAGACAGACACGCTCTAGACCTGCACCACCCCAAACGGGGCCACGAGCCACATGTGGCTATGGAGCACGTGAAATGGGGCTCTTCCAAACTGAGGTGTGCTGTAAGTGCCAAATACACACCGGATTTCAGACTTAGCGAGAAAAGGAATGTAAAATATCTCGCTAATAATTTTTTGCATTGACTACCCATTGAAATGATATTTCATATATATTGGGTTAGCTTCTTTTTATGCTTTTTAATATGGCTATTAGAAATGTTAAAATTGCTTATGTGGCTCACAAATTTCTTTTGGACAGCACTGCTCAGCAGAGAAGTGCCCCTTTGTATGTGGGTTAGATACAATAAACGCCTTGAATTCTCCGTAACTCGTTATTCAGTTCATGTTATTGGCTGTCCTTCTTTCCTGTCCTTGCTCTTGTAATTTGCTGTTGTTTTCGAGAAGGTTGGCAGATGTGTAAAAGGAATAACTAAAGTAAAATTTGAATTATCTGTGCAACAGTACCCCTTCATTCAAAACTACCTATTTATTTTTTACCTTACTTTGTTATTTTTCTACACAATACAGCTGCTTTTAAGTTTGAATTTTTGTACTCTCAAATTTGATAATGATTGTCTTTCGTATTTTTTGCTTTCATAGGTTTATGAATTATTCGCTGATTTCACTTTTCTGGTAACATCTGGTCCTTTTGTGTACACGGCAATATCAGTCATAAATGTACTTATAAATAGTAAACTTGTACGTGACCAAACTCCTTTAATCCTGGCTGTGAAACCTTCCTTCCTTGTGCCAGAGTCCAGGTTCCAAGTCCAAACAGGTGAGAAAAATGAGCATAGTTGTTTTGATTTGTAAATAGAATCACATTTTCTTTTTTATGTTTTTAAAAAATTGGGGGATGATTTAAAAAAATGTATTTAGATTTTCAAAAAACTTTATGGAAAATTTCCAGCATATACAAAAGTACATAGAATAGTTTAATGAACCCCCATTGTATGGCTTCAACAATTTTCAACTCCTGGCCAGTCTTTTTACATCTATATGCTCATCTGCATTCCCTCCTCTCATGTTATTTTGATATGGCACCGTGTCATTCATAAATATTTCAGCCTATGCCTCTAAAAGATGAAGATTATTCAATAAATACATACACCCCACCTGTATATACATACATAGACCCACACACATACATGTATGCATATATAGGCACAATACATATATATGTGCATATGTACACGCATATACATCTGTGCACAGTACCATTATCATACCCCCTAAAATTAACAGCAATTCCTTAATATTATTTTAAATTTTTTATTATAAATGTTTTCAGACATGCAAAAGTAGAGAAAGTAACATATTTAGCCCACATATGCCCATCACTAAGCTTAAAAGATTATCAACATTTTCCTAATTTTGTTTCATCTATCCCTCACAACGTTTTTTGAGGAAGTTAGAGTGTTTTAAAGCAGTAGCAGATAACAGGTCATTTCATCCATAAATACGTAAGAATTCATCTCCAATGGATTTATATATATTTGAAATGTTTTAGTTAGTTGCATCTTTGGATGCTCAAATTGTTTTCTTAGGTATGTCTCCATTTAAAAATGATGACGTCACCGTCACGTTGCATCTATTCATTTGGTGCAGAGTTGGCTTTCTGCATTTCCATGTTATGTATATATAAATAATGCATGGTAGTAGTTAATCCTGTACTATGGATGAATTAGTTGATTTAGATATTGTTTTCCCCTCTCCTCATTCCTTAATACTAAAGAAATGCCTGGTTCATGGCACTGATTGCTCTCCTTCTTTCAGTACTTCAGTTTGTGCCTCAGAGTGTGGATACTGGCTTCTGCAACTTCACCCAGCGCATTGAGAAAGGCCTGATGGTAGCTCTCTCTGAAGTGAGAAAACACCACCAGGGGACGTACAACCTCACGGTGCAGGTGAGAATAGCACTGAATGCAGAGCAAGATGCTTTATCCTTTAAAGAGGAGCTAGTTTCATTTAAGACACACTTAACTGTTACTAATTCCCTCCAGTGGAAGAAATTCAGTTCACCTGGGTCAGGGTGATCTCTTTCCATGGCATCAAGTCCACAGAGCATGAGTAGGGTGAGCGGATTTGAAGGTGGTGGGGGGAGGGCAGGGTAACCCGGGAGCTCAGATGTGGTGAGCTGAAGAGAGATGACCACATGCAGGAAATTCAGGAATGTTCTAGAAAGGAACTGTATCAACTTAAATACCCAATGTGGGGAATGCCTAAATACCCTAGTGTTTCATATTATGGAATCCCATGAAATGCTGTGCTTCACTCTAAAGACAGAGACTATAGCTACTGATCAAAGAACAGGCTTTGTGTGTATTGTGTGCAAACTGCTGATGTTTTTGTTATTCTTTGATATTTTTTCCTTCCTATTCTTTGTTCTTTCTTTCTGGAATTCATGTTAAATAGATTTTGGTACTCCTGGAGTCACCTTCCGGGTTTCTTATTTTTTTCTTATATTTTCCATCTCTTTTTTTTTTAATTCCCTATTTTTACAGATTTTGTAAACTTTGTCCTCCAAGTCATTAATTGTCTTCAGCTGTGTCCATTATGTTATTCAGTCCCTCTATTGAATTTTCTTTTAGCCATCATTTGTTTTCATTGTTCTTTGCTCCTTTTTCATCGCAATCTTTCTGTAACAATGCAGGATTATCTTGAATAAGGATGCAGAATCACTTTGAAAGTCTCCGAAGACATTATTTAGAAGTTTTAAAAAGTTGTATTCCATTTCTTGTTATCTCTGTTTTCTCTGCAACCATTGTTCTGTGTCGATCTTGGTCCTTTGCTTTCGTGCTGTCAGTTTTCTGTAAATATCTGGAGGTGGTTGGTTGTTTGTCGTTAGAATGAAGAAGCGGGTGGTTAGTTTGGGCAGCTTGTTGAGCTTCCCCTTCAGCTGTGGAGTCTGTGTTTATATCAGACCTGCCTCCTGATAGGAGAAGTCATTGGAACACTGAGTACTGGGCAGAGAATATGGCTGGTGGGCTTCTCTCTTGGGGCTGTGTGTGGTCAGAGACAGGCAGACTTGGACCTCCTGCCCCCAGTGTAAGATAAGGAAGTTGTTCCCTGGAGACGGAGCACTTTAGTGGAATTTTCATGGCAATGCTGCTTTTTCTTTCCTTCTTTCTCTCTTCATGCACTGGAGTTATCTTGGTCTCTACCCACCTGCCTGCTTAGGGGCAAACCCACAGTAGGTCTCTTAGCCCTCTCTGACAGGGAGCTTATTTTCTTTAGGGAGCAGTTCTTTGGGCTATTCTGGTGAAGATGTGGCTGCTGCTGGCACCTCTGTGTTGGCCTGGGTGTGGCAGTTAGAAAGGAAAGAAAAGGGAGGTGGTTAACTCAGCTCTGTGGCACACAGTCTTTAATTATACTGATAGTGTTCTGGAGCCTACTGTTGGTCTAGTTCCTGCCATCTCTGCCATGGAGCCTCTCCAGGGCCCCTGGGGAGAATGGTTTTCAGCTCTACTGCTGTCTGTGCCCGTGTATGTTTTGGGTCTCGGTTCCCTCAGTTCTGGTTTTTATCAGTGTGATCCCATCCTCTCTCCATCTTCCAGAAATTTGACACGATCTCTGGTTTTCTTCCATTCTCAGTGCTGTCGTGGATTTAGTCTCCTTTGTTCAGCTGATTGTAATTTCAGTGGGATTTGGGGCGGGAGGGAGGGGAGGGACTATGAATACAGGTGCTCGGTTCATCACTAAGTGAAAAAGCATTTTCAGTAAATGGAGAATTTAAAGTATTGCAAAAGGGAACCAGGTTGTAAACCAGTTAGTTCCTTTGAAACTGTCACATCCTTTTTAAAACAATCAATGAGAGAAATTGTGAGAGGGAAATCATAGTCAAGCTTTTAACTGAATGTTTTAATCTATTTTAGAAGCTTATTCCAACTTCCTTCTTTCAGATCTTGAATATCACCGTGGGTTCTTCAAGGGTGGCTCCTCGGCGGGGCCCAGTGAACATCGTCTTTGCTGTGAAAGGCTCGCAGGGGTTTCTGAATGGGTCGGAAGTGAGCGAGCTGCTCAGGAACTTGAGTGTGGTGGAGTTCAGCTTCTATCTGGGATACCCGGTGCTACAGATCGCCGAGCGTGAGTACTGCTCTCCTGTGAAGCACTGGGAAAGGGGCCGCGAGTGTTTTCGTTGGTGGACCTCTCTCGTTCAAATGAAATATTTGGGTGAAACCCAGAATATAAATCAGATCAAATTGGAGCTTCTCGACTCAAGCCAGGGTGGGTCTCCAAAGCCTTCCTCTCCTCAGCCACCGGCCCTTACCACCTTATTCTTCTCTTTTGAGAATAAAGGGGCAGAGTTAAAGACAACACCAGTTCTGGAAAAGGTGAAACCAGAGGACAGAGAACAGATCTGTGGTTGCCAGGCATGAAGGGTGGGAGGAAGGCTAGACCTCAGAAGGGTAGCAGAAGGCAATTTCGGGGGAGCGATGGGACTGTTCTGTATCTTTATTGTGGTGGTGGTTCCAGGACCCTATGCATTTGTCAAAACCCATAAAACTGTGTACCAGAAAGAGTGAATTTTACTGCATGTACGCTTTAAAGAAGAATAATAAATGAAAGCAAACAAAGCCTTTCTTCCTGGGTGAAGCAATTAGTCATGGTGCAGTGGAGTAGGGTGGGGGTGGGGGGAATGTTTACTTCAAAAAACAGTAGATTCCAGAGTTGCAGTCAGGCAAAAAAAAATCAAATTCTTTTTCAAAATGTAACAGCCAAATGGTCTGTTGATTCTTAATCTATTTTAGTGTACTGTTAATTAAATGAAAAAGAATAACTTGTAAAATGCAAAAGTAGACAGGTAAAATTGTTATTTACAAATAGTAACTTTCAGTTATGTACAGTGCAGGTATGCATAAAATAATAAGTATGCTGGACAACAGCGGTCTGCTGGGACCGTCCCAGACAAGCAGGACATGGGTCACTTTACCCTGAGTCATTGCTGGGAAATGCTAGCGTTCTGGGGGAACAGAGTGTGAAAACTCACTGCTCTGGAACAGTGACATTTCAAGGGGAACATGTGGGGGATCACCGTGAAGCAGTGTCCCATGATGTCGCTCCAGCAAGTCCTTTCTTTTTCTCCCTCTTTCTCCTTGAGACTCGTGCTCAGAAACCGCTTTCTGTCCGTGCCTTCACACCGATCTGGCATTTTGCTCTTCCATATGTGGCACTAAATAGTGTGGGAAAGGCACTGTTGTGACGTACTCAGCCCTCCCTAGAACGCTTACTTTCTGATTGTTGCAAACGAGATTTTACAGATTTTTCTCCTTCCCTAATCCTTTCCCTTTTATAGCCTTCCAGTACCCACAGCTCAACTTATCTCAGTTGTTGAAGTCCTCTTGGGTGAGAACAGGTATGTTTAACTTACATAGCATTTTGGGAACTGTAAGCCTAAGAAGTCTATGTGGGTGTATTGAGAATGATACTGCCTTTCCTGCTTCTGAACCCTAAATTCAGGGCAAAATGTACCTTAAATTCTTGGCTAAGAATGAATGAGAAAGGGATTCAAATTTGGCTGTGGGAATGTGTCCCACTGAGTTGTGGGACAAAAAGGATCGGCTTTCTTTAAAATTCATACATCAAGTCCAGGCCAAATTCTAACAGGAATTGACAATCTTCTGACCCAGAACAGAGTGAGGTTCGAAAGCCAGAATCTCTTTTTTGGTTTATAAGGACAAATAAGGTAGCTCAGTGAGCAAATAGGAAGCTCTTTTTAAAGTCTTGCAGGCCTAGGTCAGATATTTACAGCTATGGCATCGCCAATAAAGGCTTTCTAACCTGGTACACAAAAGTGTGAGAGACAGTCACATGCCCACCGGGTGCCCAGCGCGTAAGCAGCACGGTGAGTAACTGGTTGTGGGGAGGAGACACATAAAGGGGTGATAGTCACCATTTACATGGTGCCATACCCTGCAAGTTCCCCTTACTTAACATACAACGTCCCATGTAAAGGCCCCACCTCTTTGCATGGCACAGTGTCCCCATTTCCAGATAATTTTTGTAGCAGTTAAGTTATTTGCCCCTGGTCCTGTTTCAGAGGGGATTTGAACAGTTTTGGCTGAAAAGCGCATGCTTTTTTCTCCTATACCACTCTGACAATCCGATCGTCTGTTTAGATAATCTTGTTTATAGCAGATGTCTGAAGATAGGCACCCTTATATCCAGTCAGTTTATGAGTCCAGGTCTTGAGTCAAGATAAGATATGAACTCAAACCATTCCCAAAAGTTTTGAAATAAGTGCAGACAAGGCGTTTGGTCTTGTGTGGGAGCTCTTAGCTCCACAGCTCCTGCACTCCTGGGCTTCTAGCCACCGGTCTGCATTACACTTGGAGCTTGGAATCGTATATAAGACCCATGAGCTGCACCTGCTGGACTCTCCCGCACCCTGTTCATGTCCACTCTCCTCTCTAGGGACTGGCATTTTATGGTAATCCTATGTTAATTTCTCTTATGCACACCCCCTTTTTTCCTCCACCACTAACTTGTTCTGGGGCCTGTGTGTTTCATCTTCAATGTAGTCCTCCTGGGCGTCGTTGAGAAGCAGCTCCAGAATGAAGTGTTTCAAGCTGAGATGGAGCGCAAACTGGCCCAGCTGCTCAGTGAGGTTTCCACCAGAAGGCGGATGTGGAGAAGGGCCACCGTCACTGCCGGGAACAGCGTGGTGCAGGTATTCTAAGAAGGTCAAAGGAGGAGGGATGGAGAGAGAGAGCCATCTAAAAATGTGCTGTATTCTCACGCAAGTGGGAAATGCCGGGAGAAAATGATGATTTTGACTGATTGCTCTATTAGGTAGCAATTGAATGTGGCAGCATTTCAGTTCAACTAGAGTCTGGACAAATATTTACCAAGTCCTTAGTTAGTGATCAGTGCTACAATAGACCTTGTGGCAGCACAGCAAAAGAATCATGTCACTGGGTTGCCCTACCATTGGGTGGCCTTATTTTTCAAAATGTAGTCTTTAATACCAAAAATGTAGTCAGTAAAATGTAGTCAGTTTTATGGAATGGTATTATTGATACCATCACAGAGATTAATCATTCAGCTGAAAGCGACCGTAAGAGATCAGAAAGAGGAAAATTTTCTGCCCTCTATTCTAGGGTTGCATCCTTCCCATCTCGCCCAGCCTCGATTGTCTCATATTACCCAAAATCTTCTTCCCCTTGTCAACCGGCAGAAAGGTTACACATGACAGATTTGTTTGAATTGGAAAGTGACCCATTTTAAAGTGCACGTCCTCAGAGAGTTGGAGGTGGGGCTGTGGTTTATTCCCATCTCAAGGTGCATTATGTTATTTTGGATTCTTTTCTTTACCAACTGCTGACTTGTAGAGCTAGGAAAGTGGGATATTTAGAGCTATGGCATTTCAGAGACAGGAAACCAGGGTGAAGCCCTGAGGGCAGGGGCAGAGAGGCTGGTGGTTTAGAGGCATTAGAGAGAAAGGTGCAGAACTGACCCTGGGTGGGGAGCATGGCACTTTGCCTGGAGCTGGCATCATTGTCGCTCAACTCCTTTACCGAGTTTCCCCCTGTAAGCATTGTTCTGTTTCCCCTCCGGGAAAGGTGGTTGTTAAGTTTCCAAAATAGTTCCTTTAGCAGATACAGTAGAATATAGAGAAATCTCAAAACTGATAAAAAATTGAGAGTAATATGAAACAAATAAGGATAAAGCAAAGAATACAAATGAATTGTAAAAGCTTTGCCTTATTCAGCAGCCGTGTCTTCATAGAGCTCAAGGTCTGGGCGGAGGTTAATTTATGCACATAAAACAGTTGTGGAACACCATAAAACTACATAATGAGGTGCTAAATTAGATAGGAAAGCTCCCTGAGGTAGGAATATTGAATTTGTGAAAATTAACCAAGCCACCCCAGGCTGACGGTGCCATCAGATGGATTACTTAGAGACCGTGCCCAGCTCCTCTTCCGCCTTTGGGTGGCCAAACATGAAGGTGTAGACAAGGATTTATGTCCACAACACAGGACTCTTTGTCAAACATAATTTGTAAAAGTGGAAGTATTGAAACAACCTAAATGCCCAGCACTTGGGAGATGGGTAAATAAATATATGAAAAATATATATATATGTTGGAATATTATGCAGCCATTATTTTTTCAATTAGTGAGAGGTATAGAAAAACGTTCAAGGAGAGAGAGGCTACAAAAGAATGTATGCCATATAATCCAAATATTAATATAAAGCTCATGAAAAAAATAATGGAAGGAAATACTCCAAAATGTTTACAATGATTTTCTTTGGTTGGTTGTACTGCGAGTGATTTTTATTTTGTTCTTGATATTTTTTTTCGTGTTTTAAAAAATTTCTCCAATGAGCGTATAATTTCTATAGTGAACATGTGATTTTTTTTTTTTATGATGAAGATTGTCACTGAGCTAACATCTGTGCCAGTCTTCCTCTATTTTATGTGGGATGCCACCACAATGTGGCTTGACAAGCGGTGCCAGGTCTGTGCCCAGGATCTACACCTGTGAACCCTGGGCTGCTGAAGCAGAGTGCGCAAACTTAATCACTACGCCACCGGGCCAGCCCCTGAACATGTGATTTTAATCAGAAAATAATTTAAAAAATGCAATTGAAAATGTTGCCCACAGTGATGACTCCATCATACCATGGTTGTATGGATTCCAGATATGAATCTGATAACAGTCATCTAAAAAGGATGTTGGAATTAGATTTTACTGACTATTACTTTCAGATTGGACAAGCTTGTGGAATCGTTAATCAAGGTGGCTACCACTGGATATTTGAGTATATGGTTCTGCAAGAAGAAACCATACTTCTAAAATTTATCAGAACTTCTCAATGGAATAAATAGGCACATAGGTAGAGGGACAAGTGGATATAATCTACTTGCTTTTCAGTAGCCTTTTGATAGTATTCCATTCTAAAGGCTAATAAAAAATTAATCACTATTGCACAGCTCAGGAGGAGGGAGCAGGTGGTTAGGGAACAGAAGTGGTCAGAGAACAAGCAAAGGACAGGACAAGTGAGCCCTTCTCAGGGTGGAGAGGAATAAAGAACAGTTTCTCCAAGGATGAGAGTTTGGACCTGTGTTGATAAGGATCTTAAACATGGTCTGGAGGAAGGCATTCACTGTGAAATCATGAAATTGTTGATTTGCCAAAAGTTTCCACTGGTGAAGAAGGAGTCTAGCCGTCGTGTCCAGAGCACAAGGCAGTATTACAAATCCGTACGCGTGGGTAGAAAAATAGCAGTTGCGTTTTGCCAATGGCAAGTGCAGAGATCAAAAATTCAAATTGTGTGTATGAAACAGAGGGCCCTGAGTCATTGTTGATCATTTTCTCAGAACATCAGTCTAGTGTTTTGCTCAAATCTAAAAGGGCAATAAAATTGTTGCATATCATTAAGGGAAATAACAAAATAGAAAGCTGTATTTATGCAAAACTGTGATGTATCAAGTGTACTGGATTCTGAAGTATTAATGTGAAAGGGCTACCCTAACACCAGAGAGAGAGAAATTTTGGGACAAATCAAAGTACTATGTGACCCAGCAGATTATGAATTTGAGATTTTTTGCCCCCAATTTGATTGAGATATAATTGCCATATAACACTGTGTAAGTTTAAGGTGTACAGTGTGATAACTGGGTATAAGCATATATTTCTAAATTACTACCACAATAAGGTTGGTTAACACATCCATTGCTCACAGTTATCTTTTTTTTTTTTTGCCATGAGAAATTTTAAGATCCGCTCTCTTATCAACTCTCAAGGGTACAATACAATATTGTTAACTGTGCTCACCATGCTGTGCATTAGATCCCCAGAACTTACTTATCTCATAATTGAAAGTTTGTACCCTTGACCACCTTCACCCTTCCCCCCGACCCCCTTGCCCCTGGCAACCACCAGTCTACTCTCTGTTTCTGAGTTTGGTTTTTTAAGATTCCACATATAAGTGAGACCATACAGTATTTATCTTTCTCTGTCCGACTTATTTCACTTAGCATGAGGCCTTCAGGGTCCATCTGTGTTGCAAATGGCAAGATTTCCTTCTTTTTATGGCTGAATAATATTCCATTGTGTGTATATATATACATATATACACACACACACACACATTGCATTTTCTTTATCCATTTATCCATAGATGCACACTTAGGTTGTTTCTATGTTTTGGCTATTGTAAATAATGCTGCAGTGAAGAGTGGTGTACGGATATCCCTCTAAGATACTGATTTCATTTCCTTCAGATATATACCCAGAAGTGGGATTGCTGGATCATATGGTAGTTCTATTTTTTAATTTTTTGAGGAACCTCCAAACTGTTTTCTATAATGGCTGTACCAATTTGCATTCCCACTAACAGTGCACAAGGGTTCCCTTTTCTCCACATCCTCACTAGCACTTATCTCTTGTCTTTTTGCTCATAGTCATTCTAACAGGTGTGAGGTGATATCTCTTGTGGTTTTGATTTGCATTTCCCTGATGATTAGTGATGTTGAGCATCTTTTCATGTACCTGTTGGCCATTTGTATATCTTCTTTGGAAAAATGTCTATTCAAGTCCTCTGCCATTTTTAAATTGGATTGTTTGTTTTTTTGCTGTTGAGTTTTATGAGTTTCTTATATATTTTAGGTATAAACTCTTTATCAGATATATGATTTGCAAATATTTTTTCCCATTCCACAGGTTGCCTTTTCATTTTGTTGATTGTTTCTTTTGCTGTGCAGAGAAAGCACAGCTTTCTCTCTCTTTTGCTGTGGGAAGAATATGTGTTCTGCTGCTGTTGGATGGATTGTTCTGTAAATGTTTGTTAGGTCCATTTGATCTATCGTGTGGTTCAAATCTGCTGTTTCTTCATTGCTTCTCTAACTCTGTGATCTATCCATTATTGAGAGCCGGGTATTAAAGAACTTATAAGATTTATTATTGTGACAACAGTGGCTCTCACCCGGGGGTGATTTTGCCCCCCAGGTCACATTTGGCAGTATCTGGAGACATTTTTGGTTCTCACAACTGGCAAAGGAGGGTGGGCCGGTGCTACTGGTATCTAGTGAGTAGAGGGCAGGGATGCTGCTAAACATCCTACAATGCACAGGACAGCCCCCTACATCAAAGAATTATCTGGACCAAATGACAATAGTGCCAAGGTTGAGAAACCCTGCCCTAGAGGAACAAGGAGAAAATGCTAATAGATTCAAGAGGGGATTGGACAGAACCATTAACAGTTTTGGAGAACCAGGGATGTATCTAACCCTTATGGTTGATGCTAGGAGGACAGCAGTACCCTCTCACGACAGATGGAGTTGGATGACAGCAATTCTAGACTTCTGGACTTGGCAACCCTATGTTCTGTGTATCCTACTTGGCCCTTTGACTCAGAGAAGACTGAGCAAGACAAAGGTCATTCGTTATTCCACACAGAGGAACTTTCATTTTAACTGTCCCTCTTCCCATCCAGAGAGCATCATGGTGATTCTGGGACCCAGAATGGTGTAAGGAGCTCATTCTGAGAGTTGTAATAAATCCTGAATAACATAGTCAAGACTGAGTGCCCTAAGAAACGGCATCTGGAAACGTGAGCTTCTGAGATGCTAATGGTTTCTGTTATCTTCCAGGTGGTAAATGTGTCAAGGCTGGAGGGAGATGACAATCCCGTGCAGCTCATCTACTTTGTGGAGGATCAAGATGGAGAAAGACTCAGTGCAGTCAAGTCTTCAGACCTGATCAACAAGATAGATGTCCAGAGAGCAGCCATTATCTTGGGTTACCGAATTCAAGGTGCTGTTGCCCAACGTAAGTGCCTGAGGCTTGACCCACAGTCTGCGCTGTGCTGACGTGAAACTCCAGTCTTTTTCTGACAGTGAACTCTGAATTTAAAGCACTCTTGTGTGTGGATGGTAGATTTACGTCTTAAGCCCTTATTATTAAGTGGCCCGTGTATCAGATGTCAGTTAAAATCCGTTTGCCAAGACCTTCTTTAATTCAATTGCTCGTAGTTGTAGCCTTCACTGCTGTTTTTCCTACCTAGCATTTTGTATTCATGGTGTTATAGTGAGTTCTAGTAGCTTAAGTAAGCTTTAATATTTTTTTCCCTACTCCTGTACTATTTCGGTTTTAAAAAATTTAAAAACAGGTAAAATAACCTGTTTTCTCTGTATTTATTCCCAAATCTTGTATGTCATATTTTGAACGTTGGTGGGAACAGTGAGTCACACAGGAAGCTGGGAGGCGCCCTCAGCATTTACTGGCTTCCTTCTGGGTCTTTTAACACAAAGAAGTCCTTGATCCTTACTCTTTTCAATGCTGTTTCTCTCCCACCCTAACCTCACACCACTCCACAATTTAGAAAGAGGTTTTTTGATATTTCTTTATTATTGTTGGAAGATACTAGGCTCCTGCCCCCCTAGCAATGTCTGCTCTTTTTTTCCAACTCACAGATTTTGGGTATTTAAAATGAAGAAAAGGAGAGGCACAGAAGAGTGTATTTCTCTAAATATATCTTTCTGAATCAGACTGCTGTTTTAATGTGGATGTTTTTCCTTTACGATCCATAGAGCAGTCTTGTAAGAGCTTGGTGATGCTTGCTCCCAATAGTACAGGGATAAGTAAACGTTTAGAAGGAATTGAGCGTCAGAGAATATTGAAAAACTCTTTATAGGGAATAATACATAGGAGGCAAAGGCAGTTTTAAAAAATGACAGCTTCAAAATAATCCTCAATAGTGGAAGATCCTTTGTGAAATCTATACTTGTCCCTGGAAACTAACCAGGATGAGGCCTAATAGGCACCCGTCCTCCATTTTATAGAAGGTGATGGGAGAGCTTAAGCAGATAACCATTGGTGGTTTGTGTATTTGAGATATGATTGCAGGTTAGTGTGTTCTATTTCAAAGCAGTGAGAAAAAAATAACAAAGCATTTACTTAACGTTTCTTTACATTTGACATTTCTGATTGTAGGAGAGGGGCCCAACGCCAGCTAAGCACTTTGCCTTTTAAAAAGATTAATTGCAACAGGGTACGGGCACCTTCAAGCCTGCTTCCATCTGCTCTTTGCACCCTCATTCCTCAGTTTCATGCTAAAAACCACAGGGGTAGCAATCCTGGGATCGGAAGCCTCAGCCAACACCAGGCCGGCCCCAAGCAGCTCTGCATGGACCCCGGTGTCGGGGCCTTGTTTTGATCAATCTGTGCCTCTCACAGGGTGTTACTAGGTTAGAACTGAGAAGAGTGTCCAGTTGTCCCAGCTCATCAGTGTGATTCTGTCCCTCTTTCTATATTGTCAGTTGTTTTCATGCAAAATGAGCTCCATATATAAACTATATTCGGGCCACATTAAAAAATAAATTTTGAATGCTGTCACTTTTTCCATTTCCCACAGAGTCTCTGCTCTCTGATCTGTGCTTCTTTCATAGTCCATATGCTTTGGAGTGCTTGCTCCCCTTTCTTGTCACTCTCTCAGGGGCCTAAACCTAAACTGAAACCAGTACCAAGAATCTTTTTTATTGTTACATCTTTGAGCAGAAACGTTTTGATCCCATAGCATGTGTTAACCATTATGGGATATGGAAAGAGCGTAAAACTTACTCCCTGCCCATGAAGACTGAGATGTATTCGAAAGACAAGACTTCAAGTCATGACCATATTAATGAGCAAAGTATAGTGTATCAAGATGATACATTTATGTAATAAAATGAATTTTAAAAGAATAGTAAGGTGCCATTGGCAAGACAAAGGCAATCAGAACAAAAGAACTCAGTAAGGGGGAAACGAGGGCTGTCAGGGAAAGGTTGTTATGAAGCAGCCCGAAGGGATGAGGAAGGGGGCATTTTGGATTTTGGAGCCTGATAATTGGAAGCTTGGCTTTCGAGGAGCTGAGTCCTTTGAGAGGATGAGCATGGAATGGAGAGGAGAGGTTCCAGTCCTGAGAGGCAGGGTTAGGGAAAGGTGAAGGAAATTAAGGAGGACAGAGAGATTGAGGCATAGTCATGAGGCCATGGAAGATGGGGGCTGAGGCAGGGGTGGGGAATGGTGGATTCAAAGTGAGTCAGTTTGATTTAATGTAATTTAAAATTGACAACTGATACCTTAAGTAAAGCAGTGTCGATTAAAAGCCATGTTTCAAGGGTTTAGGGAGAGACATAGGTGAGGAAATTAAGGACGTGCTTACAGACTACTTACTGGGATTTCTGATTTTTGGTGTGGAGCTTTCCTGTGGTGAGAATTTAGGGAGAGTTGGCCCAATAAATTGGAAGTCAGGAGACCTGGAGTTAACGCAGCTTTGCCATTGAATTAGCCACATTCCTTTAGACACGTTGTGTGTGTCACTGTGATTCCTTACGTACTGTAGATGTAATATGCTGTGTTGTGTTTGTTACTGTGTCATGTTTCCTGTCATCATTTGTCGTGAGCTGAAATGACAGGGACTGTCCAGGTTTCTCATAGAAGAAGGCACAGTCACTGCACAGAGGGCTGTCCAGCAAATGAGTGCAGACGAATTACTGAAAGACCTTTCTCCCTCGTGTGCAGCCGTGGACAGGGTAAAGAGGCCGTCCCCAGAGTCCCAGAGCAGCAACCTCTGGGTCATTGTGGGCGTGGTCATTCCAGTGCTGGTGGTGATGGTGATCGTCGTCATCCTCTACTGGAAACTCTGCCGCACGGACAAGTTGGACTTTCAGCCTGACACGGTGGCCAACATTCAGCAGCGTCAGAAGGTAAAGGGCAACCCCCCCAGTGTTCACATAGCAGTCTGTGGGCTGGGATAGGGCCAGGTCAGGCTCTTGATACTGAAAGATGGGGAGAGAGCTGGTAAGGAAATCTTCGGGCTTTAAGGGTGGTGTCCATTTGCCTTCACGTTTGCTTACTGAAACCCCAGTTCTTCTGTGGTATTAGACATATGCCAAGAAGATGAAGCTGATAAAGGCTTAGCAATGCCAGGCTTAGCTCTGAGTTCCACTGTAGTTTTATTTTTGAGATGATCAGTTAGAAGATCCCCTCCATTCTGTGTATGAACTCTGATCTATTTTAACCCTGGATATCTTCAGAGAACAGGAGCCAAGGGAGGTTTTCTCAGATCTGTGTATCTATCTCTTTCATACCCAGCTCCACTGGACGGCTCCTTCATTTTCCATCCACCATATTGCAAGCCCACTTATCCACCTTGATCAAGACCACTTAATTGTTAAAAATGGTAGTACATGCCTTAAACATTTTGACTTAAAATATATGAATGGGTCTTTATTTGCCAATCTTTTGACATACTCCAAGTCTTTCTATTAATTTTTTATGTTTTGGAGTGTTGAATTCTATGTGGTCTGTCTTGTAAGAAACAACACTCATAATGCATCAACTGCAGTTTCCAGTTTGGGTTTCTTTAGAGAAGGGCAAACCAACCTGAGCGCAGAATTCTCTAGATTTTTTCAGTACTCTCCTGTCCCGCCCTACTCTGCAATCTTTTAGAGTTAATTCACCTACACCTAATTTTACAGCAGTTTTTTTAAGCAGCTCCTTTTCCGTGCCTTTCCAGAGCATTCAATTTAGTTTTTATAGTAATAGCAATTCTCTTCTCCCACTTAGGTTTCAACAGTTTCTGCAATATTTAATTGTCACATAAAAGTTGCAAAGAAATTGGCTCTTGGTCACTATCTACCTCACCTGCCGTGAGCAAAAACATGCCAAGTACTAGAGAAGAACTCACTGGCTGCAGACATTTAGCACAGCATGCAGATCAGCCATTACCAAGCGCATGGAAAGTGGTCATCAGTCTACTATATTTACTAACATGTACCCTCTGGGGGTCTCTCAGATTTAGAGGGCTCAACTCGAAAAATTTGATAGGAAAAAGCAAGTCGCAAAAGAACAAAAAATAAAGGCTTGCCCCATTAACCTTTTAATTTTAGTCTGATTTTATGGGTATAAAAAATTCTGCACATTACAAACCCAGACGTGCTGAATGAAAAAAATAAGTAGTGTTTTTTATTTATTTTACTTTTGTGAAAGTAAACGAAGAGTATTCTTTGTCTTATGAATTAACTGAGATATGCGGAATCTTGATTAAATTGCCAGCTTTTGGTTATCAAGAATATTGGAAGCATTTTATACATTAAGATTATGTTTATTACCTATCTTCATTTATTATTTCCATAATTTGCTAAGGATATCTTGTTGTTAGACTAGTGAATGGCATGGGAAAAACCTGGAAAAAAGTGCTTGATATCCTAAATGATTCATAGTGTGAATTTCATTGTAATGAGATCCACAATAGGTTTGGAAATGTTTTTGTTTTGGAGAAAGACTGTTGTTACAGGGAGATTAAGTCAGTATAGACAGTTCTGCATTTAGGTCTTTTTTGTTCCATACTTCCTAACATGAGCAGTCCCACTGGAAGCCTATCCATTATCTGTTCCTTCTATACACTATCAGAGGACAGCATCTCATGAGTTCAAAGCAGGATGTTCCCCAAGCTTTCTCTTTCTGCCACTTTTACTTCTGAAATATTTTCACGTCCCAGATGTTGCTATAAATCAAATGGACAGAGTTTCAATAGAACTTCCAGCCTTAGGAGTTGCTCTTTTTCTATAAGTGCTGCAAGGATTTTTGCATACATTTTACATCATATTTACAGGGAACGTCTGCGTGGAGGGTTCCCTGAGACCGAGTGTCTTCTGACACTGTCAGGAGGGGAAAACCTCAACGATGGTTCAGAAGCATGGTCTTTGTTTTGCTGGCATAGGAACCCACCGTATAGATGTTGATAATAGGAAAAGAATGATCTCCTTTTAGTTTAAAAGCAAATATAAGCGTTTCTTATAAGAGTATCTGGCAATAACAACAGGCCTCTAGCCCCTTCCTTTGGGCAGTTTGAAAAGATGCTATTTTCCCCCATGACTGTAAAAGTTCTTTCTCCTCCTTGTGTGGCTTTCTGTTTTCTCTCTCTCCATTCTGGTCACCCCGCCCCCTGACGCTGCCTCTCCACTACTCTCAGAAATCTTTTAGCAAATCCCAGAGCTACAAACATCTGGAAACAATAAATCTGCTGACCAAAAATCCACACCCCCTTCCCCTTGTAACGAGAAGGAAACCTCTTCAGATTGTCTGGGAGTAGATTAGTTTTGAAATATGATAAGAGGGGGAGGCCATCCTGTCACATTTTGAGGCAGGGTCCTTTTTTATTTCTAATAATAAAGAATAAAAAAAAACAACCCCAACCCGTGTCTTTCTTTTATCTATGTTCTCTTTAATCTGTAGCCCAAAGTCATCACTTGTGACTGCTTCCAAAAAAACTCCAGCTTGGATCCGCCTCACCCTGTTGAGCTTCTATTTAAAGATATGAATGGCATTGGCTAGATGCTGCTGGTCCCATGGAAACTTGTTCCGTCTGACAGGGACAGTCCACACCCCGTTGTTGGCGTAGGACCATAGTTCCTGGCCGGCTAGCACTGCGGGCAACCAGATGGAGCGGCCTTAGACACTGCACTTTCATTCATCAAACACTGAGTATTTGCCTTCAGCCAAGCAGTCCAGGCTGGGTTACAAGCACAGATAAGAGGCTGTCCCTGCCTTTGAAGGCTTTAGCGAGGGAGAAGGACAAGCGATCCAAAGGCTGACATGCAGCAGGCTGAGGCTATTTAGGGTGCCATGGGAGCACAGAGGAGGGGAAGCCACCTCATTCTAGGTGGTGGCCTGCCTCTGCCTTCCGAGAGGAGGTGATGCTGGGGCTGAAGCTCAGAGGTTGAGGAGAGGAAGTGTGCCTAGGTGGGGGGAATGGCCCATAGCTCAGGAAGGATGGAGTAAAGGTTGTATGGAAGGGTGCAGCCAAAATGGAGGCAATGGAGGTGGGCGAGAGCCAGGCTCTGAGGGGTTTGTGGGACATAGAAGGGTTGGAAGTGATGCTGCAGGCAGTGGGGAACCACGGAAGGATTTCAGCAGGGAGAGCAGCTTGAACATATTTACATTTGCTACCATCACTTCGGGAGGCACTGTGGACAATGGATTGGAGAGAAGCTCCAGGAGCATTTCTTCCATCTCAGTCAAATTCAGCTCACTCCCTGCCCCTGCAGTTGCCCTTTGATTCTCCGCAAGGATCCTACTAACACCTAGTGCGTAGGTGGTTCCAGTTCATCTGTAGTCAGCTGACCGGGACTTGCTGTGGCCTGAGGGCTGGAGAATCTTATAGTTCTGCTCTCCCAACCTCCAAGACTTGAGGGTTACCACAGGCCCTGTGCTGGGCCGTGGCAGAGACACACAGATGGCAATAACTTCACTTTGTCTTCACTTTCTAAATGAAAACAGCATGGTGGGTGTGATTTTTTTTCCGCAGATCACATCCATCAAATGGTAAATGCTTACAATGGCACTCTTCGTGATGGCCAATTTTTATTCAAACACTTTTGGGATTTGCTCTGTGGTTTCAATTGTCATCTTAACTGCTCCTTCTCAGGGGTTCAGGCTAACACGGGTACTGGAGACTTCACTCCGCCTTATTCCATCCGGTCGGATTATATTTATGGCTCACATGTTTTAAAATTCATCAGGCGTCTCTCGTGTTACTTGGCTGACCTGCTGCACCAGTCGTCCCTGATGTGTCGGCGATGTGTTCCGGTGGGGCACAGACAATGGGGCCTGTCCCCTCTGTGATATATTAGAGAAAGAAGGAACAAAAGAGCCATCCTTCTTCAGAAATAGCTGGGTTCTAATATGAATATTGAAGGCTCTAATTAATCGTGACTCTTCTTTTATAAAGTACTGATTGAAGCTTATTCTGCATGTGGAAGCTGGAGAGACAATACAGCCAGACTTACTCTAGAGTTTTTTTTTTAAAACATGGAAAAACTAGAGAAAGTGTTCCAGAAAGTAGGGATGAAACAAAAGGAGCTAATTCTATAAGGGAGGCACTGTTTCTTATAATTTTTTCCTTCTGCGTGTAGATGGCTTTTGTTTTGTGCATAAGCACGAATTAAATTGCCAAATTTCTATTGTTATGGAAGGTGGTGACTCATCCAGCCTGTGAGAAATGCAAGGAAATGATAGATTTAAAGATGTTAGTTGGAATCAACAATAAACAACAAGGCTTCAAGGCTATAACGGATGTATATTTCATTTATGACATATATCCCTTTCTTGGTTCCCCACAAAATCCAGCAAGGTTGGTGTTTCAACTGACATTTTTGAAATTCATTCAGTCATCAAATATTTATTGAGGGTCTACCATGTGTCACATCCTGTTGCTGAATTACAAAATTTTGTATCTAAATTATATCTATAGCTTTATCTGATGCCTGACAGCTCCTGGCTATTTATATTAACTGCTTGGTGTTTTATCAACTAACAGCAATAATAACGCTGTCAATCTCATTTGCATGGTACTTTCGCATTTATGAAGCATTTTGACATATACTTCTGTTTGTTTCTTGCATGAGCCCTGAGAGTGTGTCAGGGAAGGACATTTAGTTCATAGACTTGGGGGGACACATCAGAGAGGCAGCGTCGTGTGTATTTTTCCCTTATTCTCTTTGGAGACCTTTGCTTAGAAGAGGCAATCTGTGGCTTTCCCTTCAATTTTGACAAAGCAAGCCATCCATTAGAGACATTTACTTTCTTACTGGGAAATATACTAGAAAGGATTTTACCAAGATTTACCAAAGGATGTTGATGGTGATGGTTAAAGAACTGTTGAGGCTATCTGTTAGTCTTTTGTTTAGAAACACCTTGTTTATGGGGCTGAAATGAGGTGCCGCTGGGGTGAAAGCGGCCTCCTGGGGGAGAGGTGCCCCTCTCTTCTGTAAAGCGGGAGAAGGACCCTTATGAAAGGAGGTGGGGAAGGGGAAGCAGCATGGTGCCTACACCACAGGCTTGCTCTCAGGAAAATCCCTTTTAGGTAAGAGCCTATACAGAGGTCGTCCATCTGGAATGTGATTCCCATGAAAGGGCTGCATGCCCCTAGGAAAGGATACAGCCCAGGGATTCAGGGAGCCCAGCTGAGGATCACTGTGCTAATCCACCGTCTCAGGGATGAGGAAATAGACTTTCCAGGCTGGTTGGGGGATGGGGGAGCCATGGAGCAGCAGGTTTGGGTTCATTGTTTGCGAAACAACATTCCTGAGCCAAGGGGCAGGTGCCACTCACAAAATGAGGTGGAGTAGCCTGCTCCTGTAACACGATATCATTAATTTAGGAAATACAGGCACCCCAGTCTATGCCTTTTGTTTCCAAGCAATGTCTTTGTAAACTATATTTACAGAAAGTTTTATCCCCCTCTGGTGGCATAAATCATTATTACAGACTACTTTCCTTCTACCCATTGATCCTAGATTTTTAGCACTCAAAAGACCTTAGAGATCACAAATCTAAGCCACTGGTGGTGTCGTTCATCTGCGCATAAAGTTAGCACAAATACGACGAAAGCTTTTGCTTCCACACATACGGTGTCATCTAGAATAGCTCCTTAGATGGGCTTGGCCTTTGTCGTTTGGATAGGGCCATGTATGGGTGTGGAACACAGCCTGGCCAGGGGGGCTTGAATGTGCATGTGGCTTTCCTTCTGAGGAGACCCTTGGGACAACTATTTATATGCAGTTTATTTTCCTATACTCTGCAGGCTCGAATTACGCAAACTTAATACCCAGCCCTGGCACTTTCAGTGTCCTCAAAAATGTCATAAAAAGTGGTGCCCGGCCTTTATTGCCCTTGTTTCTATATACCTTTCTTGTCTAGCACAGGCCTCGAGGCTGAGGCCTGGACTCTGGGGTCTTGGTTGTGGGTTTGGCGTTGGTACTGCGTATCCCTGGGTAGGACTCCTGCATGTGCCAGTGTGAGAGGTGGACTTTTTTGAGACTCCTTTCTCCTTCAGCTTTGGGTTCCCATTACTTCTCTTGGCCACTCCCTTCTAGAATTTCTTCATTCCCTTGACTTCTGTTACATTAAACTTTCCAGATTCTTCTGTTTCTTTGAAGTCACCTTTTATTTCTTCCTTACTTCTTTTCCTCCTTTTAGGCCCAAATTGGCAAATGTTCTCCAACATTTTATCCATAGAATATGTTTTCATCTTGAAAAATCTCACCTCCCCTACATGTCACCTTCTGTACAGATGCTCTCAAAGTCAATCTCCAGCCTGAAGTTCCCCCAGGCTGTGGTCCGCCATATCCAGCTACACCGAGCTACTTTCCTTTGGCGCTTTTTCTGCCATCTCAAACCAAGCATGAATGAAGCGAAACCTGTCTTTTTTTTCTCCTCAAGTCTTCATTCCTTCATGACTCACCTCTTTCCCTCCATGTCACTTCCACTGTTCACGATGCCCTGCCTGTAACTTCAAGTCATCACTGGCTTCTTTCTCTCCTTTGCCTCTCACATCTGTTCGGCTTCCAGGTCCTTCTGCCTGGTCTCCAGAACTGTTTATTCCACCCCATTTTCTTTGCTAAGATTTTGGGCTCAGGATTTCATCATTTCATGTACATGGTATTGTTGGGCCTTCTAACTAGTCCCTTTGGCTCCTGTCTGCTTGGATTTTAGAAACCTGCCTCTTGAGAGGGGTTTAGTGGTTTTCTGCTCTAGAAGCTGGCGCTTAGAGTCATCCACAGACGGGCCAGCCTTCTCTCCCCTACAGTCTGACCCTTGTAGTGCAGCAAATGTGATCAAGCGTTCTCTGGTCCCTGACATGATCTAGAACACACTCTGTGTAGCCACCTCTTTTTATTTCCAAGATCTGCCTGTCCTCCAAGTCCTGGCACGAGGACTCTATACAGAATGTCTCGCCCGTGCTGCCCTCTCTGGAATTGGCAGGTCAGGCATTGTCTGGTGATGTCTCTTGTACCATGGTGTAGTTACTTAATCTTCGTAGTCTTCTTTAATCTTTCACAAGTATCCGTCTTTTCTGCAAACTCTAGATATAAACAGCACCTCACGTACAATAGATGTTTCAGAGAAGCTCATTGAGTTAGATTGGTGGAATTGCAAGCACAATCTTGAGTCAGAAGTTGGCGCTCCCTTGCCAGCCCTCACAATCTCTTTTTACAGCCCTCAGATAGCAGCTTGACTGTCTCACCTGTGTGTGTCTGTGTTGGTTTTAGTTGCAGATCCCTAGCGTCAAGGGCTTCGATTTTGCTAAGCAGCATCTGGGTCAGCACAATAAAGATGACATCTTGATTATTCATGAGCCAGCACCACTGCCAGGCCCTGTGAAGGACCACACCACGCCCTCTGAAAACGGAGATGTGCCGAGCCCCAAGGCGAAGATCCCGGCCAAGAACGTCCGTCACAGAGGAAGGTTCTTATTGGGCTTTCTGTATTGTTCTCGATCGCAGAGCATGTTTCTGTTTTCAGTTTGTCAATTTCCAGTATCAGAAAGGCTGACGGTGAGTATTGCCCGAGTCTGCAGCCCAGGAGACTGACGACGGCTTGCCCAGTGTTAACGAACCTGAGGGCTCTTTATCCACTCTAATGGACTACCAAAGGAGGCTGATGCTTTCCTTCCCCAAAGTGTTCAGAATTAGGAATCACTGTCTATCATGGTTTGGTGGTCCCCCTGCGACTTGATGAGGGCTTGACCAGCTCGTGTGTGTCTATTCTGGGGTGAGCAGGCTAGGCCCTCTGCGGAGGATATCAGAAATAGTGTATGAAAAACGCATGGCACTTGATACCTCCTCAGCCAGCATTGGCTTTGCCCTTGCCTGTTATGCCAGTGGCTGGCTATGACGTCATTGCTCCCTCTGCAGGTGACCTTCATCACATCCTTCTTTGCTTGGTTTTTCTCCAGCTGCCAGTGTTGCACCCTTGTTAGCATGTTTGCATGGACTCTTCACGCCTCCTCCCTGCCCAGCTCCCCATATCCAGTTTATTTCCATTCCTCCCATCAAAGTTGAGCACACGGAGAACTGCTCGTTAACACACTGCCTGGAAGTCCCCGTCACCCTCTGATCCTGAGACAGGCTGTGGCCGTGTTAAAGAAGACCAAATTCAGAGTCAGGTTTCGTGAAGCTGACTTTAGATCATAGCATGATCACGCGTTTGCTATGGAAGCCTCAAATCATCAGCCTTCCTTTGAGCTTTGGAACTCCAAATCCTGATTTTCTGCTAAGAGGAAAAAAGTGTGATTATACCAACATTCGAAATGAGGTCATAATTTCTGACTTATCAGAAAACCTACCCCGGGGGTTCTGGCCTACTTTTAAGAATTTAATACATGTTAGAATGTGATCTTTACTAAAGAAAATGAATTATGTAGAGAGATGTTATTTGCTTAATTATCTTGCAGGCTAAGAATAAATCAAATCATTAAAGATTATTGAATATCCTGGTACAATTTTGCAAAGTATTTTTTTCTCCCATGGTCGTCTCATCCTAAACATTTAGTCACAACATCTCAATGGTCTGCACCGCTAATATAATATTTTAGCATCCCTCAGGGGCACCAGAATGTCTCAGCATCTCACATTGCAGTTTAAGCCAGGGAGTGCAAAGAAGAGGGGAGCTAAGTGGCTAGAGATTTTCACTAGCCTGGTGCCCCCAGGGGTCTGTGATACCCTTGCTTTTTGTATATAGAGTCAAATCTCAGTGGTGATCATTGCCTTTGTGTTGTAAGTGTAGGCTTCTTGCAAAGATCTGGAGTTATATGGGGTGACTGCAGAACTACTCTGGCTTCCTAGTGATGCAGACCCAGTTAACCCAGAACCCCAGATCCTCTGATCCCACCCATGGCAGACCCACACTGCTGGTCCAGCCCTGGTAGCTGAGGCACCATCCTCCAGCCTGGCACTTACTTTCCTAGCATTTGTTGAAATGCAGCCTGCTGACCCAGTTTGTAAGTCATGTTATGCTGTCTTTAAGAGGTAACTAGGTGCTATATATTAATATTAGGTCCTTGAAGATGCCATGCCACAAAATAATTTTTTGGATTGTTTGATTTCTACCAGTTTTGCCTGGAGGCCTGACTTCCACATCCAAATTAATGTGACCTTTCCCCCCATCCTTTCTTTCTTTTTCCTAACGTTTGCATTTGTTTTGTGTCTGCAGAGTTTCTCCCTCAGATGCCGACTCTACAGTGAGCGAAGAGTCCAGCGATAGGGACGCAGGAGACAAGACGCCAGGAGTGGTGAACGACGGCAAGTCCCACAGAGCCCCACAGAGTGGTCTGTGACTCTTCTCGTTTTCCACGTTAAAACCTTAATTACAAGGTTCCAGTAGGCTAGGGTTTTATACTACAAATGCTGAACCTTTTTTCGTTCTCTTTTTTTTTTTTTTTTTGGTGAGGAAGATTGGCCCTGAGCTAATATCTGTTGCCAATCTTCCTCTTTTGGCTTGAGGAAAATTGTTGCTGAGCTAACATACTTTTGCATGTGGGATGCCACCACAGCATGGCTTAATGAGCAATGTGTAGGTCTGCACTCAGAATCTGAACCTGCAAACCCCAGGCCACCATAGTGGAGCAGGCAAACTTAACCACTACACCACCAGGCCAGCCCCAAATGCTGAACCTTTTAAAAAAAATCTGTGCAGTGGAATATTCTTCATTCATATGGTGAATTTCTCAGCATTGGTTGTCACCATCTGACATTGTATTGGTGCCTGCACTGAGGCAGAGGACCTGCTAGAGGTTAGGGATTCACCAAGGTATGTTTTGAGGTTAATAGTCACATTTCATTCTAGTTCAGAGTCTTAAGGATTTTCCTCCCTGAAGGACAAGGAAGAATGGCACTAAAACCAGAGTCCCAAAAACTGCTCCCAGGATTCAGTGACCTTCTTAGGATCCAATGCAAGTGTTGCACAGCTGTCACTGTCAGAAAGCTGTTTGTTTATCATAGGTCCGAGCGTACTATATTTGGTTCTGTTCCTAGCTCCTCCTTCCATTGGGAGTTCTATGTGATCTGATGGTTTAGCAGATTTGCATTTGGAGTCAGAGGCAGCGCTTCTTAGGGCAGGTCCGAGATGCACTTCACTCCCATCCGAAGGGTCTAACCATGAGGCTCATGTCCTGTAATGAAACAAAGCCCACGGGTCTTACGGACTTGGGAGCATTTTTTGGCATGATGACAAAGTAGTTAGGTTTTAGCTTAATAGATTCTGTTACATAAATGTGCTACTACGGCTGTTGTATTCGCTGGAGTTTTATTCAGGTTTCAGGATTGTGTTTTAGTAATGCAAAGGAAACTGGAATGCCTCAGGATGTTATCTTTAATAGTAATTTTTGTACTCACATTTTTGGTCACAGATTTCTCTGTATGAAAGTGCAGTACAGAGTGAACTGTATTCTATAAATGAACAGATTCTGGATGAAGCCAGAGGCCTCTTCTGTTGCTGTCACGCTGGTGACCTCGCAGGTCCCTTAGCCTTTGGGGTTCCTGTGAGACTAAACGAGCTGATATTTGAGATTCCTTCCAGTTGTTTCATTTTTGATGTTAAAGAAATACCCCTAAGAAGAAGGGAAGAGTTTTTTCTTTGGATCCAATTTCACAGAATCTTAAAAATTACTTAACACCACGGTAACAGGGGCACTGTTTCAGATAGATAGGAATAAAGTCTAATTTTGATCCTGGGAAAGAAATATTTGGAGAAAAAAAAGTCAGCTCTGGAGTTTCTCAATTTCTCTTCATTGCTTATCTGAGAAAACCTTGCTTTTAGTTCCTGCTTTTAATTCCTTACTGAAAGTATTGCAACCAGAATATTCTATATTCTATATAAAAAATGAAATATCACTTTCAATATGTATTCAAAGTTACAGTAGTAAGCATGTCAGCTTTGGGACTGGGAGTTGTCCATGGAAGGAGACAAGTGGACTAGATGTCCCGGTGAGTGAGTACTAGGAGCTCAGTGACTGCTATTATGAAGAGACACCAGAATCTGTACATTATCTTCGTGTTTTAGAGAGATGATCTTCTCCCTACAATTATCAATTCACTTATAAAATTTTGTTTACTTGTTTAAAACTTGGATGCTGCCATAAAGGCATTTTATTACTAGCATAGAATTAATTTAGTAAAATACCCTCTAAAAACGATTCTGAGTTCTTAATCATAGCTTTTGAATTATTTTGTAATTCATGTAGAAATCCTTCTCTTGTTGCAAGTCATGATGAAATGCAAATTAATGGAGCAGGAGGGTGCTTGAGAACCACTCTGGGACCCTCCTCCATCTCGCCCTGGGCCCAGGGTCCCTCTCACCACAGTGGGTGGCACGCCTGCTGGGTCTCTAGAGATTCCTTGGCAAGGCTTTGGATGGCTGTTACAGGTCGTGTGGCATTTTCAGGACCCACCTTGCAAGGGAAGCTGAGAAAAGACCATTGTTTTGGTCAATTTGAGGCTGTGTCTTATTTCCTTTCCAGCTGACTATTTTTGAAGGTGGCTAGACCATGATGCATGACCTTTGCAACAATCCAAGGACCCTTATGAGATTATTTGCTCAAATGTCACTGTCTTCTCAGTTATTGCAGTTTTAGAATAAGTCTCGTCATAAGCACTGGTTCCCCTTAGCAAAGTTATGAAGAGAGAGATGAGGTAGGGAATAACACACCTCCCTTAAGTCAAGGTGGCTACGTTCAGTTGCTTGTTGTGCTGCCATTGCTGTGTCCAGGCATAAGTGTGGTTTTTTCTCTCTTGTTCTTTTTTTCAATTGTTTAAACTTTTTATTTTCCATTGAGGTAAGATTGGTTTATAACATTATATAGATTTCAGGTGTACATCATTATATTTCGATTTCCGTGTAGACTATATCATGTTCACCACCCAAAGACTAATTACTATCCATCACTGCACACACATGCCCGGTCACCCCTTATGCCGTCCTCCCTTCCCCCTCTCTTCTTTACCATCAGGAATAAACCACGTAGATAAGGACTGCAAAATGCTGAGTATTTTCTTTATGTTCTCCGTAGGTCGCATGTGTGTGATTTTTAAGTAATTAGAGCTTCGTTAATTTGAATTCCACAAATCCAAATTCTAGAATTTTACCCAGTCATTTACTTTTGCATGTGCTAAGGAGTTTGCAAAACAAATAACATTTTTAACGAGATTGCAGGGTAACTATTTTGACTACAAATAACATCAGAGTTTTTCAGGTAATGGTAGAGTACCCATTTATAAAGTGATTGTGATCATAAATCATAATTCTCCTCTTTTCATTAAGGCAGATTCCCCAAGGTCTCTTTAGGTGGAATTTTATACAGGTGGTTGAGGTGACTAGTCATTTAGTCATCCATTCAGCAAGTGTCTACTAAGTGCCTGTGGTGGCTTCGGTGCTGGGATAGGATGAAGAAGAGGCAGATGTGATCCCTGCCTCACAGGGTGTTAATGTGGGTCACGGGCATCGGTATTAATGCAGTTTGACTGCACTTACTGATAGATAATGGAATTAATAGTTCTTTTAAAATCTTCTATTGCTTCGGCATTTTAGTAATTCGGATTGCTCTTTCCTCTGTCATTCTTCGTTGACATTATCCTATACTGTAGTTTCTATCATTACATTTTTTTGTTTGTTTTATAATATTTGAAGAGGAGGCACTCTTCAAAAGTACTCTTCCAAAGGCCCTACTTGCCTTAAGGCAGGATTCACACAGCATTAATCTCTATGTATCCATTGTACTTTCCAGTGACTGTTATTATGCAAGTAGTTTTTTAAAAAAATTGTGCAATGCATAGCAAACAATAAAAATAACCAGTTTATATATATAAACTGAGATATATGTATATATGTGCACAGATAGATAAAACAAATAACAAACCTTTTTTCAGCCTTTTAAAAGGGCTGGACTCCAAGGCCGTATGGAAGCTTGAGGGTTTTCTCTGCATCCTTTGTTTCTCTGGTTGCAGTTGGTGAACTGTGGCGCAAGGAGCCATGACCACAGTTGGGGGGTGGGATAGGGCAGTGACAGGAGCCAGTCGCAGGCCTGCAGCTCCGTGGTACCCAGGCAAGCAGACAGCACAGAGGGAGGGGACTTTCTTCCTCTGCCACCTTTGTGCCCTGATCTTTTTACCATCTTTTTACCAGATTGGGGGAAAGCAACCTCACCTTTACGTATCAGTAGCTTAATGTGGGCTACCCTTTGTGACATCTGCTGTCACTTTATGAGTGTGGGTTAGCAAGGCTAGCCTATCTGGCACAGCTAATTATCTCCGTTTAGGCATTTTGCCTGTAATTTGAGTAGCTGCCACTGGATGTATGGTGGAGCCTGGCTGTGCTTACGTTGCACAAACAGGCTCCCTCCGGGCCCAGGGTAGGGAAAGCAAGCCCAAGAATAGCCGGAATCCAGAAACCTATGCCTCCTTGCTAAGAGAGACGGCGTTCATTCACAGAATTACATACATCATTTCTAGTCGCTTGGGATAACAAGTGGAGATAATTCAAATTGAGAGGAAATACAAAGACTGACATACCACTGATGTGCATTCCTTATGTAAAACCTCAACTACTTTTCTTCCTGCTTTGCTCAACTTTTTCTTTTTCTACACGGAGGAGAAACCTCTATATTTTTCACTTATGCTTGAAGTTTCAAACCTCATGCCTTTGTTTACAAAAAGTTTCTGCATGCCCTCATTCCTTCTCTTGGGCTGTTGGCCATTTATTTTAAAGTGGTGTTCAGAGCGTCCGGAGGTGCCTGGCTTATCAGAGGGAGGGCCTTAGTGACCTCAGTGCGTCTCACCAGCTCTGTAGAGCTCTTCCCACCTACTCAGCCCCTCCTCGCATCTCTCCGTCTTTTTATGCCTTTTTAAAATTAAAGCTTATTGGGATTATTTCTACTATAAAAGTTATACTCAGAGAAAATCCTCATTACAGAAAATACAGGAAATTGGAGAAAATCACCCATTATACCAAGATCCAGTCTCTGTTAACATTTTAAAGTGTTTCTTTTCTATCTTCTTTCTACACATTTAATTTTTTTTCTCTTTTTGCAGTTCTGATTACTTTAAAAAACTTTGTCTTGGTAAAATATACATGCCGTAAAATTTACCCATTTAACCATTTTTAAGTGTCCTCTTCATCTCTTTTTAAAGTAGGACCAAGTCCCCTGTAGGCAGCAAGTTTTTCTTCTTATGCCTCTTCAACTTAATTTTCTTTCTACGTCAGAACTGAAGCGTTCATTGTTAACCAGTACATGCCTGTCTGCAGTCCCCTCGACTTTTGTTTCTCAACAGTATAATCACCTTGGCAACTAAATTTTTATTGCTCCAAATGAGAGTAGAACTTCAGAGATGCATTACATGTTTTTTCTAAAAGTTCTGTAAATTGCTATTGACTGAGCAACTTCAGGCTCCTCCTGTCTGGAAGACTCTTTCTTACTGAAGACTCTGAAACACCTTTAGACAAAACAGGGCAATTTTTGGCACAAAGTGTCATCAGGATTTTCATTTCTTTTCTAAGGATATTTGTAATTTGTAATGAGGCTGCAGAAGACACTATTTAACCCAGACAGCTTAAGCTCAAATAGTGACATTTCAAGTCTTCTGCCATGGAGTGGGGATGTGTTTTTGAGCGGGGGCCCATCTGAGGATTCTTTAAGGATTAATCCATAATTTTGATTATTTGCGATTCTTTAGGATGACTTTATTTATTTTGGCTTTCCCCTCTGTTCCAGGGCCACCGCCCCCCAGTTCAGGGAATGAGCAGCACTCGTCAGCCTCCATCTTTGAGCACGTGGACAGGATCTCCCGCTCCTCAGAGGCCAGTCGGCGGGTCCCCAGTAAGATCCAGCTGATTGCCATGCAGCCGATCCCAGCTCCCCCAGTTCAGCACCCCATACTGGCTGACCGAGTGGCAGAAACCAACAAAATTAACAAAGAGGTATTTGTTTTTATTAAAAAGTATGTTAATAAAAAGGCTCACATTCTGATTTGGTCAGTGCTGAAAAATGAGTGAAAGTGACAGTGTCAAAAGGTTGCTAAAGGTATGAGCTGCTGACAAGTATTCTGAATTTTAAATATTATAATCAGGTTTTTTAGATCTGATACTGTTCAAGGACACTGTTAGATGCATTGGCAGATATGCAGAACAAAGACCTGAGGCTGCTATCCTTAGAAAGTCCCATTTCGGCCCATGGCTAGTATTTGGGAACTTGGGTTTCGGAAAGATTCCCGCCATTCCCAGAACAGAGTCGCTCACTGCGCCTAAACTATTAATACGAACAATATGATTTACGGTGAACATCTGCTTTCCTTCTGGGAGCCTGGAATTTTATGACATGCTAGGCAGCGGGTGCCTACGTGAGCAGCCCGTTAGAGACTCCCTGGGCACTGAGTCTCTCATAAGCTTCCCTGCTGGACAACATTTCACCCGTGTTGTCACGACTCGTTGCTGGAGGAACTAAGCACGTCCTATGGGACTCCACTGGGAGAGCGCTCCGGGAAGCTCCACCTGGGTGCCTCCAGAATTCGCCCCACGTGCTTTTCCCTTTGCTGATTCGCTCTATATCTTTTTGCTGTAATGACTGGGACTAAATGCCGGGTCCTGTGACTTCTTCTAGTGACTCATCCAGCCTGGGGTGGTCTTGGGATAAGAGGAGACTTTGTGATTCCTGATAGATCCGCTCTGGCCCCAAGGATCTAGATAATTCATAGTAAAACCCTATTCCAGTGAATCCCAGAAGAGTGAGTTAGATCTGCTTCCCTCCTAAGATTTTGGGAACCAGAATGCCAGGCTAGGTCACTGTTAACTGGAGCTTGAGAGATTTGACCTGGGCTGGACTGTCAATGGAGTGAATGCCATTTAGGACTGCACATAAGACAGCTCCATGCCTCTCAGTTTCCTGCCTCTAAGAAACCGCTGCTGCTGTTGTGAGTTCTGCCAGGTTGTAATAAGAAATTGGTACAGTTGAACCCTCCTCCCCACTTTAAAGGTGATCCTTACAGTGGATCATCCTATAGAAGTCTTACCAAGAGTTCTTATATTTCTCCTGTCCACATCTCCTTAGCTCTTTGCCAAGCACTTGACCACAGACTGTGTGCCATGGGTTCAGGATGACATGTGCTGTCCGTTCTCACCAACGCTCAGGAGCCCCAGCCCTGCATGGCCCCAGTCCTGGCCTAGACCTGTTTCCATCAGTCTCCTGTTGCGTGTGCCTCTACAGCTGCCAGGGTAGACAGCCTGGAGTGACTTCTCCATCTGGCGAAAGAAAGAAGAGAATGTGTTCACCAGGCCTGTGGCTTCATAACTTGATAGGATACATCTCCGTTTTTTTCTTTTACTATCTTTTTAAAATGTAGTATTTGATGCACACATAGGACTATAGGTAACAGATATATTGATTATAAAGCATAACAACAAAATGAAAACCCAACTTAAGAACTAGAGCATTGTCAATACTGTTACACCTACCTAAATACTTCATACATCTAAATTTAAATGTTTTATTTATTTTTGAGGAATATTAGCCCTGAGCTAACTGCTGCCAATCCTCCTCTTTTTGTTGAGGAAGATTAGCCCTGAGCTAACATCCATGCCCATCTTCCTCTACTTTATATGTGGGACGCCTATCACAGCATGGCCTGTCAAGCGGTGCCGTGTCCGCACCCGGGATCCGAACCAGCAAACCGCAGGCCGCCTAAGTGGAACGTGCACACTTAACCAGTGTGCCACCGGGCTGGCCCTAAATGTTTTCTTAGTAGGAGATTCTGCTGCAAATTCCTAGCATATCTTGGGCCTCCTGTGAGGACTCATATATTTTAAAGAACAATTAGAGCCCGACAGAGTAAGAGCGGCTTTTCTTAATTCTCCTGATGGTAAGTTGCCGAGAACCTCATGCAACCGACCCTCCTCCTTCAGGCAGTCTCAGGGTATGTGGCTTTTGGTCTACTGCAGTCTTCCTACATGGGCAGGAACGTTCCATCCTATCTTGGCCTATGAGTCCTGCTCTCTCTTCCCCATCAGATTCCCAGCGTGGTTTCCCTTCTGCCCCGCTGTCTCCATCTCACTTGATATCAAGGCCTCTGAAGCAGAGCTAGGTGCTTACAAAACAGGACACACCTTGACACAAGTGAGCTCTTCCCAGCCTGCGCTGCCCCCCAGCACAGCAGAACTGCCACGCCATCAACCCCCCAGGCAGTCATCTGCATTCCCACTGCTGGCTCTTGGCAGGCCTGGCGTGGTTGTGCCACATCTCACACCTTCCTTCCCCTCCCCTCTTGTCTTCAGATCCTACTTACTTTTCAAGACCTACTTCAGGCCTCGTAACCAGCGGTGACATGTTTCCACACCTGTGGATGCCCCTCTGTGGAGGGCAAGTCTCCTGTCAGGGAACTTGGTTGGTAATACTAGATAATTATCAGCAAACGGGTATTGTATAACATGCAAATATCTTTGAATCTATCTTAACTTAGAAATCTCTGAAGTAGTAAATTATTGAGTATGGAGAACGTTTACTCTTTTCTCAGGGCGTATTATATCCAGTTGTCAGTGCCCCTTTGTGTCTTCAGAGTTGTCACTAGCTGATTTTGCAGGTTGGAGTTATTTTTGCCCTGCTCTGGGGGCCGATACCGGGGCTTCCCCGTATCCACACCACAGAGAGTTCGGGGGTCCGGCCCGAGGGCATGGCAGGTGCTCTGTGCCCCGTGTGGGTGTGCCTGTCCCATCACACCCTTTGGGGCCTCCTGGGGCCTAGGACAGACGTCCAGGGGGCAAGGGACGTGGCAGGAAGGTGTTCCCCAAATGCTTTCAGAGCCTGGGTCCCAGGATCCTTCGAGCACGTTCCTTCGGTCTCGTCCCCTCAGATTCAGACGGCGCTGCGACACAAGTCGGAGATCGAGCACCATCGGAACAAGATCCGGCTCCGCGCCAAGCGCCGCGGCCACTACGAGTTCCCGGTGCTGGACGAGCTGTCCTCGGGCGACACGCGCGAGCGGCACCGTGTGTACCGCCGGGCGCAGATGCAGATCGACAAGATCCTGGACCCCACGGCCAGCGTGCCCTCCGTGTTCATAGAGCCCCGGAAGAGGTGGGCCCGGGCGAGCTGTCGGGTGGGGCGGGACAGGAGGGCTCGGTCGGTTTTAAGGGTAAAGGCTCTGAAAACGACTCCAAGAGGTTAATACACAGAAAGGCTGTCGGCCACCCTGATGGCTTTGTTTGTCACCTGTGTGGAGAAGGCGGCCCCTCGAGTGCCTGAGAGCATTTCCTGGGTTTGCTGTCTCCTGGAATGGGCATTCTAAAGTGGTGTCTCCTGTCCTCCTCCCACTGTGCCTCCGGCGCTTCCTGGGCCCTCCCTCTCCTCCATCCCGCTCTCACCCCCAGGATCTTCACCTCCTCTGCTTGGTCACCTACCTGGGTGTGGGTGGACAGCTCATTTCCTTTCCCTCAGCCACACTCAGTCTTGGTCTCTTGGTCTCCCAGAGCCCTGCCTTTAACCGGATACGTTTTCTGTAAACACTGGTCTCATTTGTGCCTTTCTCTGCTCAAACCCTGTTATGGCTTCTGTTCCCTGCCATATGGAACCTGTGCTCCTGTAACAGGCTGGCCTGCCTCTCCATTCGAGCTGCTTTCCACCCTACAGCAGCATAGACAGACCTGCCACTCCCTTAGCCCTGGCCTCATTGCCCCCGGGATTCATCTGCATTCCTGTTTCTGGCCCTCGGCAGCACGGTGGTGTCCACACCTCACTCTCTCCTTCCACATCCCTCTGGTGTGCAGATCCTCTGCTCTTTAAGACCTAGCTCAGGCCCTGTGCAGCCAGCGATGATGTCACCGGCTCACATGGACCTCCCCCTTTCCTGAATGTCTGTATTATTAAATACTGTCACGACTATACGTTGCCTCGTACTGTTCTCCGTTGTTCCGTGTGTGTTGATATAGTCTGCCAGGGCAGATAGGTTGTGAGCTTTCTTAGAGCAGAGACTGTGTTTTACACATTGTTTATATTCTGTGGGGTGTTTACTCCAGTGGCCAGCACATCACAGGTGCTCAGAAAATGCTTAGTGTTCAGTTGATAAGCCAGCGGCAGGCAAGTTTGTTTCCTGTGAAGCCAACCTCTCGTTTTCCTGGCAGTTCGCGGATAAAGCGTTCTCCCAAGCCACGCCGGAAACACCAGGTCAACGGCTGCCCTGGAGATGCCGAGAAGGACAGGCTGATCACCACAGACAGTGACGGCACTTACAAAAGGCCCCCTGGCGTCCACAACTCTGCCTACATTGGCTGCCCAGTGCGTAATGCTGACCCTGGCTTCTGGAATCCGGGTTGGGGTGGCTCTCTGGGAGAGGAGAATGAATAGTGGTGGCTGCTGCCTTGTGTGGTGTTGATGCCCGGTGGCTGAAGCTGCGAGGCCGGCTGGGTGGTGAGGCATGTGGGGTGAGAGGGGGAGAGGGCTGGTCCTTTGAGGGGAAACTTGAGTCATTTAAAGCAGGGGGCTGCTGGACGAGCTCTCTGGAAACCTCCTCTGTGCTTTTCCTTTCTATATGCAAGCCTTCTCCTCTCAGGCTTCAGAGTAGGCGCTTCTTGAGGTTAACTGGAAGACTGAGAGAAATGTCCAGAGGTTTTTTTTTTCCTTTCCCTGGTCAGAGGGTTGTTTGGGTTATTTGCTGATGGGAGGGATATTTAGGGTTTTGTCCCTCCCTTCTGCTCCTGGACTGCGAAGAAGGTATTCTATTTGCTTATATATATATATATTTTATTTTAATGGAAGAAAGAGCTTAATGGAATTTAAGAAATATGGAATTAAACATTTTTTTCAAACAGAAAGGATACAGAGTTGCTTGAAGTGTTGAAGGCAGACATTGATAGCATTAAGACACACACGCGCAGACCCCACTGAGAAGGGAAGAAAGCCTCCCCGAGGGACTGTGAGAAATACAGACACAAAGACACCCCAAGGTGGAGAGGGGGCGCTAGATGTGGCTGACTCAGGCAGCACCGGGATGCGCAGCGGGTGCCTGCAGCCCTGTGTCAGGGTGCAGCCCTGTCTTGTTGCACAAGTCCCCTGCCTCTTCCTGGAGGCAGACTTATACAGCTGTCCTTGTTTAGAGGGAAATTAGCAAAACACACATCTCTGGAGAAGGGGTTGGTGATGTAATGATCACTTTAGGTAGAGCCTATTCAACCAGCCATTTCTTATTTGAGTTTTATATTTTATCTCCTAAATTACACAAATAACTAACACTGACAGACACTAAACGTAATTAGCCAAACGTGCCACTGTCTCGACATTGGGGCTGAGTATAATTGAATCATGAACATCTGAGACAACCAGGCCTTTCCTTGGGAACTTACTGTATTTCTAGTGCCCTAAAGACTGACCATGCCCCTCATGACCCTCTCATGAGGATTGGAATGATTCCAGAGAGTTAGAAGGCCTACAAATTAGACTGCTTTGCTCCTCAGTAGACTGAATCCAGTCGTTTCCGAATGCTGGGAATGAATTCCTGAGTTAGAGGACCCATCGCCGGCAGTTCTTGTGCTGCTGCTGTTTTTGGACAGGCACTTGTCTGGGCGTCTGTGGGGTTTGGCTTCATCTGGGGAGGGCTCTCCCTTTGGCTCCCCAGGAGAGTCATGCAGGGATGTCCAGACCGTGCTGTGTGAAGCCAGCGACTAGAAGAAGGGGAGCGTTGCTCCGTCCCCCTTCGTTTCCCTGGCCAGCAGGGCTCCATCTCTCATGGGAATCTGCAGGAGAGCCTTTACAGTCCCTGTCCCTTCCTTTTTTCTAGTCGCCCTGAGTTCCATCATCCAATGCCATTAAGTTTTGTGTAGGGAATAGCCTGTCTTTCCCTTGCTGTCTCCATTCACCTCTATTTATGGCCCTAAATCAGGCCTCTTTCATGGTGGCCCAGACCATCCTTGTCCTCCTTGCTTTTTCTTGGCAGAAAGCACAGAGTTTCCTCCCTGAGCTGGTGGAAGGAAGTGCTTCCCTGGAGAACACCACCTCAGTTAGCTACTTCGTCTCCAGTGGCCCCATTTTTCAAAGATTCCCTAAAATGAAAGTCTTCCTCGGATGGACTGACTTTTTACTTTCTCTCCCTAAAAGTTCTGAAACACATGCTTTCAAAGATAATGCCTTTCTCAGAACTTAACCGTTTCTTAGGTCACATTTCATCTTCCAGATTATATTAGATATATGTGTTTTTGAATTATCTTGAGTTTTACACTTTTCCCCTCAAAATATCTTCTCCTCCAGAACTTTATTCTCCTAAGGTGGAAGAAATTCTTCTGGATTCCTTGTAACTAAAGTCATCATTATAATTATAGGTCTAGGCAAACTGTGGCCCTCAGGCCAATCCAGCCAGCTGCCTGTTTTGTAAATAGTGTTTTCTTGGAACACAGCCACGCCCATTCATTTGCATGTTATCTGTAGCTGCTCTTGCTAAGAACCAGGCAGTTTGAGTAGGGACATGCTGGTTTAATGATGAGATTATGTTCTGAGAAATGCATCCTTAGATGATTTCGTCATTGTGCGAACATCATAGAGTGTACTTACACAAACCTAGATGGTATAGCCTAGCGTATGCCTGGACGATGTGGTACTAATCTTATGGGAATACCGTTGTACGTGCAGTGAGTTGTTGACGGAAACGTCGTTGTGCGGCACATGACTATAGTTGCAACAGGACTGTTTGACTCACAAAGCCTGAGATATTTACTGTCTGGCCCTTTATAGAAAAAGTTTGTCAACCCCTGATATAATTTATCTTCCAAGCCAACACTTGTGAGAGTGAGGGGAGGCACTATTAATTATTGTACTGGGACACCAGGCATAAACTGAGATTGTCCTGGGCCCACCACGATGTGTGATCACTCTTATAATACCTCCAGAGGGTTGCAAAGTAGGCACCAGAATACACCATCTCTGGTGACTGAAGGTAAAAGGGTCATATCTATTTCTGAAGAATGACAGATGAACGTGTTTCTGTGCAAAGGAAACAAACATAATATAACAGAATTGTCAAACTGAGATTTGAGGTAATGGAATTCAAATTCCAACTCAGGAATCCTGGGTAAATACTAACTTTTGTAGATCACAGTTTTTCATTTTTTGTTAAGTACCATCTGTATGTGGAACACTGTGCTAGATATTGGGATATAGAAAAATGAATAAGACATCTTCTTGGCCTGCAAGTGCCTGGTAGTCTGGCCTGCAAAATGAGGAGGCAACAAGAAGAAGAAAGACGAATCCCTCATCTTGGCTCTGTGTCTCTCTGCCTTCTTGGCAGGATTCATGGTGCCGATGGAGTCCAAGGGAACCTTCCTTCCCATCTTCAGAGCGTATCTCTCTTGCTATAAAAGTTAAACCTTCTCTAAACTTATGACCACTCGGGGTGAGATTGGCAGTGGTTCTAGCTCTCAGGGACTCTCTTCAAGTGTGTCTAAGATCCTCCTCCCCATTGGAACCTCATTTGGGGTTTGCAGTTGTTTTTATGTGGCCACACCATTTGCTTCCTTGCAATGCAGCTACCTAGTCAGCCGCTGGAACCACCAGTGGGAACATCATTCTGGCTTTAGAGAGACTCTCTTGCTTACCAGTAGGATTGTTCCAGACACACTTTCCCTTTTCTCCACTGTGAACTCTTAGCTTGGTGGCGCACTACTGACCGCAGTCTTCCCTATCGGCTCTTCAAGAAAACCAAGAATGGGGGAAGGGCCTGCGTGTGGACCTTTTATCTACTTCATAAGGAAAGGAACACAGGGTCCTTCCAATGCTACGTCATAAACCAGACACCCCCTTTGGCGCCCAAACTCCTTACTTAGAAGTCTTAGATAACAGATGTCACTTACTAGAAACTTTACTGAGATATTGCAGTTTTTGAGAAACAGACTTATGGGACCAAGTGTGTAATGTATGTGGGAGTGAGACCAGCCACTCCCTGTTGTGCTGGGAAGAGCACCTGCCCATCTCAGGAGGGAGTCGCTGCTCAGCAGCAGTTGTTTCTATAGTGGAGTGAGGGCCCCTGATGCCAGAGCTTCAGATTCTTCTAAGAGAATCCGGGAATCTGAGTTTTAGGTGTTTTTTTGGTAAGGAAGATTGGCCCTGAGCTAACATCTCTTGTCAATCTTCCTCCTTTTGCTTGAGGAAGATTGTTGCTGAGCTAACATCTGTGCCAATCTTCCTCTATTTTATGTGGGATGTCACCACAGCATGGCTTGACAAGTGGTGCTAGGTCTGTGCCTGGGATCTCAAACTGCGAACCCTGGGCCGTGTAAGCGGAGCGTATGAACTTAACCAGTACACTGCCAGGCTGGCCCCCTGAGTTTTAGTTTGAAATTTTCAGATTTTAAAAATATCTATTTTTTAAAAGACTATGCTGGCCAAGCAAAACAGGTGTGTGGACTGTTGGGGGTTTGCCAGTGTGTAGAATGGCTTTCTCTCTGGAGTTAAGCAACTGCTTCCCTTGGTGTTTGACCCTGGCATGAATAAGAACTGATCATCTGTTGGACAGACCATAATCATTGGGAAGTGTTTTCCAGACAATTGGCTAAGAGTAAGGATATGTCTGTGGAATAGAGTTTTTTCTTTGTAAGAGACTCACTGATACAAACAGATATGGGATGTCTTCCTTGACCCCTTGAGTAGGGAGATCCAACCAGGTGAGCTAAACCAGGGGCCAGTAGGGGGAACTTTCTAGAAAAAGACATCCACTCTTCCTCACAGAGGCCCGGGGTCACCAGAACCTCTTCTCTTTTCCTTGTGTCAGTTGTAGTAACCGTGAGTTGGGCTTCTGGAACCACTGAGACCAGAAAGGCCTCTTCTTCCATTGGTTCCGTTTTATGCCTTACAATTTACCTGGTATATATTATGACAACATTTTGCTCATAAGGCAGTATCAGGAAATAAGATTTTTAAAAAATCTTGTTACTTATATCCCTGCCTCTTAGACAGTGGGTATAGAATATGTTTAAACCTTTCTTGATCTTTCATGTTATCCAGAGATATGTCCATTTTAAAGATGAATAATTTCTGAATAATAATTGTTACTATTTACTGTTATAAGTAGTTGTCATAGTAGGTATTAAAATTGTTTATACATACACAGTTGTCATATGGTGGTGACTTTGAACTCTTTTGGGAGTGTGTAGGGCTGTTTTTTCCCATTGATAATAGTCAATAGCCTGCTTTAGTTTTTGGTTTCTAGATTTATGGAATATAGACTCTAAGACGTCATTTCTGGTTGCTTAGGGGCTTTCCATAAAGATTGTACTTCCAGGTACTGAAAGGTGTTTCAGATAGTTGATTGAATTTTTCCAGACAAATGATTATTGAATGTTTTCACTTTGTTCTTTTTTCCGCATTCAAACGTTTTGCCCCCATGATATGGAACGCACGTTCCTCAGCAGTCATTTATAAAATTCTTATGCTAAACCTTTTCCTCAACGTCAGTGAGAATTGTTAAATTCCATTTTGGTCCTAGAGTGTTGTTTTTGGGTTGCCGTAGAAGCTCGTGTCTGATTCTTCTTTACTCTGCTGTTTCCCCACTGCAGTCCGATCCCGACCTCCCGGCAGATGTGCAGACACCGTCTTCTGCTGAGCTGGGGAGGTATCCAGGCCTGCCCTTCCCGGCCTCCCAGTATGTCCCGCCCCAGCCGTCCATTGAGGAGGCGCGCCAGACCATGCACTCTCTCCTGGATGACGCTTTTGCCCTCGTGGCCCCCAGCAGCCAGCCTGCCAACGCTGTGGCTGCAGGCCCCGGGGTCCCAGCCGGCCTGCCTGTGAACAGCACTCCTTCCCGGGAAGAGAGGCGAGCCACTCAATGGGGATCCTTCTACAGTTCAGCTCAGACAGCCAACAACCCATGCAGCGTAAGTATGAGCCTTCTGGAATTCTCTCATGCAAGATGTTGGAGTTTTGTTGCCCGACTGCTTCGCTTTCAGGATCCCGCAATATTCTGATTGCACTTGGTAAGAATCAAAGCTTGGATGATGGGTCTTGGTTTTTATTATCTTCTCCTAAGTTAATTCTCAATGTTGGAAGCATTGTTCTATGCAACTCTGATATTTTATTGGAAGTATCTTCCTGGGTTCCCTTCAATGTCATGAAGCGGAGGTGGGGTAACTGTCAAAACATATTCTCATTGATATCTCCATAGATGGTACAGTTTAGAATGTACCCAGATCATTAAGCTTCTTCTCATAAGGCCCCCTGGGACTGAGGAGGCCCTCGAGGCTGTGGGAGTGTAGGCAGCTAGTCCACGAGGAGGCAAGGACAACCATTTTCAAATATCAGGTTTCCATCTTGGGAATTGACATTTCACCATTTTGTCTGCTGTTTTGATCCTTTATTTTTTGCATATTCCGTCAGTCCTTTCAAATGTACCTTCTCAAGACATGGAAAAGAGGTAAAACTCAAGGATGTAACATTAAATATTACTTTCTGCTAATTTTAGATTAAATGATTGGACTACATCATTTGACTCTGGCAAGAAGGTAATAGGTCACAATTTAAATTGCTTCAAGAAGTGTTTACACTGGGTTCCTCTGATTTTATTCCTCAGGTTAAGGTGAAATTGGGTGATAATAAACCTATGTGAAAAGAATTTTTATCTCTGAAATTGGTTTGAACTTTCAAAGCATGCCCTTAATAATAGATTGTTTCCTTCAAGGCATGGTAGGCACGTGCCTACGGTAGAGATTACTGCTGCCCTATGGGGAAAAAGACCGTTCAATCTAGTCACTGTTGTTTTTAATATTAAAATATAGCTTATTTCAATAATATTAAACTACTTCATAATAACAACTGGTTTACAGTCTTTAAGGAAATGGATGATAACAGAACAAAACTCAGTGATAAAATGAATGTGGCTACAGCTGCTGGCTGTCCACTTTAAGCTTCTCTCCTTTGTTTATTCATTCGAATATGTTCATGGAGCACTTGCCGTGGTCTGGGTACTCTGTCAGGCATTGGGGATCCAGAGGTGCACGATGCACGGCTCCAGCTCTTGCGTTCCACTGGGGGATACATGGACAGTAGAAGCAGTAATTCCAGTACAGCGTGGTTGGTGCAATGGCAGGAGGAAGGTATGTCGGGGGAGCACCTGGTTGAGACAGGAGGTGCTCGGGAATGATTTTGTGGACAAAGTGGCATCTAAGTGGACGTCTAAAAGATAATTAGTGATTATCACTGAAAGAAGAAGAAGATTTCAGGTAGTGGAGAAGTACAGCAGAGACACAGGAATAAAAGCGTCTGGTGCAAACTTCTTCAAGACAAGATAGAGGAAAAGGTCTGGATTTACCTTCCCTCCAGGACAACTAAAATAACTGGACAAAATATATGGGTTTTCACAACAGTGGACATTAGGGAACAAAAGAGAGGGATTGCTGAGAATTGGGTTGAACCCTGCAGTCGCCCCAGCTTGCTGTCTTAAGAGATTTTCTAGCTGCAGTGCAGGGAGGGAGACCCCAGGCAGAGCTCGTGGTCTCCCTGAGTTGGGAGAATAGAGTTGGGAGTCTGGGAAGGAAAAGGCAGCTAGAATTCATAATAGACAGTGCAGGAAGGCAGAGAGATGCACAAAGAGATAAGTCTGGAGATGTGCAGAAAATCTTCATCAGAGTACTGATCAGTTTAAGTGTGTGAGGAAACTACCCAAAACTGAGGAAAAAAGCACCCCTCAAAAATAGAAGGAACTTAGGGGCCGGCCCGGTGATGCAGTGGTTAAGTTCTCATGTTCAGCTTCTCGGCAGCCCGGGGTTCACCGGTTCGGATCCCGGGTGTGGATATGGCACTGCCTGGCACGCCATGCTGTGGTAGGCATCCCACACATAAAGTAGAGGAAGATGGGCATGGATGTTAGCTCAGGGCCAGTCTTCCTCAGCAAAAAGAGGAGGACTGACAGTAGTTAGCTCAGGGCTAATCTCCTAAAAAAAAAAAAAAAGAAACATCCCCAGAGCTCACACGGTGGTGGGAATAAGTTCCTGCTGTGGACTGAATTGTGTCCCTCCCAAATTCAGAAATTGAAACCAAACCCCCATGTAACTATATTGGAGGTGGGGCCTTTAAGGAGGAGATTAGGTTAAATGAGGTCATGAGGGTGGAGCCCTGATCAGAAAGAACTGGTGCCCTTAGAAGAAGAGAAAGAGACACCAGAGCTCGCTCTCCACCATGTGAGGACACAGCAAGAAGGCTGCTGTGCACAAGGCAGGAAGAGAGGTCTCATCAAAACTGAACCCTGTTGGAAACTTGATGTTGTACTTTCCAGCCTCCAGAACTGTGAGAAAATAAAATTCTGTTGTTTAAGCCACCCAGTCTGTGTGTTTTATTATGGCAGCCTGATCTGACTAACACAGCTCCGTTCCTACCAGTCAGCGTGGAAAACCTCATAATTCATGCAGCCTTGGTTAGAGTACTCAGAAGAGTTTTGCCTTCATGGGGGGAAAGGGGTGGTGGCAGAATTACCCCCAGGTTGCAGCTGCTCTTGTTCTGACTAAAAAAGCATATAAGCAAGACCTGAACCCAAACAAAGCTCAAGAATGTTCATAAAAAACCCAAAAAGATGCAGCATCCAACAAGGGAAAACTAATATTGTCTGACATCCAGTTAAAACTAACCAGACAAGCAAAGAAGCCAGAAAATGGCACAGATGATAGAATTAGTAGACAAAGATATTAAAAGAATTATTGTAATGGAGTTCCATATGTTCAAGAGGCTAGAGGAAAGGTTGGATGTATTAATTAGAGGTATTGAAGATATTAAAGGATGCAAATCAAATTTAGACGTGAAAACTATAATGTCTGAGATGAAACATACTGGATGGGATTAATGGCATGTTAGATATTGCAGAAGAAAAGATTAGTAAGCTTGAATACATGGAAATAAAAACTATCTAACATAAAAAAAGAGAGAGACTGAAAAAATGAATAGAACTTAGGGAGCTGTGGGACAGCTTCAAGTGGACTGATATGCATGTAATTGAGGTTCTCAAAGGAGAGGAGGGAGAGTCAGAAAAAATAATTAAATATTGGCCAAAATTTTTGCAAATTTGATGGATACTGTAAATTTACGGGCTCACAAAGCCTGATGAATCCTATGCATAAGAAACATGAAGAAAACTATACCAAGAAATACCATATCAAATTGCTTAAAGCAAGTGGCAAAGATCTTAAAATTATCTAGAGAAAAAGGGTATGTTACATACAGTGAAACAAAGGTAAAGATGACAGCAGAATTTTCATTGTCCGGAAGACCATGGAACAAAGTTTTGAAGAAACAGAAAATTGTCAACCTAGCATTCTATATCCAGCAAAAATATTTTTCAAAAACTAAGGTGAAATGAAAACTTTTTCAGACATACAGGAACTGAAAGAATGCGTCACCAGCTAACCTGTATTGTAAGGAATGTTAGGGAAAGTTTTTTTTTTTAGCAGGAGTAGAGTGATACCAGATACAGATATGGAGCTGCATACATGAATGAAAAGCACTAGAAATGTAAATATGTGGGTAATTATAGCTTTTTTCTTCATTATTTAAATATTTTATAAAGATAATTGACTATTTAAAAGAAAAGTAATAATACTGTATTGTGGGGTTTATAACGTATATAGAAGTAAAATGTGTGAAAACAATAACACAAAGGCCAAGAAGGGAAAAATACAAGTGCACCATTTTAAGGTTCTTCCACCAGGTGGAATAATAGCCCTGGGAGGTGGTAGACTGTTATTCATGAAAAATGTATAATATAAACCCTAAAGCAACACTAAAAAATGTAGTTATAGCTAGTAAGCCAACAAAGGAGTCAAAATGAAATAATAATAGTCCAAAAGAAGGCAGAAAAAGAGGAAGAAGGAAAAGATGGGAAAGAACAGATGGGACAAATAGAAAATAGATACCAAGATGATGTCTATCAATGATCACATTTAATGTGCATGGTCTATACATCCCTATTAAAGGGCAGAGATTGTCAGGTTGGAGAAAAAGCAAGATCCAACTATTTGCTGCCTATGGGACTCCCACATTAAGTATAAAGGCACAAATAGATTAAAAGTATGGAGAAAGAGAGACCATGCTTACACTAATCCCTGAAGCTGGAGTGGCTTCATCAGTATGAGCCAAAATAGATCTCACAGTAAAAAAAAATTGTGAAGGACGAAGAAGATCATTTTATAATAAAGTGGTCACTTCATCAAGAAGACGTAAAATCCTGAATGTTTATGTGCCTAGTAATAGAGCTGAACATACATAAAGCAAAAACTGATAGCACTACCTGTAGAAATAAACAAATCCACGATCATAGTCAATGATTTCAACGCTCCTCTTTCAATAATTGATAGAACTAGTATACAGAAAGATAGAGAAGACTCGAAGAAGTCTTAACTAACGCTATCAGCTTGAACTAGCTGACATCTATAGAGCACTCCACTCAACAAGAACAGAAAGAATATACATTCTTTCAAGAGAACATGGAACGTTTACTAAGATAGACCATATTCTAAGCCATAAAGCTAATCTCAATAAATATAAAAAGATACATATTATATAAACAGCCCAATAAAAAATGGGAAAGGATTTGAACACAAATGTCACCAAAGAAGATATACAGATAATAAGCAGATGAATATAAACAATCATCAGATAAAGATGATCAACTAAGATACTTAGTCATTAGCAAAATGCAATAAATCATAATGAGTTATCACTACACGCCTATTAGAATGTTTAATATTCAAAACACTGACCACACCGAATATTTGTGAGGATGTGAACAGCTAGAATTCTCATAAATTCTTGGTGGGTATGTAAAATAGCTCAGCCAATTTGGAAAACAGTCTAGCAGTCTCTTAAAAAAATTAAACGTTCACCTACCGTATCACCCAGCCATTCTATTCCTAAGTATTTACCCAGGAGACATGAAGGCATATATCCATACAAAGACTTGTACATCATAGCAGCTTTATTTGTAATGGACTCAAACTGGAAACAATCCAAATGCTCATCAGCAGGTGAATATATAGACAAATTGTGGTGTAGCCATACAATGGAATACTACTCAGTAATAAAAAGGAATGAAATATTTATACATACAACAACATGGTTGAGTCTTAATTATGCTGAGGGGAAGAAGCCAGACCAAAAAAATGAAAAGTGTATACTATGTGGTTCCACTTATATACAATTCTAGAAAATGTCTAGGGATGGGGCAGGTTTGGGAAGGGATATAGGATGAAGGGATTATAAAGGGGCACCAGGAAACTTTGGGGGTGATAGATGTGTTCGTTATCTTGATTGTGGGCATGGTTTGTGAGTATAGACATATGTCAAATTTATCAAATTGTATACTTTAAATATGGCAGTTTATCGTATGTCCATTATAACTCAATAAAGCTGTTAAGATTTCCCCCCCCAAAATGTGTGTGGTGTGTTCTTAGCAATGAAATTAGTTCTGTCTGACCAATACAGAGTAGGAAGTAAAAGTGGTAAGGCATGAGGCAGGAGAGGGAAAGCAAGAAGCTGATAGGTATAGAACCTAGGTCTCATCCTGAGAGTAATGGCTGGACACTGAAGGGTTCTGAGCAGTCTAGAGGCATAACTAGGTATACCTTCTTGAGAGAGTGCTCTCATTTTAGATTGGAGAATGGTTTGTCAGAGTGCAAGACCAGAGGTAGGGAGACAATCAGGAAGATTTTACAATAATCCTGGTGAGAGATGTTCATGGCCCCAGCTAGTGTAATGCAATAAATGGATTCAAGAGGAAGAATCATGTTTAATTGCTGATGGCTCTGAGGCAGTGTAGAAGGAGAGTTTGATGATACAAGATGGGATTCAGAACACTGATGGAGGAATTATCTTTAGAAACAAGGGGATAGATTTCTTCCAATTTAATAGGAAGGAGGAAGGAAGAGTTGGGTACGGATGCAATCAAGTTTGTAGTTGGGTGGCAGGAAGTTGAGGGACCACCCATCTCATCATGGCTTCTATTCTCACAGTGAAGAAAGCAGTCGTTTATTGAGAATAAGGGAAGAAGTGTGGCAAAGCAAGAGATTAGAGGGAGAGTAGAGATTTGACATATTGTGGAGAGTGAGGGAAAACAGATTAGGGACATAGGAATAATTATTTAGCAGTGTTGAGGCCTCTGTAGAGATTGATTATCATGAAATTATAGTGGCACAAATGAAAGTTCTTTAGTTTTGTTTACTGGCATCCAAATACCTAGGTGTAGGCAAGGAGAAAACAGGTAGTTGGATTGATCCAGGACTGGAGCTTTATCAGGCAGATGTGATGGAAGGACAACTGGCAAAAGATATGCAGATTCTAGAGGATGCAGTTGAAGTGATGATGGACCATATGCTGAAAGGGAAAGTATAGGTTGGGGGTCAATTAAAGATGCTGGAGCTCTGTAGATACTTCCTCTCAAATCCTTCCACTGCATTACTCTAGTTGGAGCCACCATCATTTCTCACCAAGATTATTGCAGGAACGTCCTAATTGTCTCCTTGCCTCTGGTCTTGAGTGCAGGATGTCAGGGTGGCTGTTGACAAGTAAAATACCATTCACTGATGTTGAGCGGGCTGAAGAGCTGGGAGGCTAACACAGTAGATGCATCCTGTGGATGACAGGAGGACTTGGAATGAAGAGGAAGACCTCCGAGGAGCCTCTTAATTTAGTCTTGGGTTTTCCAAAGGGAAAGTTCCCATCTCGCTTTACGACCTGAACTTGTTCACTGCTGGCCCCTACATGTTACTTCTGTCTGCTCCCAGTGCTTGTTGAATTGTTCTGTAGAGAAATCTGTAGCCATGTTAATTCCCCCATTCCTTGTAGGGGATGTACGTATACTATTTGCGAGGAAGCCTAAATAGTTCTTGGCACTTAATAAGTTTTCATTTTCCCCCTGAAGAGCCTGTGTTCATTTTATCTTCAGATTCTGCTCTTTCATTTACTTTACGGAAACTTAGTTTTATTTCTGAATTGGTTTTCTTACTCTATTCCATATATTGGAGTTGAAGATAGCAGTTGTCTTTATGTTGGCTCATCTTTGTTTTGTGTTCCTAGTGCTTTAATTGCTTTGGCTACTTTGTTCTTTTTTCTCTGCCTGTCTGCCCTCGTTATGATTATCGTAGGTCTTTTGTCTGTGACATTAATTTGATTTTAAGTCATGTCTATTCCTTTCCTTGCTGGTTGATTTCTTAGAGTCTTAATGGCATGGTTTTGGTCCTCAAATGATTTCCACAGTCTGTGGTCTCCCGTTTCAGTTCATTCTGTTGTTTTATCATCTCGTCATTGAACTTAAAAAAAAATTGCTGTTCTTAAGTTCTTTTATAATTCAACATACTTGTAGAAATTCTGACTGTTGTATTTTCTTCCAGACGAGGTCCTTTGTCTTTTACTTACATTCATTTTTTGAAACTTGTGTGTGTGTGTTTGCTTGTTTCTTGGCTGTAAATGTTTGCAGAGTTGCCTTGCCGTTCTGATTTCCTCCGGTTCGTGGTTAAGATGGGCAACTCTTGCCTGACTTCACTTTGATTTGCTGGAGTGTGGGTACATTCACCTTTGTGGTCTTCGTATCCTCTTTGGGGCCTGTGTCACTGTTGAGGATTGCTTCCGTAGCCTGACTTCGTGGAGGAAGGGCACGGCGGGGCCTGGTGTGCTAAGTCCGGTCCTCCTTGGGACTCATTCTGCCATCTCTTTAGCAGTCGTGTTGCACTTTTCATGCTCCTAAATGCACCCCCCCCCGCCCCCCCAGGCAGAGCAAGCTGAACTCCCGAGAGCTTGTGCTCCCCTAACACCCAGCCTGATGACTTGAGAGATAGGGCAGAACTCCATGGTCCTTCCTGCTTTTCCTGACACCCTGTTGTGCTATTTAGGGGCTTCTGCTATGCAGGTTTTTCCTTGATTCTTACCCCCTCCCTTCTCCAGGAGGCCTATTTACCCTTCAGTCAACTTCTCCCCCGTTGTGTTGCCAGAATCGTTTGTTTTTTCCTTTGGCCACCACTCTTCTGAGTTTGTGGCATGATTCTGTTCCTTTCTTTACTTGTATGGTTTTTGTTGATGAATTGTAGCAGTAATTTTTGACAGATTTTTCTTATTATTTTTATTTGCTCATTGTTCATAGGTGTCGGAGATTAACAATTCTGTGATAATGCCTTAATCTCCGTCTCAACCAAGAATTCCAATGCATAGCAAGACTGTTATAAACACTGTTATTGAGTGGTTTCCTCATCGTGGACTTCTGCTGTTACCCTTATGTATTTTAATGAGAATGATAGCAATTTAATGTAGTGGAAAACCAGACTCATTGGTTGTATCTGTGCATATCTAATATAATTTCAGCATGTTTATAAATTGGTCGTAAAGGTACTGTTTGTTGCCAGGAGAAACCTGATCACCCTTTATTTGCTTCTCTGTCTCTGGCCACAGTAAAAACCATAGGAATGTGGATTTCAAGGTGCCTTCAGTTACATCATAAGCCTTTATTTACCATCTAATGATGTTTTTGCTCTTTTGTTGCCAGCATCGGGGTGTTCCTCATGCATTGGTGAGTCAGGCCACTTGATAGGTGGTATTTTTCCTTTTTGAGCGAAGTTAGCCTCCCTGGAGTAGACCTCTAAGTGGCAGGTGTGGATACCTGAGCTCAGACATTTACAAGCAGGACCATCCCATTTGACTTGCCTTTCTCACTCTGTTGGCCCGTTTTCTCCTGATTAGAAAGAAGGGATGTGTTAAAATGGGATTTTTATTGACATAGCTGATTGAAACCTTAAAATTCTATTTTGTCCCTCAAACTTTTAGACAAGTGTGACCCATTTGAAGTAAATGCCTGCCATTCTGTCTGCGACTTTTTTAAAAACCTTTTCATTGGGACATGCAGTCTCTAGAAAAAATGACTTTTTCTGACTACAATAGAGTTGAAATGCCTAGCACTACAATAATAAAACAGATAAAGAGCAGACAGCTATTTTTCACTGTTTTTCTTTTAGTTTATCTCTTATGAGACCTTCTGAAATCCTGATAGGTAAACTGCTAAGTCTTGATCTTTTTTTCTTTTATTTTGCATATGAATAGGTTTAAAAAATCCAAACTGTGCTGAAAGCACAAGGGCCACTGTGAATAATCTTTCCCCAGTCTCAGCTTTCTCTTTAATTATTTGGAAAAAGAATTGAAGCTCCTTTCCCTCCTATTTCTCCCTTCTTCAGTAATCCCCTTTGGCTTATTTTACCTCAGTGGGGGAACTCTGCAAGGTTCTAATCTCTCTCGCTCTGCCAAGGGGATGAAAGCAGAGAGGGTCAGAAGGTAAGGTAATCTGAGCACAGTTTCATATCTAATAATCCTTTTGAACTCCGTGAGGTGTAGAGAGTGTTATATCCTTCTTGGTGTATGGAAAAAAGCCCAGGAAAGCCTTGGCCAGTCTGTTTGACTCCAAAACCTCTACTTTTTTCTCTGTAAAGTAGAGATTTCTTCAAGGGGGAAAGTCTGGTTAGGGGAACCATGGGCAGTGCAGTGTAGTGGTTATTAAAGGCATGGTCTTTTGAGTCAAAAAGACTTATTAGGAGGAAATTACTTAACTTCTTTGTGAGTTGGTTTCATCTATAAACAGAGAAAGTGAGCACTTTTTAGTGTTACCGTGGGCCTGAGTTAGTGCTGGTGCAGTTCTTACCACAAAATACTAGCTCAATAAATGGCAGCTTAAAAAAAATAAAGATCTAATATTAGAGCAGGTCCAGAAGCAAGGCTGACTTGGTGACTTAACTGTGAGGTCCTAATCCTGGACAGCCAGTTGGTTCAAACTATTGGAGTTGGATGAACTTGATCCAGAGTTACTGTCCTACTAAAATATCTGATTCCAAAATAATGATTCACAGTTGTTGAAAGAAATTTTGAAATTGGAGTCCCATGTGTGTTAGGGTTAGGATATGCTGATTTCATGAGGTCTGCAACCTCGATATATGTTTCTTTAAATCTGATAATATATTGTTTTAGTCATAGAGCACTTGGTTAGCTCAGATGAGCTCAAGTAAAAAGAGATAAAGGATATGGAATCTAAGGGCAAGGGGTATGGCTGGGCCTCCTTGGAGCCAGAAAACTGTCAGAAACTGAAGGTGTTCACTTCATCTTTAAGAATCTCTCTAATTTCGAGTTGTCTTTATATCCTTTCTCTTTTTACAACATTCTACAACATGGTACAGCATTTACACAGTTTAGTTTCTTGAGTGTGTTTGAATTGCTACTGGGTACTCACCGGACCTGGTCACCATCGTGGTCCATGTTGATAGAGTCATTTGTACTAAATGTGGCACGGGGGCCTCGATGTTTAGCAGATGATACAGTTTTGTAGAGCATCAGCTGGAGGGAAGAGCAGGTGCAGAAAGCCTGTCTGTTATTCAAATTTTTATGAAAGAAAGAGAAAGGTCTAGAAATTAGTTGTTTTTCAAAGCTTCGCAACCCAGTTCCCCAAACTGAAACTTCTGACATTACTTGATGGCTGAATGCCCCAAAAGCATGCTAACTTTTTATGAGGAATAATTCTCTTGGAAGTTGATCCTATAAACCTAAATTTATAAATTTGCTGTTGCCACTTTGTAATAAGTATTGAATGTTAATCTTCGTCTTTTTTTTAATTTCTTCCAGAGATATGAAGACTATGGAATGACTCCCCCTTCAGGCCCATTGCCGAGGTAAGATTTTCAGGAGAAAACGCATTAGGACTTTCTCACATAGGCTGTTTTTATAATTTTATAAACTCATTTCTTTTAGCTGATGTGGGCAGTTGCAAAACTCTGAGTTGTGTGTTCTCTCGATCTAATTAGAAGAGGTAAAAAAAAGTTGGAATTTAAGTTCTGCTTCCAGTAGTGACAGATTAGATAATTTGCTGAGGACAACTGGAAAAGCTAGGCAAGATTTTAAAATAAAAAAATAAAACCCAGATAGCTAACAGGGCAGTGAAGTGATCTGGAGCCAAGATCCAGGTGATCTTGGAGGTGAGCCTTGCCTTTTGAGCTACTTCCTTCCAGGGGCACCTGCTGATTCAGGAGAAAGTGGCTGAGAAGCTGAGCAAAACTTTTGATAGACTCACATAGCTAAGGAATCATGAAAATGCAACATATCAAAAGTTGTGGCTACATCTAAAGCCATGTTTAGGGGACACTTTGATCCTTAAATGATTCAAAATATATTTGAAAAGAAAAATGGCTGAAAATCAGCGATCTAAGCATCCATCTCAGTTTTAAAAAGATCCAATTAAATCTAAAGGAAGTAGAAAGAAGGAAAGAATACAAATAAGAATAGAGGGGCTGGCCCATGGCTGGGTGGTTAAGTTTGCGGGCTCTACTTCTGCGGCCCAGGATTTTGCTGGTTTGGATCCTGGCTGTGGACCTAGCACTGCTCATCAAGCCATGCTGACGCGGCATCCCCCTTAGCAGAACTAGAAGGACGTACAACTAAAATATACCACTATGTACTGAGGGGCTTTGGGGAGAGGAAGAAAAAGAAAGATTGGCAACAGATGTTAGGTCAGGGCCAATAAAATAAAATCTCTAAAAAACAATAAGAAGAATAGAAATTAATGAAGTAGAAAACAAGTACCATAATAGAGAAGGTCAACAGACTAAAAGTTAGTTCTTTAAAAAAGGCTATTAAAATTGATAAACCCCAGGAGAGCTTGATCAAATATCTGTGTAACATTATGAATAAGAGGAATGCAAAAGGACATATTAATCCAGATTTTACAGAAATTAAAAAGATTTTGACAGATTTTTAAACGACAGATTAAAAAAAATTTTACAGATTTTAAGAAGATTTTATGAGCACATTTTTGTTAATAAATTTGAAGTGGAAAAATTCCTAAAAAGACAAAACATGCATAGTCATGTAACTATTAAAGAAATTAAAATCATTAAAATTCTTCCCACAAAGAAAACTCCAGGCCCAGGTGACTTCAACGGTGAATTCTCCCAGAAACACCGAAGGAAGAAAAGATGCCAATGCCATACAAACTCTTCTGAAGAACAGGAAAAGAGAGAACACTCCTCACCTCATTTAATGAGACTCACATAACCTTGATACCAAGGACAAGACAGGAAGGACAAAGACATTGCAAGAAAGGAAACATTAAGGGGAGTTTCACTCATGAACAGAGATGCAAAAAATTGGAAACTAAATATTAGCAAACGTATCCAGCCGTGTATACAAAAGGATATCTCATCACAACCAAATGGATTTATTCCATCAATGCAAGGGTGATTTAACATTTAAAAAAATCAAGCAATCTAATTCACGACTTGGAGGACAATAAAGGAAGAAAATCTTCTCATTTCAATAAATGCACATTTAATAAAATTCAACATTGATTCATGGTAAAAAAAAATCATAGCAAAGGATAGAAGTGAACTTCTCTAATCTGATAAAAGGTATCTTGGCAAATATTACTTAGTGGTGAAATGTTAAAAGCTTTCCCTCTGAGAACAGGAGCACAACAAAGATCCCTCTTGCATGACTTCTGTCAGCATTGCTCTCTGGGATCCTAGCCAGTGTAATAAGGCAAGAAAAAGAAACAAAAAGATTGAGGAGTTCAGAGAAAGAAATAATACTGTTATTATTCACAGATGATATAATTTTTTAGTAAAAAATCTTAAAATGTCCACACACAGGAGCTGGCCCCATGGCCGAGTGGTTAAGTTCGCGCGCTCTGCTGCAGGAGGCCCAGTGTTTCGTCAGTTCGAATCCTGGGCGCGGACATGGCACTGCTCATCAAACCATGCTGAGGCGGCATCCCACATGCCACAACTAAAAGGACCCACAACTAAGAATATACAACTATTTACTGGGGGGCTTTGGGGAGAAAAAGGAAAAAATAAAATCTTAAAAAAAAAAAAAAATGTCCACACGCAAATTGTTAGAGTTAAAAGAATTTAGCAAGATAGCTAAATTACAAAGTAGCTGGATGCAAGATCAATATACAAAAATCTGTTTTATCTCGATTTATGAGCAACAGACAGAAAGTAACTTTTAAAGATTCTACATAAAAGAGCATTCAAAAATATAAAATATCTCAGAATAAATCCAACCAAAGATATTCAAGTCCTCTAGAGAAAGATGTTCATGGATTGGACAACTCATTATTTTTAAAATGTTGGTTTTCCCCAAGTTGTCTACAGATTCATGGTAATCTCATGCAAAATTCCAGTAGTTTTTTATTTTTTCAAATACATGGAAACTGACAAGCTGTTTGTAAAATTTATATGGAAATGCAAAGGGCCAAGAATAGTCAAGACACTTTGAGAAAGAAGAGTATGGTGTTAGGACTATTCTAAATGTCATAAGTTACTGTTAAGTAGTTAAGGCAGTGTGGTATTACTGTAAAGCTAGACAAATAGACCAAAGGAACAGAATAGAGTGTCCACAAACAGACCCACACACGATAGGACAGATGGTTTGTCACAAAGAAGGAATTTCAGGAAGACAGAATTAATCTCAGAAATCATACTCAACTATCCTTTCAATGACCAGAAATCACACAGAAGTAGGAATGTTATCTGCTTCCTCATTTTTTTCCCCTTTCTTTTCTTTATTCGTTCTCATTTTCAGAGGGGTTTGTTTTATTTTTCCTCAACCCTCCTCCCTACCCAGGCACTGCTTTGTGGTCCAAAAGCAACAAAGGCTAAGGGAACAGGTGGAACTCAGGTGATCCAGGCAGAAGTTAACGACTGGGGACCCTGTGATCTGTTTTACTCAGTTCGGTTCAGTTTACACCTGTTATCCAGCATAATTGTTAATAACTTTCACTCTCAAAAGTGTTCTAGTTTGGATGATCAATTTTATGGTTATTCAAGTAAAAGGATTCTAGAGTATTTGGATCATGTGAACTACCTGAGCACACAATTTAGGATAAAAGGGATGCAAATGTAGGCAACGGGGGCTGATTGGGTAAAGTAGAAATAAGTAAAGGGCAAGAGCTAGTTCCTGGGTGGATGGTGCAGACAGTATGATTAGGTTAGGCACGCTCCAACATACAGATCCTGAAGAAGGAGTGTGCCTTATGTTAAGCTCTTAGATCCGGAAAGCAGGAGATGTCAGACATCTCTCTCTGACGTCAATCTGAAAGCAGTAGTTAGTTAAAGAGAGTGATATAGATAGCCTGGGTTTCAATTTATGAAATGCACTCAAGAAATAACACCATAAGATAAGGGCAAGTCAGTCTACGTTCTCATCAAACTGGTTTGATCTATTAATAACTGATTGATTGTCATCTGCAAAGAACTGTAGTTAGACTGTCGTCTCTTTTTATTCCTGACTTTTTTTAGAAGAGTGGTTCTCAAGGTGGGGCTCTCAGACCATAGAGGGTCCTTGAGACCCCTTCTGGGGGTCTGTGAGGTCAAAACTAGTTTCGTAATAATATTAAGGCGTTATTTGACTTTTTTCTTGATGTTTACACTGAGGTGCAGAAGCAATGGTGGGTGAAACTGCTGTGATTGATTCACTTAGCGTGAATCAAGGCAGTGGCACCAAAGTGTTTGAGCGCTCATCACATTCTTCAGCGCTCTGCAATCGCAGTTTTTAAAAAATGCCAGTTTTATGTTAGTATGTCCTTGATGATGTAGTGAAAATCAATTTTATTAAACCTTAAGTCTTTAATAGTCTGTGTGACAAAAGAGGAAACACGTGTAAAACACTGTGCTGAATATGGAATTTTAAAGGAAAAGCACTTGTTCAGTTTGAGTTGAAAACTGAACTGAGCTAACTGCTGGCATGTTTTTTACTTGAGCAAACAACTGGCAGACATTGTTATTCAAACTTGGGTGTTTGACAGATGCTGTTTTGAAAATGAAGGAAGTAAGCCTATCATTTCAAGAACAACTGACAGTATTTGTTGCCAATGATAAAACTGAGCTTTCAAGGGACAATTGGAATTGGAAACTTTTGTCTGCCACTGTGTACTTGGCAGCTGCCTGGTACTTAAAGACTTTTCCGATTCCGATGAGCTCGATGGTGATAGTAGTGAATGTGATTTTTGATACAATAAAATGAAATGTATCAATGTCTAGAAAGTCTGCATAACGCAGTGAACTAATATTTTCCAAATGATTGATGTCAGAAAATCATACATAGGGCCATTCAAAGTGCAAGATAGACCAGTGGATTTTAATGTGAACGGAGTATGAAAAAAAGTTCATTGATATTGTTTCAGATTCCACATTGCCACTAACCCTCAAGGAAACTTTGTTGAGTTTTGGTGTGGTATCAAAGAAGAATATTTATCTGAAATATTATTTGAATAAATATTCCTCCCTTTTCCAATTACATATTTATGTGAGGTCAGATTTTCTTCTTAAAATAACTTACAACAATGGATGGAATGCAAAATATATGAGAATCCAGATGTCTTCTATTAAGGAGTTTTGAAAAACATGTAAAACTCTTCTCCCTAATATTTTTGGGGGGAGGGTTGGAAAATATAGTTAATTTCATGAAAAATGTTGACATATAATATGTTTAATATGGTTATTTTTAAATGAATTTTTAAAATAAGTATTAAAAGTTGTTTTCACTTTTAATTTTGAATACAATAAATATCTATAGATACAATCCACATAAACAAAAGCTCTTGGGAGTCCTTAGTTTTCATGAGTGTAAAGGGCTCCTGAGACCAAAAGTTTGAGAACCACTGCCATGATGAACAGGCTCATCAGTGGTGCTTTAAAAACTGCCAGTGTCTGGCTTCTGCCTGTAGAGATTCTGTTTTAATTGGTCTGGGGTGCAGTGTGGGCACTGGGTTTTTAAAAGCTCCCCAGGTGAGGGGCCAGCCCCATGGCCAAGTGATTGGGTTCACATGCTCCGCTTCGGTGGCCCAGGGTTTCACGCGTTCGGATCCTGGGTGTGGACATGGCACCGCTCATTGGGCCGTGCTGGGGTGGCGTCCCACATGCCACAACTAGAAGGACCCACAACTAAAAATACACAACTATGTACCGAGGGGCTTTGGGGAGAAAAAGGAAAAATAAAATCTTTAAGAAAAAAAAATAAAGCTCCCAGGTGATGCTGATGTGCAACCAAGGTTGGAGAAGCACTACTTTACTCAGATTCTGGAGGTGAACCGGCCCTGGAACATCACCTGCGCCTTCTTTTGGTCTGTAAACTAAAGCATTTCTTCTTCAGTCATCTGATGGAGATTTCTCAAGCATCAGCTGTATCCAGGCGCCATTCTTAGCGCTGGAGACCTGTCAGTGAGCAAATAGAAAAAGCCACTACCCTCAGGGAGCTCAAGTTCCGGGAGAGGAGGTGGATAATAAGGCAATAATAGCTCTTCTTTTTCTGTAGGGCTGAGGGTGGACCTAATAAAATACCAGAGCCAGGGTAAAGTGTGGTCCTGATGCTGGGGTGTGCTTTGCCTTCAGACCAGGTTTTGGCCCCGGTTTGCTGCAGTCTTCGGAGCTGGTGCCTCCTGAGCCCCAGCAGCCACAGGCGTCAGCTGATGCCCCATTTGCTGCCCGAGGGATCTACTCCGAGGAGATGCCGTCAGTGGCCCGGCCTCGGCCCGTCGGTGGCACCACAGGTACATGTGGCTATTTTTCGCTAACTTCCGGCAGAGGGCATTTTAGATTTCCCAGGGTATCAGTATCCCCATGTTCAGCAGCCTCTCCCATTGGTTGAGAGCTGTGTTCCCTTGGATCCTAGTGAAGATGTAAGGCAGGGGAGATGGGAAGGGAGAGAGTGGCTGAGATGCCAAGATGGATGTCCTCTGATTTGTTCCTGAATCAGTGTCTCAAAAGCAGCCCCTTTACATGGAATTCACAGCATACCTCTTCGAGGGAAAACGTTTCTGAATTCTTACAGTAAACTGAAAGATCTATTTCTGAGCTCTTGGTATGGCATTAAAACAAGTTTTTGTTTTCAAGAAGGTACTTTTCCAGCTTGTAATAAGCAACTCTAAAAGTTGCTGGACAGTGATTGGAGGGAGATTTGGTTTTATTTGTCATTTCTGGGAGGGTACAACCACTGTTTTTTCTCCCCGAGCCTCACCTCCCTCATTTTTTCCCTTCTGCCTTTGTTAGTATCATCATCTTCCCTTTTTAAATTTTCTTGTCATTTTTAATGCCTCTATACCTGAGTCCTGCTGTCCCCTCCTGCTGTCACGTATGTGGGCAGAGTCGGCGGTGGAGGGCCTGGGGCAAGCTGGTGGTCATGTGGAACTGTTTTAGTTCCTTTTCACCCCTCTTTCAAACCCTCGTTAAAAGAACACTCTAGGCGTCATTCGTGGGTAATTGGTGCAGCTCTATACCTGATAATTCAACAGTGAAAGCTCATATGTTCTATAGTGGTTTTCTAATTCATTTTTAGACTTAAGTATTTGCACATGACTCTTCTTTCCTTTTAGTATTTAGGTTTTCCTTTAATTACCTGTTGGAATTCAAATAAAAATCTATATCAGAATATCTGCAGGTAGAAAGTTCTCAGTTTATATTCTTGAAAGAACATAGTTTAAAGTATCTAATTTCTGGAAATTTTGAAGCCAGAGAGAAAATAAATCTTGTTTCAAAAAACTTCTAGGGCTGGCCCCGTGGCCGAGTGGTTAAGTTTGTGCACTCCACTTTGGTGGCCCAGGGTTTCACCACTTCGAATCCTGGTGCAGATATGGCACTGCTCATCATGCCATGCTGAGGCAGCATCCCACATACCACAACTAGAAGGATCCACAACTAAAAATATACAACTATGTACTGGGGAGCTTTGGGGAGAAAAAGGAAAAATAAAATCTTAAAAAAAAAAACAACTTCTAAAGTATATTTAATTAGTTGTTTGAGAAACATTATGCATGATTTGGTTTACCTATAAAAGTATAATATTAGTATATTCAACATAAAGATACAGGTCTTTATTTTCAAACCACAATTGCAATTTATGGATTAAATTTCTTTTCATGATTCAATTTTGCTTTTTAGAAATAGAGCTATAACACCTGTATTTTAACAATCTAACTGCTTTTAATTTTTGTCATTTTTTGAGATGCGTGTAAAGATTAGAGAAAAGGAGGGGCCCTCAGAATTTTGTAAAGCAAAAAAGTAAGGTTCTCTGCATTGAGTGTCCTCAATTATAGCTACATTAGGAATATATTGATTTTCAGAAAATGAGTTGAGAAGAAAAGAAAAAAATACATTTGTTTTAGAGTCTCCTGGGAGTTCGCGTTAATAGTTGAATCCAGAGCAAATCCTCCTTAAGTTCAGTAGATGCCTGATGTTTATGAGGGATTTGTCCTGAGATCTTTGTAAATCCTCAAATTTTCAAATGCTGCTGTGCCTTATAATTGCTTTCCCTAATCAGTCCAACAGAAGTATAAGTGGACCAGCTAAGAGCTCCTCCGCAAACCCATAATGAGAGATGCTGCTCATAGTTGACAAGCAGCAGCAGACACGGCTGAGCTGAGATTCTCATGTGGCAGGTGGCTGGTTGCCCCACCAGTTGACCTGAGGTCCAGTCATGTACCCTAAAATTAAAAATTACTGTTTCATGTCGTAACACTTCATCTTTTGAATAGCTGATGCTATAAACGCTTTATTTGTGAATCTTGTTCAGTGTACCTAAAAGCATCTGTGTAGTTTAAGATCCTGAGCTTTGTTTCTTATACAGCTCTGGATACTCTGAGAAATCCTCACAGTTCATTGTTACCTCTCTTACTGTGTTTTATTACAAGGATTCAAAGTCACCCTTTTATTTTCCCTGTTCATTTCTTCACCCTCCTGTTTGAAGGTTTATTAAGAGACTGAAGCTTTAATAAGAGGAGCCATTGCATATTACATAATTTATTTTGCTATTTTCTAACTTTCTGGACAATATGCACTTTTATAAGTTCATCAAGGAACTAGTTTAGGCCAATTCCAAATTTGTAATTGTTGGTGGATCATTAGCCGTTTAGGCAGTTCTTATATTTTGCATTGTCTGTCAGGGAGCAAAACAAATAATGTATCCTGATGTCCTGCAGGGTTTCCCACACTTCACAGGTGCTAAGCTTTGCAGAAAGTCTTATTTCTCCTGTTAATTGTTGCTTATTTGAACCTTGTTGCATAACTCTTATGCCAAACGAAATTCAGACATACTCACTTTTAATCTAGAAGAATATAAAAATTATGTGTATGAGACATTTGAAGAGGAAGTTATTTTCTAGTAATTTTTAATGAGATTAAATTGTGTAAAAATTTGTAATGAAAAAAATTGAGACATACTAGAAGAGTTCCCCTTCTGACTATATAAAATTATCAAATATGTATATATCTAAAAATTACCAAAAGGAAAATAGTGCCTAGGGAAGATTTACAGCAGGTATGACCAAGAGGTATATTTATTGCAGAGAATGGCTCATATAAATTGATAAATGAGCAAACCTCAAAAGATAAATGTGCAAAGGACAGGAAGAAAGAATTCGCAAACGAAACGTGTTTGTGTATCATATGAAAGTAAACATGAAAAATGCCAGATTTTAAAATGATAAAGAAATGCAAATAAAAACCATGAGGAGGCACCATTTCAATCATGAGATTTGTTTTCATGATAACGTGGTGTGGTAAAATTAGCATCCACTTTCTTCTTCTGTGCCATGGGGATAATATTAGTACTTACTCCCTGTGTAGTTGAGATGATGAGAGAAGATGACAGATGTAAAGTGTTCAAAATAGTGCCTGGCTTATCATAAACTTCCAATGAATATTAGTTGTTATTATTATTGCTATTATTTATTTCCAGTGATGGCCTCAATCATTAGATGTTTAGAAAGCAGCTTTGCAATATGACTTCATGTGCCTTTGATTTGGTCATTTTACTTCTGGGAATCTAGGCTCCTCCTCCCCAAAGAAACCCAAAATATTGGAGAAAGACTACATGTGCAAAGATGTTTATCGGAGCATTCTTTATTATAGCGAACAATTGCGATCTCCCTAAATACCCAGTAAGAAGGGCATCAGTGAGTAAATTGTACTATTTAAAATGAAGAGCTCAGAAAGAGCCAGGAAAAGGGAATTTAAGATTTCCCAATTGCCTCCCATGTATATGGTACTTGACCTACTTTTATCTCCTTTAATCCTTGAAATAACACTATGAGGTAGTTTTTTTATCCCCATTTGAGAAGTGTGGCATCAAGGCTCGGCAGGAATCGTAGCCGGGTGCCCAAGGTCACGGGGCTTGGCTGTGGCTGAGCTGGAGCCCAGGCTTGTGGGTGTGATGCCCCCACTTGAATCCTGGGGGAAACCCGTGCTGTATCATTAAGTGAACAAAGCAGGAGACAAACTGTGTCTGAATTATGATTTCAACCACCATTGCGATTTTAACACAAAGCTGTGCTTTTTTTCTCTGTGCGGTTGTCTGAGTCTTTGTAGATGGTGGAGAACATTGTGCTGCGTTTCTGTTCTTTGCAAGATTTACTCAAACAATGTCTGTGGGGCAAACAGTACTGATGGTTCTAATAATTCTAAGACTGTTTTGAATCTTTGGTAACTGACAAGTCCTGCAGATTACAGTTTTTAGATGCACTTGATTAATGGAGGCTGTTAATTAGACGAGTAGGAGCAGACTTGAAGATGGAGAGGGCCACCTATCTTACCTCTGAAATCTCTGAACCACTGTAGGACCAGTCTGAGCATCACAGATGAATTTGATGATCCTAGGAGCATTTGGATATAAGGATTTCATTTCACAGTGCTTAAAGACCACTTTTTTCCTCCCTTCATCTGCAGAGTAAGGATACTGCCATATGCCAGAGGTTGATGGGGAAGAAAAATACGTTGTTTAAAGCCTAGCCTTTATAGCCGCTTGAGCTACAGCATGTCTGAGTGTAGTCGAGTGAGCTCGGAGAGCCTTCTGGCTTTGCCATCGGTACACCTCATGGAGGAGGCTGGGTGGTGGCTTTAAGATTTTAATTGTGATGTAGCTAAGTTATGGAAACAATGTGAGTATAATAAAAATGTACTTTAACATTCTGAGTTCAAATAAATTATGCTCTGCCTGTTAAGAAATAAGCATATTATAGTTTCCCCCTTTTGTGTATCTCAAAGCTGCGAGCAAGAAGGAGCCGGGTTTCAGCTGCTTTATGGCTCCAAAACCTTTCACTCCTTTCTTCGGAATAAATAAGATCGCCTGTATTTGTAACCTCTACAGAAATGAATGGAAGGGCCTCCATTATACCCTTTATTCCCTGTCCTTTAATGTCTAGCCAGGAGAATAAGAACATCTCTATCAGCCACGTTATTAAAAGGAAGTAAAAGCCCATGAACCAAGAAGCTCATGGTCTGTTTTTCTTAGGAAATGCCATTCTCTGGAAAGAGAAGTTGTGCCATGTTTGAACAATGCTCATATCCCTTGCCCCTAAGGGGGTGCAGACCTGAAGTGTCTTACTGGGCAGCCCCACTCCTCTCTAGTGTTGACGAGGCCACTCCACTGTGTTCCTTCAGGCTCCCAGATCCAGCACCTGACGCAGGTGGGAATTGCGAGCAGAATTGGAGCTCAGCCAGTGGAGATCCCAGCGAGCAGAGGTGCCCAGTACGGGGGACCAGGCTGGCCTTCGTACGGGGAGGAGGAAGCAGGGCGCAGAGAGGCCGTGAGTATCTTGTGTTTGGGTCATCACTGAGAATTCAGACACGATCACTTAATTTAGCTACTTTTGCTTTGGGGATCTCTTTTTAAAACTTATGTATGCAAAAGTTAACCTCCCTCACTTTTTTCCCCCCCGAGTGTATTTTTGCCTACAGTTTTGTTTTGTATTTGAGGAAGATTAGCCCTGAGCTAACGTCTGCTGCCACTCCTCTTTTTGCTGAGGAAGGTTGGCCCTGAGCTGACATCTGTGCTCATCTTCCTCTACTTTATATGTGGGACGCCTGCCACAGCATGGCTTGATAAGTGGTGCTAGGTCCATGCCTGGGATCTGAACCTGTGAACCCTTGGCCACCGAAGCCAAGCATGTGAACTTAACTGCTACGCCCCCGGCCAGCCCCTTTGCTTATAGTTTTTAGGTAATAAATTCCCTGTGACCCAGAATGGGAGAGTATTGCTCATTCATTCATTCTATCTTTAAGCAAATATTGATTAGGCACCTGTTAAGTTCAAGGGTTTCTTTATTGTGCCACTCTCCGTCAGACAATTTCTCCACAGTTACTACTCTCTGTTCTGGTCTTAGGGGGCCTGTTGGAGGGCTGAGTTGTTGGGTGGGAGATGGGCAGAGGAGGTCCTGGGAGCATGCCCACTGCCAGTTTGAATCTGATTTTCCTTCCTGTTCTTACATGGGAAGTACAGTAACATCTGCCATGTTTTCCAGACACACATGCTCGGCCATCAAGAGTATTCTTCTTCACCGCTGTTCCAGGTGCCAAGGACTTCAGGCAGGGAGCCCTCAGCTCCTCCCGGGAACCTCCCACACAGGGGGCTGCCAGGCGCCGGGCTGGCTTACCCTACCAGCTCCACGGAAGACCTCCAGCCCAGCCACTCCTCAGCTTCTCTCATCAAAGCGATCCGTGAGGAGCTCCTCCGGCTCTCCCAGAAACAGACCGCCGTGCAGAACTTCCACAGCTGATGGGCCTCGCCTTGCAGATTTGCCAAGTATCTGCTTCCCGTGGAAGCAAGACTAAAAGGAAATCAGCTGAATGGGTGTTTGTAAGAGGACGAGCATCTCCTGGACTAGGTGCCCACGTCAAGGAGCAAGTTGCAATTTTAGAGGATGCCATAAGTCACGTGACAGCTCATGATGCTTTTAAATAAGTTGGCAATTTTGTGACCACTTGGGTTCAATCGAAATTTACATACTTTGGGCCAAAAGCCAGCAGCACTTCACGAAAGACAAACCACAAACCTAAGCTAACAAAATTACCAAGTTCGTCTTCTTTTTAAAGGCAAAAGATGAAAATGTGTAGAGGGTCTAGGGATTCAAGGATCCAGCATTTCCGGGGGAAGATGTGATTCAGACTGGTTTGTACGATGAACCTGCTGCTTTGTTTTCTGAGAAAAGAGATTTGAAGACATTTTATTAACAGCTTGATTTCCCTCTTTTTCTCCATAGGAACTTATTTTAATAGTAATATTAACAACAAGAATACTAAGACTGTTTGGGAATTTAAAAAGCTACTAGTGAGAAACCAAATGATAGATTGTAGAGCCTGAGGATTCCAAACTGAAGCCATCATCTGCATTTTCCTTCTTCTTCTGGTGCTACAGCTCCGAGAGCCCCTTCTCGTTATGTGTGTGAAATGCAACTTTGGCTTTATCAACGGAAGAATATGTTGAAGGTTTCATTTTGTTCTAGAAAGAAAAAAAACCCTTCCCAATCAGGGGAGGAAAGCTTAGTATTTATTTGGTTATTCAAAATACATATCAAAATTTAGATTTACATTCTTCATTGTATTTGCTGTTAATTCACTGGGCACGTGCAACTGCCGATAGCATCCCGTTCAGCACGTGCCAGCATTAAGGCCAGTCCTGTAGAATGAGGCTCTCAGGAGGTCCTAACCCGTCCTTGCACTTTGCTGGTGAGTTGCTCACAAACTGTTTGAATGAAAAATCTTACATAAGCAAAACTTCTTTTTAAAACTTCCTCATACCACCGATTGTTATTCATGAATACGTTCCTAGCAATCTAATTCTCTGTGTTCGACACCTGGAGATGAGACTGTGGTTCAGTCTCTCGGTAATGAATCAAGAAATGTAAAGAGGAGCTTTGAGACTGTGAGGGAAGGAGAGAGCTGCTCCGAATTCCTCATTCTGTTGTGCGTGACGCTGCTGAGTGACTGTTAGAACCATCTGATGTACTTTGGCCCTGACAGAGGGTATCATCTCAATTGAGATTTACTCCTGAAGTAACCATTTCCCCACTTCCCAAATTAGAATAAGAAATATAACAACCAGGGCTTCTCTGTTTCCCATGAGCTAAGTGAAATTCAGGAGAAAAACAGACCTGGAGAACAGATTTCCACTATAATAATCCTCTTTTTTAAATCAACTAATACTTTTAATTAAACAATAGATAAACAGGCAGAATTTGGGGCTCTGAGTAATCAAAATCTGTGCATCTGTGCCAAATTTAAGAACCCTGAAACAGCTAAAATAGGATTCCAAAGTGTCAGCATTGGGTTCTGGAATCATGTTTCAGCGCCTCCTTAATTAAGCCGGTCATACAAACCTGTAGTTTAGGGAAAATTGGTTCTGGGAAGTTCAAATGTAGTCATTTCCTATCTGTGCCCCTCTGAAAGAGGAGTGGGCAGGAGAAGGGTCTCTCCAGGATGTTAAATAAAGGAATGAAACTCCTTTTCAGGCAGTCCTCACAGGCCCCAAAGAGCGTGGGAGAGAAGACCCTCCTCTGGGCTTGGTTCTTAGCTCTTGGTCTTGGTTTAATACCAGACTTTCCCCCAAGTGGAGGATTCTCTTTGCAATGTCCACCAGAAATATCAGGTTTCCTGAATGTTATTAAGAATTTCAACATCCCACAACTAGAAGGACCTGCAACTAAGATATACAACCATGTATGGGGGGGCGGTTTGAGGAGATAAAGCAGAAAAAAAAAAAGAATTTCAGATAGCCAAGCAGAATTTTATCTAACAGTGAATTCAGATCATGTGACAGCTAATGGAATAAATGCAGGCCCCTCTTCTTCCATTCTACTCAAGGTCTTAAGTGTTTGCACGCAGAGTGTACTAAAAAGGGTCACCTCCCTTGTATGTTGCAGAAACGGGCCTCTGTTTTAAAGGGAGCTGCGATAGCAATTTTGATGCCTTTCAAACGAGCATAAAAGGATTCTACCTGTATTGTTATTCTTAGAATTGGTACACTTTTATACCGTTTCAGGACCAAAGGTAACGTATAATAAACAACCAGTGGTGGTGAGTGGTGTGGTTTGAGCAGGCCCTTGGGTTCACCAGCACTCTTGTGTTGGCCGTGAAGCACACTCAGTTTGCACTTGTCGCTAAACACCTGCCCCGGCAGTTTTACCCATCACCGAACTCAGAACAGACTCTCTGTCCTGGGTACCACCATGCTCAGATGGGTCTTCAGACACTCAGTTAATGTGATCCACCTGAAAGAAAGGTCCTCAAGTTGGTTATCATGTAGCTTTGGAGTTCCATATATTGAAGCACTCTCAAATGAAAAATTAAATGTTATGTCTATTCTTTTTTCCTGTTTTAAAAGTTTTAGTGGTAATAACACGAGCTATAAATTTGAGTCAGAGTTTTAGAGAAGATTGGAGAAATGATCATTTGCAGAGTCTACTTTGTCACTCATTTGCTGTGTCAGGTCCCTTCTCTGAGCCTCATTCTCCCTATCAGCCAAACGAGGACAGACCTCCCTGGCCCCCTCCCAGGATTTCTCATTGTGAGAATCAGCTGTGATGGTCATGTGTGCAAACGTCCCCTGTGGAGGGAGCACAAAGCACTGTGAAATGTACAATGTTATCTGTGTGGTTCTGCTGGGATGGACAATGTGATACACTATGATCTACTGGTGAATGAGTTCACATGGAGGTAACCAGAGCAAAACTAAAGGCCCCCTGTGACTCCTCTTCCTCTCGCCTGTTTTGCTTTAAATTCACTTCCTTCACCTTTAACTTTCAAACAGCATTTATTAAACATCTTTCTGCTGCTGATTTTCTGCTGTTTCCGGCACCAAATAAGTCAACATTGAGCCCTGCCTTCTGCAATCTTAGAATCTAAGTCAGATAACACAGACGGGTATAAAAGATGGACGATACAGATAAGTACAATGGTTTAAATATCAGTAAAATGCATTGAAAGTACACAAGTGCATTAGGTATCAGAAGAAGATGTGGAAGTGGCACATTTGGAAGTGGTGGGCTCTTGGGGAGGAGTCAACTTCGGAAGCTACTTTACTGAAGACGGGGGGAGCCGCCCGGGCACAAGGCGAGATGGTGTGCGAAGAGCCAAGAGGGGGCCTGGGGAAGGATGTAGCAAGTGGGTGAAGCTGTCATTGAAAATGAATTTGATCTGCTACAATATGAGGATGAAATCCCTAACCACGCTGTTTAGGGAGTTTCAATAAAAGGAGAGGAGGAAGTGTTCCTATGAGGATATGTTTGCAGTAAGACAGCAAGAAAATGACGAGGTTGTGAAGAAAGTCTACAGAGGAAGAGATCCGGGCTGGAGGAGCGGAGGGGAGAGTCCCAAGAACCGCTGAAGGAGCAAATGTAAAGTATGGAGAGAGTGCTAAGTATTCCACCGAGGGTTACTGCTTAGAGCAGATCTCAGTGGTCAGCATTCAGCACATTAAATCCTTTGTGGAACATAGTGGGTTATAAAGAAATGTATTTGACTTCTTTACAGCTACCTACACATTTTTCTCCAAATTTTATTTCAGAGTCTGTTTTGATTTTGGTGGCACGTGGCTCTTGAGCAGCAGCCTAAGCGGGTTTTTGCCAACCAGATTTTCAGGGCATGAGGCCTGTGATGCAGAGCACAGGTGAGGGTACGCCTGAAGGCTTTGGGCTGAAACAAGGAATTCTGTGCTTTACGAGCCTCCCATTTAACTGTGTACAGGGTCAGTGTTTACTGCATTGGCACAACCTCTTCGTGCTCTAGCGACCAAGCCGATCACTCGGACGCTGATTTGCATTTGCAGTGATTCACAGGTTAATCATTAAATTTCTCTGTCCCTTTCATACTAGATTCTTAGCCATGAATGAATTTGTCAGTTGGAAGGAAAGCGGGATAAGGTTCTGGGCCGGGGGGAAGAGGGCTCTAGTCTTAACTACCATGCTGACTTCAGTGCTAGTTGAGTTTTAGCCATTTCATTTCTACCTCCAGAGCAAGTCTCCAAAGCCAGTCTCCAGAGCCTGCTTATCCACGTTTGTCCCCGACAGGAGTGTGGGGAAGTCCACTTCTCTACCTGAACATAGACCATTTGAACCCAAAACACGTTTTTATGGGATGGTAACTTGAACTTCATTTTTGCATTTCATCCAACACGTTAACAGATAACAGGTGAGAAGAGTTTCTATGAGCAACTGCTGTAACATACTCATAAAAGGTAATAGGCTTGCACCCATCACCCAATGAACAAGGAGTGTGTATATTTCAGGTTTCTTTTGATATTCTTGGAGGTGATTTTTTCTCTAGTATTAAGAAGACTTGAAAACTGAAACCTCACGGTACGATCCTAATTCCATGCTGTGTGTGTAACAGGACACTTGAGAATTTATCTTAAGAACATGCAGCAGCATTGAAATTTAGGAAAAGAATATTAAATGCCTTTGGAAAGATGAAACAAAGTTAGGAACCGGCGAGCGAGTGAGGGAAGGAGTGAATGTCCTAATTGGAGGCACTCTAGTCCGGATGAGTTTCCTACAGGGTAGGTAATTCTGCCGTTCCTTGCTTTTCCTTCTTGCTCCAGGTTTTCCTGCTCTGGGGCCACTTCACATTTAAAGAAAGAGTGAATAGGTAGAAGGGACAGAGATGGAAATGTAAGTGATGTGAGTCTCTGATTCCATGGAACCTTTCTGGACAAGTTGGAGCATCGTAGTCTCATGCCCACCAGATTTCAAGCATTCGTAACTCGACTCCCTAAGTGTGCCAGTTAGGGATAGTACAGGGCCAGGTTCAAGCCAGATACCCTGTACTGGTCCTCCTGGACCTGTGGGGCAAGGAGGAGGCACGAGGGATGGAGGCTCCACCAATTAGCTCAGTTGCTCTAAGCACCAGAGGGCTTGGTTCAGAAAAGGGGAGGAAGAACTCAACTTTGCCGTCCCTCAGAGCATCGTGGAGGGAGCATGGAGACCGGGCCAGCGTTGTCCTTACGGGAAAGGGGGGCTGAGCAGAGCCGCTCTGGGATGCCCGCTTGTCTCCTCCTCCTTTGTCAAGGTCCATGTTCTTCTGACTCTTTCTGCACTCTCGTTCCTAGATTATGAGTGTTAATGTACGAAAATATGCAGAGTAAATTGAGGCCCCTTGGGGCCTCAATACTGCAACTTGAACTTGACAATCATGGTTTGCTGGTCTCAAATGGACACTTAAACTTCAGTATGGGTATATGATTTAGTAATTGAACCCTCCCTTCTATTTGTCGGTTATGTTTCTACCCTTCAATTAGCTGCACTGTTTTCTAATGTGCTGTAGAGTTTTTGAAATAATTTATGCAAGTGTTTGGTTTCCATGTTTACAATTTATACAGCTTTCCTAGCATTTTAAATGGAAATGTCAATAAATGCTATGAATTGGTGTCAAATGATATCTTCTGGTTATTTCCTTTGCAACATGATAATCTTCTCATTTGTAAAATGTCAGAGTTGAATGAGATCTTCTCTTATTTTTGTGTTCCTGGGGAGAACACCCAGCACTTTCATTTTTCAAGGAAGTGAGTTGACAATAGTCTATTCAGTGTGTGGAATTTGCGGACTTGTCTTCGTTCACACTGCCTGTGGCCACTCCCTTCTCGCTGTGTGCTGTGTTTCTGCTACCCACTAATCAAAGGGATGCTGCCACTAAAAGCAGATCCACTTTGGAATTAAAAGATTAGGACTCTACAGTCTAGGAAGATAAATGAGAAGATTAAAGTCTGTATAATCATGAAAGGTAGTAGGGTGAACTGTAGTTGTTTACGAAACCCAAGACAGTAAAAACCCCTTGAAATTGAGAAAAGCAAAGGGACTACAAAATGCAGTGGAACATAACGAAATAAAATGTGGAAATGTGGATGGGATCCTGGAACAAGAGAAAAGGAGATTAGAGGAAAAACTGGTGAGAGCCAACTGAAGTCCATAGTGTAGTTAACAGGATTGTGCAAAGGTTAATTTCTTGGTTTTGCTAACTTTACTGTGGTTATGAAGACTTTAATATTAGCGGAAGCTACGTAAACGGTATGCAGAAGCACTCTGTTGCAGCTTTTCTCTAAGTCTAAAATTATTTAAAAACTTCAACTAATGCTGTACAGACAGCTCTTGGGCCCCCTGCAGAGGCTAATGTAAGCCTGCCCTGGGCATCTACAACCCAGGACCTGTCATACTTACCAAGGCAGACACCTCCTGCTGAAGCTGAAACCACGGTTAGCAATTCTAAGTCTCTGCAGAAACTAGGCCTTCATGAAGGGGAGTTCACAGGAGCCAAAAGGAGAATTTGAACCTAAAAATTAGAGACAGCTATGAAAGAGATCTTAAAGTACGTTTCAGATATTTAAAGAGGTTCAAAAAAACTAGTAGAAGAACGGGATATCATAAAAGTTTGAGCACATTTGACAAAACCATTAATTAATCCTGGAAGGAAAAATAGAGGAATTTAAAAACATATACACACACAATGGTCAGATACTCCAAAATCGTAGACATAGCTGAAGAAATAATTATTGAGACAGTTTTAATTAATGTTTTTCTATTATGTCGTAATAAATATGGCTTTGGATTAAAAAAGAAAAATAAAAACTGTAGACTAAGTGGTACCACTCATTCCCCTACTGGAAGAGGTTTTCTATGCTCTGAATGTAAATAAGTTCAAAATGATAGAACGAGGAGTTCCTAGAAGCAGCAAGGTCCTAGAAGAAGGGTCAGGATGGTCCTATGCCAGGAGCCTGAATACTGAGTTGACATACATATGAATTTAAACCATAATTGACATTTCTTGTTCCTCTTCCTCCTCTTCTGTGTTGCACCTGCCAAGCACAGCTTACAATAAAAAGAAAAGAACAATAGCAAATACGAAGAGAGATCCTTTGGTCCAGTGCCTGAAGTAGATAATTAAATGGATGACATGTCTGTATTGTTGTTGGACCGTGCACTATTTAGCAATTTTCTTCCTCTAAAGATCTCTCACCCTTACCTTGTTACACCCCCTGGGGAGTAAATGGGGCTGGTGTGTGTTTGATGATAGCCACAAGTCTAGGTACCGCACATTTGTGTAAACTATTGTTTGTCGTTCTTGTGCCAAAGGATAGCATTACAGGAGCGGCAAACGCAGAACATTTCTGGAAAACTCATATTGCCAAGTTGTTTGAGAGTGCCGGGTTCATGGGTGGTTATGCCCATTCCTTGAAAAGACACATTAGTGTATTTTACTTAGATTTTGATTCTGTGATGTGATATACCTCAGATCAGTGGTTTCTTTCATTCAGCCTTTTAAAATTCTGAGATTGTTCTAAAGGAAACATTAGTACAAAGAGTTTAAAAAAAGAAAAAAGAATGGCTTAAAAGCTAAAATCGGGTTGCCGCGTTTCAATACAAATGACTGTTGGTCTTTTTTTCCAGCGGTAGTTCTGCACTGCGGCTGCTTTTGAAGAGCAGCAGGGAAGTTCTATTTTTAGCAGAATCCAGAAGTGTCCATTCCCCATAGATCCTGCTCAGGCCGTAGGTGAGAGACCAGAGTAATCCCTGCCTGGATTTGAAGTCCCAGAGCCAGTGTGTGTTCAGATCGCTCTTTTACGTGTTCCTGATACTATTCTTTCTGGATTCCCGTGAGCAAAACTTGATAGACAAATTAGGAGTAAAGTTTTAAAAACAGACATAATCAACCAATCTAAAGCAGAACATCATATTACTATATGTAGCCCGTTAATCCTGACCTTTTTGTTTTACCTTTCCCGGTCGAAATGCAGATTAGCCAAAAAGAAGGAAATAAAAACCGCTATAACTCCACCATCAGAGATACTGCAATCAAGGTTTTGGTAACTTTAGGTCTTTTTTTTTTTTTTTTGTCTTAGCCAACTTAATCTTGTTTGGCGATTGGGACTGACCAGGTAATTTGCTTTCTCATTGATCTTACAAAAAGCTATTGATTTGGATTCCCAAGTGTACAAGGGCAGAGGAAGGGCTGGAAGGAGGGCAAAAGAATTAGGACTGGATGCCATCTGGAAAGAAGGATTGGGAGATGTGCCTGGGGGTCTTTAGCAGCAATTTTCTAACTGCTGGAGGAAAATGGCACCATGACCTTGATAGCCCCACGCCCTCATGCCTAATTCTGCACTCCAATGGGGGGCACTGCCCAGTTGACCTGCACGTTTCATGGAATTTTGCAGGGGCTTCCCAGTGTTTGTAGCTGAGATAGAGGACTTCTTGGATAGGCAGACCTGGCCCAGAAATCGATATTCTATTTCTAGCCTTTGGCTTTAGTGCTGGTAACTTAGAGACTTCATGGAACTGCGTAGGAAAAAGCCTGGAAGAAGCTTCACCAAAATGTCGAGGGCTGGTTGAGTAAGTTGCATGGTAACACTATAAGGGAACATGTGTGTCTGGATGGCACATTTGTGTGTGTGTGTGTTTAATTGTGAAATAAACACCACCATGTCTTCTGGGTTTCAGTCCAACAAAAAAAGAGCCTGGAACTCTGTTATAAGGTAGTTGCACTACCTGCGAAACATAAGTGTATATTGCCAACTGTAGGCAGTTGCTCAGAAAAGTGAAAATAGAAGTAAAGGTGATATGCTAAGAGAGGAGATAGTGGAATGATATAAAATGCTCATAAAACCAGAGAAGGCAGAAAGAGTAGAAGATCAAAAAACAGGAACAAAAGATAATGAATGAAAACACTAACAAATATGGCAGACATTAAGCCAACCATGTCCACAGTCACTTTGATATGAACGGTCTAAATACACCAATTAAAAGACTATCAGAATGGATTAAAAAAATAGACCCAACACGTGTTGTCTACAAGAAATCCACCTTAAATGTAAAGACGTACATAGATTAAAAGCAAAGGGATGGAGAAAGATATACTGTGCTAACACAATCAAAAGAAAGCTGGAGTAGCTGTTTTAATTTTAGAGCATATTTCAGAGCAGGAAACTTATCAGAGATATAGAGAAATATTACAAAATGATAAAGCGGCCAATTTTCCAGCAAGACATAACAATCCTTAATGTGTATACTCTTAACAACACAGCAACAGCACATGTGAGGCAAATGCTGATAGAACTGCAAGGAGAGACAGATGAATCCACTGTTAGAGTTGGAGACTTCGATACCCCTCTATCAGTAACTGACAGACCCGGCAGGCAGAAAATCAGCGAGGACGTAGCTGAACAGAACAGCACCATCAATCAACTGGCTCTAATTGACATTTATAGACTACTTCATCCAACAACAGCAGATTACACATTCTTCTCAAGCTCGCACGGAATAGTCACCAAGATAGACCACATTCTGGGCCATAAAACATACCTTAACAAATTTAAAAGAGTAAATATCACTGTGTCACTCGGTCATTATGTTACCCCAAATAACAGACACTGTTAATCTGAATGTATCTTACTAAGCCACGGAAAATGAAGCAGAGTTCATTTTTAAACAAGCACAAAATTGACAATTTATTGTGAAATAATGTTTTTTGCTGCCTATTTAAAAATCCCTGCGCTAATAAATCTAAAGAAATGGTAACAGAATCACTTGAAATTATTTTTTTCAGAACCAGAAAGGTGGTCTCCTAGTTCTCTTTCATTTTCCCTCCTAGTTAGCTTCTTTTGCCAGCACACCACTGAGACTGCTCTTGTCAAGGTCCCGATGACCTCCATATTGTTTACCTATAGCCCTCCAACTGGAGCAGTAGATTTGTCTGCCTTATTCCTCAGTGTGTTCCAAATTCCTGGTGCTTACAACGGTATCGATCACATAGCTGGTACTCAGTAAATGTTTGTTTAATGAATGCATTCATGTATCAGTATCATACAATCTAGTTATTTTTCAGTAATTTATTTGCTGCTCTGTGAGATTCTCAACATTGGAATTGAGATTGTTTGCTCTTATGTACAGGTAATATACCAGGTTCTAACTGTAAAAGTACATTTATAAACCATTCGATTTTGTTTGGAGCTACTTTTCCAAGTCATGTGAGACAATATCTTTTCCCCCCTTCATTTCACAGCATAGTTAAGCATAATGGAATTGGGGAATGGAGTATTTCCCCATCGTATTGACTCTGGGGAGAGCCTGAACTGGTTTGAAGTCCCATCCATAGCACCATCTCCCCTCCAGGCGTCCAGATCCTCATGTACCACCTCACTGGCTCATGAGAGTTCTGGAAAAGGACTGAGTGGGCTGGGACGCCTCAGGGCCCAGACGTGCAGCCTTTCTGCTGGAGGACCAATGAGGGACAAGCTTAGTACCATGGGAGGGAGGTCCTCATCAGGGCCGATGGGGAGGACTTGTAGAGAATGGCGTTTCCATGTTGACCTACTGAGATAATTGTCAAATTCTTTTATCTGAGCCAAGACCTGCTTCCCATGAGGTATTTGTTCTGTCTCCCAGAATGCCATGAGGGGTGTCAATCCCCTTTCTCACAACACTTCAGATATTTGAAGACAGCTTTGTCTCCTACAGGCCTTCACTTCTCAAGATAAACTCCTAGTTTCTTGATTTCTTCCTCAAATGACATGCTTTCCAGTCCTGTGGGTCTGGCTCCCCTTCTCCCAGTCTCTCCATCCAATTCATGCCCTTTCAGTGTAGGCCACCTATATTGTGCAAGTAACCAGCAGGGGAGAAATTCTTACAGCCTCTCACTGGGGCAATATATTTCTGTGTAGAGTGTCTAAGGCTGGGTTGTTCTTTCAAATATCCTCAATGCTCCTAACGGTCCCTAACATGTCAGTTAACATCCTCAATTCTTTTCCTATAAAGTCTTTACGCTATATCCCCTTTATCCTATACGCATATTATAAATTTTTTAAACCTAGAAGTAGGACTGTAACTTTAGTTGGGACAAATGGAATTTCGTTGATAATTTTGAATTCCGATTGCCACCCATCGCAGTACCGTCCTTCTAACTTTGAGGCATCTGAAAATTCAGTAAGTCACTCTGAATCTATGGATGTAAGAGAATACAAACCTTAATTTCTGAGGTCCGGGGGCCAGTAACCTCAGAGGGTGAAGCCTTAATTATCCAGGAAGGGGTTGAGGTGTGGAGGACTTTGTCACAGGCCAAAGCATACTTCTGACCCTGTGGAAAGAGTTGAGACACTACACCTGGTTCAATCTTTGTGCGGTCAATGCCCAGCGGGGACAGCCTGGGCAGGAAAAGTGTTATGGAGAGTGGATGCGTATGTCTAGTTTGCCAGTTAAGGAGAGTCCCACTGAAAAGACATCACAGACATTTTTCACAAGGGTCCCTCTAAGGCAGTTTGAGGGCCGTACTATATATTCAATTTTCTATCCCGTTTTCCTTCTTTAGCTTTGTCATAAACATTATCTCATGTCATTAAAGGCTCATTTTATCCATCATTTTTTGTCTATGTAGACATGTTTTTTCCAAATTCTTGTGTAATTCATTTTTTGTTTCTCTTAAAGCTTCCATGTATCTGAGTTAATTTCTTTGCTGAAAACATTTTTTCCTTTAGCAACTTAATTACATTTGCTTTGACAAGAAATTTTCACATATTGAGGGATATGGGGTAGCTATTCTGGTTTAAAATGGATTTGGCCTGAACTAAAGAAGCCTGACTATAGCCTGTCAAACATACATTGTACATCTGCTTTAACCATTAAAGTAAAGAATGCACTCTCTTAAGATAAGAACGCATACTTCCCCTCCTACAGTATTGAGAGGCAGGTATTGGTAATGCCCTGATGTATCAGTAATTCTGAAAACAAGTTCCCTTTCCTGGACATCAGGGTCATGTTGACCTGCTAACTCGCAACTGAATATCTCTTTGAGACTTTGATGAATATGCATCTTGGGCGCGTTTGATATATGTTCTTTGTTCTAAAAAGGTACAAACTGTACTGAAAACCCTGCTTCTGTGAAACCCTTCTTCCTTTGTGGGATTATAGCCCTCACCCTAGCTCAAGGAAATGTCACCTTCTCTCTCTCTTCTAGAGAATGGTCATTGGTTGTTTTGTGTCAACATTTCCTTTGTAAAATTTTGTGGTTGCCACTCCTGGTTCCTTTAACATTTCAACAAAGGAATTCCTGATTCCTTCACCATTCTTATCTAAATATGAAGTGTGTAATTAGTTCTGGAGGTAGAAGTCAGAGATCAAGGTGTCAGTATGGTTGGATGAGGGTCCTCTTCCGGGTTGCAGATTTCTCATTGTAACGTCACACGGTGGAAGGGGCTATATATTTTTTTTTCTGCATAATATTTCTCTCTATGGATCTACTATAGTTTAATCATTTCCCTAATGTTAAACATTTGCTTGTTTATGTTTTGCTATTATAAATAATGGTGTGTTAAATATCTTTGTGTATAAATTGTCTAATTTTCAGATTTTTTCCTTGAATAAATTCCTGGAAGTGAAATTACTGAGGTGAATGGTCTGAGTAGATTTAAAGGATCTTATTCCATATTATCAGTTATTTTTCAGAAATCCTGGGCTGATTTATATCTGCAATGTCCACTTTGAGAATACACCTCATTGTAGTCTCACCAGCATTGAGTAATAGAGATATGCTTGCATATGTTTTAAATATTTTATAATTTGACCAATAAAAACGTTTCCACATAGTTTTCATATTACATCTGTGTAATATCCCCTAGTAATATTATCTTACCTTTACTTTGTTCTTCAATATTTAGTGTTCTTTTCCCAATATGTTACATTATCTACAATAGCAAATTATTGGAAACTATTACTTTTCCAGACTATTTCCTAGCTTTTTTTCCCTTTGAATTACTTTTCTATTAGGCAAGTTACTAGCAATAGGACATAAAATGTGGACATTTTCAATAGATATGGGTTTTAAGGGGCCCTCATAGTGTGATGAACACCCTTTACTGGAAGTCAGCAAGCAAAGATGAGTCATCCTTCTCAAGGTGTGGTTCAATGAATGTGTGTGTGTTTGTGTGCGTGTGTGTGTATGAGAGAGGAGATGGAACCCATTGGCCTCTAAGGTCCCTTACACCTCAGATTCTGTGACTCATAACATTGTTCTAGTGTCCAAGGCAATCTTGCTGACGAGGATTCAAAGCAGAGAATTCCAGGCCTTCAGAGGATCAGTTTTTTTTTTAATCCAAGCTGAGCTGCTTAGACTGATGTGAATTTGGCCAACTCAAATGATCTCCTTGGGTTTCACTAAAACCCACTGATGCTGTAAAAATAATTTATGTAAATAACATTAAATATTAAGCTAAATATCCCTGGGTAAAAAATTTTTAAATCTTGTCACCCTTAGGCCATCATGGAGATCTGATTTGCCTTATGTGCAAATTCCTCCCATCCTACAGATCTTACCCACCTGGCTCCTTGACGCCCCCACCCTCATGCCAGTGTTCTTCAGAGGGAATTGCCTGTGAGGAGCGGCAGGTGAGAGGTTTGTTTGCTCCTACTGAGCTGGCTGCCTTCCATGCGGCTTCATCCCGGCTTCATCCCGAGATGGGTTGGAAAGCTGCCATCTCTGAATGCAAATTGGAGATCCTGGGAGGGTGTGGGAGGTTCTGTTTGTCCCCTGGAAAACTCAACTCTTGCAGTGGTACATCAAGTCTGTGAAAATTATTTTAAAATATTAAAAATAATTTTTAAAATTATTACAAGCCCCTGCCTCCCTGGCATTTACATTCTAGTGTTTTGTAGAATAACAACGGGGGTCTGAAATATCCTCCATATAAGCCTCATAGGTCATGATGTCTGAGATTTCTCCCCACCTTAGCACGTAACACGGCTGTTATCCAGCCTCATAGCCCACTCTATTGCTGGTTCTCCCTGCCAGGACTCACTTTCAGAACTGACCAGTAGCGTCTACATTTTGGTTCATTTCTGGGAAAAATACAGTGCGATCTCACTCATAGCTCCAAAAAAGTCAATCACAGAGTTGCTCTCTTGAAAAAAACAGTTTCTCCACATTTTCCCAAACCTGGCACAATCCTGGCATATGTGAAGGTGAAAAATCTGCCCTGGAGCCAGGAATATAGTAACAGGACTATAAATTTTATTTTTTAATTCAGCTAAAATGCACACTTGCCTAGAGTTTAATTTATAGCCAACCTTTAAAAAAATCACATTAAAAGAAAAATGCTAACTGATACAAATCAATAGTAATGCTGTCTTCAGGTTCAAAATAAAATTGAATGCAATAAATTGAATTCCATATCTAACAGTGGGAATGCTGTGCATATTATCCTTGGGTGAGGCATGGATGTGATTGATGTCTATCTTGGAACTTGAGGATAGAAAGAAACAAGGAAAAGTCAATTTCAATTTCTGGGACAACTGAATGAAATATCTGTATGCTGATTTAAAAAGGAAGTGATCCCATAATACTTAGTTTAATTAAGAATGTGTTTCTTCTGTGACCCAGCACTGCTGTGTCTGGCAGTATTGCCCAGGGAAATACGTTCACAGGCCCAGAAAAGGAGTATGTGAGGATTTGCCTGGAAGCGGGGCTTGATGACAATCTAGAAGCACATCTCTCAGGGAATGAAGACATGAACCGTGGTACTCACTGTAGAATCCCGTGCAGTACCTAGAAGCTCCGGACATAGGGACATAGCGTAAATAGATCTTAAAAACATTACTAGTAAGTTAACAAAGTACGAGGAAGATGAGATCTAATTTATGTAAATTCAAACACCTAGACTTGTAATAATACTTCACATTTTACAAGAGCGCATATAGGGACCCAGACGGTTGCCTGGGGGGTGGGAGCAGGAGAATGAAGGAGACGAATAGGGAAAAAAGTGAATAAAGAGTAAAACGAGAGGGACCTTGCAGATGATGCTGGGTTGGTGAGCCGAGGAGTCGAAAGAAAGATTTCTTGGACTCTCAAGATCTGGCAGTAGTGCTCTTTTATTTAGATAATAGTAAGGAATAGCATGGGGACAGGACCCATGGGCAGGCAGGGCTGCTGCCGGCATGTTGCTGCTGCTGCTTCTGCTGCAAACCTGGATGAAGAGTAAGGCTAAATTTAAGGCATAGGTATGTGAGTTAACTCTTTACAAGACAAAAAAAAAAAAGTTAAAATGGTACCAGTGCCGGTAGGGTCCGGCCATTGGGCAGTCCCACAACTTTTAGATAAGAATCAAACCGGATTGAGTAAATGGCAGAAGTCACCACTTAAATATTATCCTCAGCCAAAGACAAAGGAGGATTTTGGGGGGCGGGGGTCAGTTACATGAGGTTGCCAGACAGTAAACAACTTAAGTTCTTGCCTTCCCCATTAAGAGTTTCCAGAGATAAGGCCATCCCCCCTTCCTTCACAAATGCAAATATCTCTCATCAAAGAGCAAGCAAATTCCAGTCCTCGGAGCCTGCTTCTCCTCTGCAGTTTTAAAAGTAAGCAGCCTAAAATCCTCATCACAGAGACCGGTAATGACAGAGTGACAAGAACTGAGAGCTATGATGAACTATGCCCTCCACACAGACGTCCAGAAAAGTGGGGGAAATTTCAGGCTATGAATGAATAAAACTTCAGACAAAGAAAGGCAGAGTCTAAGGTGGGCAGACTATCACACATTTCTCCAAAGTAAATGAGTGTTGACGAAAATAATCCATAACCAATCTATAAATGAAAATTTGGGTGAGTTTATTCTGAGCTGAAATCTGAGGACCATGGCCCGGGGCCTTTCTTCCCGAAGGAAGAAAGGGCACCAAAGAAATGAGGTGTACAGAGTGGTTATATACCCCCAAAGAGGGTGCTTTACATATGATTGAAATGTCCCTCCCACAGTAGTCACAAGATTGTCCTGTCGGCACAGCACTTGATGGACACAGCAGGTAGTGGGTCTGCCATCTTGGTGGGCATAGCAGGAGGTAAGTCTATTGTCTCGAGCTGGGCGGTCACAGGTGAGCGCAGCAATCAGTTTCTAGCCTAAGGAAAGATGCTTAATCTTTAAGGAGATGCCAAAGTTGGGAGGGGGAGGGAGGTTGCACCTTTATCTCAAGGGCCTTTGCTCTTGCCATAGGGAATCTCTAAAGCAGATATACAATGCATGCTCAATGGCCTCGGTCAGTCAGGCCCTTTTGGAAAGACAAGGTCAGGCCGAATTAGGTTTATACCACATGGCTTCCTCATATTCTCCAATATATCCTATTGCTTACCATTTTTATTTGTCATGAGTAAATAAATCAGTACAGTTCTCTTAAGAATAAGTGAGTACTTAAAATTTTAATTTATTCAGTGATCCTAAGAATGGACTTGGTAAACTAATTTAGGCATTAAAATTTGGTGCTAGTACATAAGACATAGAAGTTGTCCTTCTATCAGCAGTCTTCTGCTGAAGATTTTAAAGTCATTTAAACTTAACTTTATGCATAAAATACCACCCTTCTCCGGAATGAGTACTCAGATTCACCCAAATACTTGTAAATCAGTTAGAAAAACAAAGACATTTTCTTTTAGGTTCACAGTAAAATCGAGCAGAAGGTACGGAGATTTCCCATATGCCCCGTGCCCCCATTATCAACATCCCCCACCACAGTGGCACATTTGTTACAACTGACAAACCTACATTAACACGTCATAGTCACCCAAAGTCTACGGTTTATGTTAGGGTTCACTCTTCACAGTGTACATTCCATGGGTTTGGACAAATGTTTCATGACATGTATCCACCATTATTGTATCATACAGAATAGTTTTACCACCCTAAAAAGCAATAAAAAAAAAATAGTTTTATCCTCAGTGCTCTGCCCATCCATCCTTTCCTCCCCCTAACCACAGATCTTTTGACAGTCGCCATAGTTTTGCCTTTTCCAGAATGTCATAGAGTTGGAATCGTACAGTATGCAGTCTTTTCAAATTGACTTCCTTCACTTAGAAATATGCATTTAAGTTTCCTCCATGTCTTTTCATGGCTTGATAGGTTGTAAATCAGTTTTCAAAAGAATATTTGATCTGAGCATCTCCAAAGTATAATTTAATTATTCTCTGTGCTTCCGATATTGCTTATAACAATACAAAATTTGGGAAAGAAGCCACTTGCTCAACCAATGAAAACAGAGAAATATTTGCTTGTTTTTATAGAACCATTTTGGCTCGTATTCCTTCTTGATAGAAATGAATCTGTTACAAAAGAAATATGATATTTCTTTTTGTACATTTGGTCCTGTCTGCTTTAGTGGGCAAGGGGAAAGGCTTCTTTGCACCCTGAGATCTCATAACTCTGCATTTGTGGGCTATCGATCGGATGGTGTTACCATCTGTGCAGCGGCACCTTTCATCAGTGTGCCTTATTAGTCTGGCCATGATTGATTATTATTTGCAATCAAGTTTTTTTTTTTTTAACTTTAGCCTTTTCTTTTCAGTACAGTTTAAACAATGCATTTACCAATATGCTGTGTAGCAAATATGTCCTGTATCAGACAAGCCTGTAGTTGAAGCCAAATATTACATCTTACGTGTGGTTTCCTTTTTTTTAGGTTTTGGCAGCCCTTAGGACAGTGCTATGCAAATTTAAAAAGGTGCCCATTCCTCAAGGAAAACTGAGTAAGTGCGATATGAACAAGCTGAGCTGCCCTAGAAGGGCTGTCCAGATCCCAGCGGCAGCAGCCTTGGCGCCCCCACTCGCTCTCCAGCTCACGTGCACCCTGGACCCAGGGCCTGTGTTGCCTTTTCAAACACTCTGTGTTCCTCTCCCCGCTGCCATCAAGAGTCAGCCAGGGTTGGAATCAGGCTTGGCAGTGTCTGGCAGTAGGGAGCAGGCAGGTGAGGGAGGCGCCCACAGCCGGGACAAGGCGCTGGTGTGCCTGTGTGCCCCCGAGTGTGTGTACCGCCATGCATGCAGTGTGGGTTTATCAGAGCACATTACTAGGAGGAGGCTTCCTGCTGCCCCAGGACTTGTAGGAGAGATCTGAATTGCTACATTCCTCACCCTCTGCTGCCCCCAGCTCTCAACAGATAAGTCTGCATGGAATGGTGCCTTTGTGCAGTGCATAGGATGTGTGTGACCCTGGGCTGGTATCCATCACCTCTAGTCGCATCTCCTGAGGCATGGTCTCCACCACTTGACCTGTTCTGGGGCGGGTAGTGTGTGATGGGGGAGAGGAGAGCAGCGATGGGCCATGGGGAGGTGCAGGAAGGCTGCCTGGGCGTCTTGTCCACACTCCCATGGCTTGAAGCTCCATGGGGAACTGCATCCTGCCTGTTTGTCCAGTTGCTCCCATGTCTGTGGTCCACACATTGCAGGCTTTTGAGCACAAGGCTACTCTTGGTTTCAAGCTGAAACTACTCTTTTTTCAAAACCTCATACTCCTTGTATCAGTTTGCTAGGTTGCTATAACAAAGTACCACAAAGGTAAGAGCAATAGAGTATATTGTCTCACTGTTCTGGAGGCTGAAAGTCTGAGATCATGGCATCAGCAGGGTTAGTTCCTCTGAGGGCTGTGGGGGAGAATCTCTTCCAGGCCTCTCCCCTAGCTGCTGGTGGTCTGCTGGCCATCTTTGATTCCTTGGCTTGTAGACACATCCCCTGAGCTCTGCCTGCATCCAATGCTGTTCTCCCTGTGTGCCTGTCAGTGTCCAAGTCTCCCCTTACATAAGGACAAATTGGATCAGGGGCCCACCCTATTCCAGTGTGACCTCATCTTAACCAGTTATGTCTGCAATGACCCTATTGCTGAATAAGGTCACATTCTGAGGTACTGGGCGTTAGAACTCCAATGTCCGAATTTTAGAGGGATACAGTTCAGCCCATAACACTCCCTTTCAGAACTTTCCCTCATTTTGACCTGGTTACAGGAATCTCCCAGGTAAAAAGATCTCCCTCAAGGTACAAAGAAGAGGACACATGTTTCAACAGAGTTCAGCAAATAACCACTGTGGAAGTAAACAAAGAGCATCCAAATGCTAACGAGCAAAGGTTTTTTATTTGGAGCTTGCTATAGGGAGGGAGTCAGCCACCATCACTCACATTCGGCAGAGACTGAGGCAGGCGGGGGAGTGGGAAAGCTCTCTGGCGAAAAAGGGGAGGCTTCAGGTCTCCGGATGTGCCCCAGTTGGAGACTGTCGGCACGGGGCAGCCGTTGGCAGGCTAACCAGGAGTGGGGCATCCTATGTGATTGGTTAGGGGTACATATTTGGCTTTCTCTGGTTGGTCCTAAGTTGGAAATGGAGACAAAAAATAATTAATTAAATTAACTCAAGCTGTCAGTTGTTGACCAAATCCTGGCAGTTTGGGCCAATTGCTATGGAAGTTGACTAGCTTCCTGGCTGGGTTTCTGCAGACTGTGGGTCAAAGTTCTATTTTTGTATATGGTCTGGCCCTTGTCCATTTGTTTATTTCGTCTCTCATCACAGAATTACCTTTCAGGGTAGACCTGCCAGTTACTCATTTCCACAATGACTTAAATACATATAATTATGAACTTATGGAAACAACAATTTAAATTTTTTCCAACCTGGAAACCCCAAGGTTTTCCAAGAGCCTCCTCCTTTGTTTTCACAACTCTGCTGCCTCACGTGGTTACTTGCACAGGCCACATTCCTGGGTCTCCTCTGACTCACTAATTCATCAAACATTTGCTGGGTTTTTGCTGCACACCCAGGCCCTGAGTAGGTGGAAGGAATCAGAGGTTAAAGACACAGTCTCTGCCTTCAGAGAGACCAGTGAGACAGACAAGGAGGTAGGTATTATGGTTCCAGGTGCTCAGTTGTCAAAGATAGACAAAGCTGGACATTAAGGTGGTAAGGACGATTTTAATCAGTAATAGGGTCCAGTGTGAGCTTAACTCAACTGTGATTTGTACAGACGTGACTGGGTGTTTTACAGAGAGACAAAGGGAGTAGAGATGGGGGTGAGAGGGGGCTCAGCAGAATCAGGAAAGTGAGAAATTACAAAGAGTTGGTCAGTGTAAATACTGATTAGGCCAGCTGTGTCTGCTGGCTGGCAGTCATTGAAGTTAGGATTCTATCCTCCCACAGAGACTGGGAGACAGGGGCCCTGTCCTTCCTGATGGTTACATTTTAAAGGAATGTCTTTCAGGTCTTGAGTTATGGGAGATCTGGATAGATATAGATATAGACATCTCAGAGGGACAGAGGAAGGATTCAAAACCGTAAGCCCTTTTTAGTAACTGCTCTAAGGAAGGGTGGTCGGGACCTATTGTCAGGTGTTGGTTAGAACAAGCTGTAACTTCTTTCGGCAGCCTTGAGCTTTCTCAGACAGCCACTTTCAGGGGGCTGGGGTCATCCTAGGGATGTGGCCTTGAGCTGTTCAAACTATGTTAGTGTTTGTTCAAGTCTTTTAATGGTGGGGGATAGAGTGGACAAAATCATTAGTGTTGAGAGTCTGTAGTTTTTACAGACCAAGGTTGAGGCCTAGGTGAAAAGAGGGCTCAGAGGAGTCTGGCTGAAGTTTGCTCAAGGAGAGTCTTTGTCACAGTGCTGCGCTGGAGGTGAACACAGGTCGCTGAGGTGGGGCGTGCGTGCATGTGTGTGCGTGTGTCTGTCCAGGGAGGAGGGGACAGCTTGACTTGGAAGACCAATCCCGATAAACCAAATGAATCCAATCAGGAGAGGGAGGGAGGAAGGGAAGAGCAAGGGCAGGTCCGGGTTTAGGGGGCCTAAAATGTATACAGTTAGAGTGACTTCTTTAAAAAAAGGTACAAAATTAGGTAGGGGCCTTGGGATGAGGGGCATGCAAGTAAGGGGACCCAAAGTTTAAGCTTCTTTTGGTTGACAGCAAATCTGCCACCAGGCTGGCCCCTACATAGGACATTTTGATACAGAAATGCCCCGACCAGTATAAGCTCTGTGTCATCCAGTCTGCAACGGTGCTGAGGGCAGCATCGATTACTAAAGGCAAAATTTTTACATGAAAAACACATCCATTGTTAGGCAGGTCCTGCTGCTTTATACTAGGAAGGTCTTAGATTCCCGGAAGTGAATACTTGGTTTTCCCCCTCAGGTTTTCATTTTTAATTTATCGACAAATCTTTGCTTTGCTAGAATAAATAGATTCCATGCTGAGACTAGATCGAGACAGCCTCTGGGAAGTATAACCATCAAATTGTATAACCATCTTTCTTTTCAGCCTCAAAGAAAAGAGTGATTGTGTGGATTTTGTCCATCCTTCCTCTTGTGCGTGTGAAAGTAAAGCAATTCACAAAATACCTACATTTTAATGGGACAGTGGCAGCAACTACACATACTTCGCTTCAATGTAGTCTAAGAATCTGCATGTTGCCCCAGACTGGAGGGCATCTCAGATGCCAGCGGGCGCTCTGACTCTCTGCCTTTTAAAGCACAAATGAAATCTTGCCATGGAGGTCCGGTTTATAAGAGATAAGAGCTGGCTGCTCTGGCTGCAAGGGCTGGTCTTGTGCCCACCCCTCGAACAGCACCTCAAGTAGCTTTACGATTGTTGGGGACTGGAATTGGTCACCCCAAGATATGTCTCTTTGGCATGAGGATTATTTTGGGCTGGTTACTTTTAGAAAACGGCAGACATGAGAGAAACTCTGAGAAGCAGAAGTTACCCTTTGTAAGGGACATTTACATTTGTAAAGGAAATCTCCATCTGTAAAGTTGTCTCCCTCTCTGTACCAGAAAGAAGGGAGATGACCTTATCTCTAGCAACTCTTATCAGTGCAGAAGGCAAGGACTTAAATCTGCATAATAACCTTACTCTTGTTTACTGTGCTTTTCTGGTAATCTCCCATAACTGACTCCCCCCGCCCCCAACATCCTCCTTTGCTTTTAGCTGAGGGTATTTAAGGGGAGAGCCTCTGCCATTTTGGTGAGTTGCTCAGTTTTCCTGAGCCTCTCCCATGTATACATTTTATAAAACTTTGTTTAATTTTCTCCTGTTATTCTGTCTCATGTCAATTTAATTCGTTGTCTGGCCAGAAGGACCCAGAGTGGGTAGAGGAAATGTCTTCCTCCCCTACACTTTGGCAACTTGGACAGGATAAAATTTCACTGGCTGGACACTGCTCCCTCCTGGACTGCTGCAGACAAGAGATCCTGGACCCCTGACGAGAGCCGGCAAGAGGTAAGAGTTCTTACCACGTCAGTCTCCTGGATCTCTGCCTGCAGGATCTAATGGAAGCAAGAGTGGTGAGTTTTCTTGCTTTTTCTAAACTTAGATTAGCAGGAGAAAATTTTGGTGAGGCTAGCTTCTTGGACTCAGTGACTGCAGGATTTGGTTGAGTCCTCATTGGTTGTAGATCCTTTTCCTCCCAGAGATAGTATTTTTCCTTGTCTCCGTCTTTTTTTGTTGTTTGTCATGAGACACAGGCATCTCTATAGGCCTGTTGTCTGGGCCTTTTGTCTTGTTCTATGTCTTGAGAGCTTGGCCTTGTGACCTTTCTGGTCTTTGCCATCGGAGGATGCATGTACCGGCGTGCATTTTGGTGGCCAGTTGAGTAGACTGGGGTTCTGGGACACTCTCGTTGTCTGGCTGTGTTAGCTCTCAAGAGAGTTTGTCATAAGGGGTCCCAATTGCTTTCATAAGGGGCCTTTGTTGTCTGAACCTTTGTTGCTTGCTGTGCAATAGAGACCTTTACTTTCTTAGACTATTTTTGGGAGTGAACTTTCTGGATCTCTTTTGGGACAGCTCTTGCATCCATGGTTAAGCTTATTGGTATGAATTGCTGTTAAGATCCTACTCATCAATGTGGCCAGATGATGGATCATTTAAATTGGGAAAACTTCTAAATTAGGGGAAAAATATGTGAGAGCTCTCATCATAACTTTTATTGGTACCTATGAGCAGGCCAAATTAAAAAGGAAATACACACACACGCAAATAATGACTAGCCTTAAGACCCTGACTCAGGTGACAATTGAATTGATGAAATGTAAAAGTCTAAGTGCTGATAAGATTACAAAGTTTGGAATGCTTGAGCTTATTTATTTATTTTTTTTATAAAGAAGTTATATCAACTTTGCCTGAGTATGTTTTAAAATGTCTGGCTAGCACTATGGAAAGCAGTATGGAGTATCCTCAGAAAATTAAATAGATCTACCATATGATCCAGCTATTCCACTGCTGGATATTTATCCAAAGAACTTGAAAACACAAATGCATAAAGATACACGCATCCCTGTGTTCATTGCAGCATTATTCACAGTAGCCAAGACTTGGAAGCAACCTAGGTACCCATCAAGGGACGAATGGATAAAGAAGATGTGGTATATATACATAATGGAATACTACTCAGCCATAAGAAATGATGAAATCCAGCCATTTGTGACAACATGGAGGGAACTTGAGGGTATTATGTGGTATTATGCTAAGTGAAATAAGTCAGAGGGAGAAAGTCAAATACCGTATGATCTCACTCATAAGTACAGCAAGAATAGCCATTGATTATATAGACTCTTTTAAATCTGCTTTGCTGGGACTTTTTATAAGGAATCTCAAATTGAACTTTAAAGGCCTCTTGAGGCCAGGAAAGCCAAGCCAAGGATTTGTCATCAGGCCTCACCTGCAATACCTCAGATTTGGGTGAATTCCTCTCCTTTGGAGGTCCCCCAAAATATTGAGGTTCCTTGCACTTGCCAGATAAGTGAGCTTCCTTACTTACCAGGTAAGATTGCTGGAATCTCTGTAAACAAGGTACCAGGCCCATATTTCCAAGTAGTTTTATTCCATAAAGTCCGATCCTTGTTTCTCAAAAGCTGTCTGGTCATATCTGAGTCTATGCCTGTTTCTCTCAAATATGACTTTCCATTCAAAGCTTTGGTAAGATAACCAATGTTTCCAGTTGCATCCCATTATAAGGAGAACAGATTCTTATTGAACTTATGCAAATAACTATATTACCACAAAAATAACAATACTCACTAAGTTTCCAAATTCTGGATAGATCAGGTAGGGAGAAAAAGAAAAATGTTTCAGTTCTGCTCACAAAGGTATAATTTCACCAAATTGCTCTAAGTCATAGTTAGCATAAGAGGAAAGAGGAAAAGATTTCCTTAAATCTGAGAAAACAAAACATTAAAAAATCAACAATATTTCAAATGAAAAGTCTTATAAATTATAGTTATCCTCATCAGTGCAGCAACAAACAAACACATAGCAACAGAGATTGGATTGGTGGTTACCATAGGGGAAGTGGGGAGGGGGTGGGCAAAGGGGGGGTTAGGCCCACATGTGTGGTGATGAACTATAATTAGTTTTTGGGGGTGAACATGATGTAATCTACACAGAATTAGAAATATATTACAATGAACATCTGAAAGCTATATAATGGTATAATCCATTATATTACTGCAATTAAAAAAAAAAGTCTGGCTGGGAATACTTCCCTATGCAATATTATAAGACCAAGACTTATTAATAAAGTCATGCCCATGGGCCCATATGTAAATAATTGGGCCAAGTTTATTGAAACTAAACATTTTGAAAACCAATTAGTCTTAATCTGGCTATCTTTGGTAAAAATGAGGGTGATTTAGAGAGAAAAATTATGTTTCCATGAAAACTGTCATACTCATTTGTGGATATTAGATCCTACTTCTGTTGATTGTCTTTGAGGGTTTTTCTATCTGTGGACTGGACAGGATCCTCATTTCTTCTAGTCTCCTGAAATATCTGGCTACAAATCTCTAAACCAACATTTCAATTTTTTCCCTCATTTTCATTTGGAATCATTGAGAACTGAACCTGCTCTTTTTCCCGAAGCCTTGCAAACTGAAGCTGAACATCTTGATATAAACTTAAGAGAGATTCGTGTCTGTTGCTGTGTAAGCTGTAAGCCACTCAGAAAGATACTAGAATGCCTGATGACATCATCAGAGATATCTCAAGCTGCAAAAGATGCTTCACTATGACATCTAGAAATCTTGACTGGCAGCCCTCTGGGCTCAAGAACTGGTTTATAATTTGCTCCAACTATTAACTTTGTTTTTTTTTTTTGTTTCCATAGAAATACTTTTATTAAATACCCAATTGCTTGCTTCTACAATATAGGCATAACTTTGGGAACCCACCTGCATCACCGCCTTCTAAAACAGATTTAACTGGACTGATCTATTATCAGGACTAAGAAATGTGTTCAGTGAGATGAAAAATCTACCACTCAGCTTCTGGACTATGAAACTTCTTAAACTTTCAAAGGACTGTGAAACTTAAAAGTTTCAAAGGCAGGACTGTGGGGGGCTGGAATTGGCCACCTCTTTGACATGAAGATTATTTTGGGCTGGTTACTTTTAAAAAACTGCAGACATGAGAGAAACTCTGAGAAGCAGAAGTTACCCTTTTTAAAGAGACGTTTACATTTGTAAAGGAAATCTCCATCTGTGAAGGTGTGTCCCTCTCTGTACCAGGAAGAAGGGGGATGACCTTATCTCTAGCAACTCTTATCAGTGCAGAAGGCAAGGACTTAAATCTGCATAATAACCTTACTCTTGTTTACTGTGCTTTTCTGGTAATCTCCCATAACTGACTCCCCAACATCCTCCTTTGTCTTTAGCTGAGGAGGGTATTTAAGATGAGGGCCTCCACCATTTTGGCGAGTTGCTTAGTTTGCCTGAGTCTCTCCTATGTATACATGTTATAAAGCCTTGTTTAATTTTCTCCTGTTCTTCTGTCTCATGTCAATTTAATTTGTTGTCTGGCCAGAAGGACCCAGAGTGGGTAGAGCAAATGTCTTCCTCCCCTACGCTAGCTTTTGCAATTAAGTTTCAACCACTGATTTGGTCCAACTCATACCCTCTCCTCTTAGAAAGTTGATGCTCAGCAAGGTAAAGTGACTCATTTCTGTTCACACTTGCCAGAAATAAATCTTAATTTCCCTTCTTTCTTTTTCTTTTTTGAGTTAGTGTTCTTACCACCACGTCTCACTGTTTTATTTCAAAAATGTCTGCAAAGTGTGCTCCTTACTGAAGCTTTTTATCTCTAAGGAATTAAATCATCACATATTACGGAAACGTTTTCCTTGAATTTCTAAAAAAGTGGAACACATGCTCACATATATGTCCACAACATTGCAAGGGGCAGCAGGCAGATGCTTTTGTTCACATGATTATTTAACGCTTAGGAACAATAAATCCACCCCATCTTACTGCTTAAACGGCAGAGATTCCAAAACTATCTGGTTTTCTGAAAACAGAATCAGCCGAGCGATCCCTTCAGTTGCTGTTGTTGGGGAAATTTCTTTAGACTTTCTGAAAGAGCAATTGGGCAGCTCTGAGTCAATTGCCACCTCTAGAAAATGTGTCTTCCTATTTCAGAGACCTCTCATGTCCCTTTTTATATTATGATTATTTAGATTTTATCCAATCTAAATACATGTTTCCTCTCAAAGGGCAAAAGTTGTTTCATAAAGAGAGTCATTTTGTCCTTTCTTCCTTCTTATGAACCCACCCTCCTCTCCTCCTGATCCCCACTGGAAAAGCTCACAGTGACAGGTGACATCCTTGCACTAAGAGATTTGCTGGGAGAGCAGGAACCAGATCAACTGGCTTCTTTGGAGGTCGATTTTTCAACCATTTATAGAAAAATGGAGGTTCTGAGTGTGGAGTGATGATCATAAGTTCATCTACGGCAAGGACTTGTTCATTCATTCATTCACTCATTCATTGGACAAACATTATGAAGAGCTTACTATGCCCCAGGGGTGTGAGGAAGCATAAACCTATTGTGAGGCCCAGGCATGACAGACCGCTGCAGGTCAGGGCAGAGCAGAAGTGTCCGAAGAGCACCAGCTCCAGGTCCCCCGAGATGACCAGGGAAGGCTGCAGGCAGAGCCAGCGTTGGAGCTGGACTCTGAGACATGGCCTCCATTCTGGAGGTGGAGCTGGAAGGCAGCCACTACAGCAGAGGGGATGGCAGCAGAGAAGAGGAAGACGTGAGGATGAGGAGTGGGACAGTCAGAGCCCTTACCCCAGAAGAGCTGAGGGTCAGACCTGGAAGGATGGTTGGGCTCATGCCACGAACTGCATGCCGGGCTGAGAGGTTTCCATCATTAGGCATCACTGAAGGTTGTCAGCAGGAGTGTGGCAGCATGACTCTGGCAGCTGCCCGTGGGGAGTGGCGAGCTGGGGAGGAAGATCCTGAATCTACTGAGAACAAAAGGAAATATTCCTGAAATAGCGTAGGGACGAAGTAGTGAAGGACAGAGTCGGGGTCCGGCCGGCGGAGTGGGACAGGATAGCCACAGGGAGATAAACTGAGGGAAGAACAAGAGCTGGAGAAGCATTGGACAGACGCGGGGTGAGGACGGAGAGGGCGGCAAAGGTGATTCTCACATTTTGAAATGACAGCAATGCCCTGGCCTGAAGTGAGGGAAAGAAGACAACGATCTGTTTCTGTTGAGGTTATAAGTTTAGTTTCAAATGTGCTGACTCAAAGACTAAGTTTTATGTTTCTTGTGCACCACCCTGGGGGCCCAGAAGAAGCCATGGTTAAAATGGAAGCAATTCCCATGGGGACTGTCTGGAGGAGGGCGGTTCTCAGGGCTCAGAAGGCCCAAGTGCCTTTGGAAATTCGATGTGAAGGCAGCACTGGTCTGGCCCTATTTGGATCCCCTTCCTCCTTCTCCTTTAAAAGTAACTGAAGCTTAAAGGTGAAAATGACTTGAGAATAATAGAAATCACATTAGCACTACTCCCCTCCCGCTATCTTCCACCATTTGGTGGCGATTGACAATCTTGGGGCTACGATTCTATGTCTCATGCTGGCAAGTCCTTGGGCTCATCCGGAGTTAGCTTCATCAGTTTATCCACACAGAGCAGGATGAGGGTGAGAAACCAGAGACTCCAACCAATGGCGGCCGCGATCCAGCCGTATTCATCCACTCCAGCGTGGCAGCACTGGGCCGCTTGCGGGCAGAAGTCGACATCTGGTGGGGAAGGGCGGGCAGAACGACAGGGTGGTCACACTGGCCCCTCCGACTCCTCCTCTGGCATTCATGGTAACAAGAACAACAACAGTCCATAGCTAACATTTATTAAGCATTGCTCCGCGCCACGCACTATGTTAAGTGCTTTATGCACGTTACCTTGTTTATTCCTCACAAAGTGATGGGTACGGTTGTTATTCTCATTTTATATGAAGAAATTGAGGCTGTAACTTGCCCACGGTCACAACATGGCCGAATTAGAACTCAAACCCAATACTGTAGGACTCTAAAGCCATGTTCTTAACCGCTATGTATTATTGCCTCTTCCCCTCCTTTGTAAGTGCCCAGAAGTAAACACATTTGGTCATTCAATGAGGGCAGAATAAAGGAGCCAGACTTACAATAAAGCAAATCTTTCTATTAATGAGACATGAGTAAAAGTGTTTGCTTTATGAACTGCTGGGATCCTTGCTCCTGGAAGTATTCAAGCAGAGGATGAAGAGAAACACCAAAAGGAAGCTCCTGCATTGGGCAGGAATTGGACTAGCTGATTTTTACAGTCTTTCCACTTGCAAATTTCTCCAGAACTCAGGGCATCTTTGGTTGCTGTCCTGGGGATGGGTCATTAAAGCCACCTGTGCCAAAGATTGTGAGCCTGGATGGGGGACAAGGCCAAGAGAGCTTTTTAGACATGCTCTGGGGGCCATGAGCAAACCACACCGGCACACAGGAAGGCCAGGCAGGCACTCAGCCACTCGGTGCCAGTGAACTGAAAGCAAGGAGGATTAAGTTTCCTCCCAGATATGGGGCCAGCTCTGGGGTTAGGGCAGACGGCAGAAGCTTACTGAGGCACTGCTCCAGGGTCTCAAGGTCTGGGTGGTGGGCGGTCAAGGTCGAGTTGTTGCTGCTGCTTGCTTCTGGAAGAAAAGACAGGAGACAGTCTCAGACAGCAGGAGAAACCGTTCCTAGACCTAGAGTTTGAAATCTTTTTTGTAAATCAGTTGTGAGCATTATGAAAGTATTATAGAAGTCTAGGTACGTTGAGACCTCATGCAACAAAGCTAACCCCCAGTTATAGACTGAATTGGGTCCCCCAAGTTCATATGCTGAAGTACTAACCCCCCCGACCCCCCGCCGGTAGTGACTGTATTTGGAGATAAGACCTTTAAAGAGCTAATTGGAAAGTGAAATGGGGTCATATAAGGTGGGCCCCGATCCAAGATGACTGGTGTTCTTAGAAGAAGAAGAGACACCAGGGATGTGCACACACACAGGAAAGACCGTGTGAGGACACAGAGAAATGGTGGCGATCTGTAAGCCAGACAGAGAGACCTCAGGAGAAACCAACCCCGCCGACTCCTGGAGCCTCCACAACTGTGAGAAAATAAATGTCTGCTGTTAAGCCACCCAGTGTGTGATATTGTGTTACGGCAGCCCAGCAGAGGAACACAGCCCCCTTTTCCTATCACGTCTATTCTGCTTCAGAGACGCTTTATCTTCATTTCTCATTGCCCTTCAGTTACCAAGGGCCTGCTGTGCACAGCATTCCAAGCACTCTGTTTTAGCTGCTTTCTATGCATTTCTATAAAATTGTTTTTCTAGTATATATTCACACAATTACTTAAAAATCTGGAACGTCTTTTCATAACTATCTTCAATTCCCTTCCAAACAAACAAACATTGAAATCTGACCTTAATTCTTTATTTCTGATGATGATGATAGTATTACTCAGGCAGATGGTTATCAAAAAAATTAAACACCATACAAGCAAGTCTAGATGTTGCTAGAATACGCAGCACTTAGAATTGTCCCTTGATTAATAAGCAAGTTGCACAATGATAAAAAGAACTTCAGCGGGAATTCTCGAAGTTCTGTCAGAGTTCGGGAGGTGAGGTGGGGCTATGGAGATGAACATAAGGATCCCCGTGGAAGAAGAGCCATTGCCCCCATTCCCGCTCTAACTGAGAACGTGGAGACAGATGACCTAGATCCACTCTGTCTGATGTGGCAGCCACTTGTGGCTATTTAAAGTTGTTAAAATTAAATTAAGTAAAAAATTCAGCTTCGTGGTCATATCAGCCATATTTCAAGCACTCAGTCACCACGTGTGGCTAGTGGCTACCGTGTTGGAAGCACAGCACAGATACGGAACATTTCCATCATCAAAAAATGTTCCCTTAGACAGTGCTAATCTAGGTAGAGAAAGACCAAGAGACCAATTTTGAAAAATCTTGCTGGAAATTATATTGCTGTTCAATCTGCTTCTTTGGGAATGCAAAAGAAAAAACAGGGTTTGGAAACTCTCAAGGCCCCAGTGACTCTAGGTCAGCGTGTCCTTCAAAGGAACTTGTTGTCACATATCAGGATGAGTTAGGAAGAAACTTCCCACACAGTCACAGTCATGAAATTGCTGCTCAGACTAATTTTACGCCACCCGCTCCCAAGCCACTCCAATTCCAACCTAAAGTATAGTCATTCCTTTGATGCAATCTGATTGTCACTGTAAATTATTTACAACTAAATGGCTTAGAGCTTGGCCTTTATTTGTTTTGGAGAAATTGATTTCTCAACATTTTAACTTACCTTAGAACCCAAATAACTTCCTTGGCCCTGACTTTCATCTCCTCTCTACCCTAGAATGGAAGTGGCCTCCATCTAGAGCAAGCGAGTGAAAAAGACCCAGTTAATTGGATGCTAGTATTAGGTTAAACCATATGAAGTTGCCATTTCTATGGGTCTAAATTTCTTCAGTCTTAGCAATTTTATATGGTTCAAACTGAATAGCCTAGTTATAAATACCCTCTTTACACATCACCCTCTGCCCTCAATAGCAGAGCCAGCCAGGGACAGGTGCCACCTGAGTCACTTCCAAAGTCAAGGCTGCCGGAACACCCAACAATTCAGCGCAGTTAAATTTGTCAAGTGTTTTGCAAGGCACTGTGAAGATAAACAGGAGGAAATAAACCACTCTTATTCGGGGAGGGGTGATGCTAGAAAATAAAACAAACATGCTAACATTCACTGAGTGTTTACCATGTTCTTTACATGCAGTAGTCTCATTTCATCTCTACAACCATCCTCTGTATAAGCACCATGATTATCCCTATGTCATACATGAGGAAACTGGAGCACAGAGAGGGTAAGACATTTGCTCAAGGTCACACAGCTAGTCAGTTGTGGAAGCTGGAGCTGGGTTGAGGCTCAGTGGCTTGAGAGCCCACGCTCTGAACCTCCAATGGAGAGACTGTGAAGATGAGGGAGATGTAAAGATTGGAGGGAAAACGGCAAGGATTGGTGCTGAGGAGGAAAAATCAGTCAGGGAGCAGGGCAGACAGTGTTCTGAGGGGAGATGAGGAGTGAGATCAAAGCCAGGGGCAGAAACCAGGGGCAGGAGAGGAGGTTCAGAGCCCAGCCTCGGAGTGCAAGACGGAGGATGCAACTCAACCCCTCCAGCCCCCAGGAGAAAAGGGGGTGATAACCCAACGTCTCCTGTGTGTGTGTTGTGGGGGTGGGGAGTAGGGTGGACAGCGTAGGGAGCTTTCATGTGTGGAGGTTTTGTGAAAGTTGCAAGGGAAGCACAGGTCAAGGGAGGGACAGGGGACCTTAGGCAAGGGGAGAGGGTGTGAAGGGAGGACCATAAACCACATCAGGCAGGGGCGCTGAGAAGGAGCCATTGAGAAACAGTGCCCGAAAGATGTCATTATAGGCCAGTTTAGTCCCCTGATGGGAGAGACTCTGTACATTGCTTTTTCCTCTTTCTTTGTGAAAAAGGCCAACAGAGGTGGCTGCTCCTGTCCTAGCTGAGGATTGGAGTATTGCTCTCGGTCTTAAGCAAATTTAAGACGCCCCCACTCCACCCCACCATCTCCTGCCTAATGCTTCAGATGAGAAAGGACGTTTCCTCTTTCCTTTATGCAGGACCAGCTCTAGCCATGGAATCCTCCTCCTTCCTCCTTCCTTCCCTCCCTCCTTGCCTCACTCTCTCCCTCCCTCCCTCCTTGCCTCACTCTCTCCGGCCCTTCCTCCCTCCCTCCCCTTTCCCAGGGTGGCCAAGAATAAAGCTCACAGTTCTACCTGCCGAGCAAGCCAAGTGGAAGGAGGCGAAGATCAGGCTGAGGACCAGGGCTGCCTGGGGCACAGAGGTGAGGTGCTTCATGCTGGAGAGGGAGGCATCTGTGGGCACCAGCCCTGCAGAGATGTGCTGAGTGCCCTGTGCCATGGGTCCTGTGGGTGCCGCGTCCTGCAGGAGCTTGAAAACCACTCTGTCAGAGGTGACTTTCTGCTCTCTGTTTGGGGGAAAGAGAGGGGGTGGAGCAAAGGAAGCGTTGGCTGTCACAGCTTGCGCTTGCTCGCCTGGGTAGAAATGAAGCTGAGCTACGTTGGCTGCAGGGAGAGGGGAGGGGCGAGTCTGCAGCTCTTCCTTGAGCTCACATTTTGTCTCTACTGAGAAAAAAGAGGAGGAGAGGAGATTTGCGCTCTGCGAAGATGGGTTTGCTGCCTCTTCCAGCTGCGGGTACAGCACTGGCTTCCCTGTTCCATTTAGTCCAATATTTCCTGAGCACCTGCTGTGTGCACTGCCCTCTGCTAAAGTCTGGGAATGCCTGTCCTCAGAGTGCTTTCATTACAAACACATATCATTAAAACACAGAGTAGTGGCTCAGGAAGGACAAAGTACCTTGACTCTCAGCAGCAAGAGGCCACATCCACTGATGGGATGCTTCATGAGGAAGATGGCATTTGAGTTGGGCCTCGAAAGATGGGTAGAAATTTGACGGGCAAAGAGCAGAAGAGGGCAGGGTAGGCAGAAGGGACAGGCGAGCAAAGGCCCAGAGGTAAGAGGTGCTCAGAGTCCACCATGCCCGCAGCACAGATAAGTGCAGGTACCCTGAGGAGGGTGAGGTGGGAAGTGAATGGAGAGCCATGAGGTTGAGCATCTGGTGTGGCAGGCTGGGGAGTTTGAAACAATCAGGAGGCAAAAGGGAAGCTTTGTGAAGGTTTTGAACTGAGTAGTAACTCAATTGGAGCTCTGCCTGCAGTCTAACCCACTTACTGAATACCTCTCATGTATATGAAAGGCATTTGAGACTCAGAGATGGCTAAGACGTGACCCCTACTCTTGATCCCTATTCACAGTCCATCAGTGAGACCAGGGAGTGAAGAAAGAATTGTGATGCAGTATGGTAAGACCCAAACATGGGTGTCTTCCTCAGTGATGGGGCTATGAAAGAGGGAGTGGTGGAATCTACCTGAGTGGTGCAGGCAAAGGAGTCACAGAGGAAGGGATATTTGGGCTGGGTATGGAAGTTTGCATATGCAGATGAGAGTTGATGAGCTGTGTAAGTAAAAGGAATAGCACACACAAAGGCAAGAGAATTGTTTGGGTGCCTGCAGGCTGCCACGTCTGGACATGTGCATTGTGTTCCTGCATAAGTATGGGCCTGGTTAAGAGAGTGAGGGATGAAATCCAGCTCATTCAAAGCTATGCGAAGGACCTGTAAACCATGTGTAAGGCCAGAGTAAGGATGTCTTATTGCAATACATCAGCCCCGAGGAGACACTTTTTTCTAATTTGCCCAAAGGTACAGATTAGTGGTGGCCCTATATTCTTGGATTTGGGGATTGGGAGCAGAAGTGATTTAGGAAGGCTAATCTTCAGGCAGTGTACGGAGATCCAGTTTAGGCCTACCACTTGGTCGAACATTCACCAATTACCGAGTAGCTGCTGCGTGCTGGGTCCTTGGGATGCAGGGGTGGGGGGTCTGAGGTCAGTAAGGCAATGCAGTCCCTGTCCTCAAGGTGCTCAGGGTCCAGTGAGGAATGGACAAATAAATGATGACAACACAATGAAAGTAGTGTGATAAGAGATTTCCACAAAGAATGGGAAAATCATGGCTGAGGGTTGGGGAGTAGGGGACCCAGAGAACACTTCACATGGGGATGGAGATGGCATTTTGACCTGAAACTTGAAAGATGAATAGTTTACCAGGCTGGGGAGAAGGGAATAGTATGGGTAAAGCCTCCAAGGCATGCCCCTCATCTGGGGAGCAATGACTGTCCTGGGAGCATGGGGTGGGATCAAGGTGCGTCTGGTTAGACTAAGAACACCCTTTAAGGAATTTGTAGATGTGGACACCTTAGTATTTCAGAAACACGAAGGATTGATCTATGGAGGGCAGACCTGGGTTCAGAGAGATCTAAGAAGCTATGGAGAAAAACCTAGCCAGTGGTCAAAAGGGCCCTGAAATAAGGAGCTGGACTGAGGATAGAGAAGAGTGGAACAGAATCAAGAAGCATTTAGGAGGCCAAATCAACAGAAGGGAATCCAGGAAAAGGATGCAGGGTGAAGGCAAGATTTCTAGCTGGGGTGAGTGAGTAGCCATGAGGCCAGCCCGGGGTGGAATTCTGGCCCAGCCTCTTACTGGCTGAGTGGCCTTGGGCAAGTTACTTTATACGTCGGAACCTCAGGTTCTTTATCTGAAAAGCAACAGACAGTAGCACCTATCTCAGGAGCCATCATGACTTAATGAAATAATCCATGTGAAGCGCTTCGCACAGCGCTAGCTGATGGTAAGTACTCAGTAAATGTCAACCACCAGTTGCATAGAAGGGTCATCATAAATAGAAAATATGGGATGGGGCTGGCCCCGTGGCTGAGTGGTTAAGTTCGCGCGCTCTGCTTTGGTGGCCCAGGGTTTCGCCAGTTTGAATCCTGGGCGCGGACATGGCACCGCTCATCGAGCCACGCTGAGGCGGCGTCGCACATACCACAACTAGAAGGACCCACGACTACGAATACACAGCTATGTATCTGGGGGCTTTGGGGAGAAAAAGGAAAAAAAATAGTAATAATAAAAAAATCTTTAAAAAAAAAGAACATGTGGGAGAAAGGCAGTTTTAGGGAAAAATAATACTATTTATGTATTGATTTATTTATATCCCTGTCTTGGTCCTAAAAGGGTTGAAGGAAACTTACATACAATTAATTAAGCTAGATAAAATAAATTTAAAATAAATGAGAAGAAATGAGGCAAAGAGAAAGTTAGTGTAGGAAATGTAAGATGGGTCCCTGAGCGAGTTTAGAGTACAAAATGGCACGCATGTTTTCTAAGTTTTCTGGAGGCCAGTGTGAAGAGGTAACATGATCATGTATGTGATTCGTGGGCTCACAAGGCGAAAATAACAGCAGAAGCACAACTGCTCTTGATACCAAAACCAGAGAGGAATTTCCCCCGGGTCCCCACAGAGATGCCATTACTTAATAGGACAAACAACGTTCATGGCCTTTTCCTAACAGTAAACCCTGCAGTCAGCTGGCTGGACTAGGACTGATTTCTCCAGTGGGCCCTGGGCAGAACAGCAGGGCGTGGCATCTACGAGATTTTCAAGGGTCTCAAAAGTGTTTGAGACCTGAAAAAAAAGGTTCTCGGATCCGGAACATGAACAACAACAACAAATCTGTGTAGTCAAAAGAAATAATTCTCTCAAAAGCAAAGTTATGTGATTCATGTCAAACATTTAAACAGAAACAATCTCACGTAGGTTGTTAGGTGCATTTTAATATGTTTGAGGTGAGCAGAGTGTCCTTCCAAAGTGATGAGAGCCTGGGACATACCTTGAAACAGACCTGCCTAGGGTTGTGCTGGTGGTGTGACTAGCATCCACCAGTCTAAGCGGACAGTGTCACATCAGATCACGTTAGTGAAAGGAATTCTGGGAAGCAGTGGGTGTAGAAGGGATAGTTAATGACCTGTCCCCTCTCTCTTTCTTTTTAGCATCGTTATTTGATTTGAGATTGTTTTAGATTAGGTATTTTTGAGTCGATTAAAAGATAGACATTCTCTTATCAACAGATGAAAGGATGTTATTTTCCTAAAATAAGATAGACTTGCCTGCTCTCTGATGAATCATATACCCAAAGGAAGGGCCACATGGCAACTATTTTACAAATGTCACCACTATTAGCATTTGTTTTTTAAGCAAGTCCATAACTAATACCTCACGCAGCTGGTGACCTCACCCAGGAAATCGCTCATACATTTTACATCAGGTTTGTTTTGGAAGGTGTACCAGGAAGTTGCATTGCTCAAAGCTAGACATTCTGTGGGAACCTTCTCAAGATTTTTTTTTTTTTCATGTTTGAGATAGGTGTTTGGTTACACATGATTTTTTAAGAAGTCTGGGCTAAAATGTCTGTGGCCAGGCTCCATGTTGGTCGTTGGGGTGGGGTTGGCCAAGAGGATGGGGTTCCAGGGCCCTCGCTGCCTCCAATTTTATCTGTTTGCCCTGATACGATTCCATTGAAAAAGGAAAAGAGGGGCAGAATGTTTCTTGTGCTAAAAGATTGCAAACCAGCATTCTGGGGCTGGAATGGCCTCTGCCTTTGAGAAAGACGTTTTACGTGGCAGAAGCTTCCCTTGTGATTCTGATAGGCCCCTCTACTGCCTCTCCATCTCTGGGAAGAGAATGTGGGCCCTGACTCTGAGGCTTTGTTTCCCATCAGTCCACTCTGAGGAGAATCATGGCCCCCACCACGACTATGCGTGCTTTTCCCTAACTTCTAGCAGAGATGGGGTCCATGGCTGTTCCTGCCTGTGGCTTTGTCAGGATCTATTTTCACAAAATAATGTCAATCTCTAGTTGCTCATGAGACTGAAACATCTAGACCTTCATGAGAGTAGCACTTGGTTTGTGGAGGAGCTTAACCTTACTCACTGCCACTCAGCAGTCTACAATTGAGAGAGAATGAGGAGTACTCTTTTAAGAAAAATGGAGGACTACACCGACACCAACTTTGAGATGATGCCATAGAGTTGATAGAAGTAACAAGTGAAAAAGGCCTGGAGCCCACCATTTCTCAGCAGTTCCCAGGGTGATTCATTCAGCTTGCTCTTCATCCACAATTGCACTAGGGGGTGGTAGGACCATGACCCAGACAGAGGGAGGTTAGCAAAAAGAGTGGGAATCCCTCTTGGCTAAGACCATCTTCCACCTGGCCCCTGGATCTTGTTCCCTCCCACCTTCTCAGACTGTATTGTGATGGGTGAACACGCCTTTGGTGATTTCTATTTTTTATTCATTCATTCATTTATTTATTTTGAGGAAGATTAGCCCTGAGCTAACATCTGCCAATCCTCCTCTTTTTTTGCTGAGGAAGACTGCCCCTGAGCTAACCCACGTGCCCATCTTCCTCTGCTTTATATGTGGGACGCCTGCCACAGCATGGCTTGCCAAGTGGTGCCGTGTCCACACCCAGGATCCTAACCCATGAAACCCCGGGCCGCGGAATCGGAACGTATGAACTTAACCGCTGCACCACCAGCCGGCCCCTCTATTTTTTGATATTCATTAAGAACCATTGAATGGCGAATTTTTGTAAATGTTTGGCAGTACTTGAAGAGAATATGTCATGTAGTGGTGGCCTTCAGTGTCTACATAAGTCCTATAGATCAAGAGTGCTGGTTGTGTTGTTCAGATCTTGTCTGTTTTTCCTGTTTTTTATTTTTTTAATTTGGTCTGCCTAGTCCATTGAATACTGGGGCAGATGATTGTGGATTTCTTTTCCTTGTAGTTTTGTCTATTTTTGCATTAAATATTTGAGGTTATAATTAGGCCTCATACAAATATAGAACTGTGACCCTTTCATGGTGAATCAAATCTTCTTTAAAAAATCATTTTGTAATATCCCTCTTTATCTCTAGCAAAGCTTTTTGCCATAAAGTTTACCTTGTGCGATATTACCGTAGCTACACCGCTTTTCTTTTCCATCATTTCTTTCAACTTTCCAAAATCCTTGTTACATTTTAGATATATATCTTATAAAAACACAGTGTAGGACTTAAAAAAACCCAGTCTGGCAATCTTTGTCTTTAATTTGGCCGCTGAATCTATTTCCGTGGAATGGATTTACTGACGGGTTTAGGTCTGAAGCTCCATCTCACCAAGTGCTCTCTGGTTTTCCCATCTGTCTTATATTCTTTTTTCTTACTACTTCTGGATTGAGTTTTTTATTATTCCACTTTTTAGAGATTACAGCATGCATTTTTGTCTTACCAAAGTCTAATATTAATTGATACGTTTACTGTCTTCACAGATAACGTGAAGACTCTAGAACTTAAACTCTACTTTTCTGCTTCCAATTTTTATACCATTATAGTTATGTATTTTAACTATATGAATATTTTTTAACTCAATAAATCATTATTACTATTTTATATAATGAACGTATATTTAAATTGATCCACATACTTGCCAATTTATTGCTTTTGATTCCTTTCTGTGTGTCTGGTCTTCCATCTGTGATTATTTTCCTTCTTCTTGAAGATGACCTCTCAGTAATCCCTCAGTGGAGAGATTAATACTCTCAGTTTTTGTTTGGATACGTTTTTATTCTTCCTTCATCATTCTTGAAAGATGTTTTCATTGGGTATAGAATTGTAGGTTGACAGATATTTTCTTTCAGTGATTTAAAGCTATCGCTTCATGTCTTTTGACTTCTGTTGGGAGCTGTCCATCTAATTGGTGCTCCCTCGTAGGTAATTTGTCTTTTTTCTTTGGTTGTTTCTAAGAGTTTTGCTTTGTCTTTGGTTTTCAGCAGTTTTATTCTGATGTGCTCAGTATGGATTTCTTTTTATTTGTCCTGCATGGAGTTTGTAGGCAATTGAATATAGAGTTTGATGTCTTTCATCAGTTTTGAAAAGTTCTCAGCCATCAAATATTACATCTATCTCATTCTTTTCTCTCTGCCTGATACTCCAATTACACATAGGTTAGACTATTCCACTGTATCCTCTAATTCTCTCCTCTCTTCTTTATTCTCCACCCTTTTATTTTCATGTGCTTTATTCTGGATGTTTTCTTCTGCCCTATCTCTTGTTAAATCTCTTGTCATCTGTGCCTAATCCAATTTTATAATGTTAAAAAAATGATTAAAGAAGACAATTGAGGTGATACAAACAAACTTTATTTAACACTTTATGAAGAGGACAGTCTCCTTTTGAAGAACTGCAAAATGGAGCAGAAGGAAAGAAGCTTTTATAGGATAAAGAATAAAAAATGAGGGAGAGACAGATAGAAAATATCTGATTAGCTGGGGCCACCTAGTCAGTCCTGCTTGGGGTGAGAAGACCCAGAGTTGGCTTGGCATCTGGGGATTGGCTGACTGAATATCCTGCATTTCTGGGCTAGCAGAGCATTCACAGGGACACAAAAGTTATCTAAGTTTTGGTTTGTTGACGTGGCATCTTGGGCAGGAGTGGCTGCATCATGGGCCTAGAAATTTATTTCAATAATAACTATCCACTGGGTTCTTAATTTCAGTTATTTACTTTTAGTTCCAGAAGTTCTATTTTTTTTCTTTTAAAGATTAGCACCTGTGCTAACATGTGTTGCTAATCTTTTTTTTTCCTTCTTCTCCCCCAAACCCCCCAGTACGTAGTTGTATATTCTAGTCGTGAGTGCCTCTAGTTGTGCTGTATGGGACACCACCTCAACAGGACCCGATGAGCGGTGCCAGGTCTGCGCCCAGGATCCTAACCAGCGAAACCCTGGGCTGCTGAAGCGGAGTGCATGAACTTAACTATTTGGCCACACGGCCAGCCCCGATTTTTTTTTTTTATAGCTTTTTGTTATTCAATCTTGTTTTTCATCTTTGTGAACAGAGTAAGCATAATTATTTAAAATCTCAGTCTGATAACTTCAATATTTGCTCACTTCCATCAGTCTGTTTCTCCTGTTTATTATTTCTGCTGGTTTTCATTCATGTTGTCATGTTTCCTTGTGTATCTGGTTATTTTTTATTGTGTGAAAAATTGTAATCACACACAATTGTTCATAGGAACAACTTGAGACCTAGGATGACATTATCTTCTTCTAGATATTATTTTGCGGGTTGATTTAATCAAGTGCTTGGGGATAACAAAAATCTGCCCTCATGTCAGTCTACTCTCAGTAATTGAGATGATTTATAGATAAGTTGTAGACTTTGCAGGGGTCAGTTTATTTTGGTCACCTTTCCTTCTATGGTTCAGCTCTTTAGAAAATTTTTTTCCCAAGGAAATAATCAGAGTTGAGCACAAAAATGTATATCCAAGTTTTTCTGTCTCAACATTATAATATTTGTAAAAATGAAAGCTTAGAAGCAGCTTATAATGGAATAAAAGATAGCTATTAAAATGATGTTTTAGAATAATATTCAATTATTTGGAAAAATATTTGCTATATAATACAAAGAAAAAAGCAGGATATAAGACTATATACTCTGTATAATTCCTGTTTTGTAATACACACACATATACAAGGAAAAAAGCTTGAAAAGCATCCTATCCAGATGTTAGCTCTGGTCATATCTAGAATGTACAACTTGGGGTAATTTTAATTCTCTTCTTCACACATGTTTATGTCTTTCAAATTCTCTACAATTAATGTGTATTGCTCTTTCTTGTTGTTCTTGAGGAAGATTCACCCTGAACTAACATCTGCTGCCAATCTTCCTCTTTTTTGCTTGGGGAAGATTTTCCCTGAGCTAACACCTGTGCCAGCCCTCCTCTGTTTTGTATGTAGGTTGTTGCCACAGCATGGCCACCAATACGTGGTGTAGTCTGTGTCCAGGAACCAAACCTTGGCCACGGAATTGGAGTGTGCCGAACTTAATCACTAGACCACAGGGCTGGCCCCTATTTGTATTGCTCTTGTAATCAGGAAAGAAAATCAAGTTAATACATTTTTTTTGTGTGTGAGGAAGATTGGCCCTGAGCTAACATCTGTGGCAATCTTCCTCTATTTTTTATATGTGAAACACTGCCACGGCATGGCTTGATGAGCAGTGTGTAGATCTGTGCCCGGGATCCAAACCTGTAGACCTTGGGCTGCTAAAGTGGAGCACACAATGCTTAACCACTACACCACCGGGCCGGCCCCTATACATTTTCTAAAAGGAGTAATTCACAGGAAAGGAATACAGTCACCATAGAGCAGATCAACTACCTTTACGGTAGCTGTCTGATTGTCTGGGAAAAATTTTCAATATCATGGAAACTTCTTTTCCATTAAGAAAAGAATCTTAATTAAGTTTCAAGTTGCATATGGTGCAGAGAACTGCTTATTGACAGCCTCGGCTCTCGGGGTGCTCAGGGTATATAAAGAATGCACAGACTCCCCAGAAGTTTCAAGAAATAAAGAAGACTATAAATAAGACAGAAAAAAACATAGAATTTCAGTGTTGGAAAGGGACCCAGAGGACACCTGGCCCAATCCTTAACTTAGTAAGAATGCTCTCCTACAGAGAAAGTTGTGTGTTATAGAGTTTGGTGTAGCTGCATTTGACCTCTCCTGCCCCTCAAGGTTGTTGCTTGGACTTCTGCTAAAATGCCTCAAGTGACTGGTTTCTCTAATTTCTAAGGCAGCCAGTGGAGTAGCTCTAACTATTAGAAAAGTTAGTGAGTTACTGGCATCCAACAGGTAAGGGCATTTTAAGGTGAGGTTAATAAACAGTTGGAGGAGGTCCCGCTCAGCTCTGTGACTCTCTGATTGGCAATTTCTGGCTCCCTTCAATTCCTGGTCTTACCATTTGTGCAAAATATTTCTGTTGGCACAACAATGCTTGTGGTCAGACTCACTTTGTGTTTTATAAACAGAGATGTGTGTTCTCAATGAGTAATTTTAAGCTAAGGTTTTTGGGAAATAAGCTGCGTGTTTGTGATAAACACTCAGACAATTTTTCTTTTCCAGTTTAGTCCACATGAAACTAAAAAGGACCAGAGAGCCAAGAAAGAGATTGTTGGCCCCTCCTTCCAACATCCATCTTCTTCTCTCCCACTGTGTCCTTCCAGCCTCTTCTGTAACTTTCCTTCACTCTCTATCTCTTTTTCCCTCATCTCTCTGGTCCAGGCTGCCCATAGTCCCCCAGGAGTCTATACAACCAACCATGAGTCAGGAGTCCTGGATTCAATTTTCACATTGTTACTTCCTGTGTGACCTTGGGGGAAGTCACATCACCTTGGTGATGATGCTAACCAAGAGACATGGTGGCAGATCTCTGGGAGGGGGACACAGGGGGAAAAATCCAGGGAAATGCTGCCTTCAATCTTTCGTGGGAAGACCTTTGTCTAGGGCACTCAGGACTCCCCAGAGGGGATAAATTACCACGTATGTTCCACCACATATGACGCCTACACAAAGGGTGTGAATTCCTGCGAGAAACAAACTAAAAAGCTGCAGTGACGATGTGAAGTGATCCTGAGAGTGAGGAGCCCTGTGTTCTGCCTCTACCTCAGCCGCTAATCAGCTGGATGACCTTGGGCAAATGCTTTCACCTCCCTGAGGTTGTTTCCTAGCTCTAAAGTAAGGGGATGGGATTAAATGGTCTCTAAATTTTCTTCCAGTTTAGAATTCTATGACTCCGAGCTTAATACAGTATATTAAGTGAAGAAAGAAGAGAAACAAGATAGTGAAATCTTTTCTGTTTTAACTAAGTGGAGGTAGAAATCATGCTGAAAAGAAGCTCCTTAATTGAGTTTAGAATAAATATTATTACAGAAAAGGCAAATAACCGGGGAGACACTCCCAAGAGAAAACATAGAAATATGATAGGTAAAATCCATCCATGACAAATTTTGAGGCATTTTGTTCTCTTCACGATGAAATTCTATTTTCCTAATCTTACTTCAGGTCTGTCTGTGACTTGGCAAGTGAAGACAGAAATGAAAGGGATGTGAAGTAGTTCAGCTCTGGAGAGAAGACAAACAGAGAGACAAGACCAAGATGTGTTAAGGTGGAAAAAAACTGGAAGCTGGAGGGCTCCACAATGGAGGGTCATCTCCTAAGGAATGAGGTGGCCATGTGCTCAGCTGGGGAGACGTGGGATGAGATGGAGAGCAGGGGAGTGTGTAGCTGTTGGTGAGAGCCACTGGGAGGGCTGTTTCTCTCAGGGCATGGTCTAGAGGACAGAAGGCTGTAGAACAAGAGTGCTGGCCAAACTGACGTTGGATGGCTCCAGTACACACTGGAGACCCATCGCTGGAGAATGTCCGTGGCCAGGAGAGAATAGGGATGCACATGGTAGGGGATGATCCTGGTTCCAACATACGTATGACCTCAGTGTGCTGATAATGTGAACTCTTGGACATTACTGTCAACGCATTGCATCTACTCTGTGTGTGTGTGTGTGTGTGTGTGTGTGTGAAGTTGAATGCCACTTCCTCTCTTCTTAGCAACCTCAAATCATTCTCTTTCTGTCTCTAGCACTTTCTCTATTGGTGCATATTTTGAAAGATTGTGGATGGTGGGCTCAGTGCTCCACCAATGGTGGAGAAGTGCTGGAGAAGTAGGTGGTAAAATCAATTATTTGAATGAAGGTGATCTGGCTGAAATTCAGTTCAGAAAAATTAGACACAGTTGGTAGAAAATCAAGTGGTTACTTTGGCAGCTAGATTATTATTTTTGGATTAAATTCCTTGCTCTCCACTTATCCCTTTTTGTTTTTTCAATTATGACGATCTCCTGTAAATTGATCTTGTAAACTGAACACGTTGTTCACAGTAGCATCCTAATTCCGGGTACAGGGATGTGAGGAGAAAGGAGGCCCTTTGTTTAAAGGAATGTCCACTTTGAAGGAGTGTAAGTGGAGCGCTCACCTCTTCAGCTCCTCAGGAGCCATTTTATGGAAAGTCCTCAGGGCGTGAGAGTGCCTCGCCTGAGACCTGCCTGGACAAGTGCATAATGGTCACAGCTGGCGTTGTGCCCCAGACTTGTCTAAAGAATGGGAACAGTGGTATGAAACACTCGATGTCAAAAACTGTTCTTTTGGATAAAATAGGGGATTGATTCTGCTCTCGGAAGGTTGTTTCTGTCAGGACCTAATGCCAAATTTAAGTGTGATTTTCCTTTAAAGTATTGAGTTGGGATTTTGAGGGTATATTAAAAATATATTGAATGAGTGATAGGAGAATTACTTGCTTTCAAAAAAACTCAGTGACACAAGTAATTAGAGAAATGAGAATGTGCTATTGGCTTCGGGTAAGTCATTAGCCTCACTCTCCCTCCACGCCAGGGAGTGAATTGGACAGAATCTGTCTCTTTCCTTCCTGTCAGTGGAAACCCTGCGGCGGGTCAGAGTGGTGCTTGGTTCTTCTCTCCCCTTCTCTCGACTTCCTTCACTGGTGAGATTCACAGCAGAGAATTTAGGAAGTTTACTTTGGTTGTAGATGAACTGTACTGTGGTTGCTAACACTTTGTTCCAATCTTCCCTGAGTCAGCAAGGCTTTGAAATGTTGTATATAAAATACTGAGCTCAGTGAGGAAGCTTCCAGAGAAACTTAAAAGATATCTGTATGGTTCAAAGTGATTGTCTCAAATGTACAGAATGGGTGAGGAAAAGTAGAAGTTGCCACATTCTAGATGTGCTGTGTGACTAGAGCTCACAGGATCCTCTTGGATTATCAATTGTCTCTTTCTTTGAAAAAATAAATAAAACTCTCCAATGATGCTTTATTTTCTCCTCTGCCACCGCCCTGCTCCCTCCTTCCCTTTCCCAGCCTGATCCTTTGAAAGAGTTCTGTATCTTCTCTTCACCAGCACTGACTCTCCAATTCCAAAGCCTTTACTTTGAATCCTGCTCCTTTCATTCCCCTGAAGTAGGTCAGCCAGTAACCTCCAGATGCTTCTCAGTCCTCCTCTTGCATGACCGCTCCGTGATTCATGAGACACTTTCTCCTCGTGAATTCTCGTTCTTCCAATTATACTCCCCCCTCTCCGTTTCTTGTCCATCCTCTACCTTGAGACCTTTGAGTTCTCCCGTGCTCAGGCCTGACTTCATGGCTTCCTCCTTGTTATGAGCTGAATTGTGTCCCCTCAAAATTCGTATGTTGAAGTCCTAATCCCAGTGCCTCAGAATGTGACCTTATTTGGAAATAAGGTTTTTGCAGAGGTAATTAGTTAGGATGAGGTCACTCTCAGACTGGAGTGGACTGGGTCCCTAATCCAATATGAGAAGGGGCGATTTGGACAGAGACACACCCAGGTGAACATGAAGACAGAGATCAGGTGACGCTTCTACAAGCCAAGGAACCCCAAAGATGGACAGCAAACCCCCAGAAGCTTGGTGAGAGGCATGGAAAAGATGATCTCTCACAGCCCTTAGAAGAAATCAACCTACCGACACCTTAATGTCAAACTTCCAGCCTCCAGAACTTTAGATGATAAATTTTTATTTATTTATTTAATTTATTTTATTTCTTAAATTGCAGTATCATTGGATTATAACATTATATAGCTTTCAGATGTACATTGTAATATATTTCAAATTCTGTGTAGATTACATCATGTTCACCACCCAAAAACTAATTATGGTCCATCCCCTCACACGTGAGCTAATCATCCTTTTTGCCCTTCCCCCCTCTTCCTCCCCCCTTCCTCCATGGTAACCACCAATCCAATCTCCATTGCTATGTGTTTGTTTGTCGTTGTTTTTATCTTCTACTTACGAGTGAGCTTATACGGTGTTTGATTTTCTCCCTCTGACTAATTTCACTCAGCATAATACCCTCAAGGACCATCCATGTTGTCACAAATGGCTGGATTTCATAATTTCTTATGGCTGAATAGTATTCCATTGTGTATATATACCTCATCTTCTTTATCCATTCGTCCCTTGATGGGCACCTAGGTTGCTTCCAAGTCTTGACTATTGAAGATGATAAATTCTGTTGTTTCAACTACTCAGTCTGTGGTTCTGTGTTGAGGCAGCCCTAGGAAGCTGACACCCCTCCATCCTCTCCCCAGGCCAGGGATGCTCAATGTCTTCGTTTAGGGGCCCCTTTCTACTCTTAAAAATGGTTGAGAAACCCAAAGAGCTTTGGCTTATGTGGATTCTGTCTACCGATATTTACCACTAGAAATTAAACCTTAGAAATTAAAAAAATGCTTACATATTAGCTCATTTAAAATAATATTAAACCAGTTGTGTGTTGATATAAATAGATATTTTTATGAAAGTAACTGTATTTTCCAAAACAAACAATTTACTGAGAAGAGTGGCATTGTTTTATTTTTCAAATCTCTTTAATGTCTGACTTTAATAGAAGACAGCTGGATGTCTTTTGCATTTCTACTTTTGCACTCAATCTGTCGCTATATGTTATTTTTGTTGAAATATATGGAGAAAATATGGCCTGCCATAGATATATAGTTTAAGAAAAGGGGAAAATGTTTTACTAGCCTTTTCAGATAGTTGTGGATATTTTTCTTTGATAATACACCAAAACTTGACAAGTAATAATTTTTAAAAGTTTAGTTGCATATGGAATCTGGAACCAATCAATGACATTTTCATTAAAATCCATTGGTTAATCATGTACTTTCGATGGATCATTTGCCCATCTATGATGTGATAACATTATGCTTTGGTCATTTGGAAAATATTGGTTCATTGAGTTACGCAGATCTTCTAAATGTTGTCGCATTTCATTACACAAGGCAACTAAAAAATCACGTTTATAAATATACCCACAGAAATATCTTCATCAGAAAAGTTTTTAGTATTGGGAAACTGTCAAGTTCATGGTGGCAGATAAAAGTTTTCCAAAATTTTAATTGTTACTTGAAAGTTACAATCTTGTCATGGGCAACAAACACTGTCAGTTGTTTTCCTTTGAAGTGACAGAATCATTTGGATCATTTTTGAGAAAATGCCTGCCAAATGCCGGAGTCTGAATAACCACAGTTTCTCAGCTGTCCTTTCAAGTAGAAATGTGTTCGTGAAAATAGCAGCTAATTCAGCTTGCAACTCAGACAATTGCTTTTCTTACTTCACTAGGCTGCAAAAATGCTTCATGTGTACTTTCCATTTTGTCACATGGGACATTAAAAAGAAAAAACATTTCGTCTTTTGCCTGGACCATTATCCTCGTCTCGGAACTGGTCTGCCTGCTGCTTCTCTTGCCTCGCCTCCAACCCACTCTGTAATTAGAAATATGCTTTCAGAGCTGTATCGTTTACCCCCATCCCACAGGCTTAACACCTGTCAAGGGCTTCTGGTTGCTTTTAGGATAAAGACACCATCTTTAATAGCGTCTACCGGGTCCTGACTTCCTCATCCTGCCCACTTCCCCAGCCCCATCTCAAAGCCTCCCTCCTTCTCTTCGCCCTATTTATACCGCCTTCTTTCCTCAGGAAAGCTTTTCCTGAGCCTGCACTGGGTCGGGTTATGCAGCTCAGAGAGCCGTGCTCCCCGCTTCAGCACGTCCATCCCAGTTATTACACGTTTGTCTCTGTGGTTGTTTAATAATTTGATTCCTGAGACTAGGGTGTCTCAGCTCTGGAGCCATTATCTGGGTTCAAGTCCTCACTTTACCCCTTACTAACTGAGCGACCCTGATCAGGTCGCCTCTCTCTGCCTCAGTTTCCTAATCTATAAAACAAACAAACAAAATAACAACAATCAGGGTCTGAATAGTACTTATTTCTTAGCGTTTTGTCTTAAATTAGCCCATAGGAAGCATTATCTGTGTGTTAGCCATTGAGATTAGGATTACTGGACCTGACTTCTGCTTTCTGGTCTGTTTCCATATCCATTTATTACTTGCCCATTTATGAATGTGATGCCCACTCAAGTTGACATTTTGCTTTGTAACACTGTATCACGAAGGACTTAAATTTCCCCTCAAATGAGTTTCTTGTATTGTTTTTGTTTTAATGGTCCATAATCTCTCACTTGCAATTCAGAATCCATAAAGCTCTGAAACCAAAAAAGTTTTTAGGAACTTGGCAGCACAATCTGACCTGATCTAACATGGGCTGTGTATGTTTTTTGTTGATTCTTCATAGGGAGAATGTATCTATTTAAGTACAGAAGGATTAACATGCTTTGATTACGGGATGCTGCCCAAGAGATGTTATATAATATATAGTATATACGTTTCAGACCTGTAATACAAAAGCTTTGTCTGTTTGTTACAGAGATGCCAGAAAGAAAGAAAAAGGCAAAGCACGTAAATAATACCCCAAATCCTACCCACCATGATGACTGCAGGACAGCTCTGCCCATATCTTTCAATGCAGATTACACATGTTGACAAAAATTTAATAATACTCTACATACCATTTGATAAAGTACTTTTTCATCAACAATGTACCTAGAACATACTTCCTCGTCAACAGAATGCTTTTGGTACTATTTCAGTAGCTGCGCTGTGCTCTATCCCACAGATGTGTCATAATTTATTTAATCACTTCCTTAATTTTGAACATTTATATTGTTTTTCACTTCTTTGTTTTTTTCTTTTTCTTTTTTTAAGATTGGCACCTGGGCTAACAACTGTTGCCAATCTTCTTCTTCTTTTTCTTCTTCTTCTTCTCCCCAAAGCCCCCCAGTACATAGTTGTATATTCTAGCTGTGAGTGCCTCTGGTTGTGCTATGTGGGACGCCGCCTCAGCATGGCCTGACTAGTGGTGTCATGTCCATGCCCCGGATCCAAACTGGCGAAATCACGGGCCGCCGAAGCAGAGCACACAAACTTACCCACTTGGCCACAGGGCCGGCCCCTGTTTTTCACTTCTTAAGATCTCTGTCCCAAAGATTTACAATTTCTTTTTACAAAATTATATATACTTATCACAAAAAATTAAATATTTAAAAATTCAGAACATGATGTCTATAGAAGCTGCTTTGTTGTTTGTACCAATTATAGTGTAAGGATGGACCACCAGCTCTCATTGAAATCATTTAAATTCCTTCCTGACAAACTAGCTTCCTCTCTTGTCCTTTACTAATCCTTTCTTCATGCAGCTTTCAGAATCGTTTGTTTTTTATTTTCTTTCTTTTTTTCTCCTCTAGCTTTGAAAATTTTTAATCAGGAAATCCTTTGTTCAAAAAAATTATGCAGGGGCTGGCCCAGTGTGTGTGCTCCACTTCGGCGGCCCAGGGTTCACAGGTTTGGATCCTGGGCGTGGATCTACACACTGCTCATCAAGTCATGCTGTGGTGGCATCCCACATACAGAATACAGGATGGGATGTTAGCACAGATGTTAACTCAGGGTCAATCTTCCTCACTAAAAAAAAAAAAAAACATAAAAAATTATGCAGCAATGCCATAGATAAAAGTGTTGCTTGGGATGAAGCAGGGCATCTTAACTCTTTCTTTGCCTCTTGCCCACAAATGGCCTCTGAAGAGGGCTTTGCAAAATCTCTAGGGTTCTCTGCACCAGTCCTGTGCACCAGTTTCACCAGTCTGAAAACCACTGATCTGGCTCAATATCTTCATTTTGCTATGAGGGAACTGAGTCTCATGGTGGGGAGTTATCTTTCCAAGACCGCTCAAATCTCTTGGGCTAGTTTGATCTAGAACACACATCTCTAGAGAATTTTTTCTGCCTTCTCTCCACTATATAATGCCACCTAAGCACAAGTCACCTTTGCTCCTATTGAAATCTTTTAAAAAAAAAATCTTTCCTTTTGAAATAATTATAGATTTCACAGAAAGTTGCAAACATGGTACACATTGGTCTAGTGTGCCCATCACACAGTTTTCCCTATTGGTTACATCTTAACGTAACCGCAGTACAATATCAAGACCAGGAAATTGACAATGATATAAAGAGTGTATATAGTTCTATGTCATTCTATCATATGTATAGATTCATATAACCAGCACCACAGTTCATACAAGAACAACAACTCATGTAACCACCACCACCATGTCTCCCTCGTGTTACGCCTTCCCAGTCTCTCTCTCACACACATCACGTCCCAGCAACCACTAATCTGTTCTCCACCTTTATAATTTTGTCATTTAGAGAACGTGATATAAATGGAATCATACAGTATGTGACCTTTCCGGAGATGGCTTTTTCCACTCAGCATAATGACCTTGAGACCCATCAAGCTGTCGTGTTTATCAATAGTTCATTGCTTTTAGTGCTGAGCAGTGTTCTATGGGATGGATGTACCACAAGTAGGATATTTTGATTGTTTCCACTTTTTGGCTATTACAAATAAAGCTGCTGTGATCGATGTACAGGTTTTTTTGTTTTTTTTTTTTTGAGGAAGACCAGCCCTGAGCTAACTACCGCCAATCCTCCTCTTTTTGCTGAGGAAGACTGGCTCTGAGCTAACATCCATGCCCATCTTCCTCTACTCTATATGTGGGACGCCTACCACAGCATGGCTTTTTGCCAAGCAGTGCCACATCCACACCCAAGATCAGAACCAGCTAACCCCGGGCCGCCGAAGCGGAACATGCGAACTTAACTGCTGCGCCACCAGGCCAGCCCCAATGTACAGGTTTTTTTTGTGAACATAAGTTTCCATTTCTCTGAGACAAAGGTTCATGAATGTGATTGCTGGGTCATAAGGAAAATGCATGTTTAGTCTTTTATTTTTATTTTTTAAAATTATTTTACTGAGGTCATATCGGCTTATAAAATTGTGTAATTTCAGGTGTACATTATTATATATCAGTTTCTGTATAGACTGCATCACGTTCACCACCAATAGTATAGTTTTCATCCATCACCATACATATGTGTCCCTTTGCCCCTTCTCCCTCCTGCCACCCCTCTCTAGTAACCACTAGTCTGTTCTCCTAATCTATGTGTTTATTTCCATATATAAGTGAAACCATACGGTGTTTGTCTTTCTCTGTCTGGCTTATTTCCCTTAGCATAATACCCTCAAGGTACATCCATGTTGTTGCAAACGGGTTTTGTCTTTTTTCTGGCTGAGTAGTATTCCATTGTATATATATATATACGACATCTTATCCATTCATCAGTTGATGGGCACTTGGGTTGCTTCCACATCTTGGTGATTGTGAATAATGCTGTGATGAACATAGGGGTGCAGAAACCTCTTTGAATTGTTGATTTCAGATTCTTTGGACAAATACCCAGTAGTGGGATAGCTGGATCGTACGGTATTTCTATTTGTTCAGTCTTTCAAAAGACAGCCAAAATATTTTTCAGAGTGACTGTACCATTTACATTCCCACCAGCAATGCATGAGAGACCCAATTTCTCCACAGTTTTGCCAGCATTTGGAATTGTCACTATTTATTATTTTAGCTGTTTTACTAGATATATACTGATATTTCATTGTGGTTTTAATCTGTTTTTCCCTAATGGCTAGCGATGCTGAACATCTTTTCATGTGCTTATCTGCCATCTGCATATCCTCTTAGGTGAAAAGTCTCTTCATGTCTCTGGTCCATTTTCTAATTGGATTATTTGATTTTTTTTTTTTACTGTTGAAGTTTGAGAACTCTATAAATTCTAAATACGGGTCCTTTAGTAGATATGTGGCTTGCGAATATTTTCTTCCAGCCATAGCTTACCTTTTCATCTTTTTAACAGAAGCTTTTTGCACAGCAAAAAATATTTTTAATCAGTTTTTCTCTTTTATGGATTGCGCTGTGGATGTCCTGTCTAAGAACTTTTCACCAAGCCCTCAGTTCTGAAAATGTTTCTTCTAAAAGTTTTACAGTTTCACGTTTTTAATTTATCTATGATCCATTTTGAGTCAATGTTTGTGTGAGGTGTGGGGTTTATGTCTTGATTCAATTTTTGGCTTACGGATGTCCAGTTGCTTCAGCACCATTTGTTGGAAAGACTATCCTTCCTCTGCTGAATGCTTTCTCGCCATTGTCAACAATCAGTTGACCAGACTCGTGCGGGGCTATTTCTAGGTTCTCTATTGTCCTACATGTCACCTGTATGTCTGTCTTTGCACCAATGCCACAATCTTGATTCCTGTAGCTGTACAGTAAGTCTTGAAATCGGGTAAAGTGGTTTCCCCACTTGATTCTTCTATTCACTAGACCTCAGCTGATGCCACCCTGGCTGGGAGGAGCAGATGCGCCTGGTTACTTCTCCCCGCATGACCTCCATGCCCTGGGGAGTGGGTGGCCTCATTACCAATGGGCAGTGGTGAAAGTTCTGGTTAGGTTTCTTCTGACACCACCCCAGCACGGGTTAGCAAGGGGTGTCTTGTTACCACAGGGTGGGGCTGGGGGTTCAGACTCCCCACCTGACCCTGTCTGACACCACACTGCAGGTGTCGCTTTGGCACAGCTGGGTGAGAGCAGAGAGCTCTCCATTTGGGCTTTGCTGCCATGGTGGGTGTGGGACCACACTTTTCCCGTGGTCCTCGGCTGGGTTAGAGTGACCATTATCTAAAGGTCTTTCCTGCTAGGCTGCCCCGTTCCTGGTCCTTTGGCTGGAGAGAGCAAGCTTTCTTTGGAACTTCTTTGTCTGCACATCTTGCTGGCTTCTGCAGTACCACATCTAGAATATATGTGGCAGCAGAAACCCCAGAGAACGTCCCTCTGTCGTTCTTCAGGCCCTGAGGTCCCTAGAAGGTTTTTCTTCTCTCCACTTTTCAGAGACTTCTAACGTTTGCTGTATATATAATGTTCAGGGTTTTTAGTTTTACTTATTGGGAAAAAAAAGTATTTCTACTCCATCTTTCCAGAAGCAGAAGTCAAAATAATTTTTAAAAAAATGTGAATCAAGAAATGTCTTTCCCTTGTTTCAAATTTTCCAAGGCCTTCCCAATGTGATTAGAATAAAATCCAACTTTCTTATTGGCTGTCAGACCTCACATGGCCTGGCCCCGGCCTCCACTCTGACACACCTCATCCTACCTCTCCCCGCCCCCACGTAGCCCAGCCACATTGGCCTCATTTCTGTTTCTAGAACATGTTGAGCCTTTTTTTTTAAGGAAGATTAGCCCTGAGCTAACATCTGCCACCAATCCTCCTCTTTTTTGCTGAGGAAGACTGGCCCTGAGCTAACATCCATGCCCATCTTCTTCTACTTTATATGTGGGACGCCTGCCACAGCATGGCTTGACAAGTGGTGCGTAGGTCTACACCCGGGATTCAAACCAGTGAACCCTGGGCTGCCAAAGTGGAACATGCACACTTAACTGCTGTGCCACCGGGCCGGCCCCCAGTGTGAGCCTTTTCAGACCATGTGACAATATCGTGCAGTAGTTGTAAACAAAGACTCTGATGTCAGGTGACCTGGTGTGAGTGACTGTGTGACCTCGGGCAAGTTACTTAGCCTCTTTGTGCCTCTATTTCCTCATGTTTAACTTGAGAATAGGAATACTGCCAACCTCACAGGGTGGTTGGAAAGATTAAATGGGTTACTGCATGTGAAGTACTTAAATGTGTTCTAAAACCACGCAAGCAATGCCCAGCACATGGGGAGCGCTCAATAGCACTCAATTAGCTAGTGGGCTGACGCACTCTGCTCTTGCATCGCTGTTCCTGCTTCCTGGAATCCCCTTCCTGCAGCTCCTTTTTGCAAGCCTGCCTCATTTAATGCTCCAAGCCTCAGCTCAGCGGCCGCCTTTGAGAGAGGCGTCCCCTGACCGCTTCTCAACAGCAGCGTCTCTCCATCTCTCTGGAGCCTATCTTTCTACCACTGCACTTTCAGCGCTTCGCTATCCTGCTAACTTACTCCTTGTTTACTACTTGTCTCCTTCCATGTGGACATAAGCTTCACGAGGGGCAGGGCCTTGTCCCTTACTTACTGTCCTAGCCTCAGAGACCAGGACAGAGCGGGCACACAGAAGAGTCTTGACGCATACTTCTTGAACGGATGAAAGAATTCAAGTTGTTTACAATTATGCCCTTATTACAAACAATGCTACAGTGGACATTATTGTAGTTAAATTTTGGTTTACATCCTTAAAAATTTTTTTTAGGATGAGCCTTCTAAAGTGGAATTATTGAGTCAAAGCATATGCAAATTGCCTTTTAGACAGAGTGCACTAACGTATTGTCCTGCCAGCATTGTGTGAGTGTGCTGGCATTCTGCACCTTTGACTTGGGGCTTTAGGAGAAAAAAGGCAAACCTTAAAAACATCCTCTCCCTCCTGTACTTACACATTCTAAATAATTATCCAATATCCTATTATATTTTGCTGACAAGGACACTGAGGCCCTGAGGTTAAATAGCGTCCCCAAGGTTGCGCATGGTAAACGGCAGAGCTGGGATCCTGAGTCAGGCAGAGTGGCTCTTGACTCTGCTCGTAACGTCAAGATGTTCCTTTTCTCTCTGCATGCTCCTCAGTGATTCCCGGGCATCGGGACATCTGAGAACTCTAGCTCCACCTGCTGACCGGAAGACACAGCAACCCCAGCTGGGGCGAGGAGCAGAATGAGAGGTGGGCTGGGGAAGGGGCGAGAGGAGCGAGCACTAACCGGGGCAGGGGCTCCTCTTGCCTCCAGAGCTCATCTGATGGGACAGGCAGAATCAACACTGGTGATTCCTTTTGCAGTTTTCAGTTCTAATCCTCCTGCTCTGCTTTGCGAATCCTGAGTTCAGCCTTCGGAACTTTGCCCAGGTGAGTCTGGATTCTTGGGTGGCTCTGCTGCGTTGGGATGGGTGGGTGCGGCCAAGCTCTGCTCCTTGAGAAGCCCAAGCAGTACCTTGCCGACAGGGCCTCCTTATAGGCGACCCGCTCTTTCCACTGCCCAGGCCCCAAATCGCTGCCTCTTCTTAGCTGATCATTCCAAACTCTCTGCACCCTGCTCCTGCCTGCTCTCCCCAAAGCCAAAGTTAGATTTTTCACCCCGTGTTCCCAAAAGCACTGGTTCTAATTTGATCACGCACAAGAATCACCCTCGGGGCTTATTAAAAAGGGCACATCTCAGATACCCTGGGAAATTTGAACACTGATGAGATTTGATATTAAGGAATTGTTGTTGAATTTTAGGCATAACCATGGTATTAAGTATACATGTATGTGTATACATATGTATATATATGAAAGAATCCTTATTTTTTTAGAGATACATAGTAAAATATTTTTTTTATTTTCTTTTTTAAAGATTTTATGTTTTTCCTTTTTCTCCCCAAAGCCCCCCGGTACATAGTTGTATATTCTTCGTTGTGGGTCCTTCTAGTTGTGGCATGTGGGACGCCCCTCAGTGTGGTTTGATGAGCAGTGCCATGTCCGCGCCCAGGATTCGAACTAGCAAAACACTGGGCCGCCTGCAGCAGAGCAGGTGAACATAACCACTCGGCCACGGGGCCAGCCCCCATACTAAAATATTTTGAAAGAAAGAATATGATGTAAGGGATTTGCCTCAAAATAATCCGAGGCAGGCAGAAGCGGGTGGGGGCGTGGACGGCTGCACAATTCAATAGGTGTTGACCGCTCAGTGGTCTGGACGTGGGGGTTCCTTTTTACAGATGCTTTAATTTTTCCAGAATAAAAAGTAAAAAAACAAAGCACCCTTCATTCTGGGGTACGTTTCACAGGCACCCCAGGTGGGTGCATGCCGGGGATCTACCCACCCTACCTGGAGAAACAGCTCTGCGGGGCTCATGGACGTGAACTCAGGCGGTCCTGCAGAGTAACCCCTGGGCCAGAGCAAAGGGCCTACTCGGTTCACCTCCCTGCGCCTTCCCCCTCCGCCAAATAAATGGGGACAACAGGGGTGCTCAGGGAGATGAGGGTGCATATCGTGTCTGGCCTTGTCTCTTTTTACCTGGGCCGCCTGGAAGCTGAATTTTAGCCAGTGCGGATTTATACGGATTTGTCTGTCTATTCTTCTTTGGAAGTAAAGAGGTTTTGAAAATAATTGTTGATAGGATGGTGTGATTTTTTTTTTTTCTTTTCCAAAACTTTTTTTAATGTTCTTTCATTTGTGCAATGAGAAGAGGGAGTGTTTGGGTGCCCTGGGTGGATGCCTCAGAAGGCTGTCTCTGCGCCCTTCTGAGGCCCCTTCCCAAACCCCGCACTCCGCGGGGGGTGAGGTACTTTCCTCCGAGAAGAAAGTCACTGCTTCCTGGTGGGGCCCCAAGGTCGTGGCCGAGGGCACAGGTGGGGCGGGGGAGGAAGGGGTTTGAGCAGGGCCAGCCGGCGCGGCAGGTTTGTCCTCGTCCGCTACGGGCCCGGTGTTGATACAACAGAGCCTGGGAAGGAGAAGCAGCCGGGAGTGGCTAGTCGCCGCCTGCGGAACCCCGGCCGGGCTGGTCCCACCCGCCCGTCGCCCGCCGCCGCGCCCCGGGGGCTCCCTGCCAGGGGTCGGAGGAAGGAAGCCGCCGGAGAGCCGAGCCCCAGCGCCCGCTCCAGACCCCCAGCCCGGGACCTGCTCCGATGCAGCTGGGGTAGGAAGGTCCTTACCCTGCGCCCTGCGGTCTGCATGAAGCTGTCTTATGTCTCTTTTCTGTGAAAACATTGCCTTCTTTTTCAGAAAGGGCGGTTTGAAAAGTGGATTTATCTGCGTGTCAAAAGGCAAAATTAGTCTATAAAGGGGGAAACATTCGTGGAGCATCTGCTTTATGGTTGAGCTAGACTGGGGATAGGATGAAAAAGATGACGTAGGTCTAACCTCATGGATTTTTCTGGCTAGCGGGCAATTCAGACCTTAAGCAAGTAGTTGCAGATGGTTTCTATCTGGGGGCATGGAGGAGGGGGCTTCCTTCTTTGGGGTTTGGTGGTGACCGGGAAAGGCTCATGGAGGAAGAGGATCCTTACATGGAGACCCCAGGAATGACAGGATTATGTGAGGTGTCGGGGTGATGCAGGGTGGGGAGGAAGAGGTTGAGGTTCCAAATCTAGGGGAAAGCATGGATAAAGGTCCTGGGGCAGGAGGGAGCGCAGGGAGAAATTCCAAGTGTCTGGCAGGCAGCATGAAGAGACATAAAGCTGGAGGGGAAGGCAGAGAGGCCGGATTATGCTGCCTTTTGTTGGCCAGGTCAAGGGTTTTAGACTGTATCCTGTGGGGAAATGGGACAACAGAAGGATTAAGATAGGAGGGATAGACCCCGTGTCCGGCAAATAGTAGATACTCTACAGGTTATAAAGTGACATGGGGTGAAAGGGGCTCCCTCTGGAGATGCGATCCTTCTTCCAGAAGGCTAGGCTTTGGGGAAAACAATTCGGTTTGGCAGCAGTAGGGCAGTCTGGAGCGTCTGTGGTGGGAACGGATTCTGACGAATATCCTTTTTTTATATAGAGGATATACAGATTTATTTCATTCCTGCTGACTACACAGGGCTCTGTGGTATCGGTTTAATCCTTCCTCTGTTGATGAATGTCCAGGTTAGATCCACTGGTTATAATTATCAGGTACAATGTTATCAGAAATGCCCTTGTGCACCCATTTTCCCATGCATCTCCGAGTTTATCTGGATGAAGGGCAGTGGAAATCTCCAGTATGAGTCGTATAAAATTTGATATTGACAAGTTGCTCTCTGAAAAAGCTGCATAAATTTATTCTTCAACTGCTAAGTGAATGAAAATGCCTGCTTCCTCCACAGCGGGAGTCTTTAAATCATGTTTTTCAATCCTTTGCCAATCTGATGGGGTGGTGAAAAGTGCCATCTTGTTTTTGGTTTATACTTTTAAAATCAGGAGAGATTCCTGTTGGATCTTTCCTTTTCCTGTTGGATTTTAATTTAACTCGACTAAAAACAGTTTCCATCCCAGGGTTTCCGCACAGCTGTTACCTCAGATCTGTTTGTCTCCTGCAGACCAAGGCTGGGTCAAGATGGCGTCTGTGTTTCGAAGTGAGGAGATGTGTCTGTCACAGCTGTTCCTCCAGGTGGAGGCTGCCTATTGCTGTGTGGCTGAGCTTGGAGAGCTTGGATTGGTTCAGTTCAAAGATGTAAGTACTGAGGAGGAAGGTGGAGTGATATTGGAGAATGCTTTCATACCATTTCTTGGTAGTGAACAAACTGCAGGGAGAAGAGCCCTGAGCTCGAATAGACGGAACTCAGTGGTTCCAGTCCTTCTGGCTCAGATTTGCGATAACATCGGGCAGGTGACTTGCAAACGATCTCCCTTCCTCCATGCGTGTCTCCTCTAGAGGAATGTTTTGAAACTAATGCACTCACTATGTGTTAGATGGGTTGTATTTTACTTCCTGCGTAGCATCTTCAAGGCATTGGATATAGCCAATGGGCAGGTGGATATAGCCAGTGGGCACGTGGGTTACCAAACCTTGTTCTCAGGACAGATACCTATTCTTCCTGACCAGTGGGTCTGAGGACAAAGTGTCCTAGAATCCACAGTCTCCCTAGAGTGACATTGTAAGGCTAGACTGTCTTGAGTGTGATGTCAGGGTATCGTTTCCCGGGGGCAGTTTAAGATCCTCGCCAAGGCCAAGGTCAGAACCAAGCTCTTGCATGGAGAGATCACGTCTTGTTCCTTGCGTCCCTACTCCCTAGCACAGGACCTGCCGTGAGGCAGTTCCCCAGTGACATTTTTTGGGCAGGGTTGAGGGTCGCCACCCCAAGGATGCTGAATTTGTGTTGATGACTGCGATGCATCGCATGGAGCTGTGTAGTTTTCAAGGTCCTGTTATGTTCTTGGCTCCACTGAGGACTTCAAGGCTCATTGGGATAGCAAATACAGCTAAAGGAAAGGAAATCCTAGCTGTGGGAGGATGTTTGTCTTAGAAGGATAAGAAGGCCAGAGCTGAGGCATTTGGGGATTGGGTGTAAACATCAAAGTGTGTTTTGCCTGTAACTCATCTCTCTTGTGCATGGAAACCTCTATTCCTAAGATGATTCCAGCAACGTTCTCCAGCATTAAAAAAATAATAATAATAAAGAAAGGGAATATGTTGGCAGCTGTTGCTACTAATGTGTGCCTTGTGATTTTTTCCTCTCTCTAGTTAAATGTGGCTGTGAACAGCTTCCAAAGGAAATTTGTGAATGAAGTCAGAAGGTGTGAGTCGCTGGAGAGAATCCTCCGTAAGCCAGTTTTCTGCTTACTGTCTGAATGTGAATGGGCACCTGGGAGGTTAATGGTTTGCAGAACAAGGTTAACAAACCGGTCCCTATTGTAATACTTTACGAGGTGATCCTGGAGACAGGGTGGGGGAGGCTAGAGATGGGATCCATGTGCTGCGGCAGGTCCTGGGGCGATTCAGGCAGCTCAGCTGGCCAAAAGGCACCTGCCCTGCTTGACCTCATTTCTCAGGAATGAGAAAACGCAGTCACCTTGGGCTCTCTGGTGGGGTTTCATCCCTCAGGTTTTCTGGAAGATGAGATGCAAAATGAGGTTGAGGTTCAATTGCCTGAGAAGTCCCCACCGACCCCTCTGCCACGGGAAATGATTACCCTGGAGGTAGGTTCTTCCCCACTTTGCTAAGGACAGTCATGAAGCCTGTCTCCTGGGGAGTCTGGGAGCCACTCATGGATCCTTTACCCGGTTCCTGAAGGCGTTGAGGCGGATTTATGTAGTTGTCCACTTTTCAGTGTTACTCCCTCGGGAAAATCCTATTGCCCAATTCTTAGAGTCACTCCTCCTGATCCAGGAGAGAGCTCTTTTTCTCTCCCAACACAGCCCTGGGGAAGTGCACCCCAGTTTGAGGAGTGGTTTCCTTTGTGGGCATAAGATTCTTATAGGGAGTGCGGTCTTGTCTGTACGGTCCCACTGAACAGGGCTTATGCTAGCACACTGGGATGTTCTCTTTCTTTTTTTAAAACTATTGTCTCCATGCTGTACATCACATCCCTGGGAGTTATTTGTCTTATTACTGGAAGTTCATACTTTCTGACCACTTTCACCCATTTCGCCCCCACCTCCCCCTGCCTCTGGCAACCAGCAATCTGTTCTGTGTATCTATGAGTTCTTTTTTTTAAGTTTCCACATATAAGTGAGATCATGCAGTATTTGGCTTTCTCTGTCTACCTTATCTCACTTAGCATAATGCCCTCAAGCTCCATTCATGTTGTTGCAAAAGGCAGGATTTCCTTCTATTTTATGGCTGAATAATATCCATTTGTGTGTGTGTGTGTGTGTGTGTGTGTGTATATATATATATATATATATATATATATATATATATATATATATATATATACAAAATCACATCTTCTTTATCCATCCCTCTGTTGTTGGACACTTGGGTTATTTCCATGTCTTGGCCATTGTAAATAACGCTGCAATGAACATGGGGAGGCAGATAGCCTTTCGAGGTAGAGATTTTGTTTCCTTCAGATAAATACCCAGAAGTGGAATTGCTGGATCCAATAGGATGTTTCCTAATTATCTGTCTGGTGGGAAAAAGCTGGTGCCTTGAGACTACTCTAGATTCAGGCGTCTCCTCAGACTGGCTTCTGAGGTCAGCTAAAGCAGTTTTCGTTAGTCAAGGACTTCATGGCTGGTGGGACTCTCCTCCTTTCTTTCCCTTCTCTACTTCCTTTTATAAAACATTGAGTGCCTGCCATGTGCAAGGCACCTTAGAGAGAAATAAAATATGGATGGCCATACCCTCTAGCAGCTTCTAGAGCAGATGGTGGGGAGAGGAGGGAGGGGCGGGAGGTGGGAGAGAATGTTGAAAGCTGGGCAGAGCCAGATCCTGGAAGGCCCTGTAGACCTTGATACGAAATTGGATTTGTTTGTCCTCAGGAGGAAGGACTTACAGCTTCACTGAGCCGAGCCTTATCTCTGCTGGGTGTTTTTTTTTCTTTCAAGGTAACTTAAAATTCTTGAAATTTTTGAAGCCATCAGTAGGAGAAATCTAGATACTCTAACAGATATATGAGACTGGCAACTCCCCTAGAAAATATTTTGGATCTTGTCATATTGAAATCTGGATGTCTGGGGAGAAAACTTTTCACTAGTATGAATAGGATCTCCATAAAATCGTCTCCAGTTTCCATCTTATCACTGGTCTTCCAGTACCAGCCTCCCGCCGTCGTCTCCTGCAGCCTCCTTAACACCTAGACGTGTTCTTGTGGACTGTGGATGTCATTCTCGCTTCTGCTCTCAGCCTAATCCTACTTCTGAGTTTTGGCAATAGTTTTCTAGGTTTCCCAGCTTTTTTCGTAGCCATTCCAGTCTCTTCTGCCTCTTACCACCAGCCTAATTTCTGTCATGGTACTGCTTTCTCTTGCCACTTCGCTGCTCAGGAATGCACAGTGGTTCCCTTCTCACCTATGTCCGGTCCACCTCGGCCCTCAGAGCCTGCTCCGCCCAGCCCTGTCCTACCTCTCAAGTCCTTCGCTCTCCTTGGGCTGGTCCCTTGATTGTTCTCTGCTTGCCTCAGGTTCATCTCTCAGTTCCAAGCGGTTGTTCGCACTGTACCTCAGGAACAGAGCCTGGAGTGCCTTCCGTGTATACACCCATGGCTTTTCTCAATTCTAACCACACCTCCAGGCTCAGTTTAATTCCCACCTGTTCTGTAAAGCCTTCCCCTGCCATGCCAAGATGCATGAATTCCAAGTTCCTCAGACCGTCTATTGGGCTTCTGGGCCATATGCATTTTCATAATTTACCCGCTGATTCAGCGGTTCTCAAACTTCTTGAGTTCAGACATCTTTATACTCTTAAACATTATTGAGGATCCCAAGGAGCTTTATTTATGTGGGTTATATTTATTGATATTTACTGCATTAGGAACTAAAACTGAAAAAAAATTTATTAATTCATTTAAAAATAACAATAATATCTCATTACACGTTAGCTTTTTTAAAATGAAAAATAACTGTATTTTCCAAGAGAAAAACTTTAGGGAGAAGAGTGGCATTGTTGGCAAATTTCTTAAATGCGTGACAATAGAAGACTGGCTTCCCACGTCTGTTAGGCTTTGAATCTGTTCCGATATGTTGTTCTCGTTGAAGTATGTAAAGGTAATTCAACCTTGCACAGATCCGTAGTTAGAAAAGGGGGGGGAGTATTTTAACAGCCTTTTCAAATAATTGTGGATACTCTTCTTTGATGTTACATTGAAACTTGACGAGCATGGAGACTTTCTTGCTTTTGTTAAACAGGTAGCAAGGGTTTTTGTTTCTAAATTGAGTTGGTTGTATGTTTCAGACAGTACCTTAAAAAATCACTTCATCCAAATGAGTCTGGTGTGGGCTGACTGGTTGGTTTTGAAACTGTGCGCTCTCATACATTTGTAGTGATAACTAGTGAGACAAGAGACAATCAGATTTGTGCCAACTGTCTTTCCTCAGTATTTTCCTTCTGGGTATTATTTATTGTAAAGATGATATTAAAGCACCGTGAGCTTATGAGAGTAATATCTGTCTTACCATTGATCACACAGATTGATTGATTGATCTGACTGATCTGGCGGTTAGTTGAGTGTTCCTCCAAAATTCCTAGAGAGGAGAATCCTTCTGGCAAGAGTACACAAGTGGCTTGGGGTCCTTGCCTTGTAGAATTTCTAATGAGGCTTTGTAACAATCTTAGAGGGAATATTAATTCAGAAAAAAAAAAATCTACCCACAAATCCACTGTCTCAGCAAAAACTGCCTTCATTTTTCTGTTTTCAGGCTTTATTCTTACCAGCCACATTTTTATATAATTACCTATCCATAATATACATTATAGTTTTCTACTTTTTGCATTTACTATCCCATTGTAAACCATTTCTTAGCTATTGCATTGTTCTCCAAAATAATTTTAATGGCAGCATTATTATTAATGGAATCATTAAGTGAATAGAGAAAATGGTTAAAAAATGGGGATTTCATTTTTCCCCAACGTTGTGCCACTATAGTCAGTGTTCAAAATTCAGGGTAGTGATTATCTCTGAGAGGGGAGAGAATGGGTTGCAACTGAAGCTGGGTGATGAGTGTATGAGATTCACTATGCAGTTCTCTCCACTTACGTATGTTTGAAATTTTCCATCATAAAAATGTTAAATATTCCACTTTGTTTGATATTAATATGCTTTTTTGAGGGGTGAAGAACTAACATTTGCATGGATATCTTTTTTATTGTTTATGTTTTTCTCTTTGGTGAGAGTGACTCAAACAAATTAGAAAAAATCTAGCATGATAATCTCTGTCTTTTAATGTAACTTTAATCCATTTTCATTTATTGTGATTACTGATTTACTGGCTTTTTGGTTTACCATTTCCTCTGTCTTTTTCTCCTCTTTCTTGCCTTTCTGTAATACCATCCAACCCTTTTCCCCCTTCTCCTGATTTGGAGGCTATAGATTATAGTTACGCTTAACATTTCAAGATGCATACTTAGTAGAGTTTTCTTGGTAACCTCTGCTGCTGGGTGAATGATTATTCCTTTGTGGGCTGTGTCTTTTTTTCCTCCTAATAGCATTTCAAGTTTTATCTTTGTTCTATAGTTTTACTACAATGTGTTTAAATATGGCTTTATTTGTAATAGTTTTTGTTAAGTATTGAATTGATACAGTAGAATTTTTAGAAAATATGTGTAAGATACAAAGAATAACAATATAGCAAACACCAAGTGCCACCACCCTGTGTAGGATGACAGGTGACCACACAGTGATGCTCTTAAGGCCCTTGGCGTGCCCTCCACAGCCACCCTTCCCCTCCTCACCCTCCTCTCATGACTGCTCTCGTCTTGGAAATAACCTCTATTCTGAATTTTGACTTTGTTTTTTTCTTGTTTCTTCATCGTTGTATTAAATCTTTAGTTTTCCAGATAGCATATGGTTTAGCTTTGTACATTTTAAAGTTTTATATAAATGGAATCATGTTGTTTATTCTATTGCAACTTGCTGTTTTCTTACATCATTTTATTTTTAAGCCACCATATTGTTTCATGTTTCTGAAATTAATTCATGTTCACTGTTGGATAGTGTTTCTTTTATTAAATATACCACACTTTATTCGTTCTGTTGTCGATGGACATTTGGACAGATGAGAAATGAGCTTTCATACTTTTAAATTATTTGCTAAATCTCAGTAGTGCATTCACAAATTGTGTCCAGTAGAGAGCTGATCCTCACCTGTTCAATTTTGAATTTCAAGAGCTATATTTAGCATTTCCAGGATTTCTAAATAATTTTCTTTTTATATTTGCTTGTTCTTTCATTTTAGCACGTTTGTTTAATAGTTTCTTATTTTTCTTTTTAGTGAAAGTAATGCCTTCATTATCTCTTTGAACATTCTTTAAAAACTTTAAACTCTTTTTCAGTGTTTATATTCTATAAACATAATTTCACCCAGGGTGATCTTGTGTTTTGATTGTTGATTTTCTTGGTGATTTTTCTCGTCATTAGAGTTCTTTGCGAGCCGCCTTCTTTTTGCATGCTCATTTTGGAAGGGAGGTTGTTTTTGTCTTCTTGCCTCTGTGCTCACCCTTCTCTGGGTAGCCTTTTTCTCTTGCTTGTATTTGGCTCTCCAGAGCCCAACCCAGAACTGGTGGTTTCTCTTTTTATATTTGATCATTACAATGTGTTTGAGGCAGAAGGAATTACTCACTAAAGAGTGAGAAGTCACTCTGGACAGTGTGAATTCACTCTAGCTTCCCTTTATAGTGTTTTAAGTGGAGAAAGACTTGCGATTTGCTGAAATGCCTTGACTTCTTCCTGAAGCCAGCTTCCCCTCCCCAGGAGTGTTTCCTAACCCTCCCATTCAATGAGTGAGCCCTAGAGAGAGTATGAATGTGATGTAGCTTATAGCTCTATAATCATATTGAGTTTATGACTGAACAGGCCTCTCAACTGCAAGCTACATTATGGTGCACAGAATATTTCTTTGATATTTAGTTATCTAATGTGGTTGATATACAGTAAATGTCGTAGCACTTTCTGCCTGGTTTATCTTCTTTCTCCCTCCTGCATAGACTGCTCTAGAAAAACTGGAAGGAGAGTTACAGGAAGCCAACCAGAACCACCAGGCTTTGAAGAAAAGCTTCCTAGAACTGACGGAACTCAAGCATCTACTGAAGAAAACCCAGGACTTCTTCGAGGTCATTATTTGGGGACCGTTTATTAAAAGGCCCTTTCCCCCAGAGCCTCAATTTTCCATGTTGAAAACTAGCGGGTTTGGAAATAAATAAATCACTCTGTTTCTGTCCCATGACTAGGCCGTTGGTGAGGGGGAGAGTATTCTGGGTGGAATGTGGCACTGGATGAACTGAATGCAAGACTGTCGTGGCGCTCATTAAAAAGTATGCATCCACAGTGGCCGGGGCAGAAGTGGAAGTCAGAACAAACCACAGTTAGTTTGAGCAGACTTGGGGCTTTCGTAGGAAGAGACTGGAGAAGCTTTTTGATCTGTCAGGGAGCACTCTACTTTTTGAATTCTGTTAAGCATTTGTGGAAAATTAAAGCTTCATTGAAAACAGACAAAACTTTGAGATGTGGAGTGCTTTTAAGGTAGTCTAAAAACATTTAAGTGAAAATAGTGGTTCTTTGACTTTCAGACGGAAACCAATTTAGCTGATGATTTCTTTATTGAAGACACTTCGGGTCTCCTGGAGTTAAGAGCTACGCCTGCATACATGACCGGAAAGCTGGGGTTAGTGCAACTCCATGTTCTGACAGTTACTTGTAGATGGGTCCCTGGTCTGTAGCTCAATGCCTGGTGTGTGATAGATTTCCCTGAGTGTTTGAGTGAATGAATGAATGAACACACAAATAGCCCCTGGAATAAGACTATGTCACATGAATATAGAGCCTGCACACAGTAATAGACCCAATAACCTTTTCGGGTTGGTGGAGTTTGAGGTAGTGTTACCTTCTTGTTAAAGGTGATATTGACATTCTTGAGCCTGAAAAGTGCAACGTTTGCATTGTGGGAAAGACGCGGGATAACTGTTCAGATGGGTTTTCTCAACTGTTCCCTGGCTTTGGAATGAGGCTTATGGGGTATATGTTTTTTCCTTATCTTTGAAATACTGCTTTGATGATCAATAGATTTTGAGCTTGAAGTTTGAAGTATAATTGCAAATGAGTAGTTATGCAATCAAGTTATCGACAAGTAACAGTAATGTGATGCGATTGTGCCTATCGAAATGTGTGGTGATGGGAGGTGGAGCAAAATGGCGGGGTGAGCGAAATGTGTGGTGATTCCAAATGGTGGGATTTCATTGAATGTCCAAGTAAAATTGATGAATTGGTAGAAGTGGTGAGTTTTGGAATTCTAGTTTTTCATTCAGTAGATACTTGGAGGCCTGTCATTTGAGGCACTGGGCATTAAATTTGAAATTCAAAGAAAAATATGTATTGAAAATATTTGATCAGAAAGTAATACAGGATGAATGTACATTTAAAGCAAGAGATCAATGAAAGCAACCATTTTAAGGTTGATATGAAAAATTTGGGTCAGAAATTATCTAGATACCTGGATGATGGTAAAATGGAGATGTATAAAAATCAGTGTGTTTCACTCTTAGTACATTATTTGTAAAAATGCATACTGACCATCATTGAGCATTTTGAACATTTGTTTCTTTTAGCCACAATGCTATAATGAATGGTTATCATATTTTTAAATGCAAATAAGTGAATACATAGTATTGGGATGATTAAGGAAACTTCAATATGTCAAGGAAACACAAGGTCACAAGGGACTTGGGGGAAGTCGGGGCTGGGATGCAGAGTGGCCTTGTGACCCCTGCCAGGTAGAGCTGTGTTGTTGCCTCCTGCTCAGGGGGAGGTGGTCCTTCATCTTATGGTTGCACATCTTCACATCCTAACGGGGCCTCTCCCTGTGCCACACTCCACATGCCTCAGTAATGTCTCCTCTCCTGACTGCCCAGGTTCACGGCCGGCGTGATAAACAGGGAGAGGATGGCTTCCTTTGAGAGGTTGCTGTGGCGCGTTTGCCGAGGAAACATCTACTTGAAGTTCAACGAGATGGACATGGTTCTCGAGGATCCCGTCACAGTGGGTATCTCAGGCTGAAGAACACTTTCTCTTAAATTTCCTGTATCCCTCACCAGAGGGGTTTCATTCTCCCAAACACTGACATTTTACTTCTATGAAGCTAATATATATTTTCTTCCTCCTTTCATTTCTTTTCCTTTTTTTTTTACCTTTGAAAGGTCAATTCAGGGACTGATTCTTTTTAACACCTCATAAATGTTCACTCCTCCAAGAAATTTAGCTATACTAGTTCCTAGAAACTTATCTGCACCAGCGCCACACTGGGCAGCAGCTGTGTCTTAATCACAAGGAACTAAGAAGTGATTTGGGTCATTGCGCTCAAGCTTCAGCGTGCACAGGGGCTTGAGAGTGACCTGGGGATCTTGTTAAAAGGCACATTCTGATTCACTGGGTCCGAGGTGGGGCCTGAGATTCTGTATTTTTAACAAACTTGCTGAATGATGCTCTTAGTTAATGGACCACACACTTTGAACAAGGATTTTGAGGGGCTCTTCACTGAGTGCCACACATTTGTTGTTGTTAATTCTGTAGGGTTTTGCTTCCTCCACCCTTCCAGTTAGTATTTAAGTCCACTTTTTAATTCCAAGAAGCTAGGCTTATTTCTAAAAGAGTCATAATCTTTTCTGGAACAGAGGTTTAAAAATTAATTTTAAGTTTTATTTAATGGAAAACGACTTTACAGTTAAATTAAATGCAATTTAAAATAAGAAGGAAGCTTATAAAAGAAAAACACAAACACCCGCCACTTTAACGTCTTTATTTTTATTGTTCCCTTGTGCTGTTTTTCTCTAGTTCTTAGCCATAGGTTGGTATAATTTAATACGGTTGTAGTAATAACATAGAAATCATTTTTTCCACTTTCCCTTCATTTTAAATTTCCCCCTTTGTCACTATTTGTCCTTTATAAATATTATTTTAGAATTTGACATTGAGTCATCACTTTTCATTGTCATGTTTTGACACGTAATAATCATGGCAGTAGAGAGTATTTATAGAGTAGACTTCTGGAAAAAGATGACTTTAGCCTGCTGACATTGAAGATCCACCGTACAGATAATATGAGATCAGAATGAATTCTGGGTTCTGGTGGCTCAAGAGACAGGAGAACCTAGGAGATTCAGAAAGGACTAGGCGGGGACTTCATGGATGAAGAAACCTTTGGAAATAATGTAAAGCAGGTAGCTCCCCAAATCCTAAAAGACCCCTCCTCTGCTCCAAAGAACAACTCCCAAAGAGATGATTCATTTTGATGTTATTTTCAATTGATGCCTAGTGTTTCCATTGAATTGATGTGACATTTACTGTGTTTGAACACTTTATTTCCATTTTTTTCCAGAATATAGACACTTTGATAAGCATCTTCATGCTTGAGGATTTTTATTTTCTTTTGATTGACTTCCGTGATAGGAATACTAGGAAATAGCATTGCTGGTTTAAAGGGTGTGGGCATTTTCACGGCACCTGATGGTCCTGACAAATGGCTTTTCAGTGGGGTCGTGCCTCGTTCCAATGCCCTGAGTAGTATGGAACAAGTGTGTTGGATTTGTTATAACTTTTCCAACAATGGGTTTCATAATTTTACCTTTACCCCTTAGCCCAAATGAAATAAAAGTGAAACAGTGCATTTCTTTGCTTACAGTAAAAGTTAAAACATTTTCGTATATGCTTATGAAGTATATATCCTCCCCTTTTTGTGAATTGTCAGACTTGAACTTTAAAAATACATTTTAATCAGTGTCCTTATGGGCATACAGTGAGTAACCTATGAGTCAAACATTAGACACGGCTTTACCTCTGTTAAATATCAAACACCCACTCACCCCTGAAGGTAGATGTTGTGTGCAGTTAACTGCTGAATTAGGTCAGCTATTTTTATTTTAAGACTTGCAATATCCCGGCTCCCCTCTTCTGGATGTTTCTTTGTTAACACATTTCTTAAGTGTAGGGCTGAGAGCTGAATAGAAGGCCCAGCTGTGGTCCAACGAGTGTATTGAATAGTGGGGTTGTTGCTTTAAGACTGAACTGGCCTCTCTGAGGGCCACCCCCCTGACCCCAGACTGCCTTGGTGGCCTTGCCTTCAACCATAATGAACTGTAAACTTAGATCAACTTGGAGAAGTTAAATTTTCCACTTTTAAATTTATAATTTTTTTAAACCTAAAAACAGGACCTTACATTTCTCTCTATTATATTCTAACCTGAAAGAAAAGTAATTTATTTTTACTTGTTCTGATTTCCAGAAAGAAGAAATTAAAAAGAATATATTCATCATATTTTACCAAGGAGAGCAACTGAGGCAGAAAATCAAGAAGATCTGTGATGGGTAAGAGAGACTGTTAATGGCTCTTTCCTCAGCGAGCTGGGTCAGGATTAGATAAAGAGATGTGCAGTGCAAAATACACAGGGATGGGGCTTCTTTGAGGTTATTTATTAGGGTTTTAGAGTAACTTTCCCACATTTGACAAGATAGTGTTAAAAATGCAACTGATCTTTTTTTTTTTTTTTTGAGGAAGATCAGCCCTGAGCTAACATCTGCTGCCAATCCTCCTCTTTTTGCTGAGGAAGGCTGGCCCTGAGCTAACATCCATGCCCATCTTCCTCTACTTTATACGTGGGACACCTACCACAGCATGGTTTGAGTGGTGCCATGTCTGCACTGGGGATCCGAACCAGCGAACCCCGGGCCACCAAAGCAGAACATGTACACTTAACCGCTGTGCCACCAGGCTGGCCCTGCAACTGATTTTTAATAATAGAGAAGAGGAAAAGAGAGAAGTTGAATGAGCAAAATTTAAAGGTAGATAAAAGTAGTCTTTTGGGGCCAGCCTGGTGGTGCAGCGGTTAAGTTCTCACGTTCCGCTTCTTGGCAGCCCGTGGTTCGCCGGTTTGGATCCCCGGTGCAGACATGGCACTGCTTGGCAAAAAGCCATGCTGTGGTAGGCGTCCTATGTATAAAGTAGAGGAAGATGGGCATGGATGTTAGCTCAGGGCCAGTCTTCCTCAGCAAAAAGAGGGGGATTGGCAGTAGTTAGCTCAGGGCTAATCTTCCTCAAAAAAAAAAGTAGACTTTTTTTGGTGAAGAAAATCGGCCCTGAGCTAACATCTATTGTCAATCTTCCTCTTTTTACTTGAGGAGTATTGTTGCTGAGCTTACATCTGTGCCAGTTTTCCTCTATATGTATGTGGGATGCCACCACAGAATAGTTTGATGAGCGGTGTGTAGGTCTGCACCTGGGATCTGAGCCCATAGACCCTGGGCTGCTGAAGTGGAGGATGTGAACTTAACTACTACACCACCAGGCCGGCCCCAAAAGTAGACATGTTAACCATTTCAGCTTATTCCTTCTCACACCCTTTATCAGCTGCTAAAGAGTAGGTAAACCTCATGCTAAGTTTCTGATTTTATACAATTGTCTTGTATCCAGCCCCTTAGGTGCTGAAATTACTCAGTAGAGATTAATCATTTCTGCAGGGAAGAAGAGCAAGTCAAGCCGGTAATCTTATATATGAAACAGCTCACAGGTTTCATGGTTTGAATGCAGCTCATTTATATAATAAAACCACAGCTTCAATTCAAATAGTGCGAGTGAGGTGTTGGGAACCCTTCTGACTGGGACTCATTTTGACTGACAAGGAGGCACTTGTTTTGGGAAAAAGTGGCCATCTAACTGAAGTCAGCAAATGATGGCTTAGCAGAAGAGGACGTGCAGAATGCTTTGCAGTAATGACCCATGTGTGTCCTTTGGAATGCATTAAACTCAGGTTTCGAGCCACGGTATACCCCTGCCCAGAGCCTGCGGTGGAGCGCAGAGAGATGCTGGCTGGCGTCAACATGAGGCTGGAAGATTTAATCACCGTGAGTGAGGAGTTCAGGCGCGTGACCTGAGTGGGGGCTGTAGATGGGCTATCTCTGCTATTTCCATTAAGTCCTGTCCCCGGGGACTCTTGCTGGAAGGCTGGCTGGAATGTTCGCTATGCTCTTCTGGCTATTGCTGCAGAAAATTTCCTAACTAGAAAACAGTGTTCAATAAGCTAGAGGTGATGATTCTGCATGTCAGTAATGCTTTGTCTGGACTTAGAATTGACCACAGCCCTAGTCAGCCCCCGGGTGGCCACCCCAGTCTGATAAAAGGAGCCCTTTATTGCCAGCCTAGCCTAGGGCACAGCTATGACACAACTAACTAGCCAATTAAGTTGAACAACCAGTCTGACCAATTCTTTTTCCACTGAATTGCCTAGTTGTTTGAGCCAACCAATTAATTTTGTAAAGGCAATGAATCTCGTTTCACCATGTGAACACACCCCAAATTCATATCCTCTTGTAAAGTCTGTCATCACCCAGAGTAGCACTCAACACTTACATGATTAGAACACTTTCTTCCATCAGCTTTGAAAGTAATCACTCAAAGTAGGTCAGCCTCCATCACATTGAATATTCTAGATCAGTGCTGTCCGATAGAACTTTCTGTGATATAGGAAATGCCATATAATCTGCAAGTCCAGTGTGATAGTCATGAGCCACATGAGACCCTTGAACACTTGACACACGGCTACTGCAACTGAGGAACTGAATTTTTATTTAATTTTAATTAAATTTAAATTTTAGTACCTGCACTTGGCTGCTGTATTGGTCAGCACCGTTCTGGATCCTCAGTGAGTGTGTTTAGAAATTAGGGGAGTGTGTGTGAGTGTTTCAAAGCTCTCAGGCCAACAGACATTTTACCTTCCCAGAAAAATCTGTGTTTAATTTCTTTAATCCTTTCTGTTCCCTCTTGGTCACTTGCCAAGGAGACTGTGTTTCCCTGAAGAAATTACCCTTGGAGTCCTTTTCCCCAAACACTCCATGCTAGATTTTATGGAAACTCCATGAGAAGAATGGAAAAGAAGTTATGCTCAACTTCTGCTTGTGTTGAGTATGACTTGGGCAGCCACGCGTAAAGGTTACTGGAAAGGGTTACTCTGTTGTAACACCAGAACAAAAACTAATTGCATTAAACAAATTCTGTGTGGGCCTAATGGTTCATTCCTTCCTTCCTGCGTTAATTCTCTTGTTTATTGGAGACCACGTGTTTTAAGCATTTGTGTCCTAGGGCTTATAACAAAGGACCACAAAGTGGGGGGCTTAAACCAACAGGAATATATTCTCTCACCGTCTGGAGGCTGGGAGTCTGAAATCAAGGTGTCACAGGGCCATGGGCCCTTGGAAGGCTCTAGGAAAGGATCTCTCCTTGCCTGTTCTGCTATGATCCGAATGTTTGTTTCCTCCCAAATTCATAGGGTGAAAACCTAATGCCCAAGGTGATCGTATTAGGAGGTGGGCCCTTTGGGAGGGCAGAGGGATTAGCGTCCCTATGAAAGAGGCCCCAGGGAGCTTGCTCACCCCTTCCGCCATGTGAGGATAGAATTTGAAGTCTGCAACCTGGAAGAAGGCCCTCACCCGACCACGCTGGCACCCTGATCTCAGACTTTCAGCCTCCAGAACTGTGAGAAATAAATTTCTGTTGTTTATAAGCCACCCAATCTATGATATTTTATTCTAGCAGCCTGAGTAGACGAAGGCATCTTCCTGCCTCTGGCGGTGGTTGGCAATCCTTGGTGTCCTTGGTTTGTAGATGCATCACTCCGCTCTCTGCCTCCATCACATAGGGTGCTCTTCCCTGGGTGCCTCGATGTCCAAATCTCTGATAAGGACACCAGTCAGTAGATTGGGGCCCATCCTACTCCACTATGACCTCATCTTAACTTGATTACACCTGTGAAGACCCTATTTCCAAATAAGATCATATTCACAGTTACCAGAGGTTGGGACTTCAACACATCTGTCTGAGAGACACAATTCAACACGTAACAATAGTACTCTAAGGAATTTAGAAGGAAGACATAGTCTTTGCCTAAGGGTTTTAACCCCTAGTAGGGGAGGTAAACTGCTCATGAGAGTTAAAGGTCGCATGAGAGCTGCGGGCCAGCGGAGGAGCCCAGAGCCACTATGGCTGATGAACCTGCATTTTTCCCACATTGCCCGACATCTCCATAAGTGTGCCTTGTTGTCTTTGTGTTGTGTTTTGCCCAGGTCATAACACAAACAGAGTCTCACCGTCAGCGCCTCCTGCAAGAAGCAGCTGCCAACTGGCACTCCTGGGTCGTCAAAGTGCAGAAGATGAAGGCCGTTTACCATATCCTGAACATGTGCAACATTGACGTCACCCAGCAGTGCGTCATCGCTGAGATCTGGTTCCCGGTGGCGGACACCGGGCGCATCAAGAGGGCCTTAGAGCAAGGCATGGTGAGCGGCAGGTGGAGAGGGGAGGGCACGAGTCACGTCACGCCGTGCAGCCCGCCTTCCGGCACGCGAAGGTTGTCAGCCCCCTAAGGCACATGAGCTTCACAAGCCAAGTTGGTAGGACTGTCTCCTTCGCCTTTGTACCTTCAGTTCTTAACCCAGTGCCAGGGCACGGATCAGAAACTCCTTTTCTTCTCAGGGTTTGACAAATATTCAGCATTTCTTTGCTCTTCAGTGAGCGTGTCTTGAGCACTGATGTGCCACTCACTCTGCTAGTTATGACTGAAGGTACCATCCTTTACCTCATGAAGGTCACGGTCTAGCTGGAAAGACAATAATCAGCTGCCTGTAATCGCAGCCCAATGACTAGATTGCTCGCTGTGTGCCAGCAACTGTGCTAAGCACTTCAGTACCTTATTTAATCCTCACAGCTCCAGCTCTCTTCATTCATCTCTAGATGTGCACCGTGTACCAGGAACTGATCGAGGGCTATGCTGGCAGAACCAGGCCCCACTCTGATAGACTTTCTAGGAAGGGGGGTGGACAGTAAGCATGTCCATAACTATAGGACTTCAGGCAGGGATGTGTGGTGGGCAGAAAGTAAAGCAGGGGATGGTGACAGATGGGGTGAGGAGTGTGGGCTTGTTCTGATCCCCTATTCACCCCATTGGTGAAGGAGAGAACTTCTGCCTCAAATAGTACAAGATGGCCAAACACACGACACCTGACACTGGACAGATGAGCTTGGTGACAGTTTATTAGTCAGGTTCATAGCCCGGGGGAGGAGGACTCCACATGCCGCAGAAGGCCACATCGAGTTTGCACTCAGGACCTATACTTGGGAATAGAATGAACCAGCAGGGCCATGAAAGGCAGGCTTTGAGTGATGAGAGGGCGGAGTGACCCCTGGTTTCCATGGAGGATGTGAGTAGCTTGCTTGAATAATTTTCTGGGGTGGCAGAGAAGTGAAACCCATTAGGTTGAAGACCGCTCCGTGTGCACCTGGTCCGGCTGGTAGGAGAACTAGCCGGGTGGGGAGCCCTTCCTGCTGAGTGGGCAGCATATCTGGTGAGAGCAGAGGAGCTCATGGCTTGGCCCTTGGGGCCCTGTGAGACTCAAAGATGTCAAGGCAGCACTCGGAATTTTAGGTTTTACATCACTGTTCTAGGGCTGTTGCTGGAGGAGGCCCCCGGAGCAGGCGGCCTTGGAGCTGACTTCCCTAAATGTCCTGGGAAGCTTCGGGCTGGTGGGAGGAAGAGCTGCCCCACTGACGGGTCTGAAGGTGGACGCTTTGAGGGGGTATTGGACTAGGAGCTAGGAGCTCTCTTTATCCCCTTTGCACAGATGAGGAAATTGAGGCACGGAGAGTAGAAGTAACTTGCCCAGGGGCCTATAGCCAGGACGCAGGATTTGAATGTCCCCACATCATAGTCCAACAATTACCCAAAGGGGGCACTACAAAAGAGCATTTCCCCCAGACTGGGAAGGGCAGGGGCGCTTCCTGGAGGAGGTGCTGTGCGAGCTGAACTGGCAGGGAGGGCAGTGAGCAGGTGAAGAGTGAGGGGAGGAGCGTGTGGGGCAGGACCCCCTGGAGGCCAGGGGCTGGAGAGAGGCAGCTGCAAGTTTAAAGCATGAGAAGGTCAGGGGGAGGCCTGAAGGACTGTGTGGTGGCGTAAGGGGTCTGGTTTTACCCCATGGCACGCCCGTGCCGGAGTGACGTGATCCAGTGTGCATTTTAGAAACACTTCACTGCAGTGCGAAAAAGAGTCTGGGACCATCAGGGAGGGCTTGTCCCAATGTAGGGATGTGAACTGAACGGTGTCATCTTTTAATCATGAAGGGTCAGACTCCTTCAAGGCTGGTTATCATGAGCATCATTTGCCAATAAGCAAAAAGCACTTACTCTGTGCCAGACATTATGTCAGCTGCTGGGGGACATGTTGGAAAAAAGGGAGGCAGCCACAGCCCTTGCCCTCTTAGTCACACACATGAAAAGATGTATAACGATAGAGTAAGGAACTCCTCCACTTGCTGTGTGACCTTGGGGAAGTTGCTTAATCTCTCTGTACCTTAGTTTCCTCATCTGTAAAGTGGCTTGTGATCCCTACCTCTTGGAGTTGTTAGGAGGGTTGATGCACATTCATTTAGCTGGTGCTAAGTCCCACTGAGTGTGTAGGTGGAAAGTTCTGTTGGAGTTTGGAGTGACCAGAAGGTTCCTGGGGAGTGAGCCTGGAGAATGTCAATGCTTGGGTAGGTGGAGAGGGGAGATGGTAGTGTGGAGTAGGCTGATTTCCATGGAGAGGTAGACGGGGAGAAGGTGGGAATGGAGGATGAAGTCAATATTGGAAAGAAATCTTGATTATAAGACTTAAGAGTTGTGATTTCATTCTTCAGAGAATAGGAAGCCTTTGAAGATTTTTGAGTAGGAGGGTAACATGACGAAAGGAGTGCTTTTGGTTCCTTTTGTTTTATTAAGGGATGATGCTATCTGGAGTGTAAGGTAAAAGGAAGGGAAAGAGGCTGGAGGGAGATGGTGAGACTCAGGGCCAGGCTGGAGGCTGTGGGAATGGAAAGAAGAGGGATTTGAAAGGCACAATTGGCAAGATTTGGTGATTGATTGATTGACTCAGGAGAAGGGACAAGTCTGAGGATTCCGAAGTTTCAGGAATCTGGAGAATGGAGACTGCTGCCAAGGCGTGGAGGTCAAGGGAGGCCCTGGCTTTGGGGCAAGTTGATGAGTTCAGTTTTAGGCTCTTGGATTTTGTGGGGTTGCTGAGACGTGAGAGTTGAAAGCCTAATCAGGCGATTTAAAACGAATTGAAATTTGGGAGAGTGTCAGGGCCATTTGGAAGACAGGGATAAATTAGGAAAATGGATGGCTCTTGAGAGACTAAGTGGAGAGAAAGGAAGAGTGGAGAGCCTAGAACTGAGGCATAGCATTTGCAGGAGGAGGAGAATGGAAATTGCCAGAGAAACAGGAGGAACTCTCCTGTCTTAACAGCTCTCCTATAAGATAAATTAGATAAGTACTACGAAAGTATTAACTTTTACAGATGAGATCATGAGTCTCAGAGAGGTCAAGAATTGTCCCACGCTCACCCAGTAAGCGATGGCAGGAACTGGACCGTGATCCACGTGCCAACACCCAGCCCGCGGCTCTCTGCCTTACGTTTTTGTCACATGTTCTTTTTGCAGGAACTAAGTGGCTCCTCCATGGCCCCCATCATGACAGCAGTGCAATCTAAGACAGATCCTCCCACATTTAACAGGACCAATAAATTCACAGCTGGCTTCCAGAACATTGTAGACGCTTATGGCGTAGGCAGTTACCGGGAAATAAACCCAGGTAAAGGGGCTGATGTTTTGCACAACTGGGCAGCTCAAAAGTGAGAATTGGGTAAGCTTTACCCCTGAGGTGACCTATGAGGTGGACTGCTTAAAACTGGGACATTCCTAACGTCTTATTTGGTTTCCTAATGCCTTGCATTGTCTTCTGTAAACCATGAATAGTGATTTCACAAATTGTGAAAGATTGGTTCTTTGTCAAGATTTCACCTGCTTCTTTAAACCACAGCGTCATCAGGCAGCTGAATTCAGTTCTTATTTCCTTACCAGTTCAGTGGAGGTCATCCCTAGGCATATTCGCAGTCCCATAGTTACTGTGTGGGAGAGATGGGGGCACGCAGAACTTGGAGTCAGAAGACTGGATTCTTAGTGCCCCAAGCTGTGTAATCTTGGTAGCCTGGTTTGTGAAATAGAGGGGTAGACCAGATGCCCTTTCGCCAAGCAGTTCATAGTGCTGTTCTTCTCTAGCTTGAGTCCCAATATAACTTGTGACCTGTAAGACAGGGGCCCCGTAGGTTGAGGGTCCTGTGAGTAAATGCTGGAAGTGTGTGATGCATGTGAATGGAGGGGAAACAGACGAATGATGGTGTTGGAAAGAGTATAGAAAGAACTTAGAGATAGAAAATTGGTTTTAAATCCCATTAAATTTTGCAATCTTGAGCAAGTCACTTAACTGCTCTAAAACTCAGCTCATCTGTAAAGTGGGGAATAATAATGCTAACTCGTTGGTGAGTTAATGTGTGTGGGAGTAAGCAAGTGTTGGGGGTGGGGCTGGTGAGGGAAGATAGACTCAGAAAGACACAGGGGAACCTGCACGTGGATCATGGGGTGTGATAGAGAATCTTTGGTGGGGGGCTCAGAGGATGTTGGGAGGACTCAGACTGTTGGGGTCTCACCTCCACAGCTCCCTATACCATCATCACTTTCCCCTTCCTGTTCGCTGTGATGTTTGGAGACTGTGGTCACGGAATTGTGATGCTACTGGCAGCCCTCTGGATGGTCCTTAATGAAAGGTACTTGCTCTCCCAGAAGACAAACAATGAGGTGAGTGTCCTGCAAGTGTCTCGCCTTATTTCCTTGAGGTTATAAGTAGAATATTAAAAGTGCATATATTGTTTTCACCATAGAAATAACATGTTTTTATGAAAAGTAAGGGAAAGACAGTATATATTCATTGCAAAAACTGGGAAAATGCAACAATCTAACTACCTAGAGAAAAATCACAATTAATGTTTCTGTGTATCTTTCCAATTTTTTCTGTACTTAAACACAGATGTATAATTTTCAAAAATTGGGACCAAATACTGCATATTAATTTGTAGCCTCCTTTTTTTCTCTTAAAAATATCACAAATATTTTTTCATGGCAGAGCTGTTCTCCTATGATCAGCTCACAATGAGCATTCTTATAAAACACTGAGAAATCCTGAATATTGTGTCTTCATTTTTACACTGGAAGTTTCCACACCTTCTGTGAGGTCCCTTCAGAGAGTGTTGTGAAGATTGGGACAACTCAAGAGCCTGCAATGTTTCAAAGTTAATCAGTTAACATCACTTTATGTCTATCGTGATACATTTTACAAAGTGGAAACGTGCTTTTAGCTGTGATCTGACTTTTTTGTGTGTGTGTGAGGAAGACTGGCCCTGAGCTGACATCTGTTGCCAATCTTCCTCTTTTTGCTTAAGGAAGATTCACCCTGAGCTAACATCTGTGCCAGTCTTCCTCTACTTTGTATGTGGGATGCTGCCACAACATGGCTTGATGAGCGGTGTGTAGGTCTGCGCCTGGGATCTGAACCTGTGAATCCCGGGCCTCTGAAGCAGAGCACCCAAACTTAACCGCTACACCATCAGGCTAGCCCCTGTGTTCTGAAGTTTAAGAATATATGTAATCTTTAATTACAAGTTGACCTAACTAGAGCTAGTTCCATGATGTCATAGTGAGTTAACCATAAGCAAGGTTAGTCAACCTTTGACTTATGACCAATATAGTTTTTCCACAACAAGCATTTTAACAGATGTGGTTTCCTATAATAAATATTTGAAGTCTCCTAGTTACACTTGAGCAGTTCTAAGAGTGATTGGTTTACATGGTCCAGTATTACCAGAAAGCACTTTCCCTTCTTAGTGGATGTGCTTAGACAGAGACTCAGTTTTATCATGAAGACCCACAATGAGTACGGATGATGTGCCATAAGATTTAGCAGCCATATGAGGCTAGCTCAATGCTTCTCTCCCAGAAACACTTGCGACAACAGCAACTCACTTTCAAGTCTCTTCCTTTACAGGTGAAGCCTCAGCTTCTGCTTCAGTTACAATTTCTAACCGAGGCTGAATTAAAGAATGTGAGGCTCTGTGGTTTTCCACAATAACAACTCCCAGTCTAGAACTTTTCTGATTCACCTGTGTAAGCTTGGGAAAATGTTGGGTGTGCTCTTTCTATTTGTACTGCTTTCAGGTCTGCCTGGTCCTGCGGCCCCTCTGTTAGGGCCTGTGCGCCTTGCTGTGGCTAATCTAGTGGTGCTGGAGACGTCCTCTAACACACTTTCCCCCAGGGTCTGGCTCAGAGCCCTCTGACAATTGTCCTCTCTGTCTCCCTGAGGCCAGATTTGGAACACCTTCTTCAACGGGCGCTATCTGATCCTCCTTATGGGTGTTTTCTCCATCTACACGGGCCTGATTTACAACGACTGCTTCTCCAAGTCTTTCAACATCTTTGGTTCTTCTTGGAGTGTCCGACCCATGTTCAGAAATGGCACCTGGAAGTAAGTTTACAGGCAGAGATAGGTCACTCGCTGGCCATCCAGGTGGTCTCAGTGACAGTTTTCATGGCCAGGGGAGTCTACGCCTGGCTCTGCTCAGAGGTGCACCCACAAATTCAACAGGTAATTCTGTTTTATCTGCTGAGTGCAAGTCCATGTGCCACTTCCTCAGTAACTGTGCTGGTAACTGTAATGCATGAAAATCGTTTTTAAAACTTCAGCTCAACTGAGCGTATCTCATGGAGTGCGTACTATGTGCCAGGCACTATTGGGAACCCAAGTGCTAGAGCGGGCGTAAACTGGCCCTCATAGCGGCAGTCATGGGAGCGAGGCTTCCTGGAGAAGAAGGTGGCGTTTGAAACATACCTGGCTCTGCAGGGAACTAGACATAGAGTGAAATCGTGCATCCTTAGGACAGAAGCTTTGCTTTAAGAAAGGCCGATGTGGGCATTGAACTATATAAATGATTGGTTTCCAGTCTTCAAGACCTCAGACTCTCCAGAAGGGCATTTTCTTTGACTGTTCAGAGCGCTTTGATTCAATGTCAAAAGCAAAGGAGGAGACGGTTAATTTTGCAATGCTGGCACCCTGGATTTTTCTCGTGGGCAATGGAGTGAGGAGGGCAGGGGGTGGTGCGGGATAGCTGGTGGGGCGATGTGTTGGCTACAGGAAAGAAAGACCTGGAAGCTCTCTACATCCCCACAAACCACATCTCCCATAGGCACTCCACAATTATTTTATGCAGTTAATCAGACAAACAGTCATCAGAATGGAAACACAGTTCTTAGGGAATGGAGACTTTTTTCTTTTTTAAACATTTTATTTTTCCTTTTTTCTCCCCAAACCCCCCAGTACATAGTTGTATATTTTAGTTATGGGTCCTTCTAGTTGTGCCATGTGGGATGCCGCCTCAGTATGGCCTGATGAGCAGTGCCATGTCCGCACCCAGGATCTGAACTGGCAAAACCCTGGGCTGCCGAAGCGGAGTGCGCGAACCCAACCACTTGGCCATGGGGCCGGCCCCAGGATTGGAGACTTTTGTGGGGAGGGAGAAAGACTTTCAAGTTTGAGAGGTAGCCAGTCTGAAGAATTGGGGGAGAAGAGCAGGGCCCTGGAGGGTGGGGGACTCTGAGGGAAACAGTAGAAATTGTGACCACCTTGTGGTCTCTGGGGGACCTCTGGCTCCGGGGACACACACCTGAGATAACCATGGTAGTTTCAGGGCTAAGTGACGAAGCCTAAAAGTCACAGGTGATGTTTCCGCATGTCTGTCTGCTCAGTTTCTTCAGGTTGGCTTAAGGTTTCTCTCTCATTCTGGAACTTCCAGTTGAGAGTATGACAGGAGGGGACTGAAGGAAAGTGAAGGCAGAGATGTGTGAACGTGTTCCCATCACATCTCACTTCCCGTCTGCTCTCTCCCAAGCATGGTGGGACGCTAAGCTTTCTGTTTAAGGTACTTCAAGAGTTTTGCCTGCTCACCAAAATCTGCACTAAACACCGCTGGAGGGGGCTGAGAATAAACCATCAATCTCATCCAAGGATTTTTCAGTCAGAAAAGACCCACTCCAGGGTGCCTTATGACTTGGCACTTTCCCAAGTGCGTTTTAAGGGCCTGATGTTCATTGAAGACGCGGGTGGGCTCTGGGGGCCTGTGGTAGCGTGGGGGGCATGTCGTGGAGGTCCAATGCATTCCCTTTTAGTTTCCCTGCTGGGTTCAAGTTCCCTGTGGTAGAGAACAGGAATGTTGAACAATAAATAAGTAAATAAAAATGAAGAATAAAACATTTTCCAGAATTACGGATGGCTATATCTACGGTTTTTTGGTTTTGATTGTTTTTGCTTTGCAACTGGTGTTCTAAAGACGTGCCTAGGAGAACAAGACATTCACAGATTTAAAGACAAATTACTTAATTTTGCTCTTCAGATTTAAACTCATAAGCATAGCTATGGACTTTTAAAACATGTGTTAAATCAGCATAGTTTTCACCAAGCTACCAACGCGAAATTTCATTTACCCTGGGGTGTGACTGGGAAAGGTCCAAGACAACTGGCTTATTGTCACTTTGCAAACGCAGGTCAGGATGTTGTTCTTTTACGCACACGCAAATTCCCCCTGTCCCATTCAAGGCTCTTTGAGGCCAAGCCCAGTCTGAGAGATGCTCAGCCACCTGCCCAGGCATCGATAGTGTGGAGCCGAACCTCATTAGCAGCGAGGCTAGAGAAGATGGCAGTCATCCATCGGAACAGCAAGGGACACAGCAAGCTGATTTTGGTCACCAGTCACCTGCTAGGTCTTGGGCTTGCTTTCTCTGACAATCAACTAGGGTCACTGTCATAGTGTCCTTCAGCCAAAGACCACCAGAAACATGCCTGTTGTCACCCAAATTGGGTTTGTTGACTCAATGAGGGAGATGGGGCACCATTGTGGAATGTGGGCATCTCAGGAAGAGGATGTTTGAGAGGGCTTATAGGAGTTGGCCTCTGTGAGGATGAGGGGGTGCTTGGTTGCTTTTGTAGTTTAGACAATGTTTTTATTTTTGCCTGTGTTCAGATATGATTGTTGAATGGTCTTGTTTTGTCTTGATCCTTCTTGGTCACAGGGTGGCCTCGTCTGATGTTGGCATCCTGTGAAGTTGTTTATGTTCAGCAGCAGATGCTGGCGTAGCTCTAGGTACCAGGCCTGTTCCCTCCCATCAAGGGCAGCTTTGTTCTTTGTCGACATACAAACCCCTCTCTGCTATTTAAATCCAGCCATTTGCACTGAAGCGTGTCGTTAGGACAGGATCTATGTCTGCGATGGCCAGTCAGGGCCGGCTGTTTCCACCGTACACTGAGGGCCTGGTCAGCATGATTGGCCTTCCTCAGTTCCCTGGATAGCCCCTCGCTCCTCAGCTGCAGGAGGGAGGGAGTGTATTTCTAGGAAGCCCATCAAAGTTGCCAGCACTCTGTTCCTCATCGTTTCAAATACTCATTCTTAAGCCCCTCCATAGATGTTGCTCTGCAAAAAAAAAATTAAACCTTAATATTCTTATTCCCTAAGGGCTTGCAGAGACTATCCACTGACACTTGTGCTTCTGGGCAAAAATGGGACACAGATTTAAAGACATTCAATGGGCCACAACTGTTGAGGGCTTTCACAGAGATGAGGTCCCACAGGTGAAAGCCCATTCACTCCTCCAGGATCAGCCCACATGCTCCGGGGGGGATTTTCCAGGCTGGTCCTTGGGCTGGGATTTATTTCCTACATGCTCCTCCATCCCTGCCCTGACTTCTTTCCAATGTAGGGTAACTGTTTTTCTTCACCACTCCCCATCAGGTGGAGAGCCCTTTGGAAACTCAGACTGTGAGCTCCTAGGGGCCATGTGGTAATTTCTGTAGCCTCAGCACCGGGACTATACGTGGCACATAGTAGGTATTCCCGACCCGGTCGTAGAATAATTGAAGGAGCCAAATTGGTGGGTTGCACCAACAGTTAGGCTTTGATTCCTTGCCAGTTCATGACTGATGGATGGCGTGTCGTTTTCCTACCTCTGGTTGATCATTGGTTTTGCTTTTGTTTCCTTTCTCCCCCTGTAGTAGACAAGTAATGGAAACAAACCCAGTTTTACAGCTGGACCCGGCCATTCCAGGAGTGTACTCTGGAAATCCATATCCATTTGGGATTGATCCGGTAATAATGTCTTCTTGGGTTAAATATTTATTATGTAAAATGTTTTGCTGAGGAGATCTCCTGGTAGAGGGGAAGAAAGTGCCAGAACCTGTCAAATCAACAAACCGATGTTGAGATACAATAACGTGTACTTGAGGTTTTTGTGATACACTGTGCTGGACTCAAGTAAATGTCCTGCCTGCCCCCTTCAGCCAGCCCACGGCGTCCTCAAACATCTGCCTCTTCCTGGCAGGTATCCCCTGCTGGTTCATGATTGCTTCTTTAAAAAGCCCTCAGTTGCCTGGAAAGTATGCATATTAGATTAGCTATTTAGCATCTTAATCAAGTTCTCTGTTTTGGCATTCTCTTCCAGTTAACATCTCCCATTTTTCCTAGAAAAGTATGGGTTTGCTTTTATTTTTGCTTTATTTTACTTCATAAAATTGATGCAAGTGAAAAAAAATGGTATATGTTAACTTTTGTTTGTTTGTTGTATTTATCTCATTGGATTTGAGCCAGGCGAAACAAAAGTGCTTCCTCACACAGCCTTTAGATTTAAAGGGTTTTCCAGAAGACTCGCATGCCTCTTTGTGTAAAACCGTGCACACCTATGGCCCAGCGCATATTGCCACCAGGTGGCGGCCCTGTGCTCCAAATGAGCACGAGGGTGTAGACCTGAACTTGGCAAATGCTATCCATGTGTTTCTTTTAAGCTGTTTTTGTGGGAGAGAACCTGAGACTTCAGTTTTAATTGCTGACAGTTGAGAGTAAACAGTACTGGTCCTAAAATTGCACTCTCCTATCTTGCAGGTCATCTGTTCCTCCGTTTTCCCGGGTCCTCCCACTGTCTGCCCACCTCCCCTCCCTTACAAAAACAGACAGGAGCAGCCAGCATTTGTTTATACTTGCCACCCAGGCGCACTTGCATTCTAAGTTTTATCAAAAGAGGTAAAGTCTTTGAAAGCTTGTTTGTAAGCTGCAAAGTGCTAAAAACAAATGCAAGGTGTTATTTTTGTAGACTGGACGTCTTTATCCTTGATCCAAGGAGTTTTATGAACGACAAGCAGGCAAGGAGGCGTCCAGAGGGGGCTGATTTTTGGGTCTGGTTGACCTTACCTTGCTTTGAATCTCATTACTTCTACTGTCCTCTCTCTTCCCTTCACGGCCACGTCTAATACATCAGCAGATCCTGTCTGCCTGGTTCTGTTCCTCCCAGACAAAGCATAGTGCATTTCACATTTCAGACTGAGTGGTCCAGAGTTTCCGCTCTGCATGCAATTTTGCCATCTGCTCACTAGTTAGAAAAGAAAGGAAAAATGTGAGGGTGAAAGAGAAGATGGGATGTCAAACATAATAAATTTTTTTCCTAGTACCATTTAGATTTTTGAAAATTTCTGGTCTTTTTATTATAAAGTAATATATATGATTAAAAATCCATATAATACAAAATATTATAAAAAATGAAAAGAGTTGTCCACCTTACCTTTCCTGTTCCTACAATTCCATTCCCCAGAGATAACCTTTGTAACACAACACTTCTGTGCCTATATAAGCACTTATATATATTAATAAATGTATAATATGTATTATATATATTACATTTTACCTAATGTAAATTTCTACAGTTGCATTTATTGACTGTGTGCAGTGTCTATTTGTGAATCAAATCACAAAATATTTGACTATCAGAGCTAAGAGATCTTTCTAAAGGTGTTTGTAAATATTTTATAATAAATGAAACATAACACAGTGGTTAAAAGTCCACACTTAGGAATCAGACAACCTATGTTTAAATCTTGGCTTTTCTCTTTCCTTGCTGTGTGATTTTGAGCAAGTTAACATCTCTGTGTCTCTGTTTCCTCATCTGTAAAATGGGTATAATATCAGCCCTAACTCACGGGGTTGCTCAGGAGAGTAAATGATTTTTACATGTAGAACACCCAGGACAGAGTCTTGTCCATAGACAGGTAAATACTCTGTTTGCTATTATATTCTTTCTTCTTAGGTGTGTAAATAATCGCCCTGAGATTAAAAGAAATTTCCTTATCTGTAAGATGGGAATACTTACGTCTATCTCAGAGGACTTTTGTTAGAATTAAACGAGGTAAATACATTTAAAGAGCTTAGTATGTGGCTCGTACTTCACCATGAATGTTTTGGTTTCTCACATTTGGCTGGGTCTGAAGTGTGCTGGTAACCCTGCCCTCACCATGTCAAATGATCCTATGGGGATTGGCCAACCAGGTGGGCAAAGGGAAAAGCAGAGGGTGGAGGGCGAGCCTGGTGCAGCTCAGATGCCAAGGCAGATGGGGAGGGGAAAGGAGGCGCCTCCAACGTCTGTGCACCTGTCACGGGAGTCCCTTCCCCCGCCTTCCCAGCAGCCCTCTTAGTGATTGTCCAGCTGCCAGCCGCTGAGGACGTTGTAAAGAAAGAATCAGTGAGATGTGGTTCTTGCCCATGTGCGCATGGGGGAGGGGGCAAGGTGACTGTACATTGAGGCTGCACTTAGGGCAGTTGACCCCTTAACAGAAGCAAAGAAGTTTGGAGGAGGAAGTCATTTTAGGAGGGAAGATGAGAAGACCCTGGTGGCTTTTTTACCTTCGAGATGCACCATAACAAACCCCCAAGATGTGTTTAGCCGGCAGTTTGGGATGTGCTTAGTTTAGTAGGGTCGGGAGAGGAGCACACCAATCATTTGCATGGGGTAGGAGTGGAGACCCCTCTCCCAGGGGTGTTTGAGATTTCTGTGGGGAAGAAGGACATTAGTGACTGGGGTCGTTAACCAGGGAGAGACCCTGACCAGCCTCCTAACCTGAGTGCTTTTTCTGTGTATGTGTCTCCTTTGGGGCAGGCAAGCACAGCTTCCCTCACTTTGCAAGCCTGGCAGCTCTGTTTAAAACAGAGCCTGTGTAGAAGGCAAGGACTACGTCTTAGGCACAGTGCTAATAAGTATTGGCCACAGGAGTGGCTTCTTGAGAAGGACCTGGGAAAAGCTTTGTAATGTGAAGTGCTATAGAAATTCAGAGTAAAAGGTGGCATTATTAAGAAGGGATTGGATAAATTCATGGGACAGAGGTCTACGCTTTTACTAAGGGAATGAGGCAAATTTGAGATCTCCAGAATGTTTCAGAATTTTTTTTCATTTAGAACAAGGGAAAAATCATGTAGATTTTTCTCCCGTCTCCTTCCAGCCACTTGATATTTTACTAATGACACTAATGATTCTGACACGTCTGTCCTTAGAGTTGCTTTTATAAAGGGCTTGGTCCTTTTCCTTTTCTGATTCTAAAATGCGTGCATTGAACTGGACTGAAATTGGAAAAAGTGGTTCCCAGAGTGAATTCCTTAAAGGAAATCGTGCCAGAGCCCCCAACTCCAGCAGAACTTCCAGACTCTGATCTCATGTATTTCTTGTCACGTTTCCCACCCAGATTTGGAACGTGGCTTCAAACAAACTAACGTTCCTGAACTCCTATAAAATGAAGATGTCGGTCATCCTGGGAATCGTCCAGATGGTTTTTGGCGTTATTCTCAGCCTCTTCAATCACATGTAAGTTGCGTGATTAACTTTCTGCCTGTGGTCTGACCACATCGGTGATGAGCAGTGACAAAGCCGCCAGTCGGGCCCTGCGTCCCTTTGAGTGAGGGCTTTCCTCCCATGGGGAGTGCCCTCCTGCATCTCTTGGCTTGAGCCAGGCCAAGCTGGTTTGCCAGAAATGGCACCTATGTTTCTCCTCAGCTGAGTCTCTTAAAGGTGAGTGAACCTTTCACCTCAGAGATATTTGAGGTTCAGAAAGAGACTGGCGAGCCCACGCGCCTTCTGTCCCCCACCATGAAAGGCCTCCGTCGGCGCTGTATCCAGGCTTAGCTTCCGTCAGTGGACACAGGGGGATGTAAATGCCTTTCAACCAAAGTGCCCTCAGATTCTGAATTCCATTTGGTGTAATTTCCTCCTCTTCGCAGCAGCCTCTCTCACTTCTTTGGCTGTTAATGCTGTCCTGTCTGTTCCTTTCCTTCTATCAAGATCTGTCTCTGGAAAGCTTCTCAAACTTATTTATGCTAAATGTATAAACGTTTGAAAACAGTTTCAAATGTGCCTATTCAGAGGCACCTTGTGTGGACACGCAGCTTGTGTGTGTAGCTGAAGCCCCATCTGCTGTGTAGTTTAGAACTGAGGGCGGCAGGGCACCAAAGAAATGATAAAGGGTTTGGAATCAGAAGTTTAAGCACTGGTTCCAACTCTTAATAGCTGTGTGATCGTAGACATGTTGCTTAAGTCTCTGAGAGTGTTTCTTCTTTAGAGTGGGAATATAGTGGTCAGAATGGGTTAAGCTATTGTGTAGTAACCAACAACCCCCAAATCTCAGTGGCTCAAGATTGTGACATATGTCCATCATGGGCCCACCGGGGGGTTCCGCTACCACCATCCTCACACTGGGGCCTGGGCCGATGGGCAGCCACTCTCTGGAACACTGCCAGTTGCCATGGCAGAAGGAGAGTGGTCAAGTACACATTGGATCAAGCTTCCGCCCAAGTGACACTTGTCACTTCCATTCCCATTTCGTTGGCCAGAACCAGTCACCCGGTGACCCCTGAGCTGAGAGTCCATAGAAGCACGATTCTACTTGAAAAATCAGAACTATGAGTAAACTAATGACAAGCAGCTTAGCACCACGGCCTGCCTGAAAGTGCTGTGACATTAAATGAGAGTTAATCCTGGAAAGCACTTTCTGGACTAAACTATAATTGCTGTCATTACGTGTCAGGCTGGCCTCAACTCTCTCTGGCAATCCTGTTTTATCGTGAGATCTCCCTTTTCCTTCAAGTGAGTCTTGAAATTTAACAAAGGGAGTGGGGGCCCTTTCTGATGTTTTAACTTGGCAGCCCCCAATGTAGCCTTGTGGGACTGTGTCTCTTAGAGCAGGAGTTGGCAAACTTTGTCTGTAAAAGGCCAGATAGTAAATATTTTGGGCTTTGCGGGCCACATGGTCTCTGTCACAACTACTCAGTTCTGGTGTTGTAATGTGAAAGCTGCCATAGACAATATGTAAACGGATGAGTGTGACTATGTGCCAATAAAACTTTATTTAGAAACACTGAAATTTGAATTTCATATAATTTTCGTGTGTCATAAAATATTGTTCTTCTTTTGATTTTTTTGCCAACCATTTAAAAATGTAAAAACCATTTTTAACTTACAGGCTGTACAAAAATGGCTGATGGACTCAATTTGGCCCACGGGCCATAGTTTGCCAACCGCTGTCTTGGGGCATTCTTAGGAGAAGAGCTTCTAAGACACCCTTCTGTACCTTTGTGCCTTTGACGGTGCTGATAGGAGCTAGGTCTGCGCTTGAAGCTGTGGCCAGATCACCAGCTCTCTGTGTGCTTGACCTTTGCGTCAGACTTACCTTGTAGACCCTGGTTCTTTCTGGATCTTTTGTGCAAAAGCACTTTCACTTCTCTTCTTTCCCATCCATGCATGATTGCTGCTTGCTAAGGCAGTGGATGCAGTGTTCAAAAAAGGACCATTTTGTGCGTTGGGGAGAATGATTAGTCACTGCTGTTCCTTTGGTGTTCTATCTTGTATGTCTGTGTTTTTTCCACCCCAGATACTTCAGAAAAACTCTCAACATCATTCTGCAATTTATCCCAGAGATGATTTTTATCCTGTGTCTGTTTGGATACTTGGTTTTCATGATCATTTTCAAATGGTGCCACTTTGACGTCCACATGTCCCAGCACGCCCCAAGCATCCTCATCCACTTCATCAACATGTTTCTGTTCAACTACAATGACCCTTCTAATGCACCCCTCTACAAACATCAGGTATTTATGGGTTTTTCTTCTTTTGTGCACTTGATTATACTCTCGCATACTCTTGAGTATTGCAGAGAGTGGTTATTTGCATGACTGAGCCATCTTAGCACCCGGTCAAGGGTGTTAGGTTCTGTAAATTTCAGAAGGCTTCTCTTGGATGAGTGCGCAGGTGCTGAGGGCAGTGTGGTGATGCAACTCCAGTCACTCCTATTTGGGTGATACGTACATGAGAGGGGTTATTGCTGTGGCATTGAAAATTGGTTTGTGCATTGTCTGTGAAGAAAGAAAAAAATAATCCTTCTAATTGATTGGCTAGAAACTGTGAATGCACTAAATAGCACCTTAAAATTTAATAATCCTTTTTTTCTGAAAGTAAACTCTAGTTAAGGTTCATAAGAAAGAAAATGGAAATAGGCTCAGGAAGAGGAGTCCCTCTGTTCACATGGATAATGGGTTTCTGGAAAACTATGAACTCCCCTATGAGCTTCTGTGGCTAGGTGGAGATGCTTTTTTTCTTTTTTCTTTGGGCTCTTCCTCCGTGGACGGTACCTCCCAACAATTAGACCTTACTGCCATTCTGATTTCTTCCATTTCTAGCAATTCATGGTCAACTTGGCAATTCAGCCACATTATCAACTTAATATTTTATTTTTAAAAAGAATAAATGTCTCATGGGAGCTGGGTATAAAAATAACTCAGTGAGTAATTCTTTGGTAACAAATAGTTCTTCTCTGGCGTCTTCCAGTGATTAACCTGATAATATTGCTTGAAGGTAGATTGTCACTAAGGAGAGCTCGCTTATATAGGTTCTGACTCCTCTGCATCCAGCTCTAGGGCTGGTTTCCCAATGCCAGGTGGCCCTTCGGTGCATCTGTCCCCTGCCAGTGAGCACTCATCCTGGGCGTCCTAGTTAACGTCACGCTCCTCCTGTGGCCATGCGTGTCCTCACGAGCATGATTCCTAGTTGCGTTCTCCTCCCCTACAGAAGCAGCAAATAATGAGAAACAATGTCTTATGCCAGGGCATTTTTATGAAAAATAAGGAATGACTTTAGGTAATAATCAGAGAAGACATATGCCTCTGAGAGCTCTTTTGTGGTATCCCGCCCCTTACTGTCGTAGCACCTCTTTGTTATACATGGTTGGTGACCTTGAACCACCCCAGACTGTTAGCATTCAATGAATGTGCTTGGAAGGTTCCTTTACTCAATGCTGGAGTCTAAATGGAAGTTTCTTTGGAGTTCCCAAATGAGTCTTCTCTTTTAGGGAAAGGACTCAGATTCACCAAATATTTCATGTGCTAACTCCGTTCATAAAGACTGAAGTCCTCGCTTAGTCTGGAAGATGCACTGGGCGTTGCACAGTGTATGGCTTTTCCATTCACGAACATTGTCGGGAGTGGGCTGGTTTCCCCATGCCCTCCTATGAAGATTAATTACCTTGACATAATTTGAAGTTTCCATAACCTCATTTTGGGGTCATGCAGCTGGAAGAGACAATGTAAGTTGATAAATACAGCCTCTTCCCAACACTGCCTTGGCTGTCTTAGTGCCATGTTTGAATGTCAGAGAGGAAGAGCAACAGAGAAATATAAATCTCCAGTTGCTTTGTACCTCATGAGGGGGAAAAGCGTTGTGTGAAAATGGAAAAACGGCAATGAGGTAGCTTCGTGCTCAGGGAACCAGGACCGGCAAGTGCAGTGCGTGGTCACGTGGTTCCCATCCTTCTTTTGAGCATTCAAGAGTAGAGGAGGGTAGAAGATTGAGCAGATAAGATGTTCCCACTGTTATCAGGGTAAATCTTGTTACAATTGGGATAATAAATTATCTCCTGGCATTCACTGAGAGCTTGGCCCGCACAGTTGAAGAAATGTGTAGGCTCAGGGAATGTTTTTCCTTTTTCTAGGAGCACCCAGTTTTCATTCCTTTCCACCAGCTTCTGAGGCTTCCTGGTTCTTTTGACAATAGCAGCTCTGGGTCACTTCTCAAAGTTGGTGACTAGGAGTCTATGAAAAAAGAGGTGGGAGCATAAGGATGTGAAAGGAAATATGTAACAGAAAGATAAAATAGATCCCCTCCTGGGTTTCAACCGAGGCATAAAGGCCATAGGTGCCTCATTCCAAATAGTGAGTTGTGAGGGAGAGACAGTGAGAGGTCAAAATAGAGATCCCAGGACCTGTTAGGGAACCTACGCACAATGAGAGTATGCTCATCAGGTGGAGACTGCGAGGAGCTTTTCTTTTTGAAAGAGAGAACTCAGATAATTATCTAGTGCTGGGAATATAGAACTAACGATTGAGATAATGTTTGTGAGTAAAGTACCCAAGGACTTTGGGTCACTAGAGTGGCTGGTGAAGTTATGAGACCTGCCACACTTTTCATCCAGAGTGGGGGGCTAACTGTTCCATGGAAGGGAGTTGAAGGACAAGGGACAAATAAAGTTGCCCTTATGATGTGTCTCATGAGCACTTCCTGTTCAAATGACTGCTTACATGTGGTCCACGTGTCTAATGAGGGGCTACGTAGCGAGTAAGGGATAAAGACAGTGCGTTTCCAGTGCCCGCCCTGTGTTGACGCCGGGCATGACTTCACCGACATTTCTCTGTCTGCAGGGGGAATATTCCAAGATGTGAAGGTCAGTGGATTCACTGAAATGCTTTCGCTCTCTTACTGCAACTGGAATGACCCATGTTTATCATTTTTTATCATATAAAGTATGCTGTATGATCACCTGAAAATGATAGCATCTTACCTCTTTGGTCTTGCAGCAAGAAGTCCAAAGTTTCTTTGTTATTATGGCTTTGATTTCTGTGCCCTGGATGCTTCTTATTAAGCCATTTATTCTTCGAGCCAATCATCGGAAATCCCAGGTAAGGGCCATTCATGTCAATTCACTCACTGCGGGGAGGAGTGTGGGTTCCTTGGAAATAGAATCTGGGATTTAGAGAGAACGCAGGGCACACAGGGCCTGAAGGACGAGTGGAGAGGTGAGGAACAGGCCTGCCCCAGGTGTGTTTCCTTCTGGAAAGTTCCACTTTTCCTCTGGGCCTTCTCATTTCCGGCATAATGCTCTATTAAGGGCAAGCACATTTAAATCTTATGACTTAGAAACTTTGTTTGGGGGGTGTGTGTGTGTGTCTGTGAGTGTGTATGTATGTGTGTGTGTGTGCCAAGTCTAGTGGCAGTTAATGACTTATCAGGGTCTGAATGTGGTTGTTTTATTAGTTGAAAACAAAGAGTTTTTAAAACTATATTTTTACTTTATTAATGAATAGTGAAAGTTGTTTTCATCAGGAGTCTAAAGTTGTGAACTTTTACTATATAATGTTACAAATCGTGTGAGAGAACTAGGATAGTTAACAAATTCGAATGTCAATTCTTATTTATTTGTGATTTTTCCCCTATTGCCAAATCCCAGTTTCAGTCCACTTCCTCCTTTCGTCTAAACTGCTCCTGAGCCTCAGATTTACTCAGGGAGCGAGGAAGAGTTTACCATCAGCCTAAATCAAATAGGTTTTGGGAAGTTTAACCTTCCAGGGACATCAGAGTCTAGAAATGACACACAAGCGCTGTTTGAGATAGTCTCTGCTTTCCTCCACTAGTGCAGAAGATTGAGTGGAATGTGCTGAGACTACGTCTGTTTTAAATGGTTGTAGATATTTTCAGATAAATTCCTTTTTCTCTAAAATCTTTGTTGGATGTTGACTGGCCAGCGGTAGAGTCAGAGCCCTGGAAATGATGAGCCTGGAGTTCAGAGGGTTCATCCCCAGGTGGCACCCTCTTTCTATAGCACCTGCTTCTCCTCTCCTTGTCTAGTTCCTGCCAGCCTTGACTTGTTCCAAAGCCTTCTGATAAATATAATTTATGTGAGATATAAATAAACAGGAAGGTGAAGAATACTTGTTTATTCTTTGGTTAATTGGTGAGAGGCCAAGATAGTAAAGGTGGTTGAGGTGGAAGGTTGTTCAAACAGGTGACCAGATGTTTCAAAGGAAGGTGGCAAATACCTTCTACAAATCGTAGAATAGATGCAATTCTCTTTCCTAGAAACTCAACCTGTCCGTAGGTCGAGAGCTAGTTTACTGCTGGCTCACCTGAGTCCCAGGACTCTAAGACAATGGCTCGTCTTACTCTTTGCTCTGCAAGAGCTGTTTAGATAGCTGCTGATCTCAAGGTGGTGGACTTCTCCCTTTTCCCCACGGATGATTTGGACAAGAGGGAAGGAAGAGACAGGTTTTTCTTAGTCTGCCATCTTGGATGGTACCTCCTAAACTGACTCTGGGTGATGCAAGCTCCCCAAGACTGCTGGGAGGCCTGTCTCCTTGGCCCTTGGGGTTCATGGCTCTTGGTTGATTCCTCAGGCTGCTGATTAGGGTTCTGGTGGTCCTTTTTCATGTTAGAAACATTTCCTACCACCTCCATCAAGAAATAATTCTGTAATGGTATAATTTGGCCCCTTCCCAATTCCCCCATGAAACCTGAAGAAGGCCTAATATGTAGAGATCATAAATAGATTAGTTCTGATGAGCCTCAGGGGATGTGAGCAGAGGTCCCATCCACTCAGGCTCCTCTATGATCCTATAACCTGAGGTCCATGCAGAACACGGTTTGGAAACCCCTTCACTAGCGAGCCCTGTGGCCTCTGCCCTGAGCTAGTCAGTGAGTACACATCTCCTTGCCGGGACGGCCGGGGCCTCTCACAGTCTGCTGTGACCTCTGACCTGCTGCCATGGACCCAGGTCTCCTCCCGCTCCCATGTCCTGGGTCACAGTGAAGTAACTTTGCATTCTTATTGAAAATCTTTATGTTTACATGTGCATTTTTTATGGTAAAGTTTACTGGAGTATAACATACATACAGGAAAGTGCACAGATCAGTGAAGTGTCACAACATGACCAGTTTGTGTGACCAGCGCTCAGATTAAGGCGCACGACACCATCAGACCCATAAGTCCCTTGGTGCCTCCTTCCTGTCACTCTCACCCCAAGAACAACCATCATCCTGACTTGTAACACATAGGTTAGTTTTGCCTGTTCTTGAACTTTATGTAAATGGAATCATATAGTACGCCCTATAGTATTTGAGGGTGTGTGTGTGTGTGATTGCTATATAGTATTGCCTTGCATGAACACACAATTTTTCAGTCCATTCATATATTGATTTGATTCATATATTGATAGCTATTTGGCTTGTCTCCGGTTTTAGTAATTACAGATAGTGCTGCTTTAAATATTCTTGTACATGTCTTCTGGCACATGTGTTTTTAGAAAGTTGCTAGTAACTAATTTAAAATTGGTTTGCTATCTGTCTCATTTCACTAGGCACCCACCTCGAACATTGTGAGATGGTGAGTTCAGTAAGGGGAGAAGATAGGCACAAGGATTCACCAAGTCCAGCGTCATGAGTCTGCAAACTTGGTCATGTTCGTTTTAACCGATTCCAGGATAATGACCAGAAAAGGCTAGAGTTTAGCGATGGAAATGGAGAAACTATCTTCCATTTCTTTTTTTTTTTTTAAGGATTTTATTTTTCCTTTTTTTCCCCAAAACCCCCTGGTACATAGTTGTGTATTTCAGTTGTGGGTCCTTCTAGTTGTGGCATGTGGGATGCTGCCTCAATGTGGCCTGATGAGTGGTGCCACATCCACTCCCAGGATCCGAACTGGCGAAACCCTGGGCCACCACAGCGGAAAGTGCGAAGTTAACCACTCGGCCACAGGGCTGGCCTCACTATCTTCCATTTCTTCTTTGGTATTTTCTTCCTTAAGTTGACTGGGAGAGGAAATAGGATTTCAAGAAGGCAAAGTAATGTGAACTTGAGCCACACCCTCACCATGGGGCAAGGAACCATGTGGCCAAAGGGAAAGGCTTACCCAGAGCCCCCTCTTGGTCCCTGGTACCCTGGAATTCCTGTCTGGGTGGACTCAAGCCCACTTCTGGGCCCTCCAAAGGGCCAGCCCCACTGCTGGCATGGGTTCCACTAGACCCTGGTGTGGCCAAGGGGCATCTGTTTGTGGGGAGTGGGGGTGGAACATGGACATTGTGGGCGGGAGTGTCCATGCGTGTGCACACCAGGCCCTCATGCTGTGGGATGAACCAGAGATGAGAAGGGAAGAGAGGCATGCTGTGGTCCAGGCCAGCTCTCCTGTGCTGCCACGTCCTGGCGTGGGACTCTGAATTTGAACCTGGCCTTCCAAGTTCTCGTGAAGATTTATTTATCAAGATAGAAGGCTGGAACATATTTTATGTAGGATTTTGTTGGCTTGATTTATAGCTTTTAAAATATTTAAACATATGGCAAGTGGACTTCCATTTTTACCTTTCCCAAGGGCCCTGCAAATATTGAGTGCAGACCCTTTAAAGAAAGAAAAGTAACTTAATGCCTAATAAAAGAACCTTAATGCCATAAAAAAGTATTTTAGTGCCTAATGTGCAATACCCCACCTGTGAAATCATCCTAGAAAAAACTTCACACGTTGGACATTGTTTCACAGTAACTTGAAAGAAATATTCTAGCGGCCAGCCCGGTGGCGTGGTGGTTAAGTTAGTGCACTCTGTGACCTGGGGTTCACATGTTCCAATCCTGGCTGTGGACCTAGCACTGCTTGTCAAGCCATGCTGTGGCAGCATCCCACATAAAGTAGACCAAGATTGGCGCAGATGTTGGCTCAGCAACGATCTTCCTCAAGCGAAAAGAGGAAGATTGGCAAGAGATGTTAGCTCAGGGCCAATCTTCCTCACTAAAAAGAAAAAGAAGAAGAAGGAAACATTCTATTCAAAACCAGGCCAAATTGAATGGTGACTACACCTAGATTTTTTTTTCCTTGAAATTTTTCTTAGCTGTTGTTATAAAGTGATGTTTTTATTTTTAAAGCTATATTTGTTTTGGAAAAGTCATTGTCTTGGTCCACTTGGGCTGCTGTAACAAAATACCATAGACTGGGTGGCTTATAAACAGCAGAAACACGTTGCTCACAGTTCTGGAGGCTGGAAGTCCAAGATCAAGACTCCAGCATGTTCACCTGCTGGCAAGAGCCCTCTTCCTGGTTCATAGCTGGCACCTTCTCACTGTGTCCTTATATGATGAAAGGGACAAGGGACCTCTTGGAGCCTCTTTTATACGGGCACTAATCCCGTTCTTGAGGGCTCCACCCTCATGACCTAAGCACCTCCCAGAGGCCCCACCTTCTAATACTATCATTTTGGGAGGTTAGAATTTCAATATGAATTTTGAGGGGATACACACATTCAGACTGTAGCTGTCATTCATCTCTCCTAGTTACTTTTGCCCATAGGATTTTGGTTGTCCAGGTCACAAGGCTGTGTCAAAGGTACACTGACAATCATATGACAGCGTGTATTCTTTTTAACAATAGAAAGGCACTCTGGTACATGCATTCGTTTACTGTAGAGACTGCGGTTGATTCGGCACCTTCTGGAGCACCGTGGAGAAAAGCACGTGCTGCACAATCAGACTGCCTGGATTTGACTCCTCCTCTGCCACTAACTAGTCTTGCCAGCTGTGTGATCTTGGGCACATTTCTTAAGCTTTCTGTGTGGTAGTTTACTTCTCTGTAAAATGGGGTGAAAATTGTACTTACATAAAAAGATTGTTAGGAAGGCCAATTGAGATAATATAGAGTTTGGAACAGTGTCTGGTATGTACCTAATATTTAATGAGAGCCTTTATTTCATATAGAATTGCTCTAATTCTAATTCTGAGGATGAATTTGGTGCTTCATTTCCTTGCTTGTTGACAGTTGCAGGCATCCATGGTCCAAGAAGATGCCAACAAGGACATGGAAGGTGGCAACTCCAACCCTTCCATGAGCCCCGGTCAGGGGGCTTCTGCAGGGGCCCACGGGGCTAAGGACGACCATGAAGAAGAGGTATTTGGGACTTGCCAGCTTGTACAGATTCTAGAAGGGGATCTAGTCAGGGGTGATAGTCAAATATTTAACAGTCAGGAGAGCATGGGCAGCAGCCCATCAGAATGGACCTAGGCAGTAGAGCTGGGAGGGTTGGGAGGACCCTGCTGGTGGCAGCCCTGTAAATTGCTGGGTCATGGGAATGGTGGCAGCCCTGTAATTGCTGAGTCATGGGAAGTTGGGGAGGTCCCGGGGGAGGGAGAGTGTCTACGAAGATCAGAACAATTATTTACCAGTCTGGGAGTATTTTAATATTTTAGCCCAGGTGCTTCTATATTTGTGCATATGAGGTGACTATCAGCCTTAGCTCTAGTGACATAGAAGGTCCTAAATGTTCCTGAGGCCTCCATGGCTCAGAACTGTGTCCCTGGGAGTCAGCTACATTTATTATGAGCTTTCCCATCAGTGCTCCTCAAACCGTGAGAGCAGAGTCCAAATCTAGCCCTAATAGTGAAGCGAGAAGTGGGTTATTTGTACCCAGCCCTCCTCTCCGACATCAGCATGCACACCACCATCGCTTCCTCCTGCCTCAGCCCTCACTCTGTCTTGACTTTGTTGACTTATCTCTGTAACATTATCTGCCTCTCCTGTGAATTCAGGAATTGTTTTGTTCCCTCCTCTCTCCTTGCCACTTCTGTCCATGGGCAGCCACTCCCCCCTTAGGAATGTGCCATGTTCTCCCAGAGGGAGGCAGCTGGCTGTTTCTATCCATGATTGAAGTCACCCACAATGTTGAATTGGCTGGGGGTTTTAACTGGAGCTCTATTCTAATTCTGGAGTGGGGACAGTGTTTCTGTGAGGCCTGAGGGATGCTATAAGTAGCTCCATTTATGGTGTTAATTACTAAAAAATAAAATCATTTGCGTGCTAATGGATGGGTCAATTAGAATCAATGAAAAATCTGGATCATGGAAAATTTTTCCAACAAGATTCCAGGTACAGAGAGTAACTCATATTCGTGGCTATTGATATTACTAAGTCTGTTGGACCTGCTGGAATGTTTTAGAATTCAACCCACACATCTTCTGACTCATCAGGTCCCAGCTTGTCCAGTCCAACCCCCCTCATCTGTTTTTCTCAGGCCTTCAGTGTATATCCAGTCCATTTCTACTTGCCCCCTGCACCATGCATTGGCTGCCCTTGTTTGGGCAACTTCAGGCTCCATCGTAGGCTCCTTCCCCCAAGTATGCATGGGTCTCCCATCAAAAGACAAATATAGGCTTGACTCTGTTTCCCCCTCAAAGTCCTCTCCCACCTCTCTCCCCACCAGGAATTAGCCAAACTCAAGGTTAAGGGCACAGTTCTTCAGAGTGCCAAGTCTGCCTAAGACTTCTGACACTAGCCACAAGTTTGGGGGGCCCCAGGATCACCCTCACTTCAGACCAGCCAGTTACAAGTTCATTTCAGCCTGAAACCTTAGACTCCTTCAGGTTCGATAATTTATAGAACGACTCAACAGCACTCAAGAAGTGCTATATTTACGCTTAAGGTTTTGTCGTAGCAAAAGTGAAAACATCAGAACAAGCCAGAGGAAGAAGCACGTAGGCAGAATCTGACACTGAGAGGGTTTCAAATGAGAAGCTTCTGTGTCCTCAGGAATGCATTACTCTCCCAGCATTGACATGTGGCAATCTGCACACGGCATTGCTGGCCTGGGAAGCTCACCTGAGCTTCAGTGTCCCAAGTTTTATTGGGGGTTCACTATGTAGGCATGATTGATTGAGTGCAACCCAGGTGGTTGGACTCAGTCTCCAGCTCCCTCCCCTCCCTGGGGATTGTGCTGATTACATGTGGCTCCAAGTCTCAACTCTCTAACCACGTGGTTGGTCTTTCTGGTGTGGCCAGCCCCCACATAAACCATCAGATGTGGTCCCAGACGGGGCTCACGATGAATAACAAAGACCTTTCTTTCACTTGGGAAATGCCAAGGGTTTAAAGGTTGCCTCCCAGGAGCCAAAGGGCGAAGTAAGACGTCTGTTTGCATAAGGTTAATTCTTCCTTTACCTTGACTCTCTCTACCCACTCTCTGCATCTCTGCCCATCCCCATCCCTTCATTTCCTCCCAGCTATTTTCATTGCTGAATTGAGAGGCAGTGACTTTTGTCTTTTCTCCGTAACATCTGACATGGTCGGCCACAACACCCCTTCCTTCCTGGATATTTCTCCATCCTTGACTGCAGCCGTGTGACTCCTCTTTCTTCGACAATTTCTTTTCATCATCAATCTCTTTCTTAGCCAAATGAGGATGTTTCCCAAGGCTGGGAGCTCTTCTTTCTATGATCTTTAACTTGTTGATCATCTCAATCCTCTTAGCTCCCACCGTCACTCCTCCCACGGGGGAGGTCCCAGCTGTCTACCTCCAACCCGGACTTTTCTCCTGAGCCTATTCTGCCTCTACTGCTGTGTGCTGAGAGAGTCTACTTGTACGGCCAGCTATAACCTGAAATGCAACACATCTGAGAATCAACTACTCATCTCCTTCCCCAGTTTTTCCGTTTCTGTCAATGCCATTCTTTAGCTACTCAGACTTGAGAGCCTCGAGCCTGTGTGACCCTTCCCCCTGCCACTTTCTATTCAGATGCTCTATGTGGTTCCTCATTGACTCCAGGTTATTTTCTCAACTCTGTCCATAGTTGACCTTTCCCGAAACTTCTGAGCGCTCTCATCTCCTCCTCAGCAAAACAAGCTCCCAGTTCCAGCCAAATTGTTTTCCCCCCAAACTTGCCCTCCTGCTGTTCCCAACCACCTGCCTTTTTTTTAACCAGCTGTCATATTCTTTTCCAGGAGGGGTCTTGCTTGTCTTTTACTTCTGGATCCTTCCGATCCTTCGTGGCCCAGCACAAATCTCAACTCCTGTGACCTCTCCCCTTACCAACCAGTCTCTCTTCTTCTTTGAGCTCTTTTCAACCATTTCTGGCAACTGTGACTGCACACATATCATATCCTACTTTGTGCTGCTAATTCTCTTTCTACGAGTATATTAATTTATATTTATTTTCCCCTGGTTCAACTGGAAAGGTTTTCACAGCAGAGCCCATGTCTTATTCGTCTAAGTATTACTGGTGATACCATTTGTGTAGAAAGTACTTAATGAAATAGAATAAAAAATTCTCTCTTTCAGTTCAATTTCGGAGACATCTTTGTGCATCAAGCCATCCACACGATCGAGTACTGCCTGGGCTGCATTTCAAACACAGCCTCTTACCTCCGGCTCTGGGCCCTCAGCCTGGCTCATGCACGTGAGTGAACCGCCCATCGGGGTCACAATCAAATCTCCCCTGGGAAATAGACACAATGGACTTGTACGTACAAGTGCCTTCTCTGGGTTAAAACTGATGTGTTTACCAGAGGAATGGCCCCTCCTTAGGAAGAAGTGACTTGTTTTCAGTAGGTCTGGGTCTGTATTGCTGGGATGCTTATCCTCTGTATCAGTTTCCTGTTGCTGCTCTGACAAATTGCCAAAATCTTAGCAGCTTAAAACCATCCATATTTACTGTCTTATAGTTCTGGAAGCCAGCAGTCCTAAAAGCAAGGTGTCAGCAGGGCTGTGTTCATTCTGGAAACTTGAGGGGAGAATCCATTTCTTCGCCTCTTCTAGTTTCTAGAGGCCGCCTGCATTCCTTGGCTTGTGGCCCCATCACTCCCACCTCTGCTTCTGTCATCAAATCTCCTTTTGATCTGACTCTGACTCTCCTGCCTTCCTCTTATACGGACCCTTGTGGTTACATTGGGCCCTCTCAGATAATCCAAGATAATTTCCTTATCTCAGCATTCTTAACTTAATCTCATCTGCAAAAAGCCCCTTTTGCCATATAATGTAATATATTCATATTCATGGGTTCTTAGGATGAGGACGTCTTGGGAGAGGGGATCATTTTTTAGGCTGCCATGCCCTCCTGGAAGGTGCTGACCTTTGAGAGAAGGCTGGCCTTGAGTGTGAGCATTGGCAGGAGGTGGGCCAGTTGGCTGCCCATTGAGCTGACCCACAGGGCCTCCTCCCCACCTTGGTGAATTCACAGCTGTCTAGGGTCAGGCCAGGCCCAGGAATCCAATTTTGGTAGCGATTCAAGCCCCAGGGTTGACATAAGTCTGGAATCCCGACTCACTAACTTACTTTGTGAGACCCCTCTTGATCTCTGCCTGCTTGTCTGGTCTAGTCTCTTTGGTATTTCCCTCAGTGCCCCATCGGTCCCCCCGCATCCCCCCATTTCATATGCAATGGCCACAGGAACTTCATGGATGTTCCTGAAGATGCCAGGCTCTCTGGGCCCCTCTGTGTGTTTGCTCTGCAGCTCCCTTGCCTGAGAGACTCCTCCCTTTAATTCTCTCCCCACCTGATTTCTAATTCCTCCTCAGGACTCAGCTCAGATGGCACCTCCCCTGGGAATCCTGGTCCCCTGGTCCCCGTCTGGAAGGTGCCCTTGCCCTGGGTTCTGGGAGTGCCCCATCCTAGCAGCTTGAAATTCTGTCTGGATGAGCCTGTCTCCTCACTAGACTGTGAGCTCCTGGAAGGCCTGACTTTTGTCTCTGCATTCCCAGCACTGAGCACAATGCCTGGAACAGAGAAGCCAGGCCAAGGTGTGTGCTGAACGGATAGAGGGCAATGCAGCAAGGCAGAGCCTGATTGTTGATTTACAGCAAAAACAAGTGCTTACGATGAGTCTGCACTGCTCAGGCCGGCTTCATTTCCTTGCTTTAACTCCTGCTTGTGCACACACACGCACACTCCCATGTGCACAGAGATAGTTAGGTGCACACATCTAGCTGCAAGGACCCACACACAGACACCCACCAGCACCTGCATCCGATTACTCGTGCGTTGATGGGCCTTCATGTAAACTGGTTGTCCAGGGACCCCAAGTGCCTCTCTGAGCTTCATGTGGTCAGTGGTCAGCCTTCACCTCCAACCTCAGCCGTGCTTTGGGGGACTCGGGTCACAGTAGGGCTGAGTCTAAATAGCACAGGAGAAGGAGTTTCGGCGTTTTCATTACCCAGGCAAGAGCTTGACACTGGTTGTTGGAGTTCCTTCTGGCCAGCCCCTGCCCATTGAGGGTGTAATTTAACCCCAGAAAACCCATATGGCTCACAGCTGCCGGCCATGGTCCACCCACTGGTTCTTTCTGGAAGTTCCTGCGAGTTACAGCTCCTATAGAGACCCTCCACTCCACACTAACAAACTTGCTTGAACAGGTAGTTTGGTAGAGTGAAAAAAATAAAAATACTGCTTTACGTTCTAGTTCCTGTTCCACCACTTTTAGCTGGTAACTTAGGCAAGCGGCCTCATCTGTGTGTGCCTTGACGTTCGTGTGTGGTTTTAGTAGTTCGCCTGCTGTATTCGCCAGGCGAGGCTCGAACCTGTTACAGTAACAGCCACCCCCGGATCTCAGCAGCTTGAGACCATAGACGGTTACTATTTATCGCATCTGTGTTCATCCGTGCCGTCTAAGACCCAGGCGGAGGGAGGCTCTATTTTGACACAGGCTTCACAATCACCAAGACGGGGGAGAAGGAAGGCGAGAGGAAAACACTGGAATTAAATGCCCGCCGTCCCACAGGGCTGTGGGGAGGCGCTCATGAAATGGCTTCCACGAAAGTCTCTGAATATAAGGTGGTGTCATTGTTAGACCACTGCCCGCGGGGAGCTGGGCAGAGGAAAGCCGCTCTGGGGGAAGTTCCGTGTGATTTTGCACGTCTCAGAGCCGTGGGAGAAGCGCAGGAGTTCCACAGCACAGCACAGTTCAAATTGCTTTCGGTTTTTATTTCGATAATTTAGTTCATTATAGAGGCAAAGAATCCATCCCAACTTAAGAGAGGTGGGTGAGGGGATGAGCAGATGGGGTTCTCACTGGAGAAGGACCCTGCGTTGCTGCAGCAGGCAGAAAGCCAGAACTCAGGGTGGGGGGCAGAGAGCAAGCACAGGTCCTCCTCCTGTGCCCCCCTGTGTCTCTGCTCTCACCATGTCACCCTCACCGCTTGCAAGTCACAGGCCTTTATCTCTCTAGCCCAGGTCGTTGTGACCTTTTAGTTGGGGGGCCACAAGTCTCAACCCAACAACGTAATGATAGTGTATCCCTGGAAGGGAGGGAAAGAGAACGTGCATGTGAGCTCTCTGGTGTCCCTTTCGTAAGGGCACTAATCCCTTCGTGGGAGCCCCACCCTTGTGACTTCATCTAACCCTGATTACCTCCCAAAGGCTCCATTGCCAAATACTATCACTTTCGGGGTTGCAGCTTCAACAGAAGAATTTGAGGGGTGGGGAGACACACTCAGTCCATATCAAATGCTATTACACGTATTCTTTTGTGTTTTGTTTTTTTGGTGTAACATTATGTTACTTGAATTTATTCATTGCTCCTGGTAACTGTAGTTTGCTTACTTTCACTGAAGAATAATATGCCACCGTGCATTTGTCCTCTTGGTGGGAACTCCTCCATTGTGGATGCAGCTGTGTAGACAGTCTCACACAGGTACCCTAGAACACGCGTGCCCATATCCTCCACTGGCAAGTGGAGTTGCTGGATCACAGGGTGCGCAGATCCAGGATTACAGTATAAAAATAATGTGCCTTTGCTAGATCAACCCTCTGGTTGAGAATGCTTCTCTTGCGTCTTGCAGAACTGTCTGAAGTGCTCTGGACCATGGTAATGGACATTGGCCTTCGCATTCGAGGCTGGGGAGGACTCATTGGGGTCTTTATCATTTTTGCCGTGTTTGCTGTCCTGACAGTGGCCATCCTCCTGATTATGGAGGGCCTCTCTGCTTTCCTGCACGCCCTGCGACTGCACTGGTAAGGATGCCCTGGAGGCTCCAGATGCTCGAAGGAAAGTCACCTGTTGGTGTGATATTAAATGATGTAATATATGCACACATGGACACAGATATAATGGCTGCCCTATAAAATGTTAGTTCCCGTCTACTCCTTCTCTTTGAAGTGTTCTTTTGTTCTGTTACAACTGGCTGCAAAATAAGGGACACCTCCAAGTATTATCTAAAATAGGCTCACAGAGGGCAGCTCAGTGAATGTGGGACATGTGGCCCTTGTTGCTGAGCACAAGAGTTACGTTATAGAGGGCCAGCCCCAGTGGCCTAGTGGTTAAGTTCTGTGTGCTCTGCTTTGGCAGCCAGGGTTCGGTTCCCAGGCAGGGACCTACACCTCAGTGAAAAGAGGAAGACTGACAGCAGATGTTAGCTCAGGGCCAATCTACCTCAAGAAAAAAAGGGGGAAAAAAAGGGAATTACTTCAGTAGAACAGGCAATTAAACTCTCCAGAAAGTGGAAACAAGGAGGGTACCTGCAGGGAGGAAGGTGCTCACGGGAGGCACTTGACATTCACAGGTGTGTCCGGAGACCATTAGCCCTCACCAGATTTGCACACATGAAAACATTTGTTTAGGCTTCTGCTTCTCTCCCAAGTCACTTTTCAACCAAGAATTTCAAGCGCGTCATGCATGCCCTGAAGCCATACAGACTGCCTTCAGCTTCACTGATGCTTTCCACCTCCCTCTGTGACCGCTGTTCAGAAACAGAAGTGTTCACACTCCCTGTATTGAGTTGAGAGAATCACGGCGTCCCCTGCCACAAGTTATAACATCATTTCTCCCCGAGTCGTTAAGGAAATGAACTCTGCAACAGAATAAAACCTAAACAAGCGTATGTGGTATCTCGGTTCTATAAGTTATAAAAATGTAAGTCATGGTTCTGGTTTTTCCGCAGTGGTGTAAGCCCCGCAATTTAAGGTCAGGATGGAAACATAAAGCCCCCTAGCACCCCGTGCAGCCCTCTTTCATCCCTCGCTCCTCAGACGATGCCGCACTGTGAGGGCTCTTTGCCTGCGGGGCCCTGGGAGGAGAGTGGTTATGCTGTGGTCTGTGAGGTCACTGGCACAGGCCCACAGTGGGGTGTGAGGGCAAGGGAAAGGTCTAAGAGGCAGGTGAGAGAAGGGTTTAAAAAGCCTCAGGGATTCCCGCGCTGGCCTGGGTGCCTCCCCGGCGTGCTTTTCTCACTCTGTGCTGGATCTTACAAATGCTTGCTTCTTCCCTCCAGCTGCCAGCCTCTAGCTTACGTGTTTAATCCCCCTTTTTCTTGCTCCCCAACAACAGGGTGGAGTTCCAGAATAAGTTCTACGTCGGGGCTGGTTACAAGTTCTGTCCATTCTCCTTTAAACGCATCCTGGATGGGACGGCCGAGGAGTAGCTGCAGGCCCAGCAGTGCCGCCGCCTCCTGCGTTGGTCTCTGTGTCAGTGGAAGAAGTTCAGTCTTGTCTTTAACGTCAGCCTGTGCAAGGCCGTCAATAGAACGATTGTTCTCGGCTAAGTGGAGGCGGGAAGCTATGTAGTATTTAGTTAAAAGCCTTGGGATTTGATATGACTTAACCATGTCATAGAGGGACCACAATGGCAAGTCATTTCAACCTCACATGGGGTCTTAATTATCAAATACTAAAGTGATTGAGAAATGGAGGGGGGCAGGATGCTAAACTGATGTTTTCTTGCAATATTTTAAGTATTATATTGAAGAAAATAAACTTCTGGGCCATTCACTTTTTCTTTGAGATGTCTTTATTCAAAATTATTCCATGAAATTTAGTATTGATAATTACAGGCCAAAGCTAAACCGTAGACTTACACAGACTAATCCCAGAGGAGGATTATGTTGATGTTATCCCTCCAGTTCCTGCTTCCTCAAGCACCTTTGTCCTTGTCTGGGGCTAAGCATTACAGGATTAGGAACTTTCTCATGGGTTTTCGCTCCAGGTGAGGAGGAATGGATGATGTTCTCCGTTGGGACGGAGGGCTGGCCCCTGCGTGGCTCTCTGCATTGTTCAGTCCTGTGGAATGAAGTGTGACTGCATGACATCATTGGTGACTTTGTTTGCTCTCGATGTACATTATGCTGGAGTAACTGGAGAAAGAGATTTGAGGCTCGGGCGAGTGCTGGAAATGGCTTGCCAGAAAGGAGACTGCCAGACAGTCTCCTGACTGTCACTGACATGCTGCAGGTCAGTGGGCCCCAGTCATGTCTTAGGGCACCTGGACTGGCAAACTCTGAAGAGCCAGGTGTTGAATAAGATCTGTTCCATTGACTGTTTATTCTAAATGACCTTTATCCAGGTTAATTATAACCTCTATAGTCGCTGTACTGGCAGAATTCAGTATAATTAACATTGGTATAGTGCTTTACAATTTACAAAGCGCTTCCACGTAGTATGTAGATCTAAATCAGATTCTCCAAGATCTGACCAAATTCAAAATCGCCTTTTGGACAGGTCCCTGTGTTTTTCAGCCTCACCTGCCCCTCCAGGTAGTGGGGTTGGCTGGTGCTCATGGACGTGTCATTGCTCATAACCGAGGAAGCTTCCATGTCACCTTCTACGTCAACGTCATGACTTGTCCAGAACAATTTAAGGCACAGTTAGATGCTCAACAAATATTCATTTAATGATTAAAATAGGTTGAGCCCAAGAATGATAGTTGGCATCAGAAGACATAGATCTTTGAGTTCTAACTCTGATGCTTTATCGTGTGTGCCCTTGGGTGAGAACTGTTGTTCCCTTCACTGCCGAAATGGAGATAGAGATCTCCACCTCTCTGGGTTGTGGAAGGGGGTTGGAAAGCACTGGGCATGGATGTGGTACTCAGTCAATGACATTGCCAGAAGAAAGAACAGCTAAAGCCGTATGTAAATGGTGGCTATAAATCCACAAATCCCCATGTCAAGGTCACTGACAGTTTCAAGGTTCTCAGCTTGTTACTGCCCTTCTCGATAGTAAGCTCTGCTAGACGCATCACCAGCCTCTTGCCCTTCAATTCTAAGTAGTGGGGACTGCGAGAAAAGACTTGAAAGGGCAAAACTTCCCTCTGCCCCTTGCCTAGACGCCTGCTCTTTTAGAAATGCCCCTGCTTTCCTGAGAACAACATATTAGATTCCTCCAAGGTTTGTCAGCCTCTTCCTGTCTCGATGAGAGATGGAATTTCCCCTTTAAAAAGCGATCAGGTGAAGGGCGGCTGAGAAGGGGGCGTGACCTGGATGTCACTCACTTGCCCAGGATGCAAGGTTGTTCCTTAAAGAATCCTGTTCACAGAACTGAGCTGAAAGGGGAGGAGAAGACCTGAGGGCCAGGATTCTTGGCAAGGTGAGTCCAGAAGCCCCGAGAGGCCATCAGTGGCCCAACTTCTGTGTGAGATTTGGCTGTGGTAAGGGGAGCGAAAGAGCCGGAAACTGGAAAGCTTCCCAAGAAACACACAGAGGTAAGAAACTCCGGCAGGCAACATGGATCTGGATGTATTTTTCCTGCTCTGGGGGTTGGGAGGTTTGACCATTAGTGCTTGGCTGAAGGCAAATGGAGTACGAACATGTCCCTCTTCTTACTGATGGTTTCACGAAACAAATTCTATCACGCACACACACACAAGTTCCATTTTAAAAAGCTCTACAGTGGCCCAATTATTTCTGGCTAAAAAGTTCAGTATAGCAAAATGCAATAGAATAAAATGTCTGTCAGTCCCTTAGAATTTGTTTTAATGAAGCTTGAACTCCATCTGAGCCTTTGAGTTTCAGAGTAAATCCCGATATGTCAGTACTTCTTAGATTTTTTGAAGGTAGTTCATGGGTGACTTTCCCATTGCGGTTTTTAAGGAAGGGGAGGGTGAGGGATGTGAAGCATCCTTCCTCATGTTCTTCTCTATTTTCCTGAACTGGTCTGACTGATCCATCCATCCGTCGTCCTCTTCCTGGGTTAGAAGGGATTTAGAATGACTTATGGAGCCAGAGAACAGCAGATGCCAACTCAGCTTTTCCAACATTCCATTTCTGAGTTTAGATTACAATCCCTCTCTCTCAATAATGTTCCTCATATCCATCTCTGTGAAACGTTTTGTCGTCCTCTTTATGAAGACTTTTCTTTATGAAACTTTTGGATGAAACTCTAGAAAATACTAAGTGAATACTTTCCATGACAACCAACTGAGTTAGTTTCAGTGTCCTCTTAATGACATGGAACGTAAGCCCCTTTCCAATGCACAGATGTGAATACCGAATCCTGATACCTCTGTGCACCCCCTGCCCAAGCTGCCCCCACCAAAGGAATTCTGTTGTTGAAGACCCTGTATAAGCTAATAGGGCAGGAATGAGAACTATCTCTGTTGCAGGTAACTTACACATTTGTTTCTTCCATCCCTTAGCAACCTGCCCTGACATTGCGACCCCTCCCAGGCCTTCACCATCATCAAGGGCTGGGCCTTAGAAAGACCAATGTTACAATTGGCGACTCTGAACTCTGCCTTGGTGATTGGGCAAGGGCCAGGCTTGCTCCTTCCAGTGGAGTTTGAGTGAGTCACCCAGCACGGCCAGCGTTTTTCTCCACCCCCGCCTCACTCCTACACCAAACTGAAGTTTGAAAGGTTTTCCCTCCTCTAAATTAATATACTGATTTTTGAGTCAGTGATCTTTTTAGTGAAAAAGATCCATTTTGTTGTGCCTGTCATAAGTAAGATGAGGTTCTGGTTTGGGTGGATCTCGGTGTTATGTTGGATATATCTGGTCTGAGTTCTTATAGGCATGTAGTACATGTGAGGGTTTCCTAACACCACTTAAGTTTACCCTTGAAATAAAATCAATCTATTTCAGAAAATAAGTAACTTTTACCCCCATTTGGTAGTTTTTCACTTGAGCCCAAGTTGTCAAGGTGTTCTAATGTTAGTAGGATGTTAGTAATAAATGCCTTTGAAGAGATAAACATTTGATAACTGCAAAGATACTTAAAAACTTACCCTGAGTGTATTTGATTTGTGATTATGGTGACATTCTAGAAATTTAGTTGGTAGCTTTATTCGGATGAGAAACAGTCCTGCCATGAGAGCTTCTGTTGCTTGGGGCACTGTGCCATGTTACACAAACATCCTCATAACATACTTAAGAGGAAGCTTACCAGGTAAGAATCACATCCAACTGGCTGTCTGAGTGCGGTGGTGTTTACAATCCATCACAGCCAGTCACATGTTCCTTCTCCATGCTCCACTGCTTCACTTGACTAACCTAAAAATAAAGAAACAAAAGAACTGCACACAACTGCAGGTACTAGAGACAAGAAACAACAGTGTCTTAAACAAGAGAGAGCTTTATTTTTTTCCCATGTAAAAGACACTTGGAGGTAAGCAGCCTGAGGCTGGACGAGAGCTCCACGTTATCAGGTCCCAGACTCTTTCCAGCTTCTGCTCTGCCAGACTTAGCCCAAAGTTTCCAGCGCCATGTTTGTGTCATCACCCAAGATGCCTGCTGAAGCACCAGCCAAAACATCTCTGATCCAGGGAGGAGGCAGGAAGAAGAGGAGAAGGGGCAAAGGCGGGCTTTCTCAGAATCCCCTGCAACAACCTCCACCTGCACCTCAGCTGCTGCCCTCCTCAGCAAGGTACAAGGGAAGACTTGTTATTGGGTAGGCAGCAAGCTATTTCTCCCCCAGGTAGCTGGTATTATTTTTATTTTCAGATGAGGAAACTGAGATAGAAGAGAGAGAATCAGTTCAATCTCAGTCTCACTGTGGCTGCAGACTTCCTTCTCTCCCTCCCTCTCTTCCTCCCCCCTTCTTCTCTCCTTTGCCGCCTTCTTCCCTCCCTCCCACTGTCCTTTCTTCCTTTTTTCCTTATGTTTATGTTTCCTTCTTATGTATAAAATTGTAACCAAGGGAAAAGGGGCTTGTTCTGCTTGCCACAATCCAGTGCCAACCAATGCAAACAAGCCAGTGGTTGAGAAAGGAAAATTTATACGATCAGCTAGAATAATCAGAAGATGGCGGACGAGTGTCCTAAAGAACCATCTTAGAATCCTGCAGAATCTTGAGGCGTTTATATGGGGAAATGGGAAGGGCAGGAGGGGATTTGGGGATCTCCACCATCAGGCGTGATGAACTTCAAGGCGCCACATTATCTCTTTTTTCTATCATTTGTGATGGATACCAACACAGAATTTTTCTTTCCAGAGGTCGTCATGTTCCTGGGGAACTCAGAGAACAAAGTTATTGTTTTAGCACAGCTCGGAGATATACGCAAGCAAGAGTCATAGAACTAGCTGATCATGTATTTTGCAAAAGCGAGAGGTGCTTAATCATCTAGGCTACGTGCAGGCTGGAATGTGTCCACAGAGACTACTGAGTCAGGGTTAAAGTTACAATATTGCTTGCTTTCCCTGAGATGGCTTCCCTCAGGCTAACTTAAGATCTAGCTGTTACAAAATGATACCTAAAGATTTTGTATTCCACAATTTTGTCAGTTATTACAGATGAACAATTTCCACTTTTGTTTATAATTTATATATCCTCTTGTGAACTGCTTGTTTATGTAATTTGCATATTAATCTATTAAGATTTTAATTTCTTTCTTACAGTTTGTGGTACGTATCTACCACAAACATTCACTGAGCTCTCATGTATATGTATTTGCAAATACTTTTTCTTCTTCTTTTCATTTTTGAAATTGTGCTAAAATACACCAAACCTAAAATTTACCATTGTACCAGTTTTAAAGTGAACAATTCAGCGGCATTTATTTGCACAATGTTGTGCAAGCACCCCCTCTATCAAACAGGGCCTCCTATACCAGGCCACCTCGTGGACTTCCGACCAATTATTTGATTGTCTCCAGGTCAAGTGCCCACTCCTGGCCCAATAGGTCTTGGCCAGTGGGGGCAGGTCACAGGCCTGCCTGGAACAGTGACGTAGGGAGCATGGTGAGCAACATATCAACTGCACGTTGGTTCATTTTTTCCAAAAAGAATTTTTGTGGTAAAAGAAATAGCCTTTCTAAAAATTCAAACACTGCATGAAAAGTGTAAAGAACAAAGGAAGAAACAACCTAAATTCCGCCTGCTGTGGGGAATTGTTTTCTCACCTTCCTCTCGTGGCCAGCTCCTCCCCGTCTTTCAGGTCTCCATTGAGACTCGCCTGCGGAAGCCTCCCCAGGTCGCAGGTCCATGCGACTGTAAGCTCTCTGGGGGAAGGAACCCTTTCCATCATATTTTATTGTCTGATACAGTAAGAGTGCTCCACAAATATTTGTTGAAAGACAAAACACAGTTTTGGACAACATCTCTCTGAAATCTCTATGTCGGTATGTATTTAAATGAAATTTTAAAAATTGGGATCATTATATATGTAAGCATACATTATGGATACACATACATATTGGAAAATGCTTTTCAACCTTATACAGCCTTTCACTCAAGAGCTTTTAAATGGTACTCTTACAGGAATATACTGTCATTTATTTAGTCACTGGTGGGCCGTTAGGTTGTACCCAATTCTTTTGTTGTTGTTGTTAAAACAAAAGTGTGGTGTCCTTCCTTACACCTGTATCTTTGTCCATCTTTGACTACCTCATCAGGATGAATCCCAGAAACGAAATTGCTTAGTCAACATCCTTCCATCTTTGCCTAATTGCCTTCTGGAAAGGCTGTAGCATGTACACTCCCACCAATAGTTTGAGTGCCTATTTCCCCTACACTGGATATAATCGATCTTTAAGATTTTTGCAAATCTGCTAGAGGAAGATGACAACTCATTTTAATTTGAAGGCATGATAACAAGTTAGGTTGAATGCAATTTCCTAGATTTATCAGCCACTGTATTTACTCTTTTGCATTGTTCCATCATGTCTTGACCCCTCCATCATTTTCTTCCTTACCTACAAGAGCTTTTGTTAAACATGTATGTTTCAGATATTCTGCTTTTTGTTTACATTTATTTAAATTTATAATTTTTAAATTGAAGTAATAAGTGCATGTGGCAAGAAATCAAATTGTCAGGTGGGATTATAACAAAAATAAACGACCTCCTGCCTTGACTTTCCCCATCCCCAGAAAAATTTCTTTTAATTATTTGTTTTCAGTTTCCCTGGTGATTACCTTTAGAGTTAAAACAACATAATTATACTTTATTTCTTGGTTTAGCAACTTAACACAGTATCAATCCATTATTCACTATGAAAGATGATTTATGTCATAATTTCATCTTTGCCAATCTCCCAATATTTTATAAATATTTTTAAGCCAATAATAGAAATGTTTTTCATGTTATTAAAAACTCTGCGCAAATATAATTTTAAATGCAGAAGGTATATTAGTTTATATAAGCATTCCCTCTTTACTTTTAGGTTGTTTCCCATCTGCCATTATTAACATAGACTTAGATAAACTTCTTTGTATAGAAAGCATTTTCCATATTCAGATATTTCCTTAGGATAAATTCCTAGAACTGGAATTACTAATTTAGAGGAAATTAGTTTTTAAGGCTTTTGACACATTGCCAATTGACTCAAACTATTTGAAATGCATAGAACAATGGTTTTCAAGTGGGGCCTAGGTAGGGCTCATTGTATCAGAATCACCTGGTCAAAATTTTCAAGCCACCTGTGTCACTCCACACCCCCTCCTCCTTGAGGCCGAGAATCTCCAGTAAGGAAGGGAGAATATGGGCTTTGGGGCAGTGGTGTGCTGGTAAACATTCACTAACAGGCTCTCAGAAAAAAACCAAAAAGATGCCTTCATTTCTAGTGTTTGCTAATGTCTATGGTGTACGTATTCCCACCATGGCTGATCTTAAATTACCAGTGTGACACCACTGAATAGAGTTGGAAAAAAAGTGCACAGTTGGCTCTCAAAAGCTGGTGGGAGCTGGCTCCAGCACACCACTGCACACCTCCCTGCCTGGCAGAAAATGTACAGTTTTGGGGTGTGTATTTTTATTTTATGTAATTATTATATAGTTCTTGTTCTTTATCTTACTCTTATTTTTAATTATTTTCTTAGTTATTTCTGTAATAGTATACTGATGAATAAACGAAAAACAAGAAGATATATTGGAAGTCGGATTAAGCAATTGTGGTTTAAAACTAATTCGGCCTGACCTTGTTTTTCCAGAAAGGCTTGATGTGGCCTGTTGAACATGCATTGTACATCTGCTCTAAACATTTACAATGTCCCAGAGTCAAGAATGATGCCCTTAAAGAGGGATGTTGCCTTCCCTATATCAGCATTACTTTAGGGAGAAGCATTTCTCCCCAGAAACTAAGGATTAATTATTGACCCACTGGGCTCACCTTGTGGCCACTGACTGCTGTGCTAGCAAAGCATGTCGTGACAGTAGTAAAAGAGTTATTCCTCCAGGCTGGCCCAGTGGCCGTGTGGTTAAGTTCGTGTGCTCCGCTTTGGTGGCCCAGGGCTTCACTGGTTTGGATCCTGGGCGTGGACATGGCACCACTCATCAGGCCATGCTGAGGAAGCGTCCCACATGCCACAACTAGAAGGACCCACAACTAAAATATATAACTATGTGCTGGGGGGATTTGGGGAGAAAAAGCCGAAAAAAAAAGAGAAGATGGGCAATGGTTGTAAGCTCAGGTGCTAATCTTTTTTTTTAAAAAAAGAGTTATTTGTGTCATATGTGACGTATGTTCCTTGTTCCAAGATGGTATACAACCACTCTGTACACCCTGCTTCCTTGGAGAGCTTCCTTCCCTAGTAGACGTTCTCTCCTGGGCTATATTGTCCTTAGGATTGGCTCGTAATAAACTCACCCCAATTTGATTTATAGATTAATTATGGATTATTGTGTTGGCAATACTTATAGCTGGGGTTCTTAGGCTGATCCCTTAGGTGGTATGCCTGCCCATCCTCCCATCTCTCCTCCCGGATTTCCACCTCTCATCTTCGTCATGTACAATTTTACTGTCTCACTGTCAAGAGTATTATCATTTCCATTCAGTTCTGAAAACACAATCAAGTCTGTGTGTTTTATTCAAATGCTGACTCTAAACCTGAAAATGAATAAACAGCAGTAAGACCATGTAAATATTGCTCAGTCTAGGAACAAGTGTGATTACATTTATTGGATTACATTTATTTCTCTACAGGTCCAATGTCATGACTGAAAGGAATTCTCTTTTCTTTGTCTATCAAGTGCCTCAAAACATACTGCGTTTTAGTTTTCTTTGTATTATGGAAACAAAATAATACACGTCTCCTCTTTAATCATGAAAAACATGAAATCACAAATACAGGGTCCAGCCCAGTGGTGTAGTGGTTGAGTTCGTGCACTCCGCTTCCCCTTCGGCCGCCCAGGGTTTGCCAGTTCAGATTCCTGGCACAGACCTACACACCCCTTATCAAGCCATGCTGAGGCAGGCGTCCCACACATAAAATAGAGGAAGATGGGCATAGAAGTTAGCTCAGGGCCAATCTTCCTCCACAAAAAGAGGAAGATTTACTGTGGATGTTAGCTCAGGTCTAATCTTCCTCCAAAAACCCCAAAATACCTCCAAATATGAATCTCTCTTTCCAGGATCAGCTTTTATTCAAGAGAAATTGTGAAGTAATTATTTTGAACATAACATCTTTGTCCAAGCCCTTGGTGATGAATCACTTAGCTGATAAGAGAGGAGGAGTGTGTGGGATATTTGACACAGAGCTACCTAATCAGATGAAAGCACACACACTCACATCAAATTAAAACTTGTTCTGCTCCATAGTAGGTGGCAGATTTCCTGGGTTTCTTTTCTTGCCACTCAATACAAAAAGCAAGGAGACTTGCTGGAGACAGTTTTATTCCTCCCTCAAAACATAAGCCTTTATGATTGTTAGAATTCTAAAACATGTTTAGATTGTTATGAAAAGTCACAAAACTTGACTGTTGGAAGAGATTAAGTGTTGATTGAAGGTCGAGCTTATTGTTAAGTATTTCAGTTGTGACTGAACTTAAAATGAACTTACTGGGATTCAAAAAAATTTTCCCCCCGAACTAAATTGTTTTGTTCCCTAACACTATAAATGGTCAGAATCACTTTGGGTTTTTAAATCTGCTGCCATGATTTGCATTACTATTTTTTAGGGAAAAAATTGATGTAATTTACATACAATAAAATTCATCATTTTTAAGCGTATAATTCAGTGATTTTTAGTGTAGTCACAAGGTTGTGCAACCATCACCACTATTTAATTCTCACGGAATGGTTTTATTTTCATATTTTGATTAAGTTAAATCTATGCTAATAGTTCATCTTCCCATCTAGAAACACGTTATTCAGTCGTAGCCAATTTTTAGTGTGTTCTGAAGTCCTTTTTATACCTAAAAGAAGGTGATTTTTCTCCTAACTCCTTTATTTAAAAAGTTATCAGATAAAGAGCATGCCTCCGAAGGGTGTTTGGACAATGTCTGAAAAGGGAGCAGTAGGAGTTCCAGAACAGTCTGTCTTCATGAATTTCAGGCTCTCAGATGGGCTGAGAGACCAATTATTTTCACTTTTCCCACTCTGTAAAAAGAAGAACTTTTTGTCCTTTTCCTAGTCTCTCTTGGGAAAGAGGATTTCATGGACTTATTTCCAAGCATTATTGATCTATCTCCCATCCTGGAATATTTGTGTCTCTGTGACAACGTTTTAAGAAAACAAATAATATCTACATTACAGTATAGTTGTTTCTATGTGTATCTTTGGTGTCCCCAACTAGATTAGAAACTCCTTAGGGCAGAGAACATGTCAGACCCTCCTTCAACGTCTCCACAGGAGCCCGCACAACACAGGACACAGAGCCGGCACTTAGCAAATTTTAATGACTTGCTGTGTGGCTGTACAGCTGCTCTGGGCTGTTTTCATGTTCTGGGAAAAAGGAGACCTTTGAGTTCTGACTCTGCTGCTTACTAGTGCTCTGACAATGGAAAAGTTATTTAAGAATTTCAGAACCTCAATTTTTGAACTATTTTGAAAAATGTTACACATCTTCAAAAGAAGAGGATAGTAAAATGAACCCCCAACGTCCCCACCGTCTTCCTTCAATAATTTTCAACATATGGCCATACTCTTCTCATCTACACACCCATCTGCTTCTTATGCACCCTATTCCCAGCCTACCGTTGAATTATTTTAAAACGAATTCCAGATGTTGTGTTATTTCATTTGTAAATATTTTAGTATGTAGCTCTAAAATATAAGGACTCTTTTTTTTCTCCTGCAGCTGTAAGTTCATTGTCAGACCTAATGATGTCATCAGTCACTCCTTAACATCATCAAACTCCCAAACTTGCTTAGATTTCTCTGATTTTTCTCTCACCTGTTTTTCATCTCATTCTCTTTGTTGTGTTGTTTTTACAGCTGGCTTTTTTGAATGAGGATCCAAACAAGACCAACTCATTTATTTGGTTGAGTTGTCTCTTTTAGTCTATAGGCTCCCCTTTCCTTTTTTTTTCTTGCCATTTATTTATTAAAGAACTTGGGTCATTTATCCTATAGAACTTCCCACATTCTGGATTTTTCTTATTGCATCCACATGGTGCAGTTTAACACATTTCTTTATCCCCAAATAAATGGGTAGTTACAGAGGCTGGATCAGTTTCAGGTTTGATTTCTTCTCACGAGAATACATCACGGTGACGTTGTGTGCTTCCCTCCTGTTGCATTTCATCGGGAGCCGCATAATATCTGATCATCTCTCTTTTAGTAGCATTAGGATTTTCCATTTTCCAAACTTCTCCATCACCCTTTCACCTCATCGTTCATCAGCCACTCGTGATCATTGCCTAGATCCATTATTTCTTTAGGGGTTGCAAAATGGTGATAATTTAATTCCATCCTTCTTTCTGCATGTATTACCTGAATTTAGAGAATAATTTTCTTTCACCAACGGTTTGGTTACCCTGGTAACCTGGTTTGGTAATTTGTACAAGAAAGACAAGATATTTACTAGTTTTCAGATTGAGCTGTTTTTTTAGTAATCTCCAAAAACGATCGAGATCTTCATTTTAGTAATCCTACGAACAATGGATTTTGATATCTTTGATGTGTTTCAATTCTTTACAATCAGTCTTCTTATTCACATATATAAATGTAATACATAATGAATTCACACTGATATTTCTAATTCAAAATTAGGATTATAAGGTTTTTACGTAACTTTGATTCTTGTATCTTTTTTTCTTACACTGAAAATCTTGGTTCCTAATATTAACGTCATTACCTATTTGCTTTGTCCTACAATATGTACTAGTATCAAAATAATGATACCAATATTATTACTGAGAATATAACTACTGAGAACAGATGAGAATTTCTGTTTATCCCACTTGCGCTGTAGAATTAAATTACTGTGTCTTAAAGTCACTTGAAGGAAATTTCACTAACTGGAAACTCAGCTTTCTTTATTTTATTTTTCTTTTGATTTTTAGGGTTAAGAATCCTTCTTAGGATTAAATACAAAAAAAGGAGATAAAAAGAAGTACTCCATGGGTTTCTGTTGGAATTAAATGAAACTGATATATGGGAAAGCACACTATTATATATGGTTGCACTGTAACCACAGGATCTATGGGAATGCAAAGTGCTGGCTATTGTAATTATTTCTCTGTATCAAAGGCCATCTTCACTCCCAGTCAGAGGACGCTATTTGTCAAATAGTCAAGAACTCACCTGGCCCCCGACTCAGGGTTCATTACTAGCCACTGGGACCAATTGTCTCATTTGACCATTTAACCTCTCCATGTTTCAAGTTCCTCATATGTAAAATGGTAATAAATTATAGGAGCCAGCCCGGTGGTGCAGCAGTTAAGTTCCCATGTTCCACTTTGGGCAGCCTGGGGTTCCCCGGTTCAGATCCCAAGTGTGGACATGGCGGTGCTTGGCAAACGCCATGCTGTGGTAGGCGTCCCACATGTGAAGTGGAGGATGGGCACGGATGTTGGCTCAGGGCCAGTCTTCCTCAGCAAAAAGGGGAGGATTGGCGGCAGATGTTAGCTCAGGGCTAATCATCTTCTTCTTAAAAAAAAAATTATAATACCTACTTCATAGATTTTCTGTGACAATTAAAGGAGACTATGTACTCATATTTCTTTTTTTCTTCCCTCCCCTACTTCCAGCAGGTAAGCCGTGTGGGGAATTTAAACCATTTAGAAGATGGCAACCAAGCAGACAGAGCCAGTCACCGTCATTAGCCTTAGGAAGTTGAGCCTGGGGACCCCAGAGCCACAGCAGAAAGGTAAGATGATCATAGGAGTCTCCGGTCTTCAAGTTGCTGCTTAATCTTTCCCCGTGTATTTACTAGTTTTTATAGCAATGAATTGGTTTTCCAACCTCCTCCAGGGTGAGCAGTAATCTACACACTTTCACTCCCCACAGAAGCTGTTCCTTTCACTTTGCCTTTCCTTGTTAGAGCCGAAGACATTCACTGTGGAGGAGGCTGTGGAGACCATCGGATTCGGACGTTTCCACATTGCCCTGTTTCTGATCATGGGCAGCACTGGGGTGAGTGCTCCTTCGCGATCATCTGCATCTCTCGTTGTTGGACACGTAGAGTCTTCCAGTGATCTCCAGCTTGGGGTTGTCCATTCAGGGAGGGGTGTGAAAGGGAGCAGCAACCCTGTGAGGTGGACAACCCAAAAATAATTTTCATCTACCTTTGGCAGGTGTTTGGTTATGAGCAAATGAATATCTGTGTCTGTATGTTGTGGAAATTCATTAATCATTTTAAAAAATGATTTAAATTGAAGTACTGAGAAGAGAGGAGAAAACTGTCATATTATTCTAAGAAAAATTAGACACATGGTCCTCAAACATTTTGTGCCTAAGAATCACCTGGGACACCTGCTGTACTTAGAGCTTTGCAGATCCTTTCAGTGGCACTGATGAAGGTTTGTTATTTACCATCTGCTATTTTGAGGAAAGAAGAGTTGACAGCTCAGTCCAGGGCTTTCACAAACAGTGGGCTGTACTATGAAACCACTACAGTTTTCCCCTTTTGTAAGTGGAGTGAGAATATGTTAAGAAGCCCATATTGAGATGTGTAATGATAGTGAGCACGAGACAATGGAAAATCTAAGACAAGTGGTCAACACAACAATGGTTTCAGGTAGGAGATAAAGATAACTAAGAGGGAGACCGAGAGCAAACTCTAGAGAGCCCAGACCCTCACCACTCAGCCAAATGGTATAAGAAAAAGGAAGACGTGAGGAAAAGGGGGTGGAGCAAAATGGCGGGGTGAGCTGACCCGGGATTCTCTCCCCTCCAAAATACAACAAAAGATTGGAAGAACTGAATTTCAGAGAATAAACATAATGCCAGCTCATTAGAGACCTACAATACCAAGAAGATGGAGATCATAAACCTTGCAGACGGCCTTGGAGGTGCTGGAACGGTAGGCGAGAACATCGCTCCCTCCTCTAGAGTCTGCGATCGCTGCGGCGCAGGTCGGGAAGGAGCGGGGGAGGGGCCGCACGACCGGGGGATCATCCAGGACTCCTGCCGCTGATTCATTGGAGACCCGCTGACGGGGGGAAAGCTTCCGTCAGAGGGGACCCTATAAATCAAGGGCCTTGGGAGACCAGAGAACAGAACTGATCTGAACCCAGACCGGTGTGTGTGAGTAACAGTCCCTCCCCCCCAGCAAAGCCAGTGGGCGCAGCCATCTTGCCCCAAGGCGGAGAGCTCATAACACGCCGCTCTCGACCCCCATCTAGTGGCGACAGGCTGTAGCTGTAACTGCAACTGAATTCTACCACCATGAGAAAAAGCCACTCCTCTACCATCCAGCAATTTATAAAAGCCTCAGACCAGAAGGAAAACAATAAAAACACAGAATTAAGTCCTGAGGACTTGGAATTAGGTAAACTAAGTGATAATGAATTCAGAGCAGCTATAATCAAAAAACTCAATGAGGTAGAGAGAAAGATAGAGAAACAAGCTGAGTTCTGGAGTTACTTCACAAAAGAGATTGAAATCATAAAGAAGAATCAAACAGAATTACTTGAGATGAAAAACACAATGGACCAGATAAAACAGAATACGGATTCCCTGGATGCCCGTGTAGACAACATAGAGGAGAAAATTAGCATAATCGAGGATAGACAGGCTGAATGGCGCCAGACAGAGGAAGAAAGAGAACTAAGAATTTAAAAAAATGAGGAAAATCTCCAAGAGATAATGGATTCAATGAGGAGTAAGAACATAAGGATCATAGGACTTCCCAAGAATATGGAAAAGGAAAATGGAGCAGAAAGTGTGCTGAATGAAATTATTGAAGAGAACTTCCCAAATCTAGGGATCAATGGAGAAATGTGTGTAGAGGAGGGTTTTAGATCTCCTAGATTTGTCAATGTAAAAAGACCTACTGCAAGGCACATTGTAGTAAAGTTGGCAAATAGGAATGTTAAGGAGAGAATACTCAGGGAAGTAAGGAAAAAAAAGAGAATAACCTATAAAGGAGCCCCTATCAGACTGTCAGCAGATTTCTCTACAGAAACCCTACAAGCTAGGAGAGAATGGAGTGATATATTCAAAGCTTTAAAGGATAAAAACCTTCAGCCAAGAATACTCTATCCAGCAAGAATTTCCTTCAGATATGAGGGAGAAATTAAATCTTTTCCAGACAAACGAAAGGTAAGGGAATTTGTAACTAAAAACCTTCCATTACAAGAAATCCTCAAGAAGGCTCTCATACTTGAAAAAAGAAAAAAGGGAGAAAGGGGACACAATCCACAGACTAGGGAGACTGATGGGTAGAACCAGAACAGGATAGCAAATATTCAATTATAGCATTAGGGTAAAGGTAAGGAAACTACCAAAACAAGGACGATCTTAGCACTCTAACTACAAATTAATAAGACGAGTTGGAATAAAAAATGAAAATAATTATTTAGGAGGGGAAGAGCAAAGGGTCTAAATCAGTATTGGTCAAGTAGGTAAGAGACCACCAGAGAATAGACTATATTATACACGAGATTCTAAATACAAACTTCAAGGTAGACACTAAAATAAAGTACAGAACAGAGTCACAAATCATAAATAAGGAAAAATCTAAGAAACCCAGCATAAGAAATTGCAGTATTAAATGGGTAGTCTAAAGCACACAGGAAAAGAAACACAGGAAAACAAGATAATGAGTGACAGATTAACAGCATTAAGTCCACATGCATCAATAATCACTCTCAATGTGAATGGATTGAACTCTCCAATAAAAAGACACAGAGTGGCAAAATGGATTAAAGAACACGATCCAACAATTTGTTGCCTCCAGGAAACACACCTCAGCCCCAAGGACAAACACAGACTCAGGGTGAAGGGGTGGAGGACAATACTTCAAGCAAATAGCAAGGAAAAAAAGGCAGGTGTTGCAATTCTCATATCAGACCAAGTGGATTTCAAAATAAGACAGGTAAAGAGAGACACAGAGGGACGATATATAATGATCAAAGGGACACTTCATCAAGAAGAAATAACGCTTATAAATATCTATGCACCCAACACAGGAGCACCAAGATTCATAAAGCAACTATTAACAGACCTAAAGGAAGATGTTAAAAACAACACAAAAATAGTAGGGGACATCAACACCCCACTCACATCAATGGACAGATCATCCAGACAGAAAATCAACAAGGAAATAGTGGAGCTAAATGAAAAACTAAAACAATTGGACTTAATAGACTTATATAGATCACTTCACCCAGAAAGAGCTGAATACACATTCTTCTCAAGTGCACATGGAACATTCTCAAGGATACACCATATGTTGGGAAACAAGGCAAGCCTCTACAAATTTAAAAAAATTGAAATAATAACAAGCATCTTCTCAGATCATAGTGCTATAAGGCTAGAAATTAATTACAAGAAAAAAGCTGAGAAAGGCACAAAGATGTGGAGACTAAACAACACACTACTGAACAAGCAATGGATCATTGAAGAAATTAAAGAAGAAATAAAAAAATACCTGGAAACAAATGAAAATGATAGCATGCCATACCAACTCATATGGGATACAGCAAAAGCTGTATTAAGAGGAAAATTCATCACAATACAGGCACATCTTAACAAACAAGAAAAATCCCAAATAAGCAACCTTAAAGCACACCTAACTGAACTAGAGAAAAAAGGACAAATGAAGCCCAAAGTCAGCAGAAGGAGAGAAATAATAAAAATCAGAGCAGAAATAAATACTATTGAAATGAAAAAGGCAGTAGAAAGGATCAATGAGACAAAGAGCTGGTTTTTTGAGAAGATAAATAAAATTGACAAACCACTAGCCAGACTTACAAAGAAAAAAAGGGAGAAAGCTCAAATAAACAAAATCAGAAATGAGCGAGGAGAAATAACAACAGACTCTGCAGGAATACAACAGATTATAAGAGAATACTACAAAAAACTATATACCAACAGAATGGATAACCTAGAGGAAATGGATAAATTCTTGGACTCCTACAATCTCCCAAAGCTCACTCAAGAAGAGGCAGACAATTTGAACAGACCAATCACAAGGAAAGAGATTGAAACAGCAATCAAAAAACATCCCAAAGAATAAAACCCCAGGACCAGAGGGCTTTCCTGGGGAATTCTACGAAGCTTTCAGAGAGGATTTAATACCTATCCTTTTCAAGCTATTCCAAAAAATTAGGGAAGATGGAACACTTCCTAACACATTCTATGAGGCCAACATCACGCTGATACCAAAACCTGACAAGGACACCACGAAAAAAGAGAACTACAGGCCAATATCACTGATGAACATAGATGCAAAAATTCTAAACAATATTTTGGCAACCAGAATTCAGCAATTCATCAAAAGAATCATACATCAGGATCAGGTGGGATTCATACCAGGGACACAGGGATGGTTCAACATCTGCAAATCAATCAACGTGATACACCACATCAACACACTGAGGAATAAAAACCACATGATCATCTCAATAGATGCAGAGAAGGCATTTGACAAGATCCAACAGCCATTTATGATAAAAACTCTGAACAAAATGGGCATAGAAGGAAACTACCTCAACATAATAAAGGCCATATATGACAAACCCATAGCCAACATCATACTCAATGGGCAAAAACTGAACCCCATCCCCCTGAAAACAGGAACGAGACAAGGATGCCCTCTATCACCACTCTTATTTAACATAGTATTGGAGGTCCTGGCCAGAGCAATAAGGCAAGAAAAAGGAATAAAAGGAATCCAAATAGGGAGGGAAGAAGTGAAACTCTTGCTGTTTGCAGATGACATGATCTTATATATAGAAAACCCCAAAGAATCCATTGGAAAACTGTTAGAAATAATCAACAACTACAGCAAAGTTGCAGGGTATAAAATCAATTTGCATAAATCAGTAGCATTTCTATACTCCAGTAATGAACCAACAGAAAAAGAACTCAAGAATACAATACCATTCACAATCGCAACAAAAAGAATAAAATACCTTGGGGTAAATTTAACTAAGGAAGTGAAGGACCTATATAATGAAAATTACAAGGCCTTTCTGAGAGAATTGGATGACGACATAAGGAGATGGAAAGACATTCCATGTACATGGATTGGAAGAATAAACATAGTTAAAATGTCCGTTCTACCTAAAGCAATCTACAGATTCAATGCCATCCCAATCAGAATCCCAATGACATTCTTTACAGAATTAGAACAAAGAATCCTAAAATTCATATGGGGCAACAAAAGACCCCGAATTTCTAAAGCAATCCTGAGAAAAAAGAACAAAACGGGAGGTATCACAATCTCTGACTTCAAAACATACTACAAAACTACAGTAATCAAAACAGCATGGTACTGGTACAAAAACAGGTGCACAGATCAATGGAACAAAATTGAAAGCCCAGAAATAAAACTACACATCTATGGACAGCTTATCTTTGACAAAGGAGCTGAGGGCATACAATGGAGAAAAGAAAGTCTTTTCAACAAATGGTGCTGGGAAAACTGGAAGGCCACATGTAAAAGAATGAAAATTGACCATTCTTTTTCACCATTCACCAAAATAAACTCAAAATGGATTAAAGACCTAAAGGTGAGACGTGAAACCATAAGGCTTCTGGAAGAAAACGTAGGCAGTACACTCTTTGACATCAGTATTAAAAGGATCTTTTCGGACACCATGCCTTCTCAGAGAAGGGAAACAATAGAAAGAATAAACAAATGGGACCTCATCAGATTAAAGAGCTTCTTCAAGGCAAATGAAAACAGGATTGAAACAAAAAAACAACCCACTAACTGGGAAAAAATATTTGCAAGTCATATATCTGACAAAGGCTTAATATCCGTAATATATAAAGAACTCTCGCAACTCAACAACAAAACATCAAACAACCCAATCAAAAAATGGGCTGGCGACATGAACAGACATTTCTCCAAAGAAGATATACTGATGGCCAATAGGCACATGAAAAGATGCTCATCATCGCTGATCATCAGGGAAATGTAAATCAAAACTACACTAAGATATCACCTTACACCCTTTAGAATGACAAAAATATCTAAGACTGATAGCAACAAATGTTGGAGAGGTTGCAGAGAAAAAGGAATCCTCATACACTGCTGGTGGGAATGCAAACTGGTGCAGCCACTATGGAAAACAGTATGGAGATTCCTCAAAAAGTTAAAAATAGAACTACCATATGATCCAGCCATCCCACTACTGGGTATTTATCCAAAGAGCTTGAAGTCAGCAATCGCAAAAGTCCTGTGCACCCCAATGTTTATTGCAGCACTGTTTACAATAGCCAAGACGTGGAAGCAACCTAAGTGTCCAGCAACAGACGAATGGATAAAGAAGATGTGGTACATATATACAATGGAATACTACTCAGCTGCAAAACAGAACAAAATCATTCCATTTGCAATAACACGGATGGACCTTGAGAGAATTATATTAAGTGAAATAAGCCAGCGAGAACAAGATAATCTGTGTATGACTCCACTCATATGAGGAATTTACAATTATGGACTAAGAACAGTTTAGTGGATACCAGGGGAAAGGTGGGGTGGGGGGTGGGCACAAAGGGTGAAGTGGTGCACCTACAACATGACTGACAAACATTAATGTACAACTGAAATTTCACAAGATTGTAACCTATCAATAACTCAATTAAAAAAAATGAAAAAAAAAAAGAAAAAGGAAGATGTGAGCTGGAGACGGCACATGACAAGTTCTGATGCGTCTCTCAGAACCCTTGCACTCTCAGGAGACAGTCTAGTATAGAGAGAGAGAAAGGCAAGACGTGTCCTAGTTCTACTTTTAAAATAGCCAATAAATAAAACAGGGTAGAACATTTCTTCATCTATAAAGTAAGGTCTCACCTAGGCTCCAAATTTTTAAGATTCCATATTTCAAGGAACTAGTAGGTATGAATGGGTAGGGTTTTATCATCAACTCTCCTTTCTTTCAACCAGAACATCTCCACTTCTGTTTTGCATATTTGGTTTCTAGTATGGTCATTCCTTTCATGGTCCCCTTGGCTTAAACAGTGTTGGAAACTCTCTGCATCTTTTACCTTCAAATACATTGGAAACTCTGTGTTTTCTTCCATAACAGCCCTCTAAAAAGTAAAAAGAAAATGGAGAAATTTTTTACCTCCCCAAATCAATCAAACCACCCATATAAAGGAAGTGCATCTCTATTAGTTGTTACTTATATTAAACAGAGGGTGCCATTATACTCCTCTTCCAAGCAACAATTCTTACATCTATCTAGGTAGCCCTAGATGTTCATCTCCGATTCTCGTCCATGGAGATTGTATGTCTGTTGCATATTTACATTTGACGTTATTGCGAAATGGCTCCTGCTCTTCTTTGAGTCTTTTACGGGCTGCCTCAGTTCTTCCCAGCCCACCAGCTGGGAGAGGCTTTTGACCAGGCCTCCCCCTCCCTATCTCACACTCACAAAGGAAAAGAGAACTGTTTATTTGAGTGTGGTAAACAAATACCTCCCCTGATCTTAGGGTGGGCTGTTTTGTGGATCAGGATCTTCTCATCAGAATAGATACGTTGACAGCAGTGGGCATGCCTCTTGTTCAGAGGCATTGGAGCAGTAGTTGGGTTTCAGGGCTTCATGTGACCAGGATGTGTGTAATAGCATCACAGGACTCCTGCGTCATGGTCTTCTCTAAGGTCTTCCATGAGGTCTTCTAAGACCTTCTGATAGAGTGCTGCTCCTCTATGCCCCCCTCCCTCCCTCCTGGCTGCTCCCTCTCCCATAAAGCTATTATATCAGAGTAGGACAGAGCCTTCTCTCTTATTGGCTTATTTCCTCCTAAGACCTTTTAGTAGAGTGGAGTCCTGATTAATATTGACCCAACTGCTCTATATTACTGAGGAAGATAAGTTTAATAAATCAAACATTCTTCTGAGGTCATCATGCTACCTCTTATTCATGATACTTTTGGGGCTAAAACATACCAGCTATCTGAACTCCAAACATGACTATAATACTAAGAGGGGGCAAGCCATTATGATATACTTCAAATTCCCACATATTAGCTAACATCACTATACCTTTTCCATCCCAGACCCCCAAGTTACACAAATACAAATTGTACCATAATAAGTAATGCATACAAATATGCTATTGTTATCAACAGAACATGTCCCAAGTTCATGTTTCCTCCCTTTAATTCCCCCTTTTCCTTCCTGATACCCTGTCCCTGTCAATGATGTCATTATTCATCTCTTCCTCCAGACACAAAACCTCAGAATCGCCTTTGACTTCCTTCTTTATTATCCTGCACTGAATTTCTATCATCTATTTCTGTTTGTTCTTTCTATTCTTTTCTAGCATCTACTTCATCCTTTCCCTGGGAAGTAAACTCACCCTGGAATAGACATGGATAGAGGATGATATTCAAACTTTCTATTGAAAGAAATATTTAGTAGCATATCTTACAGTGTTTGCTAAGTAGACGTTTTTTTCCTGATGATGAACTCATATTGTCTTGTACTTGTTGCTTTGTTGTTTTCTAGCTTTCACGAATCTTGCCTCCCCATCCTAGCTTCTTGAGATCAGGAATTATTTCAAAAATCCATTTGCCAGCGGTATGCCCTGAGATCTTCACTATGAAGAGTATAAAACAACAAAGCTGGGTTAATGTGGATGCTGGTGGTTAGTCAGATTCACTCCCTAGTGAAGTGACTGGCCTCCGTGCAACACCCTCACAGTGTTACAATGCGAATGCGTGGATCAGCAACGTCACAAGCGAATACCTGTCATAAATCTTTGAGGGCCTTCTCAAATCGTTCAAACTGTAAATGCTACATCCATGAAAACTAAAGTTCCATACTTCTTTATCCAACTAGCAGTGCTGAGTGGGTACACAACAGGTGCTCCCAAAGAGCGGGAGGGGTAGGAGGAGGTTAGGACTCGGAGGATGATGGACAGACAGATGTCGGAAGAAGTAACGACAGACTAGCACTTAGACATGTCACTTCCCTCCTTTTTCTTTAAGGTGGTCGAGGCCATGGAGATCATGTTAATAGCGGTTGTATCTCCCGTCATCCGCTGTGAATGGCAGCTGGAGAATTGGCAGGTGGCGTTAGTGACCACGGTGAGTTCCAGCTTCCTGTGCTGTGAATGAGCTAACTGAGGACCCAGAGATTCTGCTCCCCTGTCCCCATCCCACAGGGCCCAGAGCCAAAGGATACCTCACTGCTTGGTGTGTTGGCCCCCAAAGCTCATGAGTTTGCGGGACCAAACTAGCACTTGAGGCCTTTCTGCCCTTCCTGTTTTCCCCTGGGAAGCATAACCTTGAACTACTTATTTCCCGGCTCCTGGCGAGAGCCCTGAAGAGATAAATGTGAATCAGAGAAAATGACCCTTGAGTCATAGGTTAGTTATGGTTTAACTAACTATTAACTATTAGTTCAGATTACTAAGAGGCTACTTAGTTGGGCCATAGTGACTTCAATCACCAAATCACCCTCATTGAACTGTATTGTGTTACTCAACCAACTTTTCTCAAAGACTGTTTGGAATAACCTTATGGTTGGACACTGAGTTTTGCCACAAAGTGGAATTAAGGATATCACCCATCATTCTTTCAAAAGGTACTTATTAAGTACCAGTGAACTGCCAGTAGACTGTGTGTGTGCATGTGTGTTGGAGGGAGTACAAGCAGTTCCATGTTGTGTAAACAGAAAGTGAAGAAGAACGTGCAATGGGAGGCAAGGTTGCAGAGACAGGCGGGGGCGAGAGGTGGCTCAGAGTCTGCCCGTGGACTCCATTCTGTAGACCACTGCAGGCCACTACGCCCCAACTTGGGCCAAAGTGCACAGCCCTTCAAGCAAAAAATAGTTGGCACAAATATGTATGACACTTTTTCAAATTACCCTTTTGTATAACAGAAATCAATTTTACCTAAAACGCATCATTGACTTCATGGTCATTATGTATTCCTCATCAAATGAATATTAAAGTACACCTTTTATCATGCAGAGCTCTGCTAAGTCTTTTTGTAATCTTAAAAGAGGCTTTTCATGCATAATAATGTTAGAGGCCACACTGTGGATGATGGGGAGCCATTGAAGGGGTTTAAAGAGGGACATGGTCAGTTTCTAAGAACCCTGAGGAGAGACGGCTGGAGGGTAGATATGTTAGGAGGCTGTGGCAGTGGTGAAGTTACAGTGCGTGGAGGTGAGAAAGTGTGTTCTGGAAATAGTTAGGAGGTAACGTTAACTAAGGCGGTCACATCAGCCAAGGAGGTCAAAGAAACACAAGGCGAGGAGTAGAGCGTTGATTTACTTGGGTACTGAAGTTGGTTTTCACGAAGGCAGAACTTAGAGGGGCTAACATCCTCACCAAAAGAGGAGAGCATTTCAGGGGCAGGTTGATGGTGATGGGTAGAGGATGACAGAGTCAGATGGCAGAGGCCTTGAGGAGGATAAGGCTCCGTAAGAGAGTGCGAGTTATGGTCTGAGGCTGGCAGTGGAGAAAGCCCGAGGTTTCCCCCTGCCCCCTCAACCTTCCGGGGCTTGTGGGCAGAGAGTAGTGGAAGGCTTCAGGGGAGAGGGTGTCCCCACCTCTCACGCACTCTTAACCAAATTTTACCTGGGAATTCTCAAGTGTTTTGGGAACCAGGAAAAATTCTCCCTCACCTGAGTAACTGATCTGAGCTCTCCTCTCAGATAATGTGTATTATATGCCCAGTAGTGTTTATTTCTGTGTCTTGGAGGCCAGGAAATTTGGAGGCCAGTTTTATGCCCAATCATGGCAGCAAAGGTACAAATCTGCACTTATTCTCTTAGTTGCATTTCCCTCATGAAAATTCCTCTGTTATTAATCCTGTGGCATCTGCTCTTTTTTTTTAGAAAAGAGAGAAGGTACAAATTGCAATTAAGTGACTCTGCCATTTTTCATTTCCTGTTACACGTAAACTATAGTTGCAACTGAGAAAGTATTCCTTGTCAATCCTTGTACCCTGAGAGTGATTGCTGTGCAATTGTAACCGCTCCACAACCCGCATGTAGTGTGTCTTCGTTCCTGAGAATGTTGCATCTGTCACTTCCACAAAATTATGCTTATTTTCCTTGACTTACAATGGGGATATGTCCTGATAAATCCACCGCAAGTTGAAAATGCATTTAACATACCTAACCTACCAACCCATCATAACTTAGCCTAGCCTACATTGAATGTTCTCAGGACATTTACATTAGCCTGTGGTTGGGCAAAATCATCTAACACAAAGCCTATTTTATAATGAAGTGTTGAATATCTCATGTAATTGACTGCAGACTGTACTGATAGTGAGAAACAGAATGGCTGGACGGGTACAGCATGGTTATAGGTGTACCAGTGGTTGACACTTGTGATCATGTGGCTCCCTGGGAGCTGAGCCTGCTGCCCAGCATCATGAGAGAGGATCGGGACACATGTTGCTAGCCTGGGAAAAGATCAAAATTCAAAATTCGAAGTACTGCTTCGAATTCAGTTTCTACTGAATGCGTATGGCTTTCACACCATCATACAATTGAAAAATCATAAATCAAACCATTGTAAGCCAGGGACTGTCTGTATTACATGGTAAATTTCTGTATTCACAGCTCCCATTTCATTGGTTACCTTTATATCATTTCTAATGGTGCCTAAAGAGGATCCTTAAAGGGCTGGCCCTGTGGCATTAGTGTTTAAGTTTGGCGCATTCTGCTCTGGCCGCCTGGGTGCACAGGTTTGGATCCTGGGTGTGGACCTACAGCACTTATCAGCCATGCTATGGCAGCAACCCACATACAAAATAGAGGAAGACTGGCACAGATGTTAGCTCAGGGTGAATCTTCCTCAAGCGAAAAAAAGAAGTGGCTCCTTAATATCAGCAGTAATGTGACTTCCCTTGTTAGGTGGGTCACAGCTCAGAAGACTTCTCTAGGTGATGAAACTCATCTAAGATGTGACTGTTTCCTGCTCTGAGTTCCTCATGTCCTCCTGTCCTTTACTCTCTGTCATCCTGGCTGTGGGTCCCATCGGACTTTGGCAACTGTCCTCTGAGCTCAGTGACCACAACCTCACTAATGGGAGGGGTGCAGAATGATTTAGCAAAGAGGCAACATTTTCACCATCTCCCGGGTTTCCCAGCTCCCAACTCCACATCCACTTTCTGGGTGAGCAGTTGTTAATGAGTAACCCAAGGACTGTGGGTGAACTATGTCCCCACGTTTTGTGAATAAGAGAGTTAGTGCTGAAGAAACAAAACTTCATGTGGTGCATAAATCAGAAACAGGAGAGTCATTTTAATACTAAAAATAAGTATCTGCAGAAAAGAGCAGACGCTCCAAAAGGCAAGATGGGGAGAGAGGGAGGGAGAGGGAGCTTTATGTCTCTATGCCATCTCCCACACAGGGTTACAGAGGTCACAAGCTTTGGGGTTCACATAACGTTTGAGTCAAGGTTCGTGTTCCAGACAGGCAGTAAACAACTCAGTCTTATGAAAGTCATTTCTTTATACTGAGTGGAAAGAAAACAAGAAAGAAAATAAAAAATCTGCCACTTATGGGAGAGAATAGAGTAAATTTTAAATTTAATCTTATTTGACTATTTCCTTCACCTTTATTAATTGGCTAATTTATTATTTTTTAATTTCTTTTAGAGATTGGCACCTGAGCTAACAACTGTTGCCAACCTTTTTTTTTTCCCTGCTCAAATCCCCCCAGTACATAGTTGTATATTTTAGTTGTGGCTCCTTCTAGTTGTGGCATGTGGGATGCCGCCTCGGCATGGCCAGAGGAGCGGCGCCATGTCTGCGCCCAGGATCCGAACCAGCAAAACCAGGGCCACTGAATCGGAGCGCACGAACCCAATCACTCTGCCACAGAGCAGGAGCTGGCCCTTGGCTAATTTATTTGAATCCAGTTGCAATTTAGTCTGTTTACACAACACAGCATCTCAATAAACAAAAATATTTTAAGTCCATAGAGGCAGTTTCCTCCCTGCCTTAGGCGGTTTGTCTGTTGCTTCCTTTTATTCAAGTCTGGGAAAAAGAAAAACTATTCGTTCACCTTTCTCTTCTTGGAGGAAATTTGATAATTTCTGGCTCCGCAATAGAAACTACTTAAATTCAGGGGCACCCAAATTTTGGAATTCATCAACTGATATGATTTTTAAAAATATTGAGTGGTTGACATTAAAAATATATATATATTTGACAAGTAAGGCCATTAGAAGAAGAGAAAAAGGTAGAAAATCTTGCCACCAATTACCATCACCTTTCAAAAAAGAAGGGCACATTATTACCAATAATCAGAAAGAAAATTATTCCAGATTGAAAAGAGGCCTTCATATTTAATAAATTTAGATTTATGAAAATGTATCACATTGTCCTTATTTTTACCGTTTTGCTGAGGACTGGTTAGATTTCATCACAGATTTCATCACAGTGCAACATCCACCCCAGGACTTTCGTTTAGAAAGCATTAGCTTTTTCCCTCCCAGTCCATCCTAGAAAGAACGGTACACAGAGGAAAAGCATAGCTTTTGTCTTTCAAGCATAGATATGATGGGTTTTTTGTGGGATTTTTTTTGTTTTTGTTTTTTTGCTGAGGAAGATTCACCCTGAGCTAACATCCATGCCAATCTTCCTCTGTTTTTTGTATGTGGGCTACCAGCACAGCATGACCGCTAACAGAGCGCTGTAGTTCCACACCTGGGAACCAAACCCTGGTCGCCAAAGCAGAGCTCACTGAACCTACCCGGGATGGCCCGACGTGATGGTTTTTTATAGTTCCCTGTGGAGGAAATGTGTTTGAGTCTTCCTTATGAGGAGTGAGGAAGGGAGAGAAAGGGAAAGCAAAGCAGGCAGCAGAGAGAAACAGAGTTTTTCACTGAAAAAGTGTTAGAAATGCCAGCTAACACCTGTCCTTTGATTTCCCTGGAAGCAATCAGTCAGGGATCTGACTAGAAAGGAAAGCAGGTGGCACTGGAACTGCTTGAAGCGGGAAAAATAAGCTTCCTGAAGGCACAGACGTCGGATCACAGCTCAGGCTGACTGAAAACGCTGGCATCGTCTCCAGGTTCTTGAATTTTTTCAGGGTAGGACCAGCCACTGTGAGAACAAGTAAGGAAAAGAAGTGGGTTTATTAGTTTTGAAGAGTGTTTCTAAATGAATGATGGGTTTTGGTATTTGTTTAAAGTTTATGTTCACCTGTAGTAACATAAAGGAGACTCCTTCTGGAAGTCTCAACTTGTGTGTGGAATAAGGCAGAGCACACATGACTATATTTTCATCTTTTTCTGTAACTAAAATGGAAATTTACAATTATACGTCTGAGCAGAGTGGGCCAATGCCGTCATCTCGGATCAGAGGGGCAGCAGATTCCTGCTCCTTCGACCCCCGTTTCCACCTGGTGGCAGTGTCGCCAGGCGCGCGGTCAGCCGATGAGACGTATCAGCCTCTGATGCCTGGACGTGTGAAACAGGACTCAGGGTTGCACTTTGTGAGAACCGTTTCTTCAAGTCCCACCCCTCACGTGCCCAGTCTACTTTTAGTGAAGATGGGTGAAGCATGCATGAATTCATGCAGTGAATTAGCGGATCATAACAACTCTGTTTAGAGGATCATTTCTCTCGCCCCACCTACAGATGGTGTTTTTTGGCTACATGGTATTCAGCATCGTCTTCGGCCTCTTGGCTGACAGATATGGCCGCTGGAAGGTAGGTTGGTCTCGAAGGGTGATTTGGGATTTTCTCTCGTGTATTCCTCTGTGGCCATGTCACCCCTGCTCTTTACTGGACATTTCTCTCTGAACACCCAAGACAGAAAGTGCGGAAGTGTCCTTCTCTGACATCACAGGCCTGGGTTCCAGGCTTGCCTTCTTGTTTTCTCATCTTTCCCTACGGTCCCTCTCCCCCGACCTCATCCCCGGTGTGACGGGTACGGAGGCGATGGATGCGCGAAGTTAGCACACATTATGATGTGGGAACTTCCACATATAAACGTAAGAAGCTTCACATTAGCCAACGTTGATATAGCTTTGGAACTAAGCCGCTTGCTCAAGCTCACACACCTACTGAGATTAAACATCAGGACACGGACCCATGTCTTCTGATTACAAACCCAGATCTCTCTTCTTTTCTAGTCTGATTTCTAGTGGGGAAGGCCTCTCTAAGGGGAAACACAAAGGGAGAAGCTCCCAACGAAAACATTAACAGAATTGGCTGTATGTTTTGAAGCACACAAAATAAATATCATAGTCTCATAAATTAATCAGACAGCACAAGTATCTCAAAAAATGTGAAGAGTACGAAAAGGCATTTTATAAAAGAAGAAATACGGGACCAGCCCCATGGCGCAGAGGTTAAGTGCACATGTCCGCTTCAGCGGCTCAGGGCTCGCCATTTCGGATCCCGGGCATGGACATGGCACCGCTTGGCAAGCCATGCTGTGGCAGGCGTCCCACATATAAAGTAGAGGAAGATGGGCATGGATGTTAGCTCAGGGCCAGTCTTCCTCAGCAAAAAGAGGAGGATTGGCAGCAGTTAGCTCAGGGCTCATCTTCCTCAAAAAAAAGAGGAGAAAGAAATACAAATGGTCGAGAAACCTTGAAAAACATTCAGTCAGAGGAGTTAGCAAAAGCAAAATTACAAAACAAGACATAATTTTTTCGTATTGAATGCGTATCAAACATCAAATCTATAAGGAATTTTTCTTTGTCTTAAAGACCCTGCAAGTTTACGGATACTCCCATGTACTATTGGTGAAATTTTTCTCATCATCAGCTTGGCAGTATGAATTAAGAATTTTGAGGATATCCATTCTCCTAACCTGATAATTTGCCTTCCAGAAATCTAGCCTGTTGAGATCATCAGAGAACCACAAAGATTTATGCATAGGCATCATCACAGCTGATTTTAATAGCAAGAAAATGTGAAAAAACCTCAGCATTCAACAATTGGGGAAAGGTTGATGCATTACATTACATGTATTGTAGTATATCTTTCCACTAGAATGTTTTGCAGCCATTAAAAATACGCTTTCCCTTACAAACAGGGGAAATAGGATAAAACTGTGTCAAGAGTGTTCTCTCTGGGATGCAGAATCAAGGGTGATTTAAATATTTTTATTGATCTTTTTCTACTATGAACTTGTATTATTCTTATAATTAGAGAAAAAATTAAATTTTCTCCTTATACGCATTCCAACACAATGCTCCATTGTGTTCCTGACACCCCTGTGAACAGGGCTGGCAAGTTTTTGCATTCGGATTTACAAGTTCAGGTTCCTGCTACCTGTGAGGGTGGACGCAGCTGGGCAGTTTTGAAGAACGGTCTAAACTCAGAACGTCTGGGCTTTCAGACAATTGAAAGGCATGGATTGTATTGTCTGCTGGTTGTGTGAGATCAGTGGGCTGGCTGTAGGTTAGCTCTTCAGAGAAGCAGACATCTGGCTGAAAACTAAAAATCACCTTCAGAAGTTAGGTTTCCTCCCCTACTTTCCATTGAGGCAGGTCCCATTAATATGTCTCCTTTTGTTGCTTCAGATTTTGCTCATCTCGTTCCTGTGGGGAGCCTACTTCTCCTTGCTGACCTCTTTCTCTCCCTCGTACATCTGGTTTGTCTTCCTGCGGACAATGGTGGGCTGTGGCGTGTCCGGCCATGCGCAAGGGTAAAGTCTTCCCCTAGAGGATCCTTGAGAGAGATGTGTGCTCACCCACCGATACTTACACCTACACTGTGCTTAATGGACTCATAGCATCAATAAGTTGCAAATGTATAGACTTCTCTTGTGCTAATTATTTTTGAGCTTTTAAAAAAAATGATGGCTGCTTATTCCACTAGAAACTATTTGCTCATAAAAACGATGTTTGATGGTGTGGCTAGCAGACTGCTAGATTGAGCGTGTGTTAACTTTTTAGTTCCTAAGGCTGATGATTATTTTTTAGATGAATAATATTTTGTTAGACTGAATGGGAACAAAAAGTGCCATGTTAGGTAGGTAACAAAAATATCAAGCCAAACACCATCTATTAATTTCTTGAGAATTTGGGGGAAGAGTTTAGCTTGACCGTAAGCACCTTTAACATTTAGGAACAACCGTTTTACAGTGCCATCGCCCTGTAATTTAAGACTGTGTCAAAGTGAATTCGCAAAGCAGGCTGAGATGTGTTGAAAGAGCGGTGCTGCGGCTTGTCTTTCTTCTGCCCTTGGATAGGTGTGCAATATCTTATTGTTGAAAGTTGTTATGCTAAATGTTCAGCAACTTGGGAGCCTCCCTTTAATTAACAGGACCCCTCAGGCTATTCTCTCCCCAGGGCCTTGGAGCAAGTTACCCTTAGAATGTATTAGGAGATGTCAAAGCACCTAATTATTACCTTAATGTGTTAGGGAAAGAATTGTTCTTCCCTGGGGCATGAGTTAAGCACCACTCTGAGTTTTGAAGGCATAGAAGAAAAGAAGTTAGGTAGAATTTTAAAACATCCCTCAGGCAGCCCAATAAATATGGTAAACCCCCCAAATTCTGGCTAATAACTGCAACAGAGAAGAGCGATTAGAACACTGATGGAATATGACTCCACTTATTCTTGTACTCACAGATTTAACATGTACCTAATTAGAAACCTGTGCTGTGATTGTCATCGTTAGTTGGGGAAACTATCTTCTCTTGGATGTATTTTAACTTCCTGAGTGTGTCTTAGAAAAGAGAATCAGGCTTAGCAAAACATTTTGCCAACATTTCTCTTGGCAAAAGAGATAAGGCTAATATCTCTTCAATGGTAAGAGAGAACTTTGGGAATAGATTACTTTGACTTTCAACAATTTGGGGAATAAAAATGTAAACAAAAGAGTAGTTGTAAGTTTACTTCGTATTGTCCTCTTATGTGGATATTAGCTGTAACAATTATATATATATATTTTTATAATTTGTTTTTTTTAAGGTTATGAAAGTTAACATCATTGTGAAATTACAGTTGTACATCATTATTAGTCATGTTGTAGTTACACTACTTCACCCCTAGTGCCCTCCCCCCACCCCCCTTTCCCCTGGCAACCACCGATCAGTTCTCTTTGTCCATATGTTAACTACCACCTATGAATGGAGTCATACAGAGTTCGTCTTTCTCTGTCTGGCTTATTTCACTCAACATAATACTCTCAAGGTCTATCCATGTTGTTGTGAATGGGACAACTTTGTCCTTTTTTATGGCTGAGTAGTATACCATTGTGTATATATATATATATCACAACTTCTTTATCCAGTCATCAGTTGCTGGGCACTTAGGTTGGTTCCACAACTTGGCTATTGTGAATAATGCTGCAATGAAGATAGGGGTGCATAGAGCTTCTGAAATTGCTGATTTCAGGTTCTTAGGATATGTACCCAGTAGTGGGATGGCTGGGTCATGAGGTATTTCTATTCTTAACTTTTTGAGGAATCTCCATACTGTTTTCCATAGTGGCTGCACCAGTTTGCATTCCCACCAACAGTGTGTGAGGGTTCCCTTTTCTCCACAGCCTCTCCAACATTTGTCACTCTTGGTTTTGGATATTTTTGCCATTCTAACAGGTGTAAGGTGATATCTTAGTGTAGTTTTGATTTGCATTTCCCTGATGATTAGTGATGATGAGCACCTTTTCATGTGTCTATTGGCCATCCATATATCTTCTTTGGAGAAATGTCTGTTCATGTCCCCTGCCCATTTTGTAATTGGGTTATTTGATTTTTTATTGTTGAGTTGTGTGAGTTCTTTATATTATGGAGATTAACCCTTTATCGGATAAATAACTTGTGAATATTTTTTCCCAATTAGTGGGCTGTTTTTTTGTTTCAATCCTGTTTTCCCTTGCCTTGAAGAAGCTCTTTAGCCTGATGAAGTCCCATTTGTTTATTCTTTCTATTGTTTCCCTCATGTGAAGGGTTATGGTGTCCGAAAAAATTCTTTTGAAGCTGATGTCAAAGAATGTGCTGCCGATATTCTCTTCTAGAAGACTTATTGTTTCAGGCCTAATCTTTAGGTCTTTGGTCCATTTTGAGTTTATTTTAGTAAATGGTGAAAAAGAATGGTTGATTTTCATTCTTTTACATGTGGCTGTCCAGTTTTCCCAGCACCATTTGTTGAAGAGACTTTCTTTCCTCCATTGTAGGCCCTCTGCTCCTTTGTCAAAGATTAGCTGTCCATAGATGTGTGGTTTTATTTCTGGGCTTTCAATTCTGTTCCAAGTAACAATTATATTTTGATGTTTGATTGCCTAGGAAAAACTCTCTTCTGTTTTCCTTTACACACGTGCACTCACTGCTTCTGACAATACTTCACTTCTTTTTTTTAACAATACTTTACTTCTAACACTGATGTGTGGATTTTTTCCCAAACCAACCAATTCTCTGACACCAACTGGATGTCCTACAATTCAGTTCCCTTCTGACCCTAACCAGAGTTAGGGCAGAACTCACAGGTTAAGGGCCCAGTCCCTTAGACGGTCCCCTACTTCAGGCACCACTGGCAAGTAGTAGAGCCTTAGCTTACCCACCACTTCCGTCCAATCGGCTGCAAAGTGGAAGTTCCTGGGACTTTGTGCTTGGATGTGAGCAATTGCTAGAGTGGTGGACACAACTCAGGAAAACAGTTTACTTACTATTGCAAAAGGAGTATTTATTACAAAGGATATTTGAAAGGATACAAATGAACAGCCAGATGAACAGATACGTAGGGTGAGGTCCAGGAGGGTCCCAAGCACCCTCGAATGATAGAAGCCCAGGAGCTTCTGTCTTTGCAGAGTTGGGGTGTACCACTCTCCTCGCACGTAGACGTGTTCACCAACCTGAAAGCTCTCTGACCCTTCTGTGTTAGGGATTTTTATGAAGGCTTCACCGTGTAGGCATGATTGATCATTTATTCATTTTCCAGCCTCTCTCCTCTCTCTGGAGGATAGAGGAGTAGGCTGAAAGTTCCAAGCTCCTAATCATGGCTTGGTCTTTCTAGTGACCAGCCCCCATTCAGAAGTCCACCAAGAGTCACCTCATTAGAACAAAAGACGGTTCTATTCCCCAGGAAATTCTAAGGGTTTCAGGAGCTCTGGGTCAGAAACCAGAGTCAAAGGCCAAATATTAGCGGGAAGTACAATGATGAATGTCTGTGTTTTTTAATTCTTTATCTCTGTGACAAGAAAAATTACGATTGTTATCAAAAGTTATTTGGTTTTATAAAAGTGCAATGATTGTGTCTTCCCTGCTTCCTGTTTAGGCTAATCATAAAGACGGAATTTTTGCCTACAAAATATCGAGGCTACATGCTCCCCTTGTCTCAGGTAAGGGACCGCAGGAATTCTCCCCAGTCTTCTGATACTATGGGATATGACGTACATGGTTTTCCTCCTGGCCAGTTGATTGTTCTTTGATTAGCACACCGCCTATTGCTTGGTACCAGCCAAAGAGTATTGGAAATGCTTGATGCCAGAGGTCCAGTTCCAAGGTTTTCTCAGCCAGGACTTTATCATCCAACAGTAGCGTTTAGAACACAGTAACCCCTTCCTCAATAACCAGGGAACATTGCAATGGCTGGTTTCACTGGAATGATAGAAGCCCAGGAATGCACATGAGAGGAACTTTCTCCCCTCGCTGAGTCTTCAGTGGAGAGACACAGCTACTATCCCTTTCAGGGCATGGCACTTCCCTTCCAAGGGTACTGGTGTATGCAAGTCTGTAGCTGAACAAAGTTAGTTGCTCTGTCATCTATGTTCCTATTTGTCACATTCTGTGGTGATTTCCATTATTAAATGGTGAATTCCTGCAAGGTAGGGATTCTATTGTGTTCATCTTTGTATCTTCCTAGTATTGAGCATCATTTTTGGCACACGGTAGGTACCGATAAATGTTTGCTGAAAGAAACACAGGACTTTGAGAAGCAATGAAAGCAATGTGCTGAAAATATCTTTTAAAAATCCTTTTCCCTACTTGCAAGTCTTGCATTATAATAAAATCTTTTTCCTTCACCTCTAAAAAAAAAAAAAAGTTACTGTCTTGGGGCCCGGATTTTTAAAACTTTGGTGACATTACTGTCCTCTGTCTAGCTGAGTCTCCCACTTACATGTAAGCAAACTGAGCTGCAGAGAACTGCTGTGACTTTCTCAATTCATCCAAATCCTGGAGGTAGTCCTGGGAGGAGAACCTGAACCTTCCACCCCTCAATCAAAGACTCTCAGCTCACCCTGTCATACTGGTAAACTGTTAGGCAGGGCGGCTCCTGAGAGCGGAAATGTTGAGCACATTTGATAGGAGGAATTTTAATCTTCCATGTCTCTCCCTAGGTTTTCTGGCTTGCTGGCTCCCTGCTTATCATCGGCTTGGCCTCTGTGGTCATCCCCACCATTGGGTGGCGTTGGCTCATCCGCATCGCCTCCATTCCTGGCATCATCCTCATCATGGCCTTCAAGGTGAGGGAGCTAATGGGGCATGAGGGAGCTAATGGGGCATGAGGAAGCTCACCCTTCTTGTCCTCCTCTCCAGCTGGCCCAGTGGCCTTTTTGCCCCAGAGATATCTTAATCATATCCACCTCTTTCCTTTATCCCAGAATCTGTCTCAATCAGCTTGCATCCTTCACCCCCTTTAGCCTGCCTTATCATTTATTCCTGGAAGTTTCTTCTGACAACTTGACCCTATTTGGGCTGACCTCTCTCTAACCCCTAGTCCTCATGCCTTTTACATGTTCTCAGGCCACAGTGGATCTGCTAGTTTGTTCTCCTTCTAACCTATAAGCTGTTCAACTGTAGAATGATCATCTTCCTTAGCTTCTAGTAGAATTCTGCTCATTGTTCCAAGACAGAGTTGGCAGCTCAGTGGAACTGGGATCTGTTTTCTGTTTTCTGTTTGTGTCACCTACCCCATGGAATCAAAGTATTTCAGAATTCAGAAGGGTCCTTAGAGTCATTTATTCTAAACCTCCGCCAATGCAGGTATCCCCTGTCTTTGCCAGAACACGCCCAGCTTCAGGAAATGACCACTTTATAGACACCACAGCAGCTGCCAGCTCCAGGCAGCCCTGGCTGTTGGGAAGCTCTTTCTTATGTTGAGCGGAACTTGCCTCCTCATGAATTTACCTGGGGTCTTAGTACTTCTGTCTGGAAAACGGAGGTCTATCTTCAAGATGATATCCCTCAAAATATTTTAGAATCCGGCTCAACAAAGGCTTCCCTTCTCTAAACTAAACAAGACCATTACCTTCGACTCTTTCTCGCAGCACCTGGTCCCACAGCCCTGTCTATTTTCTTCTGGATGAAGCCAGTTGGTCAGTGTCTTCTCTGAAGAGGACTCTTGCTCAGCCTCACACACAGGCCCCAGGTGCTCTGGAGCCGGGGGCTTAGTGGGCCTGCTGCTTCCTGTGAGCAGACTGTCTGCCTCTGTTTGTGTGGCCTAAGACTGCATGGCTTCTTAGCCAGCTTCACCCCACAGTTGGACTTAGGATTAGCTACAACCCCAAGATCTGTTCTAAGTAAGTTGTTTCCAAGCCTGGACACCTGAAACCTGTAATTGGGGATGGATATGTTTTCTTAAATCCCAATGTAGCACTCTACTTTCAAATAGTCACATTTCGTCATGTGGCTTTAGCCCCATGTCCCATCTTGCCTGGGTTTACCGCTAGGGAGGCAGTGCGGTCTGTTGGTTCTGGAACCAGACTATCTAGACAAGAGTCCTGGCTCCACCATCCTGGGCACATCACGCCCCCCCCCCCCCCCGCCCCCGGCCTTTGTGCCTAATGAATAGTGTGTATCTCGTAGGGCTGTTGTGAGTGTCAGCTTAGAAAAAAGAGGCAATTGCAAAACAAAAGGAGAGCGTTTATTTGGGGTCTTAGAACTGAAATTCGGGCAACACAAATTCTGGCAGCAGCCAGAAAAATGTCCCCTTGAGGAGTAAAACTCAGGAGTTTTTATTAGCAAAAAGGAGAGCCCAGAACAATCTCTCCAGTGGTTTGGTAGGGAGCGTAAATTTATGTTACAGTTCGTTGGCTTACTCAAGGACATCTTGTTGCTACCAGAAAAAGTATATTTTGCAGTCCTTCAGAAAGTCTTTCCTCAGCAAATAACTCCCTTTTGGCAAGTCAGCAAGGTCAGCACAGTTTCATTTTTTTTTTTAACAAGACAGAGTCCAGGGTGCAAAATGGAGTCACTGTTGTCAACTCATTTCACATGAGGATTAAACAAGATCGACTGTAAAACTCTCTTCATTTGGTGCCTGGAACATGAACAGTATTCCATGTGTGTCGGCTGTGGAGCTTTTAAAAAATCATTATTTTGAATCTTGATCTTGTCGTTTAGTTCTTCACTCTCACATTGAGTATAGACCAGGCTCAGCACAGATTCCAAGGCTAAAAAGATACACAAGACACAGTTGAAGCCTTTAAGGAGCTCTAGCCAATCAGAGAGAGATGGATACAAATGCAAAGAGCGATAATACCAACTTGACTTGGACAAGTGCTGGAACAGCTCAAGTTCTGTGGGTGCTCAGCGGAGAGAGTGGTTTATTCCAGTGGGGTTACGCTGTTGAATTTGGACCTTGTGGAGTAGAACAGACTGCCTCGGACAGCCAGAGAGTGTGGCAAGGGCACTTTGGCAGGACTGATGCACAAGCCCGGTCACGAAGGTGTGAAAATGCAGGGAGGCTGGAATGGTGGAGTCAGGGGTGCTGGTGGCAGGCAGCCTGTGTCCAGATTACGAAGGGCCTCGAAGGCCGGGGGTGCTGGAGGTGTGGAAGGGGTTACGTGCCAGGAAGCTGGCACGTGGCAGTGTGGACCCTGGGAGGGAGGGAAGACTGAAAGGGCGAGAAAAGCAGTTAGAAAGTGTTGGAATAATCTCACTGGGAGATGAGGAGGACGTGAACAGCCTGCTGGCTGTGGGAATGGGGAGGAGGGTGCTGCTGGGGGAGACACTTGTGTGAGGAAGAACCAACCAGCCTTGACTGGGTGTGAGGCATGGGGCGCAGGGGACAGCCCAAGTTGATTCTCAAGGTCCCAGCTTCTGTGGAGGCCCATACTATTTTCTGAGTGTGGTGTTCAAAGTATTGAACAGTCAGGGGGCTGAGGGCCTCGACAAATAGGACTGATTCCCTCCACCTCATGGGTGCTGGAGGCCCCTGCCGTGATCACCCTTTAGGATGTTGTGATATGGGGAGGTCCCGGGTTTCCTGGAGGGGGGCTGGGTTGACAGAGCAGTGGAGAGGCACCAGGGCCCTGGGGCAGCAGCTATTACCAATTAGATGTAAGAATTTCATTGTATTAACAAGTAGTTTGGGTTGAATTTGTGGGAAGCTCAGTATCACCCTGCTGTCATCCAAGACGGGGCTATGATAAGCAGAACACGACCTTTTTCGTTCCAAATCAACTTTGAATGCAAGAGAACACCTGGGATATTGCAGGCCTTTAAGCTTTCTACAATCTGTCCCTTCTCGGGAAACCGGGACGGCATAGTATACGGAGCAATAATCGCCATACCCCTGGGGTCCACAGCAGTTGCAACTCTGATGTTCTTTGTCATCTGTGCCCAGTTTATTCCTGAATCTGCTCGCTTCAATGTCTCCACCGGGAACACTCAGGCTGCCATGACCACGCTGGAGAGCATCGCCAAGATGAACAGCTCGGCCATGCCGGAGGGGAAGCTGGTGGAGCCCATCCTGGTGAGTACCCAGCTGGGAGGTCTTCTCCCTCCATTGGGCCGCCTGGAAATCCCTTTAGTTGTGGAAGGCTAGAGGGACGGGGACCTTAGCTCTCTAGTCCTGTCCCTGAAGAGAGGAGAGGAAAGAGCAGAGTGGACAGGAGCCACGTGGCCCTGGTGAGTTAGCTATCTCCACTTTGCTCATCAATGAAGTGGCCATAATAACACTTACCCTGCAGAGCTAGTCACATGATTTGGCATCAGACTTTAGAGGTGAGATTGCTTTACAATTTCATTTTTTTTGTAGTGGCTTTGTCTTATTTTGATATCAAACTTATAAACCTCATTAAATGATCTTTTAAAACAGAATTGGGCATTTAAATTCTAATGGTTCCAGGCCTCTCAAAGTCAACCTGCGTTCATTTCCCTCGTTAGCCCAGACCCCCTCTTCACCCACCCGCGGGCGGGCCAGTCACCGGCTCCGGGAAGTTTGAGCAGCTCTGCCTTCCTCACCTGTCCCGCCATCTAGACAGCAGGTTCTGTAAGATAAGAATTAACCTCTTTGAATGTTTGGTAAAACTTGCCTATAAAGTGCTTTGTGCCTAATATTTATTCTGAGGTGAATAGTGGGGGGAGTAATTAGAGGTTGTTAGAAGGAGGAGTTTTTAAAACTATTTTAAATTTATGTAAAGCTTAGAGTCTACTTATATTTAATGCTTTTGATTGAGTCAATTTTGGTTAGGTATACATTTTAGAAAATTGTCCAATTCATCTAGGTTTTCAAATTTATTGATATAAAATTGTTTCTAGTGTTTTCTTGCAAGTTTCGAAAATCTGTGTATGTCCCCTTTTCCATTTTTAATATTATTTTTATGTCTTTGCTCTTTTTTCTTGGCCCACCTTAGTAGAGTTTTGTCTATTTTATTAAACTTCAAAGAACAAGACTGATTTTTGGTTGTTGTTCTCTATTGATTTTTTGGTGGTCTCATTAATTTCTACTGTTTATTTTGCTTTCTTCTGTGGCTTATTAGGTTCTTCTAGCTTCTGGCTTCGTGACTTCAGTATTTAGCTCATTTATTTCCAATCTTTTTGATTTTTGAAAAACCATTTAGCTGCATTCAGCAGCCTTGTTACAGAGTAATTTTATTTTTATTTCTATTTTGTAGCTCTTATGAGTTTCTCTTTAACCAATGAGTTATCTGTTAATTATCTTTTTTATTCTTTGTTTCTAACTTAATTGCATTTTGGTCAGAGGATGTTATCAATTATTTGGGATTTATTGAGAATTGAGAAATATTTATTGAGAAATATTGGAATTTATTGTTCTCTGCATAGTGACTTTTTATTAATATTCCGTGTGTACTTAAAAAGAATTCTCATGGAGAATATATATTGTTAATTATGCCATATAAATATATGATACTTGTTCTAGATTTTGCCAGCTTGAGTTAACGCTTTTTCAATAAGATGATGGTTTGGGGGCTGGCCCCGTGGCCAAGTAGTTAAGCTTATGCACTCCGCTGCGGGGGCCCAGGGTTTCGCTGGTTCGGATCCTGGGTGCGGACATGGCACCGCTCATCAGGCCATGCTGAGGCGGCGTCCCACATGCCACAACTAGAAGGACCCACAACTAAAAAACATACAACTATGTACTGGGGGAATTTGGGGAGAAAAATCAGAAAGAAAAAAAAGGAAGATTGGCAACAGTTGTTAGCTCAGGTGTCAATCTTTAAAAAAAAAAAAAAGATGACAGTTTTATTCATGTCTCTTTATAGGCCTGACAGTTTGCCCCACATATTTTGAGGATATCTTATTGCATCCTATTATATGATTGACTTATTCTGTGTGTGGATTAATTTTATTATTTGAAGTATTTCTTTATTCCTATAGTGCTGTGGGCCTTGGATTCTATTTTCTCTCATATTAACATACCCAAACTGGCTTTGGTTAATATTTTCCTGGTATATCTTTTTTCTAGCCCTTTGTGTTTAACCTTTCTGTATCCCTTTGCTTTAAATGTATGTCTTATATGCATATAGCCGATGTTTATTGTTTTCAGTCAATCTGATATTCTGCCTTTTAATAATGAGTTTGATCCATTTACATCCATTGTGATTACTGATGTATTTGGGCTTGCATCTGCCATTTTGTTTTATATATCCCCTTAATCATGTTTTTCCCTTTCTGTGTTCTTTCTCCTTTCTCCTTTGTTAGATTGATTCAGTTTGCTTATGTCCCCCTGTATTTCCTTCCACTGGCTTGAAATTTAGTCACTCGATTTCTTTTCTTACAGAGGTAACCCTTAAATATTGAAAATGTGTACTTACAATAGCTAACGGTATTTGGTATTTTTATCTGCCTTCTGAACAATACAGGGACCTTAAAGATGTTAATTCTGATCTACCCCAGTCTCATCTTCCAAATCATTTTTTGTCTTATATTTTAGTTTCACATTGTTCTTAAGTTTCCCTAAAGTAGACATTGTTTTTTGACTCAGTATCTACTTAGATTTATTAGTGTTTTTACTACTGTCATTTTTATTGGTTTCTAACTTAATTTTTACAACCGCATTCCTGTATCCTTCTCCTTTCTATTGGGTTAATTTGGTTTCATACTTAATATTTCAATGTTGGCTCTATCTAGGTTTAATTGGATATAAGAAACATGGTATAGATCTAGCTTTCTCATATCCAAATGGCTAACCAGTTGCACTCATATTTTTATTGAATAATTCATCCCTTATATATTTGAATCTATTTTTGAATATATTCTAATCATGGATTTGCAGATTCAAATATATGTGAGAATTTACTATATAATAAAGAGGGCATTTCGTATTTTTGGGAAAAGGATACAGGTTAATTGTTGGTCCAATATGGCACTGTTTTACAGTATTTTGTAATACATTTTTTATATCTAGTTGGATAAGTCAGCCTTGTCAAAGTTCTTTTTCAGAGTTCTCCAAGCTATTTTCTCAGTCTTATTTTTCTAGAACAACTTTGAAGTCACTCTATCAAGATCTTCTTCTAATTTCCCCCCCAAAACTATGAAAGTTTAATTGGAATGGTGTTGAAGTTACACATTAATATAGAGAGACTTGATACCTTTATAATATCGAGTCTTCCTGTTCTGATACACGTATATTTCTGCGTTTATTCAAGTATTTTTATATTCCTTAGCAGCATTTTATAGCTACTTATTTAATCGCTACACATTTCTTATAAAATTTACTCCTGTGTATTTTATATTTTTAAAAATTCTTTTGTAGATGGAATTGTAAAAATTGTTATATTTCTGTCTGGTTCCTCCCTCTTATTTTCTGTGCTATGTGGCTCATTTATTCTTGCAATTGTTGTTCTCTGAAATATTTTTATTGTTTCATAACCCTCTTATCAATAGTACGTGTCAATTTCTTGGCTGTTAAATGGAATCTATACAAATGAGATTCCTTGCGAACCTGTTAAAGAAAATGTTTCTCTGGGGAAGAGCAAGAAACACCTTAACATGAGATTTGGGCACATCTGGGAACCCACGAGATGCAAACTTGAACTATGACTAAGGGTTCAACCTGGCCTCTGCCCACGTTCCGGTCTCCTATCTTTATCTCTCCACAGGTCATGGATACCTGGAATTGACAACAGTGTTAATCTCACATTTACTGTGCTTGAAACAAAACTCCATTTTCTCCTCCACCAGCTCTTTCTCCCCCTTTCCTGTCTTTTCTTTCATTTTTATTATTGTGGTAAAATATACATAACATGAAAGTTACCATTATAACCATTTTTAAGTACATAATCCAGTGGCATTAAATACATTCAGATCTTTTTCAGCATCCCAAACAGATGCTCTATACCGTTTGGGCAATAACTTTTCACTCCTACCCACACCCAGCCCCTGGTAACTTCTACTTTCTCTCTCTATGAGTTTGCCTATTCCAGATATTTAGCATAAGGGGAATCATATGATATTTGTGTCTGGCTTATTTCACATAGCGTCCCCACCCCCTGAGTTCATGCTCTTCTCCCTCTGTGGCATCTGCTTTGACTCACTCTAACCCCGCCCCGACACCACGCCCTGTCAGTTACCAAGCCCCACTGGTGCTTTCCCGACGGCGTCTTTTACATCCAGTCTGTGTCTTTCACACAGCCACCTCATTGTCACATGCCCCATGATTTTATCCAGCTCAACCCTGTCAGAGGAGTTTCTTCAAACACAGCATACCACCCCTTCTGCTCAGGACCCTTCAGTGCCCACCCCCTGCCCCCTCACTGACTACTGGGTGAACTCCAGAGTCACTACAGAGGCAGAGAATGATATGAAGCAGGGACACCAGTGGTACAGAGAAAAGCTGCCAGTTCTTCCCAGGGCTGGCATGGCTGTGGGAGAGTCTGTTGTATTTTTTGTTTCCTCCCAGCTTTATTGACATATAATTGACATACAACATTGTCTAAGTTTAAGGTGTACAACGTGTTGATTTGATACACTTATATATTGCAATATGATTACCACCATAGCTTAGTTAACACCACCATCATGTCACATAAGTACCATTTTTCATGTGTGGTGAGAACACTTAAGATCTACTTTCTTAACAACTTTCTAATATATAATAGAGTATTGTTAACTGTAATCACCATGCTGTACACTAAATCCCCAGAACTTACTCATCTTCTAACCAGATGTTTGTACTCTGACCAACATCTCTCCATTTCCCCCACTTCTCAGCTCCTGGAAACCACCATTCTATTCTCTGTTTCTGTAAGTTTGGCTTTTAAGATTCCAGATATAAGTGAGACCATACAGTAGTTGTGTTTCTCTGTCTGACTTATTTTACTTAGCATAATGTTCTCAAGGTCCATCCATGTTGTCAGAAATGGCAGGATGTCCTTCTTTCTCATGGCTGAATAATATTCCATTGTGTATATATATATATATATACCACATCTTCTTCATGCACTCATCTGTTGATGAACGCTTAGGTTGTTTCCACATCTTGGCTCTTGTGAATTATGCTGCAATGAACATGGAGGTGCAGATATCTCTTTGCGATATGCCCAGAAGTGGGATCTCTGGATCATATGCTAGTTGTATTTTTGATTTTTTGAAGAACCTCTGGTCAGAGAGGCAGCAGCTCTCCCCACCCACCCTCCACCAAAATCTTACTCTCTCAGGACCAAGTGGCCACAGCAGGACAGGTGATGTCCAGGTGTGCAATTGTTAAGGCTCCTACACACAAGCGAGAGGTGGGCTACTCCGGGCATTCCTGACTGGTTTCCCAGGACACCACTGAAGCCAAAAGCACTGTATTCCCACTGCCGCTTGGCCTGCTGCTGGACATTTTAAGTGTGAGGTAAAACGTGCTCAATAATAATGCAAAACCCACGAGGATTAAGCATCCCAAGCCTCCCCACACTCACACTTGTACTTTGGTAAGGTTCTCACTCTGCTCCGTGGAGTGTTTCCTCTAATTATTACACATGCCTCAAAATCTAATTGTAAAACAGGAAGCCCAAACTTTCTTCCAAAGGATTAAGGATATTCTGCTATTCTAATTTATTTACTGGATTTTGGAAATAAGCTCCTGTGGTTCGGAAGTCAGGAAGCTACTCTTACGCAGCATCAGCTATCTTCTACCTTCCTACCAAGGTACTGACAATGACATCGTACTGCAGAAAGCTTGGCGGGAGGACTAATTAGTTGCTAGGCAACTATGATTAAATGAAGGAAGCTATTATGCTTTGTAGAGACTAGCACACAATCTTTAAGTGGCTATGAAATTTTGATTGTCAATGGTATAGAAACTAAAATTGGTTGCAAAGAGAAAAAAAATCTCTTTTAGCAGAGACAATTAACTCAAAACCATGGACAGCTGTGTGATCATGTGGGCCCAATTCCAACCATTTTTGGCGTGTATGTTTTAATCAAACTTACCAGTCTCTCCAGGACTTAGAGCGCTGAGGTTCAGTTCTCTCCTCTCTCCTCCTTTCCCTCCCTCTTCCACCTTTCCTCTTCCATCTCCCATCCCTCATTCTCCATCCACTTCCTGCCTCCTCTACATTTCTTCTGCCACTGTTTGCTTGGGCTGCCAGGACTGTACCACAGGTTGGATGGCTTAAACAGCAGAAATTAATTTTCTTACAATTCTGGAGGTGGAAGTCTGAGATCAAGGTGTCACAGAGTTTGCTTCTTCTGAGGCTTCCTTCTTTGGCGGATAGATGGCCATCTTCTCCCTGTGTCTTCACATCATCATCCCTGTGTGTGTCTGTGTCCTAACCTCCTCTTTTTATAAAGGACATCAATTGTATTGAGTTACCGTCCACCTAATGACCTCATTTTAGCTTAATTATCTCTTTAAAGGCTCTGTCTCCAAATGCAGGCAGCTTCTGAGGGTTAGGACCTCAGCATATGAATTTGAGGGGGCCACCAATCCCATAACAACTGCCCTCGCTCCTCCATCCCCTGTATTCTCAATCCCCTGTCCGCACTCTCCATCCTCCACCCTCCCTCCTGCAGCCTTCTCCTTTTCCTCCTCCCTTCTTCCTCCCACTTTCCTTCTCCACTTCTTGCCTTCAGCCTGCATCCTCCATCCATCATGCCCGTTAAATGATCTTGCCCTTCTCCTCAGTCATTTATTGAGCGAGGCCCTGTGGATACAGAGCTACAAGCAATAGACCATGCCTTCAAGTCTCTAAGTCCAATTAGTGAGATGAGACTTACGTAGGAAAAAATCAATAGCCAAACAGCCCAGATGCTTAGAACTAGGTGAGTGGCGCAGGCAGCGGCGTGTGTGTGGGATCAGAGCAGAGAGGGGACGGTGAGCCAGGGCAGTCACAGCCATCTTCAGCTAAGGGATAAGTGGGGCATAAATTGAGCACTTAAGGGAGAGGCAGCCTCAGGAGAGGAAAGAGGCCACTGTGGGCCGGAGGAATGGTGTGAGCCAAGACGGAGGTGGGAATGTGCAGTGGGTGTGGTCACATTGGATACCATCGGAATGCCATGCAGAGGAGGCTGGACAAGATGCTAGGAGCAGTGGAGCCTGTGCAGCTTCACTCCAAAGACACTAAGATGAAAGACTTTGGGAACGGTCTGAGGAAGGGCCACAAAATGGATGAAGTGAATGAGTCCACTCATTTGGATTGTAGCCAAATGTTCAGAATGAAAATGACTTATTAGGATAAAATTTATGATTCGTCGTGATTCACTATAGACTCAGTTTTCTGAATCTCCAGTGACACTTGAGGAGGTCAGGGGGACTGTAATCCCATCTAAACCCCAGGGGACATGGCAGAGAGGGAGACGGGCAAGACTCAAGAATGGTGCTCAGGAGACCTGGACTCTAGGTTGGTTCTGCCTCCAAACAGCTGTGTGATCTTGGACAAGTCACTCACCCTCTCTGGATGACATATCCTGTGTTGGAAAATGGGAGGATAGGACTAGATCAGAGGTTTTCCAAAGAAGAGTAACCAGAGCCTGAATATGTAAAGCAGATGAAAGTGGAGTGTCATTTGCTCTGCTCCACCCACAGGGACCTCCAGGAACTGAGCCTAAAAGTCACTGGAACAAAAGACCTCTAAATTCTCTCTAAGCTCTACCTTTCTGTGACAACAAGATCCGGGACACCTAGGACCCCTCTCCTGGTCTCTATAGGAGACCTGTGATCCCAGGTCTATTTGTAAGAAAAGAGTAGATGGTTTTCAACTGAGCATCCCCTGAAGTGTTTGTAGTAAATCCATTACTTCCCCATCATATAACCCATCCTTATTTTATTTTATTTTCTGTGAGGAAGACTGGCCCAGAGCTAACATCTGTGCTACTCTTCCTCTATTATATGTGGGATGCCACCACAGCATGGCTCAATGAGTGGTGTGTAGGTCCACACCTGGGATCTGAACTGGCAAACCGCAGGCCCCCCAAAGCAGAGTGTGTGAACCTAGCCACTATGCCACTGGGCCAGGCCCAATCCTCACTTTTTTTTTATCCAAAAGTATTTAACAAGCACTAACTATGGACAAGAACTTTTGCTGATTACCCTAAAGACACAAAAAGAAATTGGGTATTCTATCCTCTTCTCAAATGTATGCGATTTTTTTCTTACACAATCCTCATATGCTTTTTTAATATTAGGTTTTTGATTTTAATGTTAATGTTAAAAGAATCTCCCATCAGTTCAATGGTTACTTTTCACGTACCATCCTATTTTCCATACTCCGTCCCACCTCTCGCCAACATTGGTGAGAAGAGGAAGAGTAGAAAGGGTGAGAATCTTAAATTCAACGAGTTTTGGTACTTACCGATGATGATAAAGAGCGTGCAGAGACTGATTGGCTGAGATAAATGTGTTAGAAACACTTACCTATGAGTTCGGGCAAGGTGTGCCCATGGGAGCTGAGTGGTGATGTCCCCCCGCCACATTCCCATGTTGTTCTCGTTTTCTATGATCTAAAATGTTAGAGACCTTTGCACATCCTTAACCCACTAAATCTATTCTGCCTCTTCCTTTTCACTACCCCAGGAAAAAAGAGGAAGATTTGCAGACCTATTGGATGCTAAATATTTACGGACCACATTACAGATCTGGGTCATATGGTAAGAAAGTAATTATTTCAAAATGAGTTTTAAATAAACAAGCATTTGGAGAAAGCCTACTTAAGGAACTCCACTCTAAGTGCTACTGGGGAGAAAAACACTGGGCGGACTCCAGCAGCGTCTTATCTTTCTTCTGACAGCACCAACCACCCAATCACCCAACAAACAAGCAAATTTAAAGAAAGCAATTCTTTTAAAAAGAAGAAAGAAGTCGCCTACAACCAGTTTTTTATTTGTCATGTGAGTGCACTTTCTAACCTTTTGCAGCCTGGACATTTTCTCACCACGTGACAAAAACTGATCCTTTGAAGTCATCAATAATCAAATTCGATGGAATAGAGTCTGGTGGTCCTCTCTATACTTCGTTTCTCTGCAGCCATGACCTTGAATAAGGCAGAAATTTTCTAAACAGAACACAAAAAGTGTTAACTATAAAGGAAAAGATTGGTGAGTTTCACTATATTAAATTAGAAACTCTGTGCCATGAGATATCATGAAGAGTCTAAAAGTTAAGCCGCCAACTGGGGGAAGAAATTTCCAATATATATATTAAAAAAATTATGTTTTTCAATAAGAAAAAGATACACAACACCGTAGAGAAATACGCAAGAAACTTGACCAGGCACTTGACCAAAAATGTGTATCAAATAAACGTGAAACCATGTTCAACCTTAAAGTCACCAGGGAAATGCAAATTAAAATCATATGAGGGGCTGGCCCCGTGGCCGAGTGGTTAAGTTCGTGCGCTCTGCTGCAGGCTGCCCAGTGTTTCGTTGGTTTGAATCCTGGGTGCGGACATGGAACTGCTCATCAAACCACGCTGAGGCAGCGTCCCACATGCCACAACTAGAATGACCCACAACGAAGAATATACAACTATGTACCAGGGGGTTTTGGGGAGAAAAAAGGAAAAAAAAATTTAAAAAAAACACAAGTAAAACCATATGAGACTTTAAAAATCCACCCAACTGGCTAAAATTTAAAAAACTGACTGCATTAAGTGTTGAGAAGGATGTAAAGTAACTGGAAGTTTCCTACATTGCTGATTGGAGTTCACATTAGTACAACCACTTCGGAAAATGGTTTAGCGACATCTCTAACAGTTGACAATATGCATATCCTACGGCTCAGCAATTTTGCTCCTAGGTTTATACCCAAGGGAAATGCATATATGTTTACCAAAAGACATTTACATGAATGTCCATAGCATTATTTTATTTGTAACAGCCCCAAACTACAAAAAGCCCACATGTCCATTAGCAGTATAACTGATAAATTGTGTTATATTCATAAAATAGAATCCTATGCAATAATGAAAATGAGAAAACTAATGTTCTACGCTCAACATGGCAGAATCTTACAAATGTAATAAGGAGCAAAGGAAGCCAGACACACAGAATATGTATTGTGTGATTCCATTTATATAAAGATAGAAAACAGGCAAAACTAATCTATAGTGTTTGCCTTCAGGAGAGTAGTCGTCTGTCTGTCTTTCCCAGGTGTAATCGCTATCAATAGGTTGGTATGTCTCCTCCTGAGACTTTTCAATTTTTTAAATACTCTTAATATTTGAAAATTAAACAAAAAAATTAAACCTACTTTAATAGCAAGAGGAGGTGTTTTTGATTATTTGTTTTCTTTTTAAGTATCTCATTATGAAAATTTCCAAACACGCATGAAAGTAGTGAGGATACCATGATGAACTCTGATTTACTCATTGCTCAGACCTGACAGTTATTCATATTCACCCATATTTGCTTTAGCTGGGTTTTCCCGTGCTGAAGCATTTTCAAGCAAGCCCCAGGCTTCATGACATTTAACCCCCAGATACTTCATTAAGAGTCTCAACTACTTGAAGACATTTTCCTTTTTTTTTTTTTTATTGAGGTAATGATAGGTTACAATCTTGTGAAATTTCAGTTGTACATTAATGTTTGTCATTTGTGTTGTAGGTGCACCACTTCACCCTTTGTGCCCACCCCCCACCCCACATTTCCCCTGGTATCCACTAAATTGTTCTTAGTCCATAATTTTAAATTCCTCATATGAGTGGAGTCATACACAGATTATCCTTCTCTCGCTGGCTTATTTCACTTAACATAATCCCTCAAGGTCCATCCATGTTATTGCAAATGGAATGATTTTGTTCTGTTTTGCAGCTGAGTAGTATTCCATTGTATATATGTACCACATCTTCTTCATCCATTCGTCTGTTGATGGGCACTTAGGTTGCTTCCATGTGAAGACATTTTCTTAGGTGACTCCAATCCTATGATCACACTGAGAAGATGAGCAATCACCACGCTAATATCATCCAGTGCCCACAACTTATGTGACATCCCCTGACTGTCTCCATATGTCTTTTACAACTGGCTTTTGCAACCATTTCTGCAAAACTGAGAGGGTCACAAGGGGGTTTTCTGGGAGGCTATCATTCTTTTTCTTGACTTTGATATGTGAACTTTTCTGTATGTTATTTTTATATCTCAACAAAATATCTATTAGACAGAAAAAAGACAAGAAGAAAGTATAAAGCAAAAGCAAAAACCTTCTGTGGCTCCTCGTGGCCTGTGAAGACACTGTGATGGCCAGGCTGCTACAGGACACCCCCGAGATTCCCAGCTCCTGGTGATTCAAACATTGATGTGGATGCTGACGTGAAGAGACTGTGTAGGTGTAATTAAGGTGAGGGGCCTTAAAATAGGGAGAGTAGCCTGGATTTGGCAGGTGGGCCCAATCTAATGATTTGCATCCTTAAAAGTAGAGAAATTCCTCCAGCTGGAATCCGATATGGAACAGAAGAGAAAAATGGAAGCGGAGGTGGAAGGAGAGAAGAGAGAGATTCAAAGCATGAGAAGGACTCGACCCACCGTTGCAGCTTTGAAGACAGGAATGAGGAAAGCCCGTAGAAGCTGAAAATAACTGGTCAACAGCCAGGAAGGAAATGGAGATGGGTTCTAAGCCTCATGGAGCTGAATTTTTACCAACCATCTGGATGAGCTTGGAAATGATTCTCCTCCCCAGAAAGGCCTGCGGCCCTGCTTACATTTTCATTTCTGCCTTTTGAGACTAGGAGCAGAGAAATCAGCCAGACCACTGAACTTCTCACCTCCAGAACTGGGAGCTACTAGATGTGTGTTGTTTTAAGCCACTAAATTTGCGCTGCGTTGTTACAGCAGCGATAGAAAATGAATCTAAACTTCCCACTCCTTCGCACACTTTGCACACGCTTCCTACTGTCTAGTCCCATCCCGCTTTCTCTCAAATCCGTTTCCCACCGCCCCTCTGGTGAACAACCCCTTCCAGCCTCTCCCTGCTGTGTGAGCCCAGCTTTCGCTCCCTTCCCCTGCACCATGCCTTCCACCTGGAACTCTCTCTCCACTTCTCCCCACCTCTCATGGTGCCACCCCACCTTCAGGGCTGGTGATAACTTTTCCTAATTTTGATCCTCTCTCACTTCCAGGCTGGGAATCTCTTTCGCCTACTATGGGGTCATCCTGGCCAGCGCCGAGCTGCTGGAGCGGGACCTGGTCTGTGGTTCGCAGCCTGAGTTGGAGTCTGAGGTGGTGGTGACCCTGGGGGATACAGAAGGAAGCCAGAGTCCCTGCCACTGCCACATGTTTGCCCCCTCCGACTACCGGACCATGATTATCAGCACCATCGGTGAAATTGCTCGTAAGCGTCCCTCTGTGTATTGGGCCCCTCTGTTTCCGGTGGGGGACAGGCAACTCAGTGCCTCAGAGGAGAGAAGTATGACCCTATCATAGACATGGCTTCTGCCTGGTAGAAATGAACAAGTTCCCAAATCCTGCGACATGTCTCCAGCGTGGATTGGTGTGGAGAGGAGAAGTCTGGAGGAGTAGAGCCTTGAATTATGGTATTATATCAATTCCATGATGCATTTCTGCTTTTCACGTTTTAACATCTCAGTCTGGGATGTGACTTACCATGGCTTGTTGGATTTCAATTTGTAGCACTTTCTGTTTTAGTACACATAAAATAATGGTGCTTAAAAATCAGTGGCACCTTGAATTTGATTTAAAAAAAACAGTATAGAAGATTTAAAATATAAGTCTAGTAAGCTGGCAAATTATAATAGACACAAATGATGTTATAAGCATTCTGGGCATAAAATATCCTTTTTATACACCAGTGCTTGTCATTCTTGGACCCACAAGGAAAAAGTATATTGAAGGAGTCATGAAGTTGATGACAGTGTGACTGAGTTTTGGCTGGAATATAGATGAGGTTTGGATGAAGTTGCTTCTTTCTGAAATGACAATGAGGAATCCGTGCTAATGTTGATAAATGCCACTGACTTTCAAGGGTCCAGAAATTGTCTCTGTCATTTGCTTTCTAGTGAATCCTTTAAATATCCTGGGCATTAATTTCCTGGGAAGACGGCTGAGCCTTTCTATCACCATGGGATGCACGGCTTTGTTCTTCCTTCTCCTCAATATTTGCACTTCAAGGTACTTTCTCTCTGGTTGCTTCAAAACCATCTAGTTTTGTGCAGTGGTTTTAAAATGGGGTCTCCTGACCGGTGGTGTTCAGCGGGGGTCGGGGGCAAGTCCCTTTTACCAGGAGGGTGGAGAATGGGCTGCTCAGAGCCATCTTGCCTGGTACCTGCCACTTCCCTCTTCCCACTGACCTGGCTCCCCCTTCAGCTATCACAGGACGTGGGAATCAATGTTGGTGCCCACCGAGACATTTAGGATCTTGATGCAAAGCTTCCTGGAGAATTGGGATCCTAGTTGTTTACCTCATTATCCAGACCACTGTCAAGATAGTTTAGTGATATAGATAACGTACCTGTGGCGTGAAAGTTCATTTCACTCTTAATTTGTGACCCTAGAGTGGCCTAAATGATAATATCTATCATTCTGCAAACTATCCGAACCATTTTTGGGGGGTGGTGGCAGAAGATGTGCTGATCTAGGTGGCCAGGCTGGAATGGCACACTTAGGGGAGTGGAGAGGGTGCTGGTAGGTTTGAGTCAGGCATTTGCTTTAGGACCCCACAATCAGGCCAGTTGAGAAGCAGCACCTCCCCAGAACCTGGCTACCTGTGGGTGTGTGTGGGCATCTGTAATATGCTTGGATTGGGGCCCCGGAAGGCCCTCTGTTTCGCCTTTCCCAACTTCCCTGGCTTCTTGCTCCCTAGTGCTGGCCTCGTTGGCTTCCTCTTCATGCTGAGGGCTTTGGTGGCAGCCAACTTCAACACCATCTACATCTACACCGCTGAGGTTAGTTTTGGGAAGGGATTGGTTCCATCAGGACACACAGGGTGAACTGCTCAGAGAGGGTATCTGTCCTCAGATAACACAACCTTGGCTTCTGTTGACTTTTGATGATTTTTAAAAAACATCCCATCAAAACGACACCAGGAGGTTTATTTGACGTGGAGTTCCCCCTACCCCATTGAGTCTGGTGAAAGCCATTCTCTGAGAAGTAAGATAGAACCTCCATTTCTTACTAAACAGCATGCATGCAAAAACCAACTCATTGCCTTAGCACCGGGCTTCCAGAAGAAAGAGTCGGTAGCTGCATGTTGCTATCAAAATGTAAAATTCTCTATTTCTCTCTTTTTGAAATTAGAATATATTTTCTCCTTTATTCTTTGGAGAGATCACATCCACCTCCGTCGGTTATTTGCTGCATGTAGCTTGAAGTCGAATATTCTTCATTTTTATTTATTCTTTCTTAATTTATTGAATGAATACATCTATATGCAAGGCACTCCCTGAGGATGCTGGAAGATCTCCTAGTAACCCCCACTTTAAAGAGCTAATATTCCTAGAAATAAACAAAACCTGAAGGGGAAACTTAGTATTTTAACTAGTTTTACCACTCATTGTGCTAGAGAAAACAGTGCTATTGGAAGCTGCATCCATTTTCATCCCAGGAAATGTGTAAGTCTGCTCAGATTACAGATATGAAATGTCAAAACGATTAAAGCCACAGAGAAAAATATTCTTTTCCCCCAGACAGATAAAAATAGGAAATGATGACATATTTGACGTATACACAATATTTCATTTAGTTCTATTAAGAAAATCCTCTAGAATTTTGTGAATTTATGAGCCTAAGAACATATGTGTACCACGGTGTGCTTCCAAAGTTGTATTTCAAATAGTCAATTTAACATACATTTTGGAATGTGTTCATTTAAAGAGTCATTCTAAGTATTTTTTTCCTGATATTTATAGTTTTTAAAAGAATCAAAGATGTGTACCTAAAGAAGATTGTCTTCCATCTCCCAGAATTGTCAAAACGTGAACAAAACAAAGAAAAAAACATCACCATGCATTGGAATCCATTATTTTCAGTTATAGCCAGCAACCTCGTTTTCAGAAAAAGAAAAACACCTCCCCCAAAAGGCACTCCATCCCCAGACCTTCTCATAAAGACAGCAGTGTCCTCTGAGGCCAGAAAGCATCTTGCTTTTGCATTTGACAGATGCTGGCTCACAAGATGTCAATTGACAATGACTGTTTTATCGGTATTATATAGCATTAAGAGAAAATTTTCCAACGTTTTGAAAAACCATTCTTTCATAGAAAGTATTCTCTCTAGGATCTTATTTATGAGATATTTACTTATCAAGAATTCTGAATGAGTGAAGTATAGATTAATGAGGATTTACTATGAACACAAGGAAGTGGCAGCGAGAGGGTAGACTACGCCGTAAGATTCTGCAGGGAGAACATGGCGCGTGGTGTAGCCTGTTTCTGGCGCTCCGGCCAATTCTTTTCACTGTATCTGTATTAAAGGTTTCAGTAGATTGTTACTATTTAGGGAGTATCTTCTTTCCAGTCAGTAGAACCACCTTTATATGTTTGTGGTCTAAAGTGGAAATCTTCCGACTCCAGAGCTTGCCTTTCTAAAATTACATTGGACTATTCAATTAAACACATATTTTGGAATTTGTCTACTTCAAGGATAATTTCTAAGTGTTTATTTTCTGATATTTATTTTTAAAATTCAAAGTTGTTTACCTGAGAAAATGAATGTCTTCTGTTCTATATCCTACACACCTATACAGAATATTTGGCGTTTCATCTATGTACCAAAGCCTGACCTGTGGAGGAATGGGCAGAGGACTCGGGGAGAGAAGGGGCCTAAGCTAATTGGTGCTTTCTACGCTCCTCCCTCTAGGTCTACCCCACGACGATGCGTGCTTTGGGGATGGGGATCAGCGGCTCCCTGTGTCGCATTGGTGCAATGGTGGCACCATTTATATCCCAGGTACAGTCCAGTAGGGAGGATGAGTCTGAGAGAGGCGCGGAAAGAGAGAGGCTGGGTCCCTTTAGGTTAAGGGTTTAGCCAAGTTTCTCTATTTACTTCATGAGTTTTCTTGAGGTTCTGTTTTCCCATTGTTTGGCGAATTTGCGTAGGGAAAGAGGCCGGATAAATGCTTCCAGGCTTCCAGTCAGTCAATAGCATGGATTGCATTGCTTGCTGGGTTTGGAGTTTGTTGGGCACCGTTGGGGGAGGATGCAAAAGAAATGATGACACAAAGAGCTTGAGCAAAAGAATGATGACAGGCTCTAACCCCGACACAGTCCAGGGGTGCAATTGAAAAGCAGAGCACAAAAATGCAGGGGGCTGAGCCGAGGTGCAGGGAGGTGGCTTTGGGTAGGGTAAGGCCAGTGCTCTGCAAACCAGGTGCAGGCAGGGATAAACTCTAGGTGTGGCCAGGACCCATGGATGTTGCCTTGTTTCAGGAGGGGAACAAGCAGATATGGTGACCCACAGGGTCATGGTTCCTCAGAGGGCCAAACAACTGGCCCCCCTGCCCTGGTCACTCTCTTTTGGCCACAAGAAACGGAAATCCACCTGAGCTGGCTGCTGCAGCAACAAAGACAGGAGTGGGGCTGGGCGCTGGCAGGGCCTGATCCAGGCAGGGGGGCTGACAGGGACCCAGGCCCTGTCCTCCTCATGTCTGTCTGGTGCCCGCGGTCATGCATCCTCCTCTCTGAGCATTCATCCTTTACTCCTCTCTCCCTGGAGACCAGTGTGCTGTGCTTGCCTGTGTACATGGCCGCCCCACAAATCCCCAACATATATCCTTAGACCCAGCCGCCAGAAGACACTGATGTGCCTGTCTGCACCCCTAGAGAGGGACTCTGGCTGGCCAGGTCTGGCGAGTTCTTCATACTTGAGCTGAATGACTTGTAGCCAAGAGTCAGGGTTAAGTATCAGTGCAGTGGGGGAGGTGCAGGTTTTGGAGAAAGGGGGCTGTCATGGGCTGAGCAGACTGTAACATGTATTTCCTATAATCTAACATGCAGATTTTACTACCACTAGTTTTTTAACCTTTCTGTGAGTGTTTGTCCCACTCGTCTTAAGGAAAAAGGAGGACAGCTTTTGTCTTGTGATTTTGCTTTTCAAAGTTCTTTTATACTTATTATTTCACCACTTTCGAAAAGAACCTAATGGTGAAAGACAGCAGTAAAATATTAATCCTATTTCTGGATGATCAGACCAAGGTATAGTTTATTTCCCAAGCTTTAATTAGAAATTGAATCTCTTAGTTCTCAACCACTTAGAACATATTCTCTTGGTACTTGTGGTATTTATCCTCGGGGCCACACCACTTTTGGTGGGTTTGTGGACCAGGAAAGATCCCCCAACTGGGACCAGATCTCCTGAGGCCATAGGATCTGCTCTGCTTAGCATCCTGCAGCCAGGGAGTTCTCACCTCTTTCCAGTTAAGTCACTCATCTTTCTATGGGCTGCTCATTTGTAAAATGAAGATAAGTGGTAGCACCCTAACCAGTCAGCCTTCCCGTGCACGTGGGTCTCAAACTTCAGTGCGTATCAGAATTCCTGGGGTCCCCTGATAATGTGAAGATTCCTGGACTCCACCCAGAGATTGATTCTGTATATGGGACCATCGCCTGTAGTTTTACCAAGTACCCCGAGCGAATCTGATGCAATTGGTCTGTGGCCCACCCTCTGAGAGGCGGGCCGTCGACACGGCAGGTACCAGCTGGGAGGTCAGCTTCTCCTTCCACTGAGTCCTCTCCTTCCTCCTCCTCTTCTTTCCCCTCCTTCTCTCCTTCTTTTCCTTTTCTTCCTCCTCCTCCTTCCTACTCTTCTTTTGCCCTAAAACAGGCTATCAAACCAGTTAAAGTAAAACGTTTACACATTAATCAGTCAAATGTTTATATGTTCTAATGACTATTTATAAGTTTAATAAAAATATTTCTTGAAAAATGTTTCAAGATGTTTAGTGGTTAGAAACTTTAATGGTAGTAGAAATAATAGTTGTGGGTATATAGACTAAGAAAACAAAAAAGGGCGAATTTTGCTACAGAAGTATTCAAGACTCAGTATATACAGATGGGACGAGAACAGAGCACTTCCTCTGTGATCAGGGACTGCTCCTCACTTATTCCAGGGAACTTCAAGGAGTCAGACCCCTTAGCCCCAGCCAGGCACTCCTCGGTTCAGTGACGTAGGGCCTGCTGTTGGTACCGTAGATGGTTCAGGTCCTTCCAGCACGTACATGGCTATGGACTTCACCCCAGGTTTGTGTTGCAGGCGCTTGTAGCTCATGACCACACAGCTGTGGGGACTACAGGGTCTGGGGAACACAAATAAGACTGCTTTCTTGTGACCAGACTTAACGTGATGCCACATCAAAAGAAATGCAGTCCAGCGTCCAATAAAAGCATCGAAAGCATTTTAAAGCTTTACAAAAGCTTTTAAAGAGGTGTCAATGGGGAAGGCCGTTTTTGACTGCCAGCAGAACTTATAAAAAGCTGCTTTGGATGCCTCACTTCTGCTGTCACCAATGGCATAGCAGTCGGCCCTGCTGTTCAGTCTCATCCTTCAATCTCTTCACCCCTCAAAGTTCAAACTCGAATGAAACACAGCCTGATCCAGCTCTTCTCGGGCCCTCCTACAACCTCCCCTGATCTCTGTTTGTTCTCTCGTGAGCAGCTCTCTGCTCTTTCTGACTGAAATCATTTAGCCTCTCAGGATTCAAAAAGAAGCTGGATAGTCAAACAGAGACTCTTCGTGAGGAGGCAGGAGAGTTCCTTCCTTTAGGAGCCTATTTCGGTGACCCTTCAACAAGATGTTTTCACGGTAATTCTCTACAAATTTTGGATACCCTCTTCTGCAGTTTGGCAGTTAGAACACCACAAAGGACTCAATTAGCTACAATCTATATTTGATAGAATAGAATGAAGAATTATTTTATCCCAATTCTGTCAGCCAGCATCGGCAGCGCTCTCCTCTGTGCCTGACGTTGTTCTGTTTGTTTGCAGCAGTAACTAAGCCAGACCAGGTTCCCGTGCTGGATGGGAGCTGGCCTGCCCTGGCTTGTGAAAGCTGATTGTTAACTTCTCAGGAAATTTTGCAAGATGGTTGGTGTCACGTCGTAGCTTGAAATTAGCCATGGTGTTAACTTATACCATGGACATTAGCAAATGCTACCATCAGAGCCTTTCTTTTTGAAAACCTGTTAGACATTTGGCAGCATGCTACCACAAGATTCCTGCTCTCAGGAGACTTACATTCAAGTTGAGTATTTTATAAATATGCAAATACTTCAGGTAATTTCAGATTGTGATAAGTGTTTTGGAGCTAATACGATAAAGAGAAAAGGAGTGACAGGTTTCTTTAGGAAAGGCCTCTCTGGGAAGGTGACCTTGGAGTTGACACCTGCAGTTGGTAAGGGGAAGTAGCATTTCAAGCGGGATGTGGGCTGGTACAGGCCTTGGAGATGGGCCGAGATGGTGTTCCAGGAATAGAAAATAGCTGTGGAGAGAATGTGCCTTCTAGGCTTAATGAGGACTTTGGATTTTTTTCTTAGGAGTAGTGGGAATAATTTAAGGGTTTTAAGTAGGTGAGTGACGTAATCAGCTTTGCATTTTATAAAGAGCACTCCAGTTGCTATATACAGAGTGAATTGCGGGGTCGGTGGCCAAGGACGGAACAAGCTTATACGAAGACTTTAATTTCACTTTGCCATGTACTGCTTCCATGAAAAGGGAGACTTCAGAATTCTGGGGAATCTTTTCTTTTATAGTATAAAGATATAGGAAAAGACTACATAAAAATTTTAAACTTCTGCGGAGAAAAAAAAATCTACCATAGGTAAGAATAAAAGACAAACTTTTATCTTTCAAGACTCTCAAAAATCCCTAATTGAATTGTCACAACTGAGCAATGATTTGTTGTCCTGCCAAATACCTGGCCCTCTCTGGAAGCATGGAAATCCAATGTATCAACGCATAAGATCATCCACAGAACTTCACAAGTTAACAGAATGAAAAATACATCCATTTCATATTTTCATACTCATTTCTGATAAGCAGTGAAACTGTATGTCATCAAAAATAAACAAAGCTGGACACTAAAGTGGTAGGGACAGATTTTGATCATTAATAACTATTGCAATAGAGAAAAGAGTCCAGTGTGAACTGAATTCAAATCTGATTTGTACAGAGGTGACTGACTGTCTTAAAAAGAGCCTGAGAGGGCCAGCCCAGTGGCATTGTGGTTAAGTTTGTGCACTCCACTTTGGCAGCCCTGGGTTTTCTGGTTCAGATCCTGGGCATGGACCTGCACACTGTTCCTCAAGCCATGCTGTGGTGGCATCCCACATAGAAGAACTAGAAGGGCTTGCACTAGGATGTACAACTATGTACCAGGGTGTTGGGGAGAAAAAAAGAAGAAAGGGGGAAGATTGGCAACAGATGTTAGCTCAGGGCCAAACTTCCTCACCAAAAAAAAAGAGTTTAAAATGAATAAATAAAGAGAGAATGAGGGAAAAGGATGAGCAGGGTCCCAGAATAAAGGAAGTGCAAAATTGCAAAAAAGTAGGAAGAGGGGGTTGGTCCATGTGAAACCCATTCAGGGGCCCTGTCTTCAGGTGTTGACTGGAACAAACAGTCAGTTCTTTTGGCAGCCTTGAGTTTTCTCAGGTAGGTGCTTTGAGGGGAGCTGGATCATCCTAGGGATGTGGCCTTGAGCTCTTAGAAACTATGTTAGTGTGTGTTCAGGTCTTTATAGACCAAAGTTGAGGGCTAGCGAGCAGAGGCTTAAAGGAGCCTGGCGAGAGTTTGGTCAAGGAGAGTCTTTGTCAAGGTCAGGCATAGATATGTTTGTGTTTATTGTATTTTCAGTGATTTAAGAGATTGCCAAAAGTAATACTGATGACATACAATCTTGATTTTTTTCTCCCACTGAAAACACAAAAAATTACAAACTAGAATTAAAATTTCACTACCTAATATTTTACTAGGGATAATATGTGTAAATATTTTAATGAAACTCTTTCAATATATCAAGGTATATGTATATATAAATATGTTTATACATTTTACCCAAATATGGTCATAGTTCATATACTTTTTAAAAATTGAGATATAATTGACATATAACATTATGCATTGCAGGTGTACAACATAGTGATTTGATATATGTATATATTGCCAAATGATCACCACAGTGAATCTAGCTAACATCCTTCACCACACATAGTTACAAATTTTTCTTTTCTTGTGATGAAAACTTTTTATTTTTTCTCCCCAAAGCCACAGCACATAGTTGTATATCCTAGTTGTAGGTCATTCTTGTTCTTCTATGTGAGACGCTGCCTCAGCATGGCTTGATGAGCAGTGTGTAGGTCCACGCCCAGGATCCCAACTGGTGAAACCGTGGGCCGCCGAAGTGGAGCATGCAAACTTAACCGCTTGACCATGATGCCAGCCCCGAGAATCTTTAAGATGTACTCTCTTAGTAGCTTTCAAACTACAATAGAGTATTTTTAACTATAGTGCCCATGCTGTTCTTTACATGCCCAGGGCTTATGTATTTTATAACTGAAAGTTTGTACCTTTTAAACACCTTCATCCATTTCCCTGACTCCCCATCCCTCAGCTCAGGCAAACACCAATCTGTTCCATATCTGAGTTTGGTTTTTAAAGATTCCAAGATTTAAAGAATTTAAGTGAGATTATACAGTATTTACCTTTCTCAGTCTGGCTTATTTCACTTAGCGTAATGCCCTCAAGGTCCATCCATGTTGTCACAAGTGCCAGAATTTCCTTCTTTTTTATGGCTGAATAATATCCCATTTTGTCTATATCTGTATCTATATCTGTACGTCACATTTTCTTTATCCATTCATCCATAGATGCACACTTAAGTTGTTTCCAGGTTTTGGCTATTGTAAATAATGCTGCAGTGAACGTGAGATTACGGATATCTCTGAGTTAGTGTTTTCAGTTCTCCTGGATAAATACCCAAAAATGGGATTGCTGGATCATATGGTAATTCTATTTAAAAATCTTTGAGGAACCTCCACACTGTTTTCCATAGTGGCTGCACCAATTTATATTCCCATCAACAGTGAGCAAGGGTTCCCTTTTCTCCACATCCTTGCCAACACTGATTGCTTATCTTTTTGATAATAGTCATTCTAACAGATGTGAAGTGATATCTCACTGTTGTTTTGATTTGCATTTCCCTGATGATTAGTGATCTTGAACACTTTTTCATGTACCTGTTAACCATCTGTATGTCTTCTTTGGAAAAATGTCTATTCAGATCCTCTGCCCATTTTTTGGGGGGGAGGTGAGGAAGAATGGCCCTGAGCTAACGTCTGTTGCCAATCTTCCTCTTTTTGCCTGAGGAAAATTGTTGCTGAGCCAACATCTCTGTCAGTCTTCCTCTATTTTATGTGGGATGATGCCACAATGTGGCTTGACAAGCAGTGACAAGATCTGAACCTGTGAACCCCAGGTCACATGAACTTAACCACTATGTCACTGGGTCAGCCCACTCTGTCCATTTTTTAATCAGGTGGTAACCTTTTTGTTATTGAGTTGTATGAGTTCTTCACATATTTTGGATATTAACCCATTATCAGATATATGATTTGTGAATATTTTCTCCTATTCTGTAGGTTGCCTTTTCATTTTGTTGATGGCTTCGTTTGTTATGCAGAAGTTTTTTAGTTTGATATAGTCCCACTTGTTTATTTTTTTTCTTTTGTTGCCTTTGTGTCTGGTGTCAAATCCAAAAAATCATTACCAAAACCAATGCCAAGGAGCTTACCATCTCTGTTTTCTTCTAGCAGTTCTGTGGGTTGGGATCTTATATTGAAGTTTTTAATCCATTTAGAGTTGATTTTGTGTATGGATTAAGATAGTGGCCTGGTTTCATTCTTTTGCATGTGGCTGTCCAGTTTTCCCAGGATTGTTTATTGAAGAGACTATCCTTTCTCCATTGTATACTCTTGGCTCCTTTGTCATAGATTAATTAACCATACAGGCGTGGGTTTATTTCTGGGCTCTCTATTCTATTCCATTGATCAATGTGTCTGTTTTTATGTCAATACTATACTGTTTCAATTACTATAGCTTTGTAATGTAGTTTGACATCAGGAAGTGTGATGCTTCCAGCTTTGTTTTTCTTTCTCAAGATTGCTTTGACTTTTCTGGGTCTTTTGTAGGTCCATAAAAATTTTAGGATTGTTTGTTCTATTTCTGTGAAAAATGCCACTGGAATTTTTATAGGGATTCCATTGGATCTGTAGATTGCTTTGGGTAGTATGGACATTTTAACAATATTAATTCAGCTAATCCATGAGCATGGAATATCTTTCCATTTATCTGTGTCTTCTTCAACTTCTTTCATCAGTGTCTTTACAGTTTTCAATGTACAGGTCTTTTACCTCCTTGGTTAAATTTATTTCCAGGTATTTTATTTTAGTTTTTTTGACAATGATTGTAAATGGGTTTTCTTAATTTCCCTTTCTGATAGTTTGTTATTAGTGTATAGAAACACAACAGATTTTTGTATATTGATTTTATATCCTGCAACTTTATTGAATTCATTTATTATTTCTAACAGTTTTTTGGTGGTGTCTTTACGGTTTTCTATATACACTATCATGTCACCTGCAAATAGTGACAGTTTTACTTCTTCCTTTTCAATTTGGATGCTTTTTTTTCCCTTGCCTAATTGCTCTGTTTAGGACTTCCAATACTATGTTGAGTAAAAGCGGCGAGAGTGGGCATCCTTGTCTTTTTCCTGATCTTAGAGGAAAGTCTTTTAGCCTTTCACCATTGAGTATGATGTTAACTATGGGCTGGTCATATATGGGCCTTATTATGTTGAAGTACATTCCCTCTATACCTACTTTGTTGAAAAGGTTTATCATAAATGAATGTTGAATTTTGTCAAGTGGTTTTTCTGCATCTTTTGAGATGATCATATGATTTTAATCCTTTGTTTCATTAATGTGGTATGTCACATTGATTTGTGAATGTTAAACCATCCTTGCATCCCTGGAATAAATCTCACTTGATTATAGTGTATGATCCTTTTAATGTATTATTGAATTCGATTTGCTAATAGATTGTTGAGGGTTTTTACATCTATGTTCATCAGGGATATTGGCCTGTCATTTTTTTTCTTGTGACATCCTTGTCTGGTTTTGGTATCAAGGTAATGCTGGCCTCAAAAAATGAGTTTGACAGTGTTCCCTCCTCTTCTATTTTTTGGAATAGTTTGAGAAGGATTGGTATTAATTCTTCTTTAAATGTTTGGTAGAATTCACCAGTGAAGTCATCCAGTCCTGGACTTTTTTTGTTGGGAGGTTTTTGATTACTGATTGGATCTCCTTACTAGTAATTGGTCTGTTCAGATTTTCTATTTCTTTATGGTTCAGTCTTGGTAGATTGCGTGTGTCTAGGAATTTATCCATTTCTTCTAAGTTGTCCAATTTGGAGTATAATTGTTCACAGTAGTCTCTTGTGACTCTTTGTATTTCTGTGGTATCAGTTGTAATGTCTCCTCTTTCATTTCTGATTTTGAGTCCTTTAATTTTTTTCATGGTAAGTGTAGCTAAAAGTTTGTCAATTTTGTTTATCTTGTCAAAAAAAACCAGCTCTTAGTTTCATCGATCTTTTCTATTGTCTTTTTATTTCCACTAATGATCTTTGCTGTTTCCTTCTACTAATTTTAAGTTTCATTTGTTCTTCTTTCTAGTTCTTTGAGGTGTAGAGTTAGGTTGTTCAAGATCTTTTTTTTGTTTCTTGATGTAGGCACTTGTCAATATGAACTTCCCTCTTTTTTTTTTCCCCTCCCCAAAGCCCCAGTACATAGTTATATATCGTAGTTGTAAGTCATTCTAGTTCTTCTGTTGGGACACCACCTCAGCATGGCTTGATGAGCAGTGCATAGGTCCATGCCCAGGATCCAAACCAGTGAACCCTGGGCCACCAAAGCAGAGTACGTGAACTTAACCACTCGGCCATGGGTCCAACCTGAACTTCCCTCTTAGAACTGCTTTTGCTGCATCCATAAGTTTTGGTATGTTGTATTCCCATTTTAATTTGTCTTAAGTTATTTTCTGATTTTTCTTTTGATTTCTTCTTTGACCTGTTGGTTGTTTAGTAGCATGTTGTTTAATCTCCATGTACTTGTGAATTTTCCAGTTTTCTTCTTGTTATTGATTACTAGGTTCATACCATTGTGGCTGGAAAAGATGCTTGATAATTATTTCACTCTTCTTAAATTTATTAAAACTTGTTTTGTGGGGCTGGCCCCGTGGCTGAGTGGTTAAGTTTGCGTGCTCCGCTTCAGGCGGCCCAGTGTTTCGTTGGTTCGAATCCTGGGCACGGACATGGCACTGCTCATCAAACCATGCTGAGGCAGCGTCCCACATGCCACAACTAGAAGGACCCACAATGAAGAATATACAACTATGTACCGGGGGGCTTTGGGGAGAAGAAGGAAAAACAAATAAAATCTTTAAAAAAAAAAAAAAACTTGTTTTGTGGCCTAACATGATCTATCCTGGAGAATGTTCCATGTGCACTTCAGAAGGTGTATTCTGTTGCTTTTGGATGGAATGTTCTGTATATATCTGTTAAGTCCATCTGGTCTAACCTGTTGTTTAAGTCCAATTATTGATTTTCTGTCTGGATAATCTATCTGTTGGTGAAAGCGGGGTGTTAAAGTCCCCTCCTATTATTGTCTTGCTCTCTATTTCTCCCTTTAGGTCTGTTAATATTTGCTTTCTGTAATTAGGTGCTCCCATGTTGGGTGCATAAATATTTACAAATGTTATGTTCTCTTGTTGGATTGACCCATTTATCATTATGTAATGACCTTCTTTGTCTCTTATTACAGTCTTTGTCTTTTTTTTTTATTCTCCCCAAAGCCCCCCAGTACATAGTTGTATATGTTAGTTGTGAATGCCCCTGGTTGTGCCATGTGGGACACCACCTCAATGTGGCCTGATGAGCGGTGCCATGTCCATGTCTGGGATCTGGTTTGTTTTCCATTTGTATGGAATATCTTTTTCTATCCCTTCACTTTCAGTCTGTGTGTGTCCTTACATCTGAAGTGAGTCTGTTGTAGGCAACATATAGATGGGTCTTGTTTTTTTTAATCCATTCAGCCACTCGATGTCTTTTGAAAGGAGAATTTAGTCCATTTACATTTAAAGTAATTATTGATAGGTATGTACTTATTGCCATTTTGTCAATTGTTTTCTGGCTTTGTTCCTTTGTTTCTTTTTCTCTTGCTCTCCCTTTGTGATTTGATGATTTTCTATAGTGGTATGCTTGGATTCCTTTCTCTTTATCTTTTGAGTATCTACTATACGATTTTGCTGTGTGGTTAACATGAGGCTTACATAACACATCTTATAGATATAACAGTCTATTTTAAGTTGATGACAACTTAAGCCCAAATGCATTCTAAAGCTCTACATTTTTACCTCCCCCACATTTTGCTTTTGATGTCACAATTTACATCTTTTCATCTTGTGTATCCATTAAAAATTATAGTAGTTATAGTTATTTTTACTACTTTTGGCACAGAGCAGAGGAAGAGTGCAAAGATGGTGTCCACTGGCACCCCTGGTCTCTGGAAAGGATTGTAATCAGCCCCTAGATGTGTGCTTAAGTAGAAGTCTGCCTCTCAGGCCACAGCTATGAAGATAAGCAGATAGGCATTTTTCACAGAAGGACTGGGGGTGTGGTTCAGTCTGCTGCCTCTGTGCTGTGACCTGGGCTGGGGGTGTGGGCTGGCTAAACAGTTCAGAACTATTTGTTATAGTCCTATGGGACCCATGAATGTAAGCTCCACTAGCCATCAGAACCAGGTGATCAAGGGGTGTCCCCTGTGTGGCAGCCACAAAAACTGGGGCACCAGACATGCACAAGCTCCTTTCCAGGTGATACCAGTGACCTGGAGTGAGCCGGAGGGAGATCACAAAGACAGCGTTCACCCTCTGAGGTCGCAGGAGAGGATTACAGTTGTGTTACCACACCAGCTTCATTTTTGCCTGCCCACCTGGAAAGCCAAACACTGAGATGACAAGATCGCAGCAGAGAGAGGGTTTTAATCACAAAGCAGCCAGGTGAGGAAGCAAGAGAATGAGTCTCAAATCCTCTTCCCTGAAAATGGGGGCTCAGGGATATTTATGGCGTAGGGGGGCAAAGTGGTCTGAAACGTGGAGAGAGATGATTGGAGATAGTTGATGATCTGCACAAGCATAGTCAGACTTCATACTTCGTCACAGGACACATGTTCACAAAATGGCGGTGTTAGCATGATCTGAGGGCGGAGTTCTTAGCCTCTTGACATCAAAAGGTCACTTATTGGACGTCCGCATAGGCCTAGTTGATGGGTGGGTGGTCTCAACCTGCTTGAAGTGGACAAGGGGTTCTAATTCCTGCAAAACAGCTCAAATCCCCATTACCATGGTGACCATGGTGACCCCCATGGTAAGGGAGATGTTATCTACAGGAACCTAGTGGGAGTCAGGTAGCATATTGCTTAAACAGCACAGTTAACAATGGGTGAAGGAACAACTAAAAGCTATAATAAGTAATTGCAAAAAGGAAAAAACTATAGTTCCTAGATACTTAATCATCAATGGCTAACTGTTTCCTGGTTTTAATCTCCCCTGTTCTTTGGTCATTCCTCATTCTCGAGGGGTTCAGGGTGACAACCTATCTAGCTACTCCCTGCTGAATTGGGCATAGATATGGGTTAGAGGAATGAAACTGAAACTGTTTAGCACTCATTTGGAAATATTCTCTTATTTCTGGCTTCAGGTTGACATTTTGCATTATTAGAATTTTTTACCTTGCTCAATAGTTTTGCAACAACATCTAAAAGCACATTTTATATTCAAGTATCTGACCAGAAGGGTAAGAAGTATAGACAACCCAAATTTTAACAGTCCCTGAAAAATAGACCTAATCCCAGTGGGGCCTCCACCTCCTCAACAGGTGGGGGCAGACATCTGCCTTAGTTCCTGATAGTGTTTTGTTTTAGTGGATAGGCATCAGAGACTGGAGCAATGCCCTATACCCTGATCTTTCAGTTGTCATTGATGATGGCTATTCAACATAGACTCTCTGCCCAGGGGTCATCACATTCCTAAGGAACTCAAAAGAACAAAGTTATCAACTTCTAGCATCTGGGAAAGGCCATAAAATCTACAGAGCATGTCTGGGTTGGTTAATCAGAGGTCATTCAAATTTACAATACAGTTTCTTTTCTACAATATGTCTTCCCTTATGTCAACCTTGTGTTGAGCTGGTATCAGTTAGCCCCTAGACATGTGTTTAATTAGAAGCCTGCCCCCCAGGCCACAGTTATGAGTATAAACTAATAGGCCTCTTTCCCAGAAATATGGCATTTTAGTCTGCTGGCTCTTGGCTGCTATGCTCTGGGGTAGAGCCAGTTAAGAACTTTCTCCATGTGTTACAGTCCTGTGGGCCCCACAAACATAAGCCCTGCTGGCTGCCCAAGCCAGACAATCAAGGGGTGTCTTCTGGGTGTTAGCCACAAAAACTGGGGCACCAGATGTGTGCACAAACTCCTTTCTGGGGGATACCAGAGATCTAGAGGAAGGTAGAGGGAAAGTGCAAAGATGGCACTCAGCAGCCTTCATCCTTGGAGAGTATTTCAGTAAGCCCCTAGATGTGTGTTAAAGTAGACACCTGGGGCTGGCCTGGTGATGCAGCGGTTAAGTGCGCGTGTTCTGCTTTGGCGGCCTGGGGTTCGCCAGTTCGGATCCCGGGTGCGGACATGGCACCACTTGGCAGCCATTCTGTGGCAGGTGTCCTACATATAAAGCAGAGGAAGATGGGCACAGATGTTAGCTCAGGGTCAGTCTTCCTCAGCAAAAAAAGAGGATTGGCAGCGGATGTTAGCTCAGGGCTAATCTTCCTCAAAAAAAAAAAAGTAGATGCCTACCCCTCGGGCAATGCTTTAAGATAACAAATGAGGGTCTTTCACAGAAAGATTAGACGTGTTTCCTTGGGCTGCCTCTGTGCTGGGCCCTGAGGGGGTAATCAGGTGAGTCCATGTGAGCCCTTTAAGAACATTTCTTAGTTCACTATAGCCCTGTGGGTCTCATAGACACAAGCCTTATTTGACTAATGAAAAGAATCTGACATTAGAATTCTTTCCATTAGTCAAATGGCTTTCAAAGTTAGAGGTTTTGGGGGCTAGTCTCTCAGGTGCAAGTCTTAAAGGTTGGGGTGCCAGATGTGGGGTTCAAACCCTTAGCTCCTCAGGGAAAAGCTCAGGATTGTCAGTTCCCTCCGGATTTTGGGTCACCACACCAGGGGGGGAGTTTATGGCAGGATTGTGTCTCAGTCTCTCCTACTTGTTCTGATGAGGGTTTTTTTCTGGTTTGTCTGATGTATGGTAGTTGCTCAACTAGTTTTTGGGTTTCTTTATGAGGAAATTGTTTCATACATAGCTGTTGTTGGGGCAAATAATCCGTAACCAACCTATAAATCAAAATTGGGGTGAGTTTATTATGAGGCAGAGTGAGGAGTATAACCTGGGAAGGCCTTAGAAGGTGTTCCAGAGAAACATGGGTTTCAGTACATTCTTATATCTTTTTAGAATAAAGAACCCACCCAGGATACATTAAACACACCCAGGATACTTTTCCATCAAAGTTTCAAAGAGGTATTCAGTTTCAGAGTAGCAGGTCAACATGACCCTGGTGTCAGGAAAGGGACTAATCCAGGCATTACTAATAGGGTGGAGGAGGGGAAGTGTGCAATCTTATCTTCAGAGAGTGCATCGTTTAATGGATAAGCAGATGTACAATGTATGTTTGATAGGCCATAACTCAGGCTTGTTAGTTCAAGCTGAATTCGTTTTGAACTCAAGTGGTTACCTCACATACCTTTATATGTGAAAACCTTGTCACTGTAGATTTGGTGTGTCCATGAAAGGAGGTAAGTTCAGGATCCTCCATCGCCATCTTGCAATGGAGCCTTCATGTACTTTTTATAGCCTGCTTTTTGCACACAACAGTATGTTGCAGACATTTTTCATGTCAATAAGAATAAAAGTCAAGCCATTTGTCATGCTGAAAAATACGTCATTGTATACTCCAAAAGTTACTTTTCAATTTATCAGTTCTGTATTGGTAAATATCTAGACTATTTGATATTTTTCCATTATAAACAACAGTAATGAGCATCCTCGTGGTTACATTTTTATCCAACTATGTAATTATCTCTTTGGGATAAATTTCTAGAAATTGGATTGGTAGGTCAAAGGTCTGCTTTTGCCATTTTGATAGATTGTGCTAAAATTCTCTTTGGGAAGGTTGTACCAATGTGAAGGCCCTGCTGCCTCACATATTTGCCAACTGGTTTTGTTAGTCTTTTTCATCTTGGCTGATCTCATTGGCAATAAATGATATCTCTTTGTTTTTGTAATTACTATTTCTTTATTAGGCATGAAACACAATATTCTTTTTACATTTTATTTTAATTTTACATTTTAAATACCCAATTATCTTTATCTTTTTATCTTTATCTTTATCTTTTTTAGCTTTCCCATTCAAGTCCTTCCCCGTTTTTCAATTTGGTCTTTAAGACATTGATTTATGAGAGTCCTTCATAGACATAAAGGATTTTAACCATTTTTCTGATGTATTGCAAATATTACCCCCAGTTTTCCATTTGTCTTTAATTCTTGTTTATGTTATCCTTTCTCTGTACACAAACTGTAAGTTCATAGACACTTAAATTTATCAGTATTTTCCTTTACAATTTCTGGGTTCTGTGATCAGGATTATGAAAATACACATCTCTCTTTTCTTCCAGTCCTTCTTGGCTTTCTCTTTTTTAAAGAGAGTGTGTGAACTTTTTATTGAAGTTTAATATACATATGAAAGTGTCAAAATCATAAGTATACAACTTATACTTATAAGTATGCAACCAAGTGAATGCATCCCAGATTCTGACCCAGAAATCCCTGATGTACCCTCTTCCAGGCCATCGGAGTATTGAAGTGTGAGATCTAATGCAGGAAACAGTTTTATGATTTCCTAAATAGCAGGCCAGTTGTCCCTACACTATTTATTGAATAACCTGTTTCTTACTCATGGATTAGAAATGTCTGTTTGCTTATATTCCCACAATTACTTGGTCTATTTCTAGCCTCACTATTTTAGTCCATTGATCTGTCTGGTTTTGTCACTGTCAGATTCTTTTCATTAGTCAAATGAGCTTTATTTTTTAAAACTAGCTATTTAAGGCCCACCTTATTGCTCTTCTTCCTCAGATAAGCTTTAAAATCATTTAGTTACAATGTGCCTCCCTTGTCTGCCAAAATCCTATTAAGATTTTAATTGCTAATTTGTTAAATGTATCAGTTCATTTAGCAAAAGTTGACTCTTTTTTCTTAGTGTTGTCTTCCTGTCTAAGAACAAGGTTTGTCTCTCCATTTGTTCAATGTTCCTTCTATACTCCTTGCTGGGATTTTATTGTTTTCCTCAAACAGATCCTGCACATCTTGTTAAGTTCATTCTTAGGCATTTTAAGGCTTTTCATTGTTATTGTAAATACATTATTTTCTTTCATTATAACTTCTAGTCTGACATTCTAACTAATTATTTGTACTTCAAAGGCTATTGAGCTTTTTTATCTGTTGGTTTTTCAAAAGCCACTTACTGAACTCATTCTGGATGGTTTTTCATTTGAGTCTCTGAGTTTTTCAGGTTTATAATTGTATCTGTCCTGTGGTTTCAATCTATCCCTCCGTGTGAATCCTCCCAGTCAGCATTTCAATGTATTTAAGATTCTATAGTTTACCGACCATTAACTCAACCCCATTGACTCTCTCTTTCCAGGCAAACTACTTAAACGGGTTGCTTCTCCTCACTGTTTCACCCCCTCCAACCTGGCTGCAGCCACCCCTACTCAAGCGAAATGATTCTTAATAAAGTCTCCGGGACCTTCCCTTCTCTAAATCCAAACCTTCTTTTAATCCCGCATCTCACTTGACCTCTCCCTCACTTTAAAGACTGATGGCCACACCCTTGCTCTCTGTTCCTTCCCACGGCATCCATCACCTTGCTCTCGTGCAGTTCACCTCCTACATCTTTGGCTGTTCCTTCTCAATCTCTTTGTATCTTCCTCTACTCTTTCTTTATTGTTGGAGATTCTTATTGCTCAATATTAGGCCCTCATCTTTTCATATTTTACTCTCTACTTGGGTGATTTCACCCATTTTTATGATTTTAATTACCAACTCTATGCTCATGACTCCCAAATTAGTATCTCTAGACTAGACCTTTCTTCTGAGCTCCAGATTCATACATCAAGTCACCTCCTCAGCATTTCCATTTGAATGTCTCAAAATCATCTTAAATTCAGCATGTCTGAAATTAAGCTCATAACATTTCTCCCCAAATCGACTCTTCTTCCACAGCTTCCATCAGTGAATGGCCTTACTATCCAACCTAGGAGTCAGTCGTCTTTATCCATTCCCTTCTCTCTCATGGTCTTATTCAGTCCCCAAACCATGTAGATTTAACATCCTAAAAGATGCTGAATCATTCATCTTATCTCCTTTTCCACTACCAGCCCCACTCTGGTTGAAACTAGCCCATCTTTCATTGGACTGCTAAAATAGGGTTCAGACTGTATGTTCTCATTCTCCTTCAACTCATTTCCTTCATATGCATCTTACATTATTTTGTGCTTATAACCCTTTATTATCTCACCCTTGCCCTTCCTCACAAAGACAGACTCAAATCCTCAACATGGTTTACAGGGCTCTACCAATGAGGCCTGCATTTTGTACTCTTATCTGCCATTTACTTAGCTATAAGCAATCTGGTTCTTGTAGTTTATTGAAAGCACCACAGTTATTTCCTTCTAGAGTTTTCTCACTTGCTATTCCCTTGGATTGGAAACTCTTTCTGCCCTCCTACCCCATCGCCACCTCCAGTTAGCTGTGATTCATTCCCTGATTAGGAAAGCCCTCCCCGATGCCCTAAATTAAGTCTGGTTCCCCTGCTATTATGAGCTCTTAGGCACTTTGAAATTTTTTTTTATATTGCTTACCAGATTATAATTGCCTAGGGCTGGCCAGGTGGTGCAGCGGTTAAATGCATACATTCCATTTCGGTGGCCCGGGGTTCACCAGTTTGGATTCTGGGTGCAGACATGGCACCCCTTGGCAAGCCATGCTGTGGTAGGCATCCCACATGTGAAGTGGAGGAAGATGGGCACGGATGTTAGCTCAGGGCCAGTCTTCCTCAGCAAAAAGAGGAGGATTGGCAGCAGATGTTCGCTCAGGGCTAATCTTCCTCAAAAAAAAAAATAAATAAAGTAGAGGAAGATGGGCACAGATGTTAGCTCTGGGCCAGCTTTCCTCAGCAAAAAGAGGAGGATTGGCAGCAGATGTTAGCTCAGGGCTAATCTTCCTCAAAAAAAAAAAGATTATAATTGCCTATTTATTTGTCTGGCTATTTAAAATCTCTCTTCCAATAGACTTTAAGCCCCATGATGAGGACAGGGATGTGTGCCTCTTTTGCTAGTTTTTGTATTCTTAGCTCCTGTTCCAGTGCCTGGCATACAATGGGCATTCCAAACACTTTGTGAATGATGTTTCTAACTGGTTATTTTTTGTATATAGAAAGTGAATTTATTTTTCATATTAATTTTGTATCCAACTGTTTTACTGAAATATGTTATAGATGAGTTTGGGTCCTCAGAAAAGCAGATGTTAACATGGAATCACACATGCAAGAGATTTATTGGAAAACACCTGAGAGGGCAAATGAGAGAGGGAGCAGGAGTGGGCACGCAGAGCCTTTAGACCATGATGCAGGTGTGGCAGTGGCAAGGACCCCACTTGGCCAGAGAATTTTCTTCTTTTAGTGAACCACTGAGTTTTATCCTCCAGTATTTTATTTATAATCTTTGAATCAATATCCGTGCATGAGATGGCAGTTGGTTTCTATTTGTATACATTTTATCTTTGTTAGGTTCTGGAACCATTGTTCCCGGAATCGACCAGAATTGCTTTCATTGAAAAAGAAATAAGAAACTTTTCTTCTTTCCCTGGACTCCTTCTGGGAGATTGGACAGAACTGATCTGTGAAGGTGAATCCTGGCACTTCTGAGGATGTACTTCCTTGGCCTCTCTGTTTCTTTTCTGATTATTTGCTTCTCTTGGCTTTATGTGTTTTCTTGAGTAAATGTCAGGAAACATTTTTATTGAATATTTGCTTAATTCAAGGGTATTAGCAAAGAACTGTGGGGAGTAATCTCTATAATTCTTTTCGTTTCCTCTGTATTAGTAATTATTTCCTTGTTTACATTCTTAATTCCATGCATTTATGTGATTTTCACTCTCATTTATAACTAGCTTTATTTTATTTTTTTCTAAAATAAAATAGCTCTTGGGTCAATTTATCAAGCCCATTTTTTTCCGTTTTCTAATTTATTCATTAAGGCTTTAGTTTTTATTCTTTTGCACTAACTTATTAGGTTTATTAACTTTTTTCAACTTGAGTCAGAAATATGGTTCAGTGTTTTTACTACTTTTTATTAATAAAGTTTAAAGTCATTTTGGATGTTTTTCTGAATATAAAAATATGCTTGTTATAAAATTTCATATATAGGAATATATAAGAGAGAAAGGAAAAGTTCTGTGTAATTCTATCACCAGAGACAATCACTGTATCTCAATAGTTTTGGGTATATTCTTCCAGATGCTTCTCTATGAATGTATTATTTGTCTGTCTGGGTGTGTCTGTTTACCAGTCATATTTGTATATGTGTGTGTGTTTATATGTGGATGTATTATACAGAGATGTATGTATATATAGAGACTTACTTCTGTGAGTATCTGTATATCTGTCTACATCTATCTACATAGCTATATGTTATGGTCACTTGCAGAGACACATGGAACTTCCTCCTGAATTGCAAAATTTGGGTTGGATGTCCAGATACACATACACACACCAAGAGGGTACGGAAAGGTTTCTTACTTAATTACATAGTTGAGGTCTGTAAAAATAGTTTGGATTTTTTTTCATAAATTGCTTATTTAGGTGACTTGCAATTTTTCTAGAGAGCTTTTGCCATTTATTATTATACTACAGACATTTTTTCATTGTGGCTTGCCTGTTGGTTCTACTATCAAGTTTTTTGGCATGCAAAATTTTAAATTTTTACATAGTCTATTTACCAGTTATTTTTACTTGAGGAGTTAGTGTTTTGTGTCACACTTAATGGCCTTCATCACTCGTTCATCCATATTTCTAAAAATATTTCCAAAACATTGAAAGTTCTAAAGGAGTTCAACATTTCATCCAAAACATTAAATTCTTTTATGTATATACCATTTTATTTGTGCTTAAGGCCTGAGGTAAAGCTTAAGCTTAAAATTTAAAGCTTAAGGCAGCTTTAAAAAGCAACAAAACAATGCCTAGCTGGTTGTTCCCAGGCCATTAATCATCCTTTTGTCTCAATTGATTTACCATGCCCCTACTATAATGAATCAAATTTCCATTGATGCTTGGATCTACTTTGTCTCATTGTTTTACCGACCTCTATTTTGGCACCAATATCACACTGTTAATGGAACTTGGTTTAACGCCTCCTAGGCTAATAAACCCCCTCAGGATCCCTCATCTCTCACACATGTTCTCAGAAGTTTCCCGATTTTTCTTACATGTTAATTCATTCAAATTAACTTTAGAACCATTTTTTCTCTCAAATCAACTCAAAAATCCTACAGCTTTTTTGAGTGAGAATCCGTTAGAATTACAGGTTACTTTGGTGAGAAATCTATTTTTACAATAGTGCATTTTTCTTCTATTTTATTGATGTCATCATGGTTTAGGACATTGTGTAATTTCAGGTGTACATTATTATTTATCAGTTTCTGTATAGACTGCATCATGCTCACCACCAATAGTCTAATTTTTATCCATTACTATACATATGTGCCCTTTTACACTTTTCACTCACTTTTAACCCTCTTCCCCTCTGGTAACCACTAATCTGTTCTCTTTATCCATGGGTTTGTTTATCTTCCCCATATGAGTGAAATCATGCGTTGTTTGTCTTTCTCTGTCTAGCTTATTTTGTTTGACATCATACCCTCGAGGTCCATCCAGGTTGTTGGAAATGAGATGATTTTGTCTTTTTTTATGGCTGAGTAGTATTCCATTGTATATGTATTCCACATCTTCTTTATCTATTCATCAGTTGATGAGCATTTGGGTTGCCTCCCTGTCTTGGCTAGTGTGAATAAGGCTGCAATGAACATAGGGGTCCATAAATCTCTGAATTGTTGATTTCAAGTTCTTTGGATAAATACCCAATAGTGAGATAGCTGGATCATATATTTCTATTTTTAACTTTTTCAGAAATCACCATACTGTTTTCCATAGCTGCTTCAACAGTTTGTATTCCCACTAGTAGTGTATGAGGGTTCCCTTTTCTCCATACCCTCTCCAACGTTTGTTATTTTTTGTCTTGGTAATTATAGCCATTCTGATAGGTGTAAGGTGATATCACATTGTAGTTTTGATTTGCATTTCCCTAATAATTAGTGATGTTGAAAATCTTTTCATGTGCCTGTTGGCCATCTGTATATTTTCTTTGGAAAAATGTCTGTTCATATCCTCTACCCATTTTTTGATTGAGTTGTTCATTTTGTTGTTGTTGAGTTGTATGAGTTCTTTATATATTTTGGAAATTAACCCCTTATCAGATATATGATTTGCAAGTATTTTCTCCCAGTTGGTGGGTTGTCCTTTCATTTTGCTCCTGGGTTCCTTCGCCTTGCAGGAGCTCTTTAGTCTGGTGTAGTCCCATTTGTTTACTTTTTCTTTTGTTTCCCATGCCTGATGGTATTTGAAAAGATGCTGCTGAGACCCATGTCAAAGAGTGTACTGCCTATGTTTTCTTCTAGGAGTTTTATGGTTGCACGTCTTACCTTCAAGACTATAATCCAGTTTGAGTTCATTTTTGTGTATGGTGTAACATAATGGTCTACTTTCGTTCTTTTGCACGTGATTGTCCAATTTTCCCAACACCATTTATTGAAGAGATTTTCTTTTCTCCATTGTATGTTCTTGGCTCCTTTGTCAAATATTAGCTGTCCATAGATGTGTGGTTTTATTTCTGAGCTTTCAATTCTGTTCCATTGATCTGTGTGTCTGTTTTTGTACCAGTACCATGCTGTTTTGATTACTACAGCTTTGTAGTATATTTTGAAGTCAGAGATTGTGATGCCTCCAGCTTTCTTGTTTTTTCTCAGGTTTGCTTTAGCTATTTGGAGTACTTTGGTGTTCCATATAAATTTTAGGGTTCTTTATTATATTTCCATGAGGAAGTTGTTGGGATTCTGATTGGGAGTGCATTGAATTGGTAGATGGCTTTAGGTAATATGGACATTTAACTATGTTTATTTGTCCAATCCATAAGCATGGAATATCCTTCCATTTTCTGTTATCTTCAGTTTCTTTCAAGAATGTCTTATAGTTTTCAGCGTATAGGTCTTTCACCTCTTTGGTTAAATTTATTCCTAGATATTTTATTCTTTTTGTTGTGATTGTGAATGGTATTGTGTTCTTGAGTTCTTTTTCTGCTAGTTTGTTGTTAGTGTAGAGATATGCAACTGATTTTTGTAAGTTGATTTTGTACCCTGCAACTTTGCTGTAGTTGTTGATTATTTCTAATAGTTTTCTGGTGGATTTTCTAGGCTTTTCTATATATAGGATCATGTTGTCTGCAAACAGTGAGAATTTCACTTCTTCCTTGCCAATTTGGATACATTTTATTTCTTTTTCTTGCCTAATTGTGCTGGCCAGAAAGTCCAGTACTATGTTGAATAGGAGTGGTGAGAGTGGGCACCCTTATCTTGTTCCTGTTCTTAAAGGGATGGCTTTCAGTTTTTCACCATTGCATATGATGTTGGCTGTGGGTTTGTCATATATGGCCTTTATTATGGTGAGGTATGTTCTTTCTATACCCATTTCATTGAGAGTTTTTATCATAAATGGATGTTAGATCTTGTCAAATGCTTACTCTGCATCTATTGAGATGATCAAGTGATTTTAATTCCACATTTTGTTAATGTGGTATACCACAATGATTGATTTGTGGACGTTGAACTATCCCTGCATCCCTAGTATAAATCCCACTTGATAATGGTGTATTCAGTTTGCCAATATTTTTTTGAGCATCCTGGCATCTATATTCATCAGTGATATTGGCCTGCAATTTTCCTTCTTTGTGTTGCTCTCATCTGGCTTTGGGATCAGGGTGATGTTGGCCTCATAGAATGAGTTAGGAAGTGTTCTGTCTTCTTCAATTTTTTGGAATAGTTTATTAAATCTTCTTTGAATGTTTGATAGAATTCCCCATCTGGTCCTGGACTTTTGTTTTTTGGGAGGTTTTTGATTACTGTTTCAATCTCGTTACTTGTGATTGATATTCAGATTCTCTGTTTCTTCTTGATTCAGTCTTTGGAAGTTACATGAGTCTAAGAATTTATGTCTTTCTTCTAGGTTATCCAATTTGTTGGAATATACTTTTTCATAGTATTCTCTTATAATTCTTTGCATTTCTGTGGTATCTGTTGTAATTTCTCCTCTTTCGCTTCTGATTTTCTTTACTTGAGCCTTCTCTCTTTTTTTCTTGGTGAGTCTGGCTAAGGGTTTGTCAACTTTATCTTCTCAAAGAACCAGCTCTTACTTTCAATGATCCCTTCTACTGTTTTTTTGGTCTCTGAAATATTTATTTCTGCTCTGATTTTTACTATCTCCCTCCTGCTGACTTTGGGCTTTGTTCTTTTTCTAGTTCTGTTAGGTATAGTTTAAGATTAGTTATTTGAGATTTTTCCTGTTTGTTGAGGTGGGCCTGTATTGCCATGAATTTCCCTCTTACAACTGCTTTTGCTGCATGCTATAGGAGTTGGTACATTGCATTTTTATTTTCATTTGTCTCCAGGTGTTTTTTGATTTCTCCTTTGATTTCTTCATTGATTCAATGGTTGTTCAGTGCTATGTTGTTTAGTCTCCACATATTTGTGACTTTCCAAGCTTTTTTCTTGTAGTTGATTTCCAGTTTCACAGCACTGTGGTTGGAAAAGATGCTTGATATGATTTCAATATTCTTAAATTTATTAAGGCTTGCCTTGTTTCCTAACATAGGGTCTATCTTTAAGAATGTCCTATGTGCACTTGAGAAGTATGTGTATTCTGCTGTTTTTGGATAGGATGTTCTATGTATATCTATTAAGTCCATCTGCTGAAGTGTTTCATTTAAATCCACTATTTCCTTGTTGACTTTTTGTCTGGATGATCTATCCATTGATGTAAGTGGGGTGTTGAGGTCCCCTACTATTTTGTGTTGCTATTAATTTCTCCCTTTAGGTCTGTTAATAGTTTCTTTATATACTTTGGTGCTCCTGGGTTAAGTGTGTATATATTCATAAATGTTATCTTCTGGGTTGAATGTTCTTTTTATCATTATAGACTGCCCCCCTCTTTCTTTCATTATCTTCTTTTATCTTGAAGTCTGCTTTGTCTGATATGAGCACGTAACATCTGCTTTCTTTTGCTTGCTATTTGCTTGAAGTATCTTCCATCCCTTCACTCTAAGCCTGTGTTTGTCTTTAGAGCTGAGATGTGTTTCCTGGAGGTAGCATATTGTTGGGTCTTGTTTTTTAACCCATTCAGCCATTCTGTGTCTTGTGATTGAAGAATTCAATCCATTTACATTTGGAGTGATTATTGATATATGAGAAATGTATTATTGATACACATGTCATTTTATCTCATTTTCTGGTGGTTCTATATTTCCCTTTTTTCTCTTCCTTCGTATTTCTGACTGCCATTTCCGTTGGATGGTTGTCTGTGGTTTTCTGTTTTCTATTTATGCTTTGTGTCTCTGCTCTGTGTTTTTGTATAGTGGTTACCACAAGGTTTTTATAAAAGATCTCATAGATGAGATAGTCCATTTTCTGATAGCCTCTTATCTCCATCAGCCTAAGAAGGTTCCATCCCTCTCCTCTTCCCCTTCTATGTTATTGTTGCCACAAACCATTCTGTCTTGTGTTGTGAGTTTGTCATTTAAATGAAGTGTTTATAGGTATTTTTGATGTTTTCCTTCCCTTAATCTTTTATAATTGTTTGATAACCTGTTCTGATAGAGTTGCAATTTTCTGATTTTCTCTGTCTATTTATCTCCTTGCTCAAGACTTTTTGTTTTAGGTATGAGGGCATTTAGGTATGAAGGCCTTTTTGTTTTAGGTATGAGGGCATCCTTGATCGTTTCTTGTAAGGGAGGTCTAATGGCAATGAACTCTCTCAGTTTTTTTTTTTTTTTAATCTGGGAAAGCTTTTATTTCTCCATCATATCTGAAGGATAGTTTTTTCACTGGATAGAGTCTTCTTAGCTGAGTTTTTGTCTTTCAGTATTTTGAATATATCATTCCAATCTTTCCTAGGCTGTAAGGTTTCTACTGAGAAATCTGCTGAAAGCCTGATTGGGGCTCCTTTGTAGATTATTCTCTTCTGCCTTGCTGCCCTTAACACTTTTTCTTTGTCATTGACTTTTGCCAGTTTTACAAATATATGCCTTGGAGAAAGTCTTTTTGCATTGCTGTAATTGGGAGTTCTATTGGCTTCATATACTTCTAAGTCCAGTTTCTTCCCCAGGTTTAGGAAGTTGTCAACTATTTCTTTGAACAAGATCTCTGCTCCTTTCTCCCTCTCTTCTCTCACTGGAATATCTATAATCTTTATGTTGCATTTCCTAATTGAGTCAGATATTTCATGAAGAGTCTATTCATTTTTTTGTTTTATTTCTCTTTCCTCCTCCACCTGAAGCATTTCTATATTTTTTCCTCTAAATTACTAATTCTCTCCTCCATAATATCAGCTGTTTTTTTTTTTAAGGTTTCGAGATCGTTTTTTATCTCATTCAATGTGTTCTTCATCTCCAGAGTTTGTTTCATTTTTTTTTAAGAGTTTCAATTTCTTTGGTGATGAGTTCCTTCTGCTCATTAATTTTATTCCAGAATCATTGAAGTGTCTTTTTGAGTTTTTCTGTAACCCCAGAATGTTTATGACAACTATTTTGAGTTCTCTCTCATTTAGACTGTAAATTTCTGAGTTCAGGATTGGTTTCAAGAGACGTGTCATTTTCATTCTGCTCTGGAATGTTAATGTAGGTCTTCATGGTATTTGATGAAGTGATCCTTCGCTGGTGCATAGTGGTAGTATCAGGTCACAGATTCCACCTGCCACCTCTTGGGGGGTGTGGAGGCAGAAGCTGTTTTGTTTTGAACTTGGCATGTCCACTGGAAATTGTACCAATAGTGTTTGTCTGTGTTTGCCCATTGGCCACAGGCTCTTGATGGGTCACACATGCACACACAGGTGGCTCTGGTGTGGAACTGCTGCCTTGGGTGGGGACTGGCTGAGCTGGTGCACTAGGCAGAAGGTGAGGGGAGAGGAGCTTTGTTTTGCACACATGGTCCAGCCCTACACTCATGGGTGGTTCACCTGGGCTACTATGCTTGGTGAGGGTGCCCACGTGGTGGCTGAGCCATACCACTTAGTGTGGAGCATTCCTGCAAGCAGGGCTGCAACTCTGACAGCAAAAGCATTCACACACGGACCTGCCTGCTCCCCCACATCCCTAGTCATGTGCTGGCTGCTGTGTGAGTGCACACGACCTAGGTCACTGCTGCTGGGGAGTGGGATGGGATGCACTCACCTCCTTCCACTGCTTCCTGGGGATCCAGTACCCCCACCTTCAGATGTATGGCTGAATGGACCTCTCAGATATCTGATTGTGCTTTGTAGGGAATCCTCTGTTGGTTAATGAATGTCTGTTTGGTTGTTACTTAGGGGGAGGAGACTAAAGGAACAACTCACTCTACCATGATGCTGACATAACTCTCACATTTTTCTAAGAACTATTTATTCAATTTTTCATATTCCTTAGTAGTTATAATTTTCTTTATATGTCTTATACATTTCTTAGATTGTTTTCCTATTTTTTCTTCCTATTAGCTGTGTCTCACAAATTTAATATGCTGTATTTTCATCCCATTCAACGTATTTTTTTATTTTACTTGAGACTTCTTTGACACATGGATTGTTTAGATGTGTTTGGAGATTTTGTTGGTATCTTTCTGTTATTTCTAGCTTGATACCATTTTAGTCATAGAACACATTATGTGATTTCATTTCTTTTAAATGTTTTGAGGTTCATTTTACGGCCCAGGAGATGGTTTGTCTTGATGAAAGTTCCATGGGCAGTAAAAAAAGTTTGTATTCTGCTGTTTGTTGGGTGGAGTGTTCTATAAATGTCAACTAGATCCTGTTGGCTGATTGATGGCATCATAAAGTTCTATATCTCTGATTTTCAGTCTAGTAGTTCTATCAATTGTTGAGAGTGTTACTGAAGTCTCCAACTCTATGTGGATTTATCTCTCAGATTTTACTGAAAGTATTTGAAGCTCTTTGGTGCATAAATCTTTAGGATTGTTGTCTTATTGGACTAAACCTTTCATCATTGTGTAATGTCCTTCTTTGTTCCTGTTCTGGGCTGATATTTAGAAGAAGAGATTAACAGATCTTTCTTTTTGATACAGTGAATCTAGAGTGGGGCCTGGAAATCTGCATTTTAACAAAAATTCCTGGATTATTTTTAGAATCAGGCATTACTCAAGAGTTCTTGGTTGCAAACAATGGAAATTGACTTTGGTTAACTTAGGCAGAAAGGAATTTATTGGAAGAATATCCAGTAACATCTACTGGATTGCTAGAGTCCTGCTAGGAAGCAGAGTCTTCTGTCCCTGTAGGGAAGCTAAAGGGACAAAGCAGTTGCTCTCCCTGATTCTAGCCAGTGGAGCAGTTATGACCTAAACTCAACCCATTAGGTTCTCACACCACCTAGGACTTTGATTCTGGTGCCAAGGATATGAGATAGAGATAGTTTAGAATTCATTCTGGTGGTATCAAGGATTTTGGTGTCAAATAACTGAAGTGGCAGCAATGGCAGAATCTAGACACATGCCCAACTATGGCATAATTTGGTCATGGGTCACACTGTATGGTCTCTTTTAGTTTCTACCCCTTTTCCCTTTCCTGAGCCTGGTTTCCCCAATTCTTGTTTGCAGAAAATTGTAACATTTTATTTTGGGAGATAAAATAAGAAAACAGTACCTGTTACTTAACTAGATCAACTACAAAATAGTTAATGAGGTTAATATCATGGGTTCTGTTTGCATTAAAAGTAGATTTACTTTTTTGGAAGGCAACAGGCCTTATACACAGGATGGGCTCTCAAACTGTGTATCTTAGGAGAACCTGAGTGGTGGTAATAGCACTAGGCTGTGTGTCAGGGATCTCTGTGACTTTGGACAAGTAGTCACTTAGCCCTTATTCTAGACTCACCTATAAAGTAAGGAGGTTGGACTAAACCAGATAGTTTCTAGGTCTCTCCAAATTGCAATATTCTGTGACCCTAGAGAGCCTTGCTTTTCCTTAATCACTTCAGTTAACCATCCTTGTGAGGTTAGTTGACAACTACCAATTGCTTAGCTTTTTGCTAACTTTGGGCAGAGTCCTGGGGAAACTGACGTATGAGATGGAGTGTCTGAACTAGCCAATATCAGGGTGAGAAGATCCAGGCCAAAGGATGCATATAAATTGGCAGAAATCCAATCTTACTGTGGAAAAATGGACACCAAAGAAAAAGTTTTGACTGGTTGTTAAACGTGAAACATAAAGAACTCAGACAAGACACGGTATCTTTTCAGAGACTATGAGATTACATCCCCTGCAAAATACAAAAACAAAAAACAAACTTTCTCCTGGTTCATCCTGTCATAGCTGAAGAGAGAAAGCGTATGTTTGGCATAAGGGGTACTCCATGAAATGAGAGGATAAGAAGTTAAGCAAGCTGAATTGGTATGAGGAGGTGGAAAAGCGCAAGCAGATCTCACATCCTCCCCAGGTGCTGGTTTGCTCTGGAGATGCCTAACATGTGGGCGCAGAGAAAAGTCTAACCCAGCCAGCACATGTTAATGTCAATCCCAGCTCATGGAGGAATCACACGAAACACCTACAATAGTTTGGTCCCAATAAAGAATAGACCTAAGATGTCAGGAACGCACAATTTACAGAATGGCTGCAAAGGACCTTCATTTGTGTATTTGGTGAGGTGACTCCTTATTTCCCCTTTGACATAAAGATCAGTATAGAAGTGACTGGGGCACGATAAATGGAATCATTCCTTGTGAATTGCAGGTTCTTATGAGCGCATCAATCCTGGGGGCCCTGTGTCTTTTCTCATCTGTCTGTGTGGTGTGTGCCATTTCTGCATTTACTCTTCCCATTGAGACCAAAGGACGGGCCCTACAGGTAAGCGATACAGGAATCTAAGTATTTTCAACTACCACCTTTTGACCAAAGGAAATTAAGCTTGGAGTATGGAAATTCATCCTTTAAGCAGACATAATGATGTCCAAATGTGTGCTAACACAATATGTTTGTTTAGTGGGTTCCAACAGAAAAACTGTGTATCTACTTTTCCTGCATGTATCTTTGAACAGCATTGAAGTTAACCGATTATTCACTTCAACCCTTTGCTTCCTGTAAAAGTTGTACCTTGAGGGAATTATGTTAAGTGAAATAAGCCAGATAGAGAAGGACAATCTCTGTATGACTCCACTCATATGAGGAGTTTAAAAATGTAGACAAAGAGAACAGATTAGTGGCTACCAGGGGAAAGGTGGGGTGGGGGGTGGGCATAAAGGGTGAAGGGGTGCACCTACAACACGACTGACAAACAATAATGTACAACTGAAATTTCACAAGATTGTAACCTATCATTAACTCAATAAAAATTTAAAAAGTAAAAAAAAAAAAAGTTGTATCTTGAACAGGGCCTAGGATGAATGATATTGCAGCGGCCTCAGCATTCCACCTTTCACACTTTTCTATCTGGATGTAAGTAAGCATTGCTGCAAAGATAAAGTTGGCCAAGGAGCAGAAATAGCTATTTGTGTTGCCTTTAGGATCACAGGATCTTTACACCTTGGTCCAGCTACCTCTCCCCTAGTACTACTGGCTGCCTGTGATAAGAGCAGAGACAAAAACTTCAGTGCTGAACTAGTTGCCATCCAATACTAACAGTCAGTAGACACCAACTGCTCACTCTATTTCACAAAGTACATAAAAAAGGATACCCCAGAAGTATAAGGTATGTTCTGAGGGGCAAAGTTGCATCCCTCTGCCCTTATGGTTGGATCCAGTGAAAAATGGTCATTCCAAAATATCTCAAAGGTGGTGGTTCTTGTTATCCTGCCTTAAATACAAAGCTTGTTGCTGGTATGCAAAGGGATGTGTATGTACACACATGTAGGGAGAACAGTTGGGGTTAGGTATATAGTTTGGTTGATCTGAGCTGCCACCTCTAATAAGGTTGTGAAAAAAGTCATGGTGCTTCTATGGCGGAATGTGACTTGCCCTCTCTCCCACGTCCTATTCATAGTAATGCACAGCCACATGTTGTGTTGGTACAGATGTGTTGTTGTCTGTGAGTAGATATAAGGCAGGCACTACTGAGTAAAGAAAGAAGAAAAAACTCTTATTATACCAGTCTCGATTTTTTTCTTAGGTCCAAAATGTGCTATTCCATTTTTTCCCCTTGCTTGTTTATCTTTAAGGTAATATGCATTTTAATCACAGATTAGATAATCTGTCATGTAATTCTGAATTTAGGGCTTTGTTTAGGTTCCTTACCTGGAAAGGTGACCCATTCATTGAATGCTTAAAGCCAGAGACTGAATTAGATGATTCTTATGATTCCTTTTAATTTTAAATAAAAGGATAATCACATCTTTCACATAAATGAGGAAACTAAGGCAAAGGGAAGCCGAGTACTTGTATAAACTTGTATAACTTGTAAAAAGGAACAGTGGATCTGCAACTTTATATTGCAAAATTAAGTGCTGCTAAATCTTACACTAATTTTCCATTGTTTTATTTTTTTAAGTAGTAACAATACATATAAAAGCAAACCTACCTCACCATCTAATGTGCTCTATGGATTTCCAATTCAAGTCACATTCACTTACAAAGGGCCATTCCCTCTTCTGTTGACTGGGACTTGGTTTTAACATTGTGGTGAAATTCTCTTTGCATGTCTGTTCACAAGGCTTTTTAATATCAGTTACTTACAACTTTACATGGAGATTCAATACATACAATTGTATAGGCATGGGTATGATGGTTCTGCCACTCAGTGGCTATATGTCTTTGGGAAAATCTTAAAATGTGTATGTGGGTATCTCAGTGTTGTCAGCACTTAACATATGAAACTACCTAGTAACTGACACAATGAAGCTTCTAGAAATGTTTAAAATATGCCAAAAAACTTTAACTTCCTTCCAATAACAAGATAAGACAGCATCCCAACAATTTGGATGAACCAACCCAGTCAATAGTTTAATAGTAGTAATTCCACTTTTAGAGTTACTCTCAGAAATTCATTCTGATGAAACTCTTCGGAGAGGATACTTACAATGTCATTTTTTTCCTGAATGTTTGTATTGCACTAGAATAACTGAAGTATAAAGCTGCCATTGCGTTGTCAGGTACACAAACGTAGATGCTTAGGATCTCAATTCCTTACAAGTTTATTAAAGAACCTTATAGTATTAGTTTCTAGTGCCAGACAGCTGTATGAATGGAGACTTTCTTTAATTAAATGTATTGATTAAATCACTTCTTATTCCAGCAAATTAAATGAAGACCTGCAAACCTATGTTTACCAGAGAAGAAAAATGCATTTATCTTCACAAAGAGCTGTGGCACATCTTTAAAATCCTGGTTTAATTTCTGTATGCTACTTGGTAATTAAGAAACTACGTATTTGTGAAAAATAAGGCACATGAGAATGGGGTGGGTTAACTGTGTATTGATCTCTTCACTGGGAGACTATATATAGAGTTTTTATAAAATATACTTTAAGACTGGAAAAATGTCTGCGGGAGATGTGTAGGGGGAAGGTGGCTTCTTCCTTTATATGAAGTGTTAACATTTATATGAGTAATAAATCTCAGACAAAATGCATACATAGTTGATGTTCTCCCATGAGGTTTGTAGCACGAGTTGGACTGAAACTTTGTAGCTAAGACATGGACTTGGGGGTGGTATCATTAAGCCTTTAAAAACGATAGTCATCAAATTCACTATTAAAATTAGCATATTTACTTAAACTGTGGCCTCTATAGTTTGCTTATATAAAAATAGTGTGCTTAAATTAGTACGAGTCTTGTATATAATCACTAAGAAGCTGGGAAAAAACTAATTTTTCCCATTCTCTCGTTCTACTTCATTATTCCATGGGAGGAATTTTTGATTCCCACGATGTGATAAAAAAATTAAAGAGTGCAGCAAGCTCTCCTACATCACGTAATTATTTACCTGCCCTTTGTTGAGCAACTGCTTGCATGCATGATGTCACACCTGTGCACACTGCACTCTACTCGGTTAGGTATGCTGTGGAAATAAAACACCTAAGGCTTACCTTTAGATTTAGTCTTTTATTGCTGTTCAGGCTTATTGTGGAGACCTCTGAAATGGGGACCCCAAGGCTTGGCTCACCTACTGCCTCCACCCCCATGTTGCAGTGGGAAAATAACTCACTGCAATCACAACAAAATGTCCCCCACTGGCAAACTATGTACATGAGAGGGTTTATATTCCTGCTTCAATATTTAACAGGCACGAACATCTTAAGGTCAAGCAACCTTTTCTGTAAAGGGCCAGACACTAAATATTTTAGACTTTGTGAGCTACATATGGTCTCTGTTGCATTTATCCCTCCATAGGCTTTAAAAATATAAAAAACATTCTTAGCTTTCAGGGTGTATAAAAGTAAGCTGTAGGTTGAATTTGATTAACAGGCCATAGTTTCGCTGAAATAAATTTCTAGGTCTAAGATGGAGCCGCTCCTGCCCAGGGTGCCACATCAGCAAACTGAAATAACGTTCGTGTCCCTGCAAGTGCTCCGCCTGACCAGAAATGCAGTATATCCTGTCAGCCAGTCCCCAAATGCCAAGCCAATTCTGGGCTCTATGCTTACTTCCTTGTCCCTTATTCTTTATCCTATAAAAGCTTCCTGCCTTCTGCCCCATTTTGCAGTTTTCTAGACCCTAGGGAATAGAGACTGCCCACTGCATGAAGTGTCAAAGTTTGTTCCCAGAAAGGCTCCAGGACAGTTACAGTGGGAGTCCGCAATGGATGGCAGCAGTTAGGGGACTCGTGAAACCCCAAGGCTAAGTCTACAGCATACAGTGCAGGGAGACTTGGGGAAATAAACTTAAGAAATTTAAACTGTTTTAACCAATGGCACAAGAAAACCTAAGTAGGCACAAGTCAGACTGTTAACAGCCATTAGGGTGCCTGCCACTTTTAGAAAGAAAGCTTTTAGTGAAAGGAATAATACATCTATTGCTCACGGGAATCACAGAAGCCAAAGCTTCAAAATTGGTGGGCACAGGTCAAGCACTTAAGAGATGTTAGAGCACGCACCAACTAAGCCTAAAGCTAGAATAAGCTGGTCACAGAACAGGTTAGATCAATATGAGGTCACCTGCCAACCTCAAGAAAAATGAGGTACGTTGTAAAACACCACAAAATCCCCAACCCAGAGGTGCATCCCTCTTAGGTATTAATTTGGTTCTGAGAGTCCCAAGGCTTAGCTAACGAAATGGCATCCTGAAGTTTTAAATAACTGAGTGTACCACCTTCTGCCATACCTGCTTATTTTTTGTCTACGCATTGTGGTCCTGCAAGCTGTAGATACTGTTATACACTGCCTAACAACGTTTCAGTCAATGACAGACTGCATATTATGGTGGTCCCATAAGATCAGTATCATGTAGTTTAGGTGTGTAGTTGGCTATACCATCTAGGTTTAAGTACACTCTATGAGCACAATGACGAAAACACCTAACGACGCATTTCTCAGAATGTATCCTTATCGCTAAGCAATGCGTGACTGTATCTACAAAAACGGCAAAATCTTACTAGACAACATAGAATTACAATGGTCATTATGGGGAACGTTCCAATTAGACAAGATCATTCAAGAAGTGTACTTGATTGTTCCCAAATCAACAATTGGAATATGATACCTATTTTAATTTGTATGCAAAAGCCTTCAAAAGGCCTCAGAATTCCAAAATAGCATCATTGAAAGATTCAGTGCGAAAGGCTAATAATGAAAAATTATAGACAAGAGGTACCTAAAACAAGACTGATGTGATTCCTACAATTCCCCTCTATCTTCCTTTACCTGAATACTCAGTCTACTAACCCTCTATCTGAATTGCCTTTGCACTCTGAAGAGACCATAAAAGACTGGAAACAAAAGACCATCAAGTTAGTAACTTACAAGCGCTCCAAGGACAAAAATCTAAGAAACTACTGGGCCTTCCTGGAGGCACTCTCCTAGAGGGTCTATCATCAAAACACTAGCCTAGAAATCTGTGTCTCATTTGCAATCAACTGGGACATCCGCAAAAAGATTGTCTTCAAAGGTTTTGTGAAATCCTTCCACAGCGATTCGAATGCCCCCGTTATCTACCCTCAAAGGGTACCCCATAAGGGTCCCTCCCAGGGTTGATGGGACTCTGAAGGAGTCACCAGTAAACTGCTACCAGTTATTCCCTTCAACAACCAAGGGGAAACTAAAAATTAAAATTAATGGAAAATCTTGCCAAATTCTGGTAGCTCCTGGAGCTACATGCTCTACTTTAAACTCCATTTGCTGGAGGCTGTAGATAGGATCCTGGGAAAATAAGCAGAGGCCAGTGGAGAGTGAGAATTCATACAAAAGTCAGCTCTTCTGGATCTCTGTAGTGCTGGTGAATAGATTTTTCACATTCTTTCCTTTTCAAATTTCAGACTCTTGTGAATTTGGTTTTAGGGAACCAATTGGTATTGATTTTTTCTCTCCCCCTGGGACAGCTATTGCCTTTCTGTTGTCTCATTTTGTGTCCTGAGAAGTTGGGTTGGCTTTTCTGCCTGCTGAGACATGCAGATTGTTAGTTCTTTTGTATGAAGGTGGCTCAATCATCAGATTGGGGACCCCAAAATATGGATGGACAGAAATGTGGGTGGCACTCTGTTTCTGGCTCAGGGCCTAACAAATGTTGCCAACTCAGAGGAAATAGTCTAAGTCCTTCTTTCTTTTGGCTATCTTTGGGAGTGGCTCTGGATCTTGGGAGGGTAGTACCTTTTGGGGTTGTTCAATACTGCCAGGAATATTTACCATTTATCCTGGTGAAACTTGACATTTGATTTTTTTTAAAGGAACTGTATGGTGAGAAGGTGGCCAAATTGTAAGCTGATATTCAGAGCCTGATAGGAACTTTTTGGGCCTTCTCCCCTAAGCTAAAGTGAAACTATGTTCCTGGGCGGGGGTGGGGTGGGGGGTCCATTCCAAAGACAAACAGTTCTAAATCTAGAACATAGGAATCTTTTCATTTCTATCTTAGTTGAAGATGCTATCCCTGATATACAGAAACAAATTGAAGATAATGTTGTTGGATAGGTGGGACAGCCTCTTGACATCATTTAGGTTGCAACTCAATTCTTTGAGGAATTACAAACAACTGTCCTTGTCTTACAAATTGAGTCTTTATAAGAACAGAAAAAGCCCATCCATCTGTTTTACGATCCCCAAACCTCCCCTATTCATCTCAAAAGGCTTTGTAGGTATTGTAAAATGTTTAGATTCAGGAAACAAAAATACTTCTCAGAGGAACTTGCATTCTTTCTCTGTGCCTTGGAGATGTAAATGTCCTAATCTTTTCTAGGAACTGAGGGCCATTTCTTTGGAATGCAAAGCTCAGGGAGATAATTCTTATTAAAGAAAAAAGGGAGGGGGCTATTTGGAAATAAGATGAACAAAAGAATCTTAAGTCTTCACCACATATATTAGTAAAAAGCTTAAGCCATCTGAGCAGGTAACTTAACTTATTCTATCTGCCAGAAACACAATTTGGATCCCAACTGTTCTTTCATGAACCAGTGAGGTTTACATCATCATACCCATTTCATGGCTAAAATTTTATAACAAAAGCTATATCTCTGTTTGTGTCTGTATGTTTAGTATCGCTCTATATGTATGTTATAGATGTTATTTCTTTCTATTTCCGTATGATATTGCCAAAATTAATTTGTAAGGAGCTCTATTTAATTGGCTTAAAGAAAAAAATATTTATATAAATCAAGTATACTCTCAGAAATATAGAAACCCAAATTTTTTCAAGTTCAAGTGATCTAGGATAATCTTCAGTAAAAAAAAGTTAGTTTAAGTTTGTTGGTTGAAATTTGTTGATATGTCGATTGCTGGTTAGTTAAGTTTGTTGGCATGTCTTCAGAGTTATCAGCATTAAATATAATGTGGCCGTACAACTTTCATTCTACCTAGGTTTACTAAAAGTCAAAATAAGCTCAAGTTACCTCTGTTATAGACTTTCTCAGCGAGAAAGATAACTAAAGTTGATGGTTAGCTGTTTAGTGTCTCATGAAATTTTCATGAGTAATCTAAATATATAATTAAGGAGAAGCAAATTAAATAGATGTAAGATAAAAACTTATAAATGAACTTTTCAATAATAATTATGCTTTATGGTATGTCTACTTAAAAGCAGTTGCCAAACTCTTTTTGGTAACTTTGAAACCTTAAAGTTATATTGAGATAAGCTAAATGATGCATATTTATTGAATATCTAGATCCTTTCCAAGTAAGATAAAATAATAAAACATTAACTATTGAACATAGGTGAATCCATGTTTGGCTTTTACAGAAAAACTAAAAATATTTGGGTCTATTAGTAAACATGTTTTGTGCCACACTGAAAAATTTACTATAATACACAGCTAGAAATTATGAAATTTATAAATTTGCCAATCCAGAATGCTGGTGTAACAAATATCCATGCAATTGCTTACCTTGTAGGAATTAAGGATTCTAAAGGGTTAGGAATTCTAATATATATGTAATAAGGGAAACACCTCCATACAATGAAAGCAGGATGTATTTTTGGTAAGAAAAGGTATGAGGTATGAAGATGTGTTTTCATGAAGGGAAAAAGAGTAATTTTGTCCTAAAGTAAAATGACTGATTGTTCCAGAATGAGAGAGAGAGGGGGAAAAAAAACATAGGGCAAAAATCTGAAGGGATATATAAAAGTTGTCTAATGTTTTTAAAAACTCCTTAAAAAAGGCATTTTATGTGTGGTTAAGCTGGCTAAGATTGGATTAAATTTTTTAAAAAGTTTTAATATCAAAAGTACACTGTTGCAAAATTAGAATTTGGTTTCCTCTCTGTTAAAAGGACAAAGTTTTTTTTGGAGTATTGGTCTGCTCTTAATAAGAAATTGTAAATAAACGTTTTTCTTTACCTTTTACATAATCTGCCTAGAAAGCAAAGATTCTGCTTTACCAAAATATAGACAACATAAAGCACACTAAATTATCAAGTCTTTGATCACCTAAGAAAACTCAGTCTTTTCAATATTAAAAGAACTAAGGTGTATTTTTTTTTTTTTAACTATGTAACTTTCTGTATTTGCCTTCGAAGTCATGTTAAATAGATATTTTGGACAAACTTCCCTAAAATCAAATTCTAAATAAAGTCTTTTTGACGTCAAACTAACTTTGGGTCTCTGAAACATCTCAACAAGATTTGTTCTCTCTCTTTATAAAAAGAGAAATTAAATCAATTCAGCTTATTTTATACGTTCAATTATATAGGAAGCATTGTCAAATAATGTTTCAGAAATTGTATGTATCTATATTTATTTTTGCTGAGGAAGATTCACCCTCAGCTAATATCTCTTGCCAATCTTCCTCTTTTTCTATGTGGGCTGCTGCCACAGATGGCCACTGACAGATGAGTGGTGTAGGTCCACACCTGGGAATCAAACCCAGGCTGCTGAAGCAGAGTGCGCTGAACTTAACCACTAGACCACCAGGGATGGCCCCAGAAATTGTATTTCCTAAAAATCTGACATGTCCTGATATATTGTTATGTCATAATTGCAGTTATTATCTTAAAATGTGATATCACAGAAATAACCACATCTCCTGTCAATTCCATTATAACAAACACCCATCAGATCTTTAACCATGGGCATTTTTAGGTCTTTTGTCATTGACAGACAGCTATTATTTTACGCTGACTCTTTTGCAAAAGTGAGATTCATGCAAAGGACCCTACTAAGTACTCTTGACCACTGACACCACCACCAAATTTCAAGGTTTGACAACCTTGGGTGCATATTTCACAACTGAAGAAGGTTCCGCCTGACATCTGGTCCTACATAAACACTGGAGACCTCAAAATTAAATTAACTAGGAAGAGAAGTAGCTGATAGCCAGGTACACTGCTTCATCCCAAGATGCCAGATCAAGAACAATTCCTCCATTCCTCCTTCTCTCTCTGACCATCCTTTTCCTAATTCTTATACCATGAAAGTCTTTCTTTTTTGCACTTTTTGCTTAGCCCTGGCCTAGAAAGAGAATTTTATTGTTTACATATCTCAGACAATTACGAGGGTAGATTTGCTGTGATGGTGGTGATCCTGTAGATTTTTCTGCCCATCACAAACTTCTCCTTGATTTCTAATGCCTCAGTTTCTCTCAAACAAGCTTGCTGGACAAACACTTCTCAGGAAGTGGAGACACAATTACACAAAATACATAAACAGGCCAACTGGCTTAAAGAAACAGCCTCCTCTTTGGGATCATTTCTTGAGCTATTTTATTCTAGTTGGTTTGGGAACCCTGGCTCAGGAGCACTCTCCAAACCATGGGCATTATTTTGATGCTAATTATTATTGTCTCCCTAACACACTGTGTTCTCTCAAAAGTTTTAATGTATGTGGGTAGCCACTGACCAGCTGACAAATAGTCTCTCCGACTGGAATGACAAAAGGGAACAGAAGAACAGAACTAGCTCAAAAATATGAGCTTGACATCTTCTCTTTTGAATACTACTCTGAGACCTGAAGAGCCAATGGTAACTGAGAGTCACACTAAGACCAATATTTTTAATCAAACCTCTTGAATGGTCAAGAGGATGATCAAAAGGGGGGGTCTGTTGGAATAAATTACTAGGCCCAAGATGGAGCCACTCCTGCCCAGGGTGCTACATTAGCAAACTGAAATTTAAATAACTGTTGTGTCCCTGTAAATGCTATGCTTGACCAGAAACACAGTATGTCCAGTCAGCCAATCCCCAAGCCAACTGTGGGTTCTATACTTAATTCCTTATTCTATAAAAGCTTCTTGCCTTCTGTCCCGTTTTGCAGTTTCTCTGGACCCTTGGGAATGGAAACTGCCCACTTTATGAAGTGTGAAATAAATCTTGTTTGGATCACCTAAATTGTCTTCTTTAGTCATTTTTTAAAGTCTGCAGACCCATCTTAGTCTAGTTATTAGAAAATTTTAGGCCAAAACATATATACTGTTTTGTGTGTGAGGAAGATTGCCCTGAACTAACATCCATTGCCAATCTTCCTCTTTTTGCTTGAGAAAGATTGTCTTTGAGCTAACATCTCTGCTGATCTTCCTCTATTTCGTATATGGGACACTGCCACAGCATGGCTTCATGGGTGGTGTATAGGTCTGTGGCCCGGATCTGAACCTGTGAACCCCAGGCCACTGACGCAGAGTGCGCAAACTTAATCACTACGCCACTGGGCCACCCCCATAAGCCAAAATATTTTTGATGCAAAAGTTTCTTGGTTACACACGTAGGGTTAACCAAACAACCTACCACAAATCATAACTAAAAATCCTGAAGCTGATGTCAGAAGCAATTTATAATTAAAACCAAAAGACAGTAGTGATTGAAACCCATGGTCAACCACTAACAAAGCTAATGCTCAAGCATATTCCCAAGAATTTCAGGAGCTTAATACCTGTGGAGGTATCCAGACTTAAAGAACTTTATAATCTTGTCCAGCACTTTCTAGTACTCAGGGTTCCTGGAAGACACTAGATTAGTCTACAACAAAATTTATTAACATAATTTTAACTGAATACTAAATTTGAGAAATCCTTTGTAAACTCATGTGTATTGCCTACCTTACTTACCAGTGTTAGTCATTAGTAGAAATGGAAGTCAACAAATTTCAATTCACTTACCTGTAAGAATTTTTTTTGGATTAGTTTCACAGCCCAACAAAAGACTGAAAGACAATACTAGTTGAGGTATTAAAATCGGCAATATAACTGGAATAACTATACAAGCATATTTTGATTCATGCAATAGGATAGAGGTTGAATTTGGATTTCTGTAAGTCTCTTTAAAGCATAGTCTGTAACAGCAAAAAGTAGTGTTAATATGAATGCTAAAACCCTTATTTTGCATTTTTTGTGTGTTGGGCTTTCTTACCATACACTATCATTAGTAAATCCCTAAACCAATCAGATTAGAGAACCAGCATCATTGTCAAAGTGCGGCACCTGGTGGCCGATGAGCTTGGCGTTCCTGTCTTATTGCCGTTCCTCCTTTGTCCTGTTAAGACACCCTAATTTTCTTTGGGGGAAATGCCACTTCTCGGTCAGTAGATTCCCATTCTAAAGGTGAGAAGTGCTTAACCCTGGTTGATCCATACAGTCTATCTCCTCCCCCAAAACAATGAGAACTGGGCTTCAGTCATTTGCAATGGGAAGATTATTGACTGAATTTTCTGGCTCATGTGTCTTGGGGTTAAGGGTGTTAGAGGACCTGAGTAAATAATTCAACACTCACAAGTATCCTGATCCATGGCAGAGTATGTTAAAATAGCGTTTCTTCCACATCACCTTTGAGAAAATGTGGGAAAGATAGAATTTTGCTAAATGTTTAACTTAGAACTTCTAAGGGAGGCTTTTTTAGGATTCAAATTAGGACTTAATTATTCTATTTAAAAATTCAAATTCAAGAATCAAATAGAAGGCTGTTCCCACCCCATCAAAGTAAGATCTATTAAATATCCAATAGTGAATTTTTAAAAGTGTTCTAATTTCTAAGAATCAAAACTTTCCAGACTTTACAGGTGAAGTTAACCTGGGAAACTTTCAAAGCTACTTCTAAAATTCCCCACTCTTTGTCTTCTCTCTCTTCTTCCAACAGGATTCAGACAAGTAGAATTTTTCACGGCATCTTCTTGGTTCTCCTACTTTCAGGGCAGTGAGAATCAACAACTGGAGATATTTATTCCCTTCCTCCTTCCCATTTGCCAAATGATTTTTTTGCTTATCTTTGAAGGCTGGTTAAATACATGTGTTAGAATTTTTAAAAACTTTTCCTATTTATGGACTAGTAGCTTGTCCCTATATGTACCAATTTTTACAGGAACACACAAAGGTAGTAATGGAGACTCAAACTAGTTATATTATTCTACTGAATAATACACAGTAATTTTTCTATTAAAAAATCCTTTTTGTGGTAAAATATTCACAGTAAAAATCCACTGAAGCTGATTTTTATTCAAATAAAGCACCAGTTGGCCCCCAAAAATTAAAAAAAAAAAAAACCCACAAAACAAAGACTACTGCCTCAGATGTCCTTTACAATAAGCAAAACCTTCATGGGGAAAGAAATCTGTGATCTGATTGGCTAGCATTATTCTCACTCAGGAACATGAGCTACCACCATGTGAATTATGACTTAGTAAACTCACACCAAGGTGAACGGGCAATATATGTAAAAAAGACTTCAACCACTAATTTAAACGAGGTTATAAAATACTCTAAAAAATATGTACATGGTTATTTAAAAGGAGGGCCTCTATTTCAATAAGAAATTAGATGGCTGAACTTACGGTCATGTCCATAATTTTGGTGGCCAATCACATCACTCAATTTCTCTCATTCAAAACACATACAGATAAACAAAAAATAAGTACATCTTCTATTTAAACCTAAAATCTTCTTGCTCACATGCAGCAACTTAGTTTTGGAATTCACATTAATTTGTGGAAGAGGCCTCAGCAAAAGGTGAAGTTCCTCCTTTCATCATCTATCTAGTCTTTCCATGGAGCCCAAATTTAAAAGTTTAAGCACTGTAACAGCATAGGAATTTGAAATGCAAGTTCGTAACTGGAGCAGTTGCTGTATACTCACCCTTTTGACTGTGGAGTGAACCTTTGTAAAAGGATTCCTAAGATATATTATATCTATACTACCGTGTGGTAGTAAAATGTGGAGCCTATTCTTTGACTTGGAAAAGAAAGCAAAACTACCAAGGGAAGAGGATATTTTCCTTTTAGTACCTTCCAATTTCCTAACCCTCTATTCAGAAAAGATAAGCAGGGCCTGTTAATTCAAAGGATAAAAATGACTGCATTGCCAGATGCTAATGGACAAATATATTTTGAATTTAATACGGTATATCATTTCAGTCCATTTATACTCCTGCCATAGCCATGTAAGTCATTGTGTACTTGGGTTTCCTTATTAGTGGGAAAGAGTAGATGCTTGGCACCTGGGAAAACTTTCAAAGAGTTGTAATTGAGTAAATCCTAGCTCTCACATGGTCTCCTCATTCATAAGCCCTGGCCAAAGGTGTGATCATGTGTTAACGTGAAGTATTGGGGTTTCTTGGAGCTATGACATTGGGGTCTTGGTTCCAAATCCAGAGGGAAATCTCCTCTGGCTTTTTATCAGAGGTAAACACTGGAGTATTTTAAATTTAGGTCAAGGTTGAATGAATCCCAATGAACTTTTGGGTGCATGCTCTCTAAATAAGCATGGGTTATAGTTCGACTCATCTTATAGTTTACCACTATTAGAATTTAAAGATTACTTAGCTGAGATCCACCTGGGCACATAGGTGCTTGTCAATAAGGTTACAGGACTTTAATCTTAAAGATCATTACGGAATGGCTATTTGGAGACAGAAAACACTTTTAATTTAGATTATGTATGATTACAGAAAAGATGGTTCTCAACTGCCTTTCATTCAACAAAAAAATTGTAAAGGTGAAACAGAAATACTGTTTTAAAAAATTAATATGGCACCGAACATAGCAGTGAAAGTTTTGGGTACATTAGTAGACATTCTGGCTCAGATGCATTTAGGGAAATAATATTTTTTCTCTCCTAGGTGCTACTTCCCTTTGTGATCCTCCTCAAAATTTATCTTTGTTGCCCTGTTTCAAGTCAGGAGACAAGTATGGAAGAAGAAACTGTCAGAAGAACAGCATTCTAAGATACCGACAATAAATAAACAGCAAAAGCTCCATAGCTGCTGTGCTAAAAATGCTGGAGCAAAAGCAGACAAATGATAGACGCACTGTTATGAAAATTTGTTCAGTCTTTGGAGAATAAATGTCAAGGCATATTCAAAACAATACAACAACAACAATTACCCTGAAACACATATCTGGAAAAGTGATTAAGACTTTTTAACCATTAATACATAATTGACATATTATCAACAAGACCTAAGTCTACACAGAAAGTGAAAAGCTATTGCTAATAAGTTCTTTTCTCATATTTTATCTTTAGCAATATCTGAAAACCCAATGAATTACCACAGAATATTTTCAAATTGTTGACTTTAAGAAGTAATGCCATGTAGATAAGAAAGCAAGTCCTCTAAGTTTAATTCAAAGGAGATACCATCCAAAGAATAACATTCTTTCAAGTCAGCTATATTTTTATTCTACCAGCCTAAGAAGAAATATTTGATCAGCCAATTAATGTTTTATAAATAAAAATTTACTTTGGCACACTAAAAAAATTCATCTGTAAATATTGTGTCAAATGTTAGATTAGCAAATGGCACAGCAATTTTCTTCTTCTATCTTAATCTACTTTCCTTCTTTGACACTGAACAACAAGAAAAGGAATAAATGAATGTCAGTTAAACTATCTAGGTCTGGCCCATTAAGAATTGCTTGCACTCAGAAGATAGGTCTTTTCTATTTCTGTCAGGAGAATAGTAATAAAATTCAGAGTTAAGTCAGATCAAAGATTCAATTTGAGGTTCCAACTCTTAAAAATAGGAAATAGATGCTTCATAAAAAGTTAAATTTTCACTATAATTCCCTCCAACTGTCTGCTCCCAAATTCTACAACACATTTTCATTCCAAATTATAAAGACAGATGAAAATTAGTCCCTTTCAGGGGAACTTATAATTAATGCCCAATAGGGTAAATGTTGAAGAATCCTCACATCAAATATGGTGTACAGTACTGTATTTCATATTTTGGATAGTTCCTCTAAAGGCCATACTGCAAACAATGATCACCTACATAGTTAAAAACCAAACAACAAACTACACATAAACACACAGCAAAACCAAACATGTATACTTACTTCCTCAGTGGAAGAAGTTACATTTAGAAATGTATGAAAAATGGCCTTGAAAGTCTCTATAACAAACACCTCTACAGACAAGAAGAAAACAAAAATCAAACATTTGTTTTCCTGCTTTTTCTTTAATACAGTTCCCATCTTACATGATATACTATGAGGTGCCTTCTTAATAGCATCTAATCTACTTTCTCGTTGCACCAGTTGGCACCCTAGGATAGAACTCGTATTACCACGCATGTTCACGGAGTACTGCTCTTAAGTACAGTATACCTAACTCATGGTTGGGCCAAAATTAGTGGGTAGTGGTATTTTCTAAAAATGGATTAATGCACACATCCAAATCACATTAAACTTTCAACTTAGGGTTCACACACAGTCTATTTCCTTTCTATAGTAGTTATCACTCCAGACTGCAGCTTTGAAATCCAAGAAGTGGGAAGAATGTCTTTTTATATCTTCTTGTTGATGCTTCTTTCTTCCTTTCTCCTCCCTTCCTCCCTCCCCCCCCTTCCTTCTTTCCTTTCTCTTTTTCAATAAGATGGTTAAAAGAAACGGGTTATTAACAAAATCAAAGTCTAGTAAACATCAAAAACTTATTGATCAGAGTGGTCACAAACTCTTCTTGTGATGATGTTATATTACTGACAAAACGTTTTTTGAAAACAAACAAAAATCTAAAAACCAGCATACGCCAATGGGTGCTGTTTATTTAAGCAACTGGCGTTCCTCTATGCTTTTGAGGCGTTTCTTCCGGGGCTGTACAAAGTCATCATCTGAGTCATCACTAAATTTATTATCTTCTGATTCATTCCTGAATTCTAGTTTAGGAAACCTTTTTTCTGGATAAAGATTCTTTAGAAGTTCTTCAAAATAGCTTTCAAGTTTTATACCAGCATTGGCTACTTCTGAATCAGGCTGTTGGATAAAAATAAAAATATGAATTAAAAAAACCCCCAACATTTTAGACAGTCAATAGAAGTAGTAAATTTGTCTCATTTTTGTTCTCTTTTAACTCAAGATTATGAACATCACTGGACTGTCTTGGGGAAATGTTTATGCGTAGTCATTGATACAAAGTAAACAATAGTCTGGAGCTAGACAAAGTCTAGAAAAGGTCAGATAAAAAATACATAAAAGGCCTTGAGACTCATCTGGATTATTCTATACGGGTGTGGTAGTGGCAGGACTGGATTACCAGAGAGATCAAAGAGATGCCATAATGATAGAATCACGTAACAGGTATTTTTAGAACAAATTAAATGGAACTCTAGAATGAGTAACCAATACAGAGAACAAACCATCAACAAAAGCTGTAAGTCTAACAGATGTTTAGATAAATTGACAGATGAGAAAAATTTTAAATTAGAGCTATTTAGACCACATCCTTGAAAGTTTAAGATCAACATCAAAAAGACTAAAGTTTGGAAGTTCCATATTTAAAGAAATAAAGATGGGAATGACAAAGAATGCCTCTACTGGTTTTTTAGTTTGTTTTTTTTACTCTCTCACCTCATTGAATTCAGCACAGTTTTGAAAGATCAATCTAAAATCAGCTACAAAATCTTCAGGCTTTGTGTACATGGAATAATCTTCTTGCAGTCTTTTCTTGATGGTCGACAAGTCCATTGGATTTTTAATTATTTTGTAATAATCAGGCACCTTTCAAAATAAATACAATACAAAATAACTAAATTATACCTGGTCCTAAGTAAAATTTACAAGAAGTAGTATAAAAATCAGATTGTTGGGGCTGGCCCCGTGGCCGAGTGGTTAAGTTCGCGCTCTGCTGCAGGCCGCCCAGTGTTTCGTTTGTTCGAATCCTGGGTGTGGACATGGCACTGCTCCTCAAACCATGCTGAGGCAGCGTCCCACATGCCACAAGTAAAAGGACCCACAACGAAGAATATACAATTATGTACCGGGGGGCTTTGGGGAGAAAAAGGAATAAAATAAAAAATCTTTAAAAAAAAAAAAATCAGATTGTTCTCATTGCTTTTCTTTGTACTATTTTATCAGTGATAAGTAAACCTATTCAGCAACATTTACAAGTGCCTATAGCTTTTCATACATTGGTAAATGCATTGTGTCACATTTTTCAAAAATTTTCACCAATTATTTTTAATGAAAAAACTTACATTTTCCCTCTTAAACCTTCTCTATTCTCCTTCATTATTTTATTTATTTATTAATTAATTTATTTATTTATTTTGAGGAAGATTAGCCCTGAGCTAACTGCTGCTCTTGTTTTTGCTAGGAAGACTGGCCCTGAGCTAACATCTGTGCCCATCTTCCTCTACTTTATATGTGGGATGCCTACCACAGCGTAGCTTGCCAAGCAGTGCCATGTCCACACCCGGGATCCAAACTGGCGGACCCCAGGCCGCCGAAGTAGAACGTGTGCACTTAACTGCTGAACCACTGGGCCAGCACCTCCTTCATTATTAAACAAAAAGCATTTACCAGAAAAAGTATTACTTCTAGTAGGATTTGACATGTTTTCATTACATGTGTTATGGCAAGGGGGCTTTGAATCTGGGTTTGAACCCTAGGTTCTGCTACTCAAGAGTGTGCTCCTGGGTAAGTTACTTAACCTCACTGAACCTATTTTTTTCATATTTTAGATAGGGATAATCCTACCAACCTCACAGAATTTTGTAAAGACTAAATGAGATGATACATATTAAGAAAAAAGGGGCTATTTTGCTCCTGCTGTTATTATTAATACCAAATGCAGCTGAAAGTCAAGATCGTAAAAAGCGCCAAGTTCTAGGTTAAATTTTTAAGCGGATGAAGTTTTTACTGGCTTTACAAGCTTCTTTTCTTTGATTTTTTCCCCTGCCTCTTTCGAGTACAAAAGGCCCTTCCCTCTGAACATATTTATTTCCTTTTCCTAGCTCAACTTCTCAAAATCTGTTCTCAAGAAAGAAGTTCCTTGTTTATCAGCTGAATATATTTACTAAGCTAGTTTTCTTTTCTGACCTTGCATTAAATTTTTAAAATTTATCAAACTGTAGATGAAATCTATTAAATTTTTAAAGATATTTTGGACATCAGAGAATAGAAGAACATATTTTGAATAGTAGGCCACATATTTTGAATAGTAGGCCCTTTCCAGCACTCTAAAATTATGCATTAAAGTCACATCAAACTTTCAATATGAACCTTTTTAAAGTCAATAGTTAATACATATACACACCTTCATCTATTGTTAAAGTCTACTTATTACTTGAAGTCTGGGCCTATACATCAAAGAATGTACAGAGAATTTTGGGGGTCTTTACCACAAATGGGAAGTTTTTTCCCAACAGCTTAGGATGTATGCCTAAACTTCCTGAGGGAGAAACAATTGATAGAAATCATTACAGAAAATAGAAGATAAAATACATGAGATGAGAAGTAAGAATATATGAGAAATGAAAAGAAGTTTTGGGCCAACTTGTTAACATTAAAATATATTTAAGATCAAAGCATTCAGTATATATTAATAAGCTTTAAGATTTGGATTAGGGGCTGGCCAGTGGTGCAGTGGTTAAGTTCACACGTTCCACTTCTGCGGCCCGGGGTTCACTGGTTCGAATCCCGGGTGTGGAATGGCACTGTTAGTTAGCTCAGGGCTAATCTTCCTCAAAAAAAAAAAAAAAGCAAATTAAAAAAAAAAAGATTTGGATTAGATATAGGAAACTATTTAAAAATGGTACAGAAACTTAGATTCTTGATTTATGAGAATCAAGTTTCAGAAAAATCATCCGACTGTGCACAAAATGATATTAATACTTACAGTTAGAGGAACTGGGTCTTGAAAAGCCAGGCTCATTTCATGGCAGTAAAGAAATAAAAGTAGGCGTTCACACTTCTAAGCAAAATAAATAAATAAATTAATTAATTAAAATATAATAAAATAATGAAGTCACAGCTTATTTTTAATAACAATGCCATGGGTCTCAAAATACCAGAATAAAAATTAAAACCAGATAAATACAAGAAAAACACTGATACTTGGAGTTTTTATCTTCTTCTTAATCATTTACTGAACTGTACTGTTTGACAGTTTGGGGTATGTGTGATATATGAGAGCAGTCCTTGTAATTATGGGAACAAAAGCAGTATCACTAGAAACCTATCTGAAGCTCTTTTAAAATACTTTCCACTTATCTCTCCAACTTGTGTATTGAATTATTAATAGTCAATAAAGGAAGCACATATGTGTGTTGAGAGACTCAGAGCGGGAGCCCTTTCCATGGTGTGTCCAGTCCTGAGGCCCCTCTCTCAATGCAGGCGGTCCCGTCATGTACTCTGCTACATCCCCGCTTAGGGGTTTACCCAGGAAACACTGTGTAGTACTGGTAGTGTGCATTGGGGCCCCCTCTTGCATAACAACTTTCATACTGATTGTTCTACTTAATAGTTTAGCAAAGGAGTGTCTTTAGTATTACAGAAGTGTTGACTACGTAGCTTTAAACGTTAATTACAGTTAAATATTTTAGCTGGCTTTGAAGTTAAACCTAGTACCACTTGGTGAAAGAACAGAATTATTTCCAGGAGCAGTCAATAGAAAAACTCCTTTCTTTGGTGTCAATTATCAATAAATTTTGAAGCAGAAAACTTATCAGTGGTAGAAATAAAACAGAAATTTACTAAAGGTAAACTAAATTTAAAAGTCCAGACCACATAAGGGATATACATTCTACTCTTTTCAAATACAATATTTTAAGCTTCTAGAACATGTATATAGTACTGTGATTTTTTTTGATTAAAAAAAAGTGATAGTCTCCCTTTAAATATATTTAAGATTCCTGTACTTTTGTGGAAAAAAAAACACTAAAGAAAAAAGAAGTCACTATAAAATTTGAATATACACTTCTTTGATAAAAGGCACACCTGCATTACAATAATGAATCTAACCAAGAAAACTGTTTAACTGTCTAGGTTGGAAATGCTCAAAAACTTACCCTTTTATCTATTGGTGTTAATTTAACAAGACCTTCAGTTTTCTTTTTTTCTGAGTTGTGGCTGGGAGCATCACAATCATATTCAACTTCTGGTTTAGATAAGTCTCGGCAGAAAGTGCAAATCCACTCTCCACTATTGGGGGATAAAGTATTTCTGAGTTCCTAATGCATCATTTCTCTCTTTGTCATGCCCCTTTCCCACCTCCTCCATCTCATCTATGATACAGAATTATTTACTTGGCATGAACTTTAATCACTGAGGATTTACTGCCTATCTACTATGTACACAGCACCATGCTGCAATAGCATAACAGCAGAAATACAATGCAAGCGCCTAAGTGGTAAATATTAGCCTAGTTAAGGAGGCACAAAATACACATACGAAATAAACACAACACACACACACACACACACACACACGCGCGCGCGCGTTAATCTATGGCTGAGATGAGGTGCAACTGGCATTTTCCTCTAAATGATTCAAGAAAACAAATGCTCTTGGGTACTATTCTTGCAACTTCAGGTTTGAAATTAAATTTTAAAAAGCACAGTCTGTCGAGAACTAAGAGATCAACCCAATGGCAGATCACCATGATCATCTCATACGGTTTGTTTGAGAATTTACTTGAGATATTTATAAAGGATACAGCTCAATACCTGGCAAATAAGACACAATAAAATATGGCAGTTGTTGTGCATAAAGACCACTGTTCTTTATGTTTAACTCCTTGTAATAATTTAAAGGCTGTTATTTCTTTTCACTTCACAACTGACTAGGTTTTTGAGAAAAGTCCAGCGAATAGGAGGCAGGGTTTGGGAAACCCTATGCTGAAGGTTTGGAGTACGCATTTGTGCCAAGTGTATTTTTATTTAAGTTTTTACAAAGGTTTTATGTTACAATGATTGTCAAAAGTTTAGTGCTGTTATTATTTACAGTAAAAGAATGTGCAAAAGGAAAGCAAGTAACTGTCTTACCTTGGAAAATTTGCCAATGTGGGCACATGACAAGAAAGATGGAATACTTTGGGACACTTCTCACAGCACAGGAGTTCCCCTCCATTCTGACAAACTGCACACCAGTCCTCATTGGGGTCATCCTCTTTCCTTGTCTCTCCAACATGAAGGGGTGACTTCTGGGAGGCATCCAGCCACTCAGATTTTCCATTTGAGGAATTTTCCTGCTGAAGTCCAGGTTGATCTCCTGTGCTATCAGGGGCATCTGATCTTAGCACAGACTCCTCAGAAGCAGAGCTCTGACTGCTATTTAAGAGCAGGGAGGTGAGTATGCTTCTTGGATAGTTGGTCTGCAATGGAAAGAGTGTGTAACGGTCTATGTATGTATTAAAACTGGCATTCATTATTACCAGTACTGCAATTTTGGACTGTACACGGTTCTCTCATGGGCCCCTGGTTACTTCAAAGGAGTCTGTGAAGGTGCATGAGAACAGAGTATTTTTTTTTTTTTTTGAGAAAGATTAGCCCTGAGCTAACTACTGCCAATCCTCCTCTTTTTTGCTGATGAAGACTGGCCCTGACCTAACATCCATGCTCATCTTCCTCTACTTTATATGTGGGATGCCTACCACAGTATGGCTTTTGCCAAGCGGTACCATGCCCACACCCGGGATCCGAACGGGCAAAACCCGGGCTGCCGAGAATGTGCGCACTTAACCACTGTGCCACCGGGCCGGCCCCAAGAACAGACTATGTTTATTGCTAACTGTATTAGAGTCCCTAATGGTAAAGAAGACATGGACCTCCGCTAAAAAGTATCATCAAAATGAAAGAGCAGCACTAAGGGGGTGTGAATAATATAGGAAAAAATCTTTGAATTTGCTGATGGCTACAGAAATGGGAAAATAGGTGGGTAGTATAGAAGTCCACCGCAGAACTACAAATACATTTGACTCAAGCTGTTAATTCAAATTCTACCGAGACACAAAACATGCCTAGTGTAGATTTTTTATAATTCATAGAAAGGTATACTGCTTTAATTCTTAGAAGTAACTTCACCCCTGCAAGAGCCATTAGAAACTTTAAGATGAATCTAAATTTTATGTTGGAGCCTAGGATGGTGAAAATTTCAAATCAATAACAAAATCTATCTCCTTTAAACATTTTTTAAAAGTTTCAAAATAATAAATGTATATTTAGTTAAAAGCATGGGTATATAAACTCATTCCCTGGAGGCAATTATTTTCAAATTATCTAGCTTTTCCTTCTGCTATTTACTATTTTTCTAAGTAATATGCTTATACTGTAATTTCTCAAATTTTCATTTTTAAACATATTTTCAGATAAATAAATATATATATATATACACATATATATATATATATATATTCCCTACTATGGAAGATTAGACTTTTCCTTCCTGACTCTGCACTTCCTCCTTACACTTAGACACACACACCATTTATCCATCCTCTTAACATACAAGCATTCATTTTATCAGTTGGTAGGCACCAGCATGTAACTGTTTGTAGCCAGCGTCTATTCCAACTGGTCAGTGTCACGGCTGTACTAGTTAGGTATCCTGAAAAATCAATTTTTGGTTAAATGCAAGTTATGTCCTGATTATATCTAGTGTTTAGTTAAATTTGCATTCAGGTGTTTGTTTGCATCATTATGACTATAGAAATATTGTTCACTGCATAACCATAGACTGTACTATGACTACACTTTCTTTTCTCACTTTTTGTTGTTACTATGAGTCAATAATTACCTTATTTATTTAATTTGCTTATTTTTCTAGGTATCTATCTCTAAGCCATTCTCACAATCTCCAGCAGGGTTATAAAATGCTTCTCAAAGCTGTCAAAACATTTTTCTCCCCTTACATATATCCCTCTGGAGTCTTCTGTCCTCCTGCTACAGGGATACTTGGAGGAGCTACTGTACTGGGGACCTTTTTTTTTTGCCTCTCTTCTGTGTTAGATGCTGTTTCTGGAATCTTATGTCTCCCTCTTTCTTGGTTTACTCCATTTTTAATGAAGCATATTCTCAAATATCTTCCTAAGAATGAGTACGTGGGAATTAAATTTTTTGAGACCTTGAATGCATGTCTAAAAATGTTTATTTAATGTTTACATAGGCTTGATAATTTGCCTGGGTATAGAATTGTGTGTACAAAAAATTTTTTCTCACAATTTTGATTATTTCTCTATTGTCTTCCTGCTTCAAGTGTCTGGGTTGAGGACTTGGTGTCATTATGTTTGTCTGACATGTTTTGTCCTCTGGAAGCTTTTAGAATCTGAAATCTTGAGTCTTTTTTTCATTTAATGTTCTGGTATTTGGTGGCCTCTTCAATTCAGATGCTCATGCCTTTCAGTTACAAGTATCCTTGTATTATTTCTTTGGCAATTACCTTCTATGTGTTTTATTCTGTTCTCGCTTTCAAATGCTGAATGTTCTCATTGGAGCTTCTAACTTTGCAAACTCTTCTCCCTGTTTTGCATTCATCTTTTTGTTCTAATTTACGGAGATATTTACTCAAATTTTTCAACCTTTAAGTTACTATTTCCCTGCTTTTAAATATAACATTTTTTACCTCCTATGAGCTATTTAAAAGTTTCTCTCACTCTATCCCCCAAACAGAAATAGTATTGCAATCATTGATATAATTACATTTTGAGGCCTAGATTCTTCATCTGATTCTTGTTTCACTATAACAACAGGAAAATCATAATTCTCAGGTGGTCCACTGTTTTCTTGTTTTATTCGGATTGGCTCCAACATGACTACTGGGACTTTGTGTGTAGAATCAGCTCCTGCTGGTTTGCTGGAAGAGCCAGAGCTGTAAGTATAAGAAAGAAAGAAAGAAAAAAATCTTAGAATGTTACCTTCAATATCTCAAAACAAAGTATAACAATGGCGTTTGGGAATAATGCTTTATCTTCACAGCAATGATAATTACGTTACATCAGCAATAAATGATACGTAACTGAAATGCAACTGCTCTATGAAAAAAGGTTCATATATTTATTAAGAATATTCTACATATTAACCAATCGAAACAGTGACATTACACTTCTGCAAAGATATTTAAATAAAACCTGAATTAAAAGGAAACTGACCTCAATATTCTGCAGCTCTAAAACTAGCATCTTTTTTTAGGCTTCCCCATTTCCTTCTTTAATCAGTGACAAAGAGAACTCTTGGCTCACATTAACGATTTATTGTCACAAAGTGTGAAGACAATTAACTAGTGGACATAATTTATTGGGTTTTGCTGTTTAAAAAATGTAGTGGGACAAAAACGTTTTACAGATAGCCACTATGTTCTCATGGGACTAAAGGCAAACTTTCCCCCTTCAGAGAATGCTTCTTTCATATGATTAGGAAAGTAAGAATTGGGTTACTATCTAGGAGGAATTTGCAAGCATAATGAGTGGGCAAGCAAAGCAGTAAGTTAAAATAGAATTTCAACAACTGTAAATTTATTTACTTTAAAGTAGAATAATGTTTGGTCATTGGAAAAGTCACAGAACACTGAAGTTAGTATAAAATTATGTTTCTTTTCCCTAGGTTTGTATTTGTGTGTGTTCTTACACAGTGCGGTATGTTATACCTACTGCATTTTTATTTTTTCCTTGCTTTTATGATAAAGCCAAACATATTTTCTTATTTTCAATATATACACAGATATTTTTGTATTTTTAAAGATAAAATTGTATTTTATTTACTTAACCCACTAATTAAAGGCTAAAAATTAAAGTTAAGTTGTTCAAAATGTATTGAGTACACCAAAGCATGCTGAGCACTGGCAAGAAAAATCTAATTAGAGATTTTTATATACTAGAGATTAAGGTTGAGTCAGTTTACCTTCCTCGGCTCCCAACGCTGGAGGCACTGGGTGAACGTATTGGGGGGTGTACACTAGTCATAGTAACAGGTCCTGAGGATGAGGAAATCATACACATTCATAAAATGAATTAACAATTTTGTATTTAATTCCCATTGAATGTGTTCACTTAGTGCTACACTGAAACTGGGAACAGATAATGAAATTATATAAAACAATAAGTAGCTGCTGAACTCCTACTCCAGTTGAATTCCCCTTAAAATAGCAGGGTTGTTCACCCTCAGCACAACTGACTTTTTGAGCCAGATAATTCTTTGCTGTCGGGGGCTATCTGTGCATTGCAGGGTGTTTAGCAGCATCCCTGGCCTCTACCAACTATTAGGTACCAGTAGCATCTCTTCACACTTCCCACTCAGGGGTATGACAATCAAAAATTTCCAGCAATGCTGAAAGTCCCATGTTACAGGAACCAGGGTAAGATCTCAGTGAGGACACGAGTGCCAGTGAAAGCTACAGGAGACATTAAACAGTAGTAGGGGCTAATATAAAAGCAGTCAAACACAAAGACCAATTAATGGAAGACAGTGAAACAAATATTCTACTAGGCAATGCATATAAGGTACTTTGTCCAGTGCCTGGCACAGAATCAATACTGGATAAATGTTAGTTTTAGTAATATTGCCATAATGGTTTCCGGAAATGTTTTGTCAAGTTATACTCCCACCAGCTATGTATCAGGGTACTTCTCTCATCACATTCTCGTCAACAAGTATTTTCACTGTTTAAATCTTTGCTAATTCAATAGGTACAAATTATATCTTGATTTGGTTTTTTTAATGACTACTAGTGAGATTGAACACCTGCCCCTGCCTGTTTTACTTGCTGTATGTATTTCTTCTTACGGACTTATCTATTCATGTCCTTTGGCAATACTGAGCACTTTCCTTATTTATTTGTGTGAACTTGTTATATAAGTAAACAGTTTCTCTACTATATTTTGTTAACAATTTCCTTCCAGTTTGTTTGTATTTTAAGTTTGTTTTAAATAAGCATCTCCTTTTAAATCGTGTAACTGCCTTATGCTTGTATGATTGGTAAATGACTTAAAATTCTCCTCTTTCCTTATTTTGGTCTAAGGCACCTATTTCGCCAAGGTCTTTGGGAGTAATATTAGTCGAGTGCTTGTCTCTTGGAGGAAAAGAGTAGGTATGTTAAAAATTCTTAAACACAAATCCTAATAAACAGACCACCAGAAGAGTGACTGTCACTGATAAATTTTGACCCTAGACAAATTACACACAGAGAGAGTCAAAAAGAAAAGGTATAATGCTAAATTCCTCCTGGAAGTGCAATAATGCCTGTAAGTTCTGTTAAAATTAAAAAGGTACAGAGGTTTAACCTTTGCTTCCCACTTTGAAAGTAAACTAATTTTAAATAGTGCCAAAAACTCAGACCCATTTTAATCATCCAATAAAAGAGGAGGTGGGGGTTTACTATAAGTAGAGTAAAAACACTCACGAAATCAAAAGAAGCCCACTTTACCTGCAAGGCCTGGAGACGGCACTGATGAATTTGGTGACTGGACGGTTCTGTTTGAGGGTGGTCTTGGCTGGCCGTGATCTATACTAGTATCTTTTCTCACAATATTGTCCAGCATAATAGTACTTGAACAGTCAATCTTACAAGAAAAGAAATTATTTCACGACATCCTGACTTTGCAAGTTAAAAGCTACTTTAAATTTATAAGAAAACTTTAATAGTTTAATTAGTTTCAAATAATAAAACATGTAAATACAAAGTTATGATGCATATTTTCCCCATAAACAATCTTGAAAAAAGCTTTTTTCCTTCTCAATGTTCCATCTTAGTAAATATACTGAAGACACACTATTTCAGAAGTCATGAGCCAGAAGAAAGGAGAATGGTTTGTCATTCACACCCTTAAAAATTAAAACAAAAAATTTTAAAAAATATTTCTTAATTTATTTAAAAACAACTAAAGGGTACCCGAGTAAAGAAAAAAAAAAGCCTGGTGAGAAGAGTAGCACAATTTCACATTTTTGCAAATCTCTTTAGTCCCTGGCTTAATAACAGCCAACTGGATTCTGATATCTGCTTCTGCACTCAATCTGTTGTGATGTACCAGGGTTGATGTGTTGATGTGGTGTGCTGTGATGTGGTTTGTATTGAAGAAGATGAAGAAAATCTGGACTCTCGCAGGTAGAATCTTGCGGAGCCTCTGAAAGGGTTGTTAAGAACTCCCTTGTCCTTGGCCCACATTTTGAGAACTGATGCTCTGGTATGCATTACACAGATGAAATAAGTCCATACATAGCACATTTGCAGAACACTAACCTCACCTAAGTACATGATTACCATTTGGGAGAAAAAATGATCCCTTGTAGATTCTTAGTTTAACGTAACAGGTATTCAAAGTGTTACACAAATAACATTTCTTTCCTAATTGACTGCCAGGCTATAATACTGATAAATTTCTATTGAGTAAGACTTTCACACTTTAGACGCAAATATTTTTCATGCTTAAATACACCATTTATTTTCCAACAATGTCTTTGTAGTTAAAATCCAGTTCAATTCTCTAACATAGTTCCAGCCTTTCTCAACCATAATTTTACAAGAGAATTAAGTCCTACAGTCCTTGGGCATAGACTGTATATAATGAATTATTATGAATTATATATGAATTATTATGTATATAATGAAAATGTTATTCTCCCCTCCTGCATCTAGAATGGTGCTAGTTATGAACCATTCTTGGGAGGAAGACAAAATAGTCACCTAAATCAGTTTCTTTATTCTGTGGTTGAGATGAGGAATTTCAGTTGAGAAAGGCTGGTGGACAAATAGTTACCTGTATCTGAGGACTGCAGAGGAAAGAGAAGGAGGACAGTTTTATTTTCTGTGGGTCCTCTTTCAGTTGAAGGAGCAGAGAAGTACACAGGCGCATTTATGTTTAATATTCTTTTGTCAACACCTTAGCTAATACTTTTTCAGAGAGTGCAAAAAGTATTGGAATGACTGAAGTTGTCAGATCTTAACGTAAGGAAAGTTATTTACATTACACAGTAATCCTAAAAGCTAAAATAAAATTATAGGAATGAGACAAAAGTAGTTTTCCTATGTATCACCTATGCATGAAAAATACATGTACTCTACCCATTTAATGAATATACAGTTATTTAAAAAATGAAATATCTCTGGTAAGGTTAATGACACAACTATTAGGAAATGTTAGTTGAATTCAGTAACTTGAAAAACTAAATCACAAAGATTTAAACATTCTTTCACAATCTTACCAGATACTTCTTAAAAGTGTTTAATGTTTGTGTGCATGATTACTTAACCTTGTAGCATTAGAAAAGGTTAAACAAATATCAACTTATGTATGGAGATGTGTCTATAGAATGTTCTATTTTCTGCCTTTGAAAAAGATTTTTTTTAACGTCATACTGACAAAGTTAGACTTTAGAGAGTAAATATATTTAATTTAAATATAAAATAAATCAGAGGTAATTTTGCACTTGTCAGTATGATCTAGCAGAAAATGTTTTCATTTCTATTATTACACTTATCTCCATCTCTTCTGATGTCTTAAATTCTAGCCTCCCTCTCTAACCTTATGCTAATATATCACATTCCAGTAAGTCAATTTTCCAATACCTCCTCCCATATCCTTAGTTTGCTCCTTTCCCAGCTTAGATTCCATAATCCATCACCATAATCATTCATTTACAAATACCTTTAACTCCAGTGCCCTAAAGACATTCTGTAGTATGTTCAAGTGTTTATAATCTTTTAATTTTTCCTGCTGCTATAATATTTCTAAAGGATAAAAATAACTTCTGAAAACAAACACGCAAACAACCTATAATCCAACAAACCCATGCCTTTTACAAGATCCAAGTTCAATTAAAATTTTCAAAACAGGGGGCCTGCACCATGGCTGAGTGGTTAAGTTTGCTCGCTCTTCTTCAGCAGCCCAGGGTTCGCTGGTTCAGATCCTGGGCACGGACCTACACACCGCTCATCAAGCCATGCTGTGGCAGCATCCCACACAGAAGAACTAGAATGACTTACAACTAGGATATACAACTATGTAGTGGGGCTTTGGGGAGAAAAAAAGAGGAAGATTCGCTCAGGGCCACCAAAGAGCATACTCAAAAAAAAATTTCAAAACAGATGCATATATTTTGGGTATACTTACATCTGGAAGAGAAGGAAGATTATAAGAACCTCCCACTGGTGAGCTCAAATCAATCATAGGTGAACCAAAAGCCTTTCCATCATATCCTGCTGCACTAGTAATGGTGGGACTTGAAGGAGTAGAGGATGTGCTATTGGCAGTCGACGGAGCAGCCTGCCCACTGCTGATCTGCCACTATAGTAGCAAGAAGGGAAGAAGAAAGGTTGTCTATCAGCAGGCCTATAACATAAAATGTCCACCTAATCCCTTTTCCAGACACAAAACAAAGTAGAAGACACATTCTGCTATTTGAATTCAACTGTAATTTGAATGGAAAGGCAGGAGGGCACAGGTATATATAATTTTCATTAATTCTGTCCAAAAAGTAAAAGGCACGGATTTTTAACACAAGACAATAGTTAGTATACACCAGAAAACCACACAGTGCCCCATCCTGGAAAGCTTATACATACTGGAAAAGAAAACACATACAGAGCAACTTCAAGGTAAAGATTAAGGGCTGAAACATACATTTTCTTCTGTCCCTACGTGAAACACCTAAAACCAAAGTAATACAGTTAATGGGAATTTTTAAAAAAGGCATTGACTCAAAAACAAAGAAAACGGAGAGAAGACAGAAATCACATTTTGGAAGCTGGAAAGCAGATGGACAAATAGCAAATCACTTAGTTTGATAAAGCTGAAACCTAAGATAGCAGTGGGAAAATAGAGAAGCAGATCAACATATATTGCAGAACACCTAAGAACCTGGGAATTAGATGCACAACAGGTGAAGGGGCTAAAAACAGGATGATTTGTAGAGTCTGTTAAAGAAGCATTAAATCTCATGTTCCTTTCCTACTCTACCTGTAGCCACCCCAAGATAATAAGGACACCCTCTACCTTCACAGAAGGCTGGAAACTTATTTTCTAGAATAGGTAAAACAATGTCTTTGGACTGCAAGGTACCAAGCTCAGTTGAAGGCAGAAGTATTGCACTGAAAATGAAGATTAAGAAACCATACACAGACTGAATGCTGAGCTTCCCTCCCATTCCGCCGCTGGCCCTCTACCAATCTTCTTCCCCTGGCTCCAACAAGCAGCCAGGCCCTAAATTTTAGATAAAAGACAGAAAGATCCTTTGGGAATTGGACCAGCCTAAGAGATAAGATGGTGACACTAGGAATTCTCCCAATAAATATGTCTAGTAGCCCTAAATAGAGTAAAACCTCAGTCATCAAATATTAGCCCCAGATCCCGTTTCACTTTTTTTTCCCTGTTTTTTCCCCACTCATTTCTCATATATGAACAGGTAATTAAGCATCAGCAAAGATCTGAGGAAACTTTGTCATTTATGTTAGGGGCTGAGATAAACACATTAACTAAGTTAATACTAGGAATGCTGAAGTATGCAGAGAGGAACCATGCTGCTGTCTACAATTACTTTGAAACCTATCAAAAAATAAGAAGGCTGAATTGATAGATGGATGAATAATAAATGAGAAGGCAAATAGAGCAATTTGTCCCCATACAAGTCTTTCAATTTGTTATATTTGAATATTTTCATAAGAAAAATACTGGGGAAAAGGAAAGCACCTAAGAGGTATCTCAAGACTATATAGCAGGAGAAAAAATTCCCAAACACAGTATCATTTATAGATCGACTACACTATATAGAGTGAGAGTGTTTGAAACATTCTAATTTTGAAAAATCTAATTCATATCCTCCACTGAAAAAACTATGTGAAGAAACCTATGGGGGCCGGCCCCATGGCCAAGTGGTTAAGATCGCGCACTCTGCTTCGGTGGCCCAGGGTTTCGCTGGTTCGGATCCTGGGCAAAGACTTGGTACCACTCGTCAGGCCATGCTGAGTCGGCATCCCATGTGCCACAACTAGAATATACAACTATGTACTGGGGGGATTTGGGGAGAAAAATAAACAAACAAACAAACAAAGATTGGCAACAGTTGTTAGCTCAGGTGCCAATCTTTAAAAAAAAAAGAAACCTATGTATGTGAATGTTATCTTTCCCCCCATCCACCCCTCATACCCATCTTTCTCTCTCTCAATCTCCCTCTCTCTTGACTCTCTTCCTCTTTCCCTCCCCAGGATAATCACTGTTATAGCTGATGTATATCTTTCCAGGTTTTTTCTATGTATGTGAGATTAAAACACACACACACACACACACAAATAAGAATACCTCACAAAAATTTGACAACATGTTTTCCCCACATACCATCAGGTCATAAGATCATGTGCAGATTACTGCATTTTCTTAATAGCTGAAAAGTATTCCCACGTATGAGTAGACTATAATTTGTTAAACTAATCTACCAACGAAAAACAATTCTCCACTATACTTTCTCTTAGTTTGTTAATTTATTCATCCATGCTTAGGTTTTTGACCAGGAAACATTTTTAAAAACATTCTTAAAGTGTGTGTCTACCCACTAAAAATAATAAATGGGGAAGACGGAAAGTAAACATTCCGAGTATGCAGGATGTGCGAGGTGCTTTACACACTAGCATTAAGTCTCAGCACAACTCTGCAAGGTATTCATTTTATGGTTGGGGCGAACGAGATTTTAAAGAATAAACTTGCACCAGGCCACAAAACTACAAGAAAAAGAAACAGAATTTAAGGCTAAACTGTAGCGTGGGCCTTTTTCACTCACCTCTAATGATGAAATAGAGAGAGGCATAAATTTCATTTAAAATAATTAAAATATTATTTAAGAAAATTTGGTGATATTATACCAAAGTCAAGCTAATTATAAACACAAAAACACAAACACACACATATAGCATGTGTAATTTTAGAATAAAACTTTCAAATCATTTGATTAAAATGAATGTCACAGAATTATGGAGACAGCATCAAATTCTTTATTTTAGTCTTGGCAAAAAGTTAAACTGACATAAATCTACAAGTCTTAAGCTGGAAAGATTATTGACACAAGTGCTTGGACAAGACAAAGCACTGAAAGAATTTAAACTTTAAAAAAAATAATGTAATATCTAGAAAGTATTTTTACCTTGACATTAATAATATATTAAACCTTATCAGATTTAATATATAACCTTAAAATATTAACTTTATCAGATGTATATGTACTCCATATTAAAACTGTGTCATTCTAAGTTTGTTTCTAAGAAGTCTCCTTGGAACACTTTAAAGATTCATTTACTGTTCTCTTTTGCAGAATGTAACCTGTATTTGTTAGAATATTTCTGTCTTAGGAAATTTAATGTATTCACTTAAAAGCTACACACATCAGTACTGCAAAAATTAATACCTCCGACTAATTATTCTGGGCCTTCACTCCTATATAAGTGGCTTGATTTCTCTTGTTAATTACAAAGCATCAAGATCCTTTCTCTCAGTTTTGTCTCTATAGGTCTGTCTGTAATAAACTTTTACTATTAACTCACATTTACTATATAAAAAAAAAAGCTTGCTTTTGCTCTTCACAACTCTTTCTCTGTCTATAAATTCAATGTGGTTTGGAAGCAGAAAGAAGTAGAACAAGCAACTGAGGAGAGGAAATAAATAAATATATATACCTGCTTTATGGCTTGTTGAGCCAAGAAAGCCATCTGTAGGGGGTTGGGCTTTATTGCTGGTCGTGGCATACTCTGGTTTGGTGGATATCTCAACTGTTGAGGATGAGGGGGAAGAACCGGTCCATTCGGTTTGGGGCTGTGATTTTGAAAATTTATCAAACGTGGAGGGGGTTGCTGGAAAAAAGAAATTAAACCAATTCAGTGACAATCATCTCCCAAAAGACAAATTATAGACAACTCTACTTTATAACTTTTACAGAAAGACAGCAACTCTACCAGAGATGAATAATTTTAATATTGCAACAAGGGTATGGGGGAGAGGGGCAGCCTTCCAGTATGTATATAAGCAATTTAAAGAAAAGGAGTTTTATTAGGAAAGAGCCTTGGGAGAGGGGTTTCCAACTGTAAGTAGCTTATACCAAGATTGGAGCTAGGCCATATTGGAAGTAGGGAAAATTTGTCTTTGGTATCTTTTTAAGTCCTTGATGATTATCTTTTGCAAAGAATTGCCCTCTTCGAACCTAAAATAACATGGTGGTAAAATAATTGCTAAAATTCACTGAGCAGTTATTACATGCCAGGTACTCCTTTAAGTGCTTTACATCTGTTAACTCAATCTTCACAACAATCTTACCAGGTAGAGATTATCTTTATTTTACAGAAAAGGAAACTAAGGTATAGAGAATTTAAGTTAACTTGTTCAAAATTTAAAGATAGTAAGAAATAAAAGATACTAAATAATAAAAGAATTTAAAGATACTAAAGATAGTAAAAAATTAAAGATAATAAGAAATGGAGCTGGGATTTGAACTCAAGTACACTCTGGCTCCAAGGTCGGCACTCTTAACCAATAAATCATTAATAATGAAAACAGTTGATATTAATAACATTTAAAAATTAATGAGTTTTAGATCTTACTGAGATCAAACTGTATGCCAGGCATTATGATTAACATTTTCCCTGTGATATCTCATTATTGCCCTCCCTTCATTTTACAAATTAGGACACTAAACACTAGAAAGCTTAGAGAATTTGACAGAAGTCACACAGCTAGTAAAAGACAGCACTAAGGCTTTAATTCAAATCGAGTCTGTGATATCATTACCAAAACATGTTCTCATGTTTAGTTGGGGATTGATTAAGGTACTGACTAATTACAGCTTAGAGGATGAGATTTCCCTAAAAGAAAACAGATTTTGAAAGGAAACCGTTCAAGGACAACACTGGTTGATTACAGGATAGGGCTGGGAAGGCAAGCCTACTTTGCTCATAAATTTTAGCCCTGGAAATTGAGACCAGTGTTCTAGAAAAAGGTAACCTTATATGCCAGTCTCATCTTGACTTGCCAGTTCTCTCTATGGCTGGCAACTTATTGAAAGCAAATACTTATTTTCAGGCTATCTAAACTGTATATGATTAGAACTTCTCAAGGAGGGAACTATTAACTCCCACATTCACAAAAAGACAAATAAATGTGGAATTTATAAGGCTGAAGTAGCAACATTTTAAACTTTGATACTCTGAAGGCAGACAGCTACAAAGTGTAGCCTTGTCCTCTTCTTTTCCCCTCCCCTTCTCCTACTTTTGGAATTTACTCTTCTTTCCTGGGTAAATTGTTTCTCTTTCCTCTCTCTGACAAATTAGTTGGCACTGGGTTCACCTTCAGTAACTTTCAAGAGTGGCCAGCAATTTACAGACCCAATGAAAAATAGATTTAGATACTGTTTCAAGACCAAGAGAAACTTTGTGGGTGAAGAATATAAGAAGATTACAGAAAAACAGAGAAAATGTCAAAACTTTACAGAAGTATAAGCCTGAAATCATAGCAAATTTTTTGATTCTTCTATTAAAGTTTTGTGACTTAAAGAGTTTTATATCATGGAGACACAAACAGAAAATAGTTGGGGAATTATAGTGGAAAACTCCTAAATTCATCTAAGAGATAATTTTTTTTAAAGTGGGAAAGTACTAGAAATAATCCTTAAGAGAGAATAAAGGTAGTTATAGAAGTCTTTGCTACCCTACTCTGACACCCCCAACCCAGACTGGTTTATATATTGGTTAAGTCAAGAAATGACACTTGATGCCAGAGTAATGTACTCTTGTGAGAAATCAGTGTGGGAATGGATGTCAACCCTGCCATCAAAGAGCTCAGTCTGGTAACAGGCAAGGTGGTTTTCTTCCTCTCCTGAACTGCTATAGTTGATTAAGTTAATTTCTAAGAACTCTGGGAAGCAACTTGAAAGAATAAGATTAGGAACTAGTTATGCGCATAAAAGAAATAGCAAAACTAGTGCTATTTTAATTAAATGGAATCAATTAATTTGCAAGAAACAGAAGGAAAAAGGGGAGCAAATAGAGAAATAATTCAGAGCTTAAGCAAACTGACATATAACTTTCATTATGGTTATCCTCTAAGTACTTTCATTATTATAGGTTTTGATTTTATTCTAGGTCAGTAGTTCCCAACTGTGTATAACCATGAAGGGTAGCAGATATCTTTCTAACATACATGCACTGTTTAGGAAAATAATCTATACATATGAATGAGAGTATCTCCACCAAAGTAAATCTGGCTCAGGAATGAGAACCATTGCTGTGAATTATGTACAACGTATGTGACAGTGTTCTCTAACAAACTTATTTCTGCCCGTTGGAGTATAATAGAGTATATGGAATACTGCTAAATAAACAGAGATGCCCAATGTCTATCAAGTTTGTACCACTCAGTCATATAACTACGTGTATTATCTCTGTATCACCCAACTCTTGACCAGGGAGATTCCACAGCTAATCTTCAGTGGAAGAAGAAATAGGAAACTATCACCTAAGTGATTTTTAGAAGCAGTCCTTCAAATTTACCTACAAGTGAATTTATGGACAGATGTACAGTACAATTTCAACAAACGCACAAAGCCAGAGGCACACATAGACACTAGCTTATAGAAAGACATTTTCCCACACATATATGCAAATAAACTGGTAGAAAACTAAGAATGCAGGTGGGCAGGGCAGTGTGAAAGTTTACGGAAGAGGGTAAATTGATAAGTGAAAAATGTTTGAGTGGGTATTTGGCAGAGAGCTGATAAAGATGAGAGATGAGAGACGAGTGTGTGAAAAAAGATCCAGGAGTCATTGAGAGTAGACAGAGAAAGAAAAGTGTGTGAGGTAATGACGAAAAGATGCGAAAATTACTTTATTTCCAAGTGGGAAAATTAGGTTGTATGATAGAGATTGTATGTTGTATAGATTATATAGTAGTAAATCCTAGAGAGGAAAAATAAGATCAAAAGCAAATTTCTGAGATAAGCAGGCTAAAGCCTCAGAAGTCACTTGTGTTTTGTCAATGCTAACATAAATAACTATTTATGACAAAGTGACCAAGTCACACAATATTTATCAACTGTCTCAGTTCCTCACTTCTTAGTGAAAAAGCAATTAACACAAATGATGGATTTATCAAAGACTTCTTAAATTGCTTACTTAAATTGCTTACTTAAATTGCTTGTAAAAATCGGGGTTAAAAAAAAGTTCAAGAGGAATAGTCAATGAGGCATACTAATATTCTCCTGGATTTGACATGACAGAAAGCCAAAAACCTTAAATACATCACCTTGAGCCTTCACAGAAGGGAATTAAAATCAGGATCTACATATGCCCATAACTTTTACTCAGGGTTGAAACAAGAGTCCCAGGAAGATCATTTCTATGTCTTATAAAATTGGTACCAAAAAATGCTATTATGCCATTTAATTACCTTTTCATCAAGAACCACAATATATATTCCTCTTAGTGCTAGTAAAAAAGTTTCTCCCCTAATAAATTGGCATGTTTTCTTTTTACCAAATAATATAGATATTATTCCTGTTTCTTTTTTGCTTTGGTTGACAAAAAATTCTACAACTTGTTCTCAAGTATGAGAATTCTTAGCCTAGTTCTACACACAATTTATTTGACTCTTATTAAATGCTATTCCACTTTATTTGTGTCATTTACTATAAATGACTTTAAATCCTTCTCAGAAATAGTAAGAGTATAAATTAATAAATCAATGTAACTGAAAATAACAGACAATTTGTATGAATTAATTAGAGTACTCTTTACTAAACCTTTATTAAATCTAAGAATGCCAACATCTAATATGAGCAGGATAAGTTATCTAATATGAGCAGGATAAGTTAAACTATTTAATAAAGTATATAAAACTTTCATGGTCAAAAATTGGATTAAAAGTAAACAGAATATTTCATATCTAGTAAAAACGAGAATACTTCATGGAATATTTACTCAGAAATATAGTTTCAAAGGGGCAGATTTCTAATAAACCACATCCCTACCCTTTTCTATCTCATTTTGCCCTAGTTTCTAAGATGCAATGTGGTTTTCTAAACACTGCATCCCCACAGAGAACAGATACCTAAAACTATTAGTCATTCTGAAGCACTGATATAGGAATTATGAGTTCAGGTATACAATTTTTGTCACCAACAATAGGCACCGGTTATTTAGGAATGCAATCATTTATCCTCTGTTATAATTTGAAGACAACAAAAAGCAGATGAAAATAGATGTACCACCTAAATAAAGCATTACTTCCTTTTAGAGAAGGGCGAAAAACTAGGAGTTAAATCATGGATGCTAAATATGATAAATTTTTATAAGTTCATATATTTAAATCATGTATGACGGTTGTCTTAGCTATCTTAAGAGCTGCTGAATACAATTGTACTACAATTATCTAAGTTAGGACAGGCCTGCTTCCAAATTTACCTGATGAGAGATGGAAGGCTGCTGGATGGGCCCCTGCATTCTAGGGTTTGGTAAACCCACAGGTGCTGGCCTCCGTTGCACCTGTTGCCTCTGAGCCATTACCTGTTGCTGCATATGCTGGAGTCGTAATTGAGCTAGGCTGATCTGTGTTGGAAACTTGGATAACTGGTTTGAAGATAAACCACCTGGTGGCTGTGAATTCTGTTCCACGACAGGATTCTGCTTAGGCATGTGTGGCTGACTCTCTTTATCTTCGATTACTAAAGAACCTAATTAAACAGAAAAGGTTAAGTTCTAAAGTTTTCCTGACAGTAAAATACCACATTTTGTAAGGGTATTTTTCGCTGAAGTTCAGAATTGCCAAGGAACTTTCTGGTCTCAGGAGCCGTTTACCCTCTTAAAAATAGAAGGCCCCCAAGAGCCTTGCTTATGTAGGTTCTATCTATCAAAATTTACCATATTAGAAACTAAAAATGAAAATTAAAAGAAAATTTACTCATTACTTCATTTAAAAATAACAATAAACCCATAACAACACATTTTTATGAAAAATAACTTTAAAAAAATGTAGTAAAGTGGCACTGTTTTACATTTTTGAAAATCTCTTTACATGTCTGAGTTAATAGCTGAACTCTTATCTGTTTCTGCATTATCTGTCACAATATATTGTTTAGGTTTAAATATATGAAGAAAATCCAGCCACACAAGGATATGTAGTTGGAAAAGAGAGTCCTTTGTGGTCCCCTACAGGGGCCTCTGACTATACTTTGAGAACTGCTGTCACACATCAAAACAAAGCAAGCAAACCTGACACTGGTTCTAAAAGCAATCCCATGGAGTATTTCTGATTCTTTAGCATTAACAACTTGTAATTTCTCAAGTTCCTTACACCTTCACAGTGTATACTCTGTCAGTTCTCTGATGGAGAATACTTTGACTGGCTTACAAGTACACTTTTAGGGTTTAACGGTATTTCTAACAGGTCTGATCCAAGCATAAGGCAAAGCTTGATTTCTTCAACAGTACAGACTCGATTAAATGTTTTGGATTTACTAACCAATATGCATCCTAAAAAAATATGGTTATTATTCGTTAAATACTTCCTGTGACAATAGGTCTATGTATATTCTTATTAAAGTCATTTTTACAGATAAAGGGAGCTAAGGTTCAGAGAGATTGAGCAACTTACCCAAAGTTACCAAAACATTAACCAAATATTCACCTGGATCAATATTTTTCCCTTGCAATAAGATGTTTCTTCTATGTTTCTCAGAAGCCAGGATAAACAAATTTGAGAAACTTGTCTCCTTCTTTGTATGGATGAGATTTGTGTATGCCTGTTTCTTCCCTTCCTGGTGTGTTCTGAGAAACTGGCCCTCTTTCTAGCTATTTCTTCCTTTCCTACCTGGAATCTAGTCTAGGGAATGAGAGAGCAACCATCTTTGATGATTTTGAAATAAAGTCAATGAGCTGAAAAACTGTCATCAAAGGGAGTATTGGTGGTTGATTAAGAATGTTTAGGGAATAACTAACAATAATGTACAACTGTAATTTCACAAGGTTGTTAACCATCATAATCTTAATAATAATAATAAAAAAGAATGTTTAGGGAATTCTTAAATTTGTTTCTATAGTTTCTCTATGAGAAATTAAGAGAGGCCGGCCCGGTGGCGCAGCAGTTAAGTGCGCACATTCTGCTTCTCGGCAGCACAGGGTTCGCTGGTTCGGATCCTGTGTGCGGGCATGGCACCGCTTGGCAAAAGCCATACTGTGGTGGGCGTCCCACATAGAAAGAAGAGGAAGATGGGCATGGATGTTAGCTCAGGGCCAGTCTTCCTCAGCAAAAAGAGGAGGATTGGCAGTAGCTAGCTCAGGGTTAATCTTCCTCAAGAAAAAAAAAAAGAAATTAAGAAAGAAGGCAAAAAGTGAAAACTAATTCCACTAGAAAATAATGTAACAAAAAAGCTGAAGCAATAACTTTCTGCTAAACTGCCTGCAAGGATATTTGAGCTCCTGTTACCAAAATGTTAGTCTCCCTTTGTGATAAATCACTGGGCTCTAATATTTAAAATTTGGGCACTTTTCCGTACGCGTGTTACACTTCAATTAAAAAGTTAAAATATATATATAATTACTACATAAAAGGCAAAAGGAACAAACGAGAAGTCTTCCCTAACAACATAAAGCAAATGAACCATTAAGCACCTGAAGACTGGGTCTACAGAGTAAGTACGACAATAACAGTATGAGAAATACTATTTAACAGAAACATTCTAAATATCAAAAATCCTGTTTTAATACAGTCAAGAGTTTTACCAACCCATTCTGACAAATCTACAGTTAACAGTACAATCAAGATTCTCTGCGAAAAAGAACTCCTAATTCCTGAAGTCTAGACACTGTGTCAGTCAATATAAAGGATGTTTCATATCATCCACATACTTACATGTGTTTACATTCATGTGTGTGTCACATAAACACACACATTAGGTAAATAGTAGCAAAATTTCCTTGTCTTTAAAACAAGATAATGAAAACGCTTTAGGGGTGGAAAGGAATACATTTTCAATAACATGTTACAATTGATAAGAGTTCCAGGAACAAATGGCACTTTAAGAAAATTACATAATGCCTACCTAAATTGATAATATTTTGAGCCCAGAAACTGGGATCACAGTGAAACTGGATGGTATTGTTGGTCACTGGAGAAGCATCACACCTTGCTCGAAGGAGGTGTCGTAACCGGTACGTAATCTAAAAGAAAGGAGAGAGACAACTAAACATCAGTATCTTTATCAAGCAAATAATTTATTAAGCTCCCAGTAAATAAACAAAAAAATGGTCTCTGGTATGTATACCAACACAAAATAAATAATCATATATGTTATAAACTGTGGACATACAACACATTTTTATTTCCAAAACATGTTAAAAGTTCTGAGGTATAACTCAGCTATACTGTTGAATACAAAATTAAAAATTATCTGAAAGTGATACGTTAAAGTCAGTTTTTTAATAAAACTTTACAGAAACACCAACTAAACATCTGTAAATAAAAAATTTTTAACACATTTTGCTCTTTATTTTACTTACTCTTTTAAAGAAGAATTCAGAATTTAGATTAAGGGGCTAATGAGTTACAGAAAATACAAATTAACCTCTCTAAGGAAATCTAAGTACAACTCACAACAGTTCTCCTTGCTCCTATGCTTTGAATCTCATGTCATCACTCATACCACCCACCCTGCTCCACAATGCAGCCCTCAGTGAACACTTGGTAATTCTCCTTCAGTTCTTCAAGAGTTTAGCTCCTGGCTCACTATTACCATCTCCAGCATTATTCTTATCGTAATTCTTGATGATTTTAATATCCGACTAGATGATCCTTCTTCCCAGCTTACTTCCTCTAGTGCTCAGACACCAATAATCCTACAAACCCTGAAGGTCCTATAAGCCTTTGCTCTTAAAATTTTTCCCTGTCCTGGGCCCAGCCCATGGCCAAGTGGTTAGGTTAGTGTGCTCAGCTTCAGCAGCCCAGGGTTTCGTTTTTGCTGGTTCAGACGATGGGCGCAGATATGGCACCACTCATCAGGCCATGCTGAGGCAGCGTCCCACATACCACAACTAGAAGGACCCACAACTAAAATATACAAGTACATACTGGGGGGATTTGGGGAGAGAAAAAAAAACAAAGAAAAAAACACAGAGGATTGCGAACAGTTGTTAGCGCAGGTGCCAATCTTTAAAAAAAAAAAAAAAATTTTCCCTGTCCTTTGACTTCACCTTACCATTACTCTTACTCTCAATCCCTCAAATCCCTCCTTATCCAGCAAAAAGATGAACTAAGAATTGCAAGCTTGAAATTTCAGGCCCACGAGGCATTTTAAAAAAATGTTTTAAGCATATAAAAGCCATCATTTAAAGGATAACCTGTGTAAACAGGGCTATATTCACAAAGCATACGAACTCTGAAGAAGAGTTATATAATACAGCAATTTTCAAATTTTCTGAGGTTGGAAATCCCTTCTAAATATTTAAAAATAATCACAAGCCTCAGCTTTGCATCATTACAGGCAAATTATTTTATTAACTACATCTGCTACTAGCGATGCATCAACCCACTTTGGTTCCACAGGCTTCTAAAAATTAGAAAAGCACAATTTAGTCAACCAGGAATCTGGTAATATTGGTTACTTAAGATTTGCTGTACCTATTTTCTCCTATGCATAATCTAGAGAACAATCTCCCTCACTCCTATTTCAAGAGATCATTGTACAGATTAAGTAATCCTATCTTCTGTTTTTACTGTTTTCTCCATATTATAATCACAAACAAAAATCACAATAAAATTAGAGAAACAAATTTTTTAACTGATAAGGAGACTGTGCGATTAATATGTTTTCTTACACACATACAAGTAAAAATATTCCTAATGAGTCTAGTTGAAAAAAGACAATTCTCTCACTTTCTCCTTTTATCCCTTCTCTGTTTGACTTTCAGGAAACTGTAAGTAACAGAAGGCATGTACTATATAGAAGCTGTTTTTCACAAGACCAGTGAAACAGTTTACAAAAATAAAGAAAAAGAAAAAAAGACCCAAAACTGAGAAACTACCTCATTGATAATTATGGAAAAAAAAATCCTAAGAGTTGAATACAATTCATGATTAGGAATAGTTTTTGAAACAGTTACATATCAGTTTTTTGATAAGGCACTCAATATTTGAACCTATTTCTAGAAAGTTTATCCAGAAGTGCACTTCCTTATTTCAAAACAGTCACAGGAAATTTCTGCCACTTGATTTCAAAAATGGAGTAGGTGAATAGAAAACTGATTTGGATGTCATAATTTGATTTCAAAGTATCAGTCTCTGTAGAATCTTAAATAAAATGAAAGTAAAGCAGGAATTTTTAAGAATGTTTATATGGTTTGACTTCCAGTGGCTAAATGTCTCCTAGACCCTTGCTCCTAAAGGCATGGTCTACAGACCAGCAGCATTAGATCACCTGGGAGCTTGTTTACAGAATCTGGCTCTACTCCAGATCTACTCAACTAGACTCCTCAGATGATTAGTATGCAGTGACCATGTTTTCAGTAGCAAGGCTCCAGACTACTATCAAAATAGTTTATCAAATCACAGAGCCACTTTTCTATAGCAAATGCGGTTAAAATATCCAGCACCATATACTGCTCAGAGTAAACAATGCAGAGCTGACAACAGGAACACAGTCTGCAGGCTCAGGTGTCTGAGTTAGAGCTCTGCCTTTACCTCTGACTGTGTGACCTGAGGCATGTTACTTAATTCTGTGCCTTGGTTTCATCACCCATACAACCGGGGTGCATAGGTATATCTACCTCATAAAAATGATGTAAAAGTTTAAGTGAAACATTACATGGAAAATGCTTAGAATTAGTGCCTGGCACACTACAGATCATGAGGAAATGTTTACTATTATCATTATTATTACTGTGAAGTTCAATTGCCACTAATCAGAGAAAGCTTGGAAAAGAAAAAAATAGGAGCGACAATGGTAGATTTAAACTGAAGTTATTAGAGGGCCGGCCCCATGGCCAAGTGGTTAAGTTCACTCACTCTGCCTTCGGCCGCCCAGGGTATCGCCTGTTCGGATCCTGGGCGTGGACATGGCACTGCTTATCAGGCCACATTGAGGCGGTGCCCCACATGCCACAATTATGAGGACCCACAACTAAAAACATACAACTATGTTCTGGGGGGATTGGGGGAGAAAAAGCAGGGGGAAAAAAAAGGACTGGCAACAGTTGTTAGCTCAGGTGCCAATCTTAGAAAAAATAAAATAAACTGAAGTTATTAGACCTAAATCATGGCAGTTAAAAATAATATTTTTAAAACCAAACACTTCTGAATTTTAAGTATTTCAATAACTCCACCATTTCTCTATGTATTTTGATGGTATGTTAAATGCCATACTTGGTCTATCTTACCAGTCGCTTGCTATAAAGCAATGCTGTACTGCTGCCACTGGAAACTGCCCATTTAGAAAAATGCATGACATGTTCTAACTGTTTAGAAAGTCCAGCCACTTCCTGTTGTTGTTGCATAAGTTTCATACGATGGTCCTTTGCAAGGCTCTGACAAGAAGAGAATAATTTCAAAATTAGTTCTGCATATAACATATATACTTAATGGTTATTTTCAGATTACCAAATCAGAATAACTACCACTGCTAAGAACTCAAGTGACAGAAACTGAAAATACTGAGTGGTTTTTTTCCCCTTAGTGAAAAGGATCACTCTCACTACAGGAAAAAACTGCTCCAAACACTGCAGCTGCTGCTGCCGCCACCACCACCCCTGCTGCCCACCTCCCCTAGGCCCTTCGTCTGGTTTTACATATTCTGGGATTTAGGTCTCTGTTCATGCATCTTCCAATATCCAAAAGGGGGCAAAAAAAAGGGGATTAACTATAATACTGCAAATGGCTGTTAAATTCCATACTCACAAATAAAATAGATGTACCATCCGGCAATCTAGTAAAGTTACTAGATCACATGATTTATTCAATCACATGATTTCCCCTTTTAGGCATTCTAGTCCTGATTGCAACAGGTTTGTGCCCAGTCATGCCATGTGGTAGACAACACTATGCTTGCTTTGTGGTAAAAAAGGCATCATATTATTTTTTTCTATTGAGAATTACCATAGTAGCCAATTGATACAGTGACTAATGGTACCAATGCATTCTCAGAAAAGCTACCTAAAAACAGAATATAGAACTTCTCTAAGCAAAGTACACATGCAAGAACACAGGTTAATCAAAAGTGGAGAGCACTAAACTTGGGTTATTTTAAAGGTCTCTAGCCAAAAATCTCCTTTACCTGGCAGTGAAAGGGGAAAAGAATAGGGCTTTCTATTGGTTCTGAAAAAAAGTTTGAAAGTAAAATTGCTAGGGCTGGCCCTGTGGCCTAGTGGTTAAGTTCAGTGCACTCTGCTTTGGTGGCCCCAGTTCGGTTCCCAGGTGGAAACCTACACCACTTGTCAGTGTGCATGCTGTGGCAGCAACGCACATACAAAATAGAGGAAGACTGGCACAGATGTTAGCTCAGGACAAATCTTCCTCAGCAATGGAAAAAAAAAAGTAAAATTGCTATACTCCAATAAGGACTTATATTCTCAATTTAAAAATGAACCTAGAGCCTAGCCCTAGTTAGTTTCAAATCTAGAAAATACACATGTGCTAAATTGAATGAAGGAAAAAACACAGTGACTGTCAATGGTTTGTCATGTCTAATTTAAGTTCAGAGATAACTTACTTACTCAGATTGTTTCTGACCTCTCTAAAAACTAAATGTTTCTTTGGAGACATTCTAAAAGAATAGAAACTCTGTTGACTTTTGGGGACATTGCAAATTGAGAATCAGAAGCCCTACATTCTTGATCTTCTATGGTAACAACTATTTGGGCCAATTTCTCTTGAATCTTATATAAACCTGGCTATATTTTATTTGCCTTAAAGGAGGATTTTGTGAACCAGCAAAAGGGGTATGAGGACTAGAGGCATATTTAAAAAGTGCTGTAAAAATATGTCACTAAAATTGATTAAATCTAATACTGATGACCAGATTCATGTCTAGAGATTTGGAGATCTGGATATCTTTTGTTCCTCATCTTTCTTTTTTTAAAAAAACACAAGTGATTCTGACTTACAGTGAAGTTTGGAAAAAGCCACAGCAATGCATGCACTACCAATCTCTGAGAAAGCAAATCTAAGAGATGTCTCATTTTAAACAGAGCTTTGAAAGCTTTTTAAATTGTTTAAATGCTTGAAAATATAGTTACTGTAGGGGGCTGGCCCCATGGCTGAGTGGTTAAAGTTCCACGCACTCCACTTTGGTGGCCCGAATTCACAGGTTTGGATCCCAGGTGCAGACCTACTCCACTCATTAGCCATGCTGTGGAGGTATCCCACATACAAAGCAGAGGAAGGCTGGCACAGTGTTAGCTCAGGGCAAATCTTCCTCACAAAAAAACATATATACAGTTACTGTAAATGGGATCTGATTCCTCCTAGCCAGAATACTTCTTTACTAAGTATTTATTTACAAAAGAACAGAATTATTTTAGTCTCTGTTTCCTGAATGGTTGATAAACCATGGGAATGACCATGCTTTCCCAGGAAGGACAGAACTTTCTGACAAAGACTTAATTTTGTCAACTATAAAATAAAGAGGTTCAACTAAATTATTCCTAGGAGTCTTTTTTTTAATCTTCAAACATCAAAATTTTTTATTCTCTTCTCCTTCTAAATTGCTTCTTTACTGTGAATTCTTTCTGCACCAATATATTAATTCAACACTAATATATCATGCAATTAATATGTTAATATATAATGTAAAAGTTGTAGCCTCATATTAATTGAAGTCAAACACTGTCTTGGGATCTTGACCTGCATGAGCATAAAAAAGCTGATTAAGATAGTAATGTTTTTTATACCTGCAGTGAGAAACTACTATGCTAAGTGCCTTGAGCATCTCTCCCTAACTACTGCGTTCATAGTTACGACTATAAAATGTTGAGGGCAAGAGGCACATCCTTTCACCTAATTTCTCATAAGATTAAACGTATATATTTGAGAACTAAATATAGCTAACTTAGTGTATCTTTCCAAAAAATTTTGCTCAATTGCCCTCCTTTAGTGACAAAGACGTCACTTCAATGAATCTCTAAAATGATTCATCTCTTCAACATTTACAGAGCTCCTCCTTCAAGCAAGGCATTATGCTTTGCACTGTGAAGTAAACAATAAGGATTAAGACATTCCTAGTGTATTATAAACCCATAAACTATCAGCTACAATGTAGAACCTGAGAAAGAAAGAATGCAAATGAAGCAGAAATATTATTGAATCATAAATGGAAACAATTACATGAAAAAGGCGATTTCAAATTCACAAACACACGAGAAAATACTATGTTCAATCACTACAGTAACTTACCTCAAGCTGATGTAGGAGAGCTTTTCCTTTTTTATTTATTTCTACCATCAACGTAAATATAGCAACTTTAATATCCTGCTCCACCTGCTTTTGATTTTGATTTACTTCAATTATCCTGGAAATTAAATAAAAGGGGGAAAAATCTAAACTGTAAAGCAGAAGATTTTTTTTACAATATTTAAAATTGGTTTTTTAATGTTAAAATTAGACCAATATATTTTCAACTCTTAAAAGCTCATCTATTTCTAAGGGTCCTTCAGTTTAAATTGACTTTCTTGAAGATGAGACAGCAGAAATGAAATTCTTCTGAAAGACATAGTCACTTAATTCAATCTTAAAATCAAAATGTAAAAAATTGCAAGAGAATGAACATATTTCAAGAAAATATGGTTTAGAAAGATTTATAATGACACCCAAGAACATCAATACTCGGCCTAAAAGGATGGACAAAAAAATGACTTATAAACAAGATAAAGAAAACCATGACTCTGAATGAGTTTTATTGTATTCACTGCAACTAAGAAGTAGAAAAATGTAAATTTGGCACTCTTATCTTAGTCATCTGAATTGCTACAGTATTTATTATACCTGAATAGAAGCAAAAAAAATCAACAATAGTAGTCTGCTACTTTTAACAACACATTTGTCTTGAAATAAGCAGTCAACGACTTTATGCTTCAACAACAACTATATACCTTTTTTCCTTTGATTAGAGAAAATAGGAATGCTGTTTTCATGGAGATTAAGATGAACAGAAAGAAAACAGATAGCGTCACACCACAGTATCTTATGGAAGCAGAAGAGAATAACGGGGCATCCACCAAACATTATGAGATAAGTAAAAAGCTTCATTTCTTCTGTCTGCTTCTCTCAGTTACCCTCCAAAACTTAAGACCAAAAGGGCAGAGATTTTATTCTCTGCTGGAAATTCTTCAAAATAAGTATTTGACATTAATATTGGCTACAGGATCAAGTAAATCAGATAGGTCTGAGAAGCAAACAACTTCAAAAGAACTAATCCTCATGGTGGTAGAACAGGATGAAAGAGAGACAAGCAGTGCCATGTTTGCATGTGCATAAAAATGAAGTAACAGAAAAGTAAGTTAGTCCAGTGAACACAATCCATCTATAATCAGGTAGGCTACAAAAGTGTGAGCAATTAGCACCTCATCTGAAGATTCTTTAACTCTTACCTCAATTCAAAAGCCAAAACCCTTCACCACAACAATGCATTACTTTGCAAAAACAGCATAAACCATGAATACAAGGTAAAAAAAACCAATTTGCAGAATTCACACTTATATGATCTTAAGATTTACTATAAAAAGCTATACTCATGAAGAAAGTAGGGTATTGGCAAAAAAGAAAAACACAATGGAACAGAATAGAGAGTCCAGAAATAACCCCACTCATATATGGTCAACTGATTTTCTACAAAGGTGTGAAGGCAATTCAATAACAACAGGATGGTCTTTTCAACAAATGGTGTTGGAACAAATGTACATGCATACAGAAATAAAACTAAGAACTTCACCCCATAGTTCATACAATATATATAAGTGAAAGAGTGAGAAAAAAGTCAAAAGCACCAATTTCACCAAAGGTAGATCTTTTACATAAAATTAATTATTTTACAATTGCTACCATTTGCCACAAGATGGTAGAAATGCCTATAATTATTTCTCCTCATCATTCCATAAATATTCATTACAAATTTTCAATTACTCAGATACAAAAACTTTTAAACCCATCAAGTACTCTATTTGGCAAAATACCGTATTGTGATTAGAATTTGGTAAAGGAAATAGTATTTGGTTAACTATAGTTTATGCAAGAGAAAGGTAAAATGAAATGAGAGCTGATAGTAATAATAAAAACTAAAAGACACAGCATATAACTGTTATTACCACAACGTATAATAATGAATAGATATAATAATAAGACTGGGGCATCAAGAAAAGATTAAATTATGTTTAAGGATCTTCTAAGGAAAGCCAGGTAAACCAGGGAATTCTTTGAAATAAAATCCTGAATGCTCCAGCCTAGCCATGTTCCAAAATGGTAAGAATAACAGATTATGATGCTTGATTTTAAAGAAGATAAACCACAAGAGGCTGACACAGTTTTCCCTAGGAGCAACATTCAAACGTCCTGCAAGGCCTCTCTTATTCAGGCTCTTTCTAATAAGCATTTCTTGATCTATCTAGGCAGTGACATGTCACTCTTGTATGCAAAACAACAAAAAGAAAGGGGACATGGGATTTCATAGGCATTGTAAAGTGGTAAAATGTCAGTGTGTGCCCCAAATGAGATGACAAAAAAGGGGCTAGGAGACTGACCTGGTGGCATAGTGGTTAAGTTCAGTGAGCTCTGCTTTGGTGGCCTGGGTTTGTGGGTTTTGATCTTGGGTGTGGACCTACACCACTCATCAAGTCATGCTGTGGTGGTGACTCACATACAAAGTAGAGGAAAGATTGGCACAGATGTTAGCAAAGGGCCAATCTTCCTCACCAAAAACAGAAGTGGGGGAGGGGTTGCACAAACTCCCTCTTCCCCATGGAGGTTAGTGGTTTGTTCTCCCAGTCACTGAATCAGGAGACATGAGCCTTTGGACAGTTAATGATTTCCTCCTTTGGAGGGCAAAAGGTATAACAGGTAATATGTAGAAACTGTTTAAGTACTGTATCTGACAAGGAATAAAAGGTATGTGAAACAGTTTAACAATCCCTGTCTCCTGGTGTCCTAAGACTTCATTGCAGTCAAAACATGACAGCCCAGAGGAGGCATCTTAAAGTTTAGCAATCCTTAAAATAGCAATTATGCATATAATCAAGTGTCAAAATACTTCACAATACTGGCAAAACTGGTTGATTTTGTTTTTAAATCCTGGCATTTTGTTAAAATTGGAAAACATCAGATAATTATAAATTGTCATTATCTGCCAGATGAATGAGCCATTACTAAACGTAGGTTATTACCATAATAGTTTTGAAATTTCATGGCTGAAAAGAAACCTTTCCAACTCAAAGTTCCCAGAAACCCAAAGTTTCTGGAAAAGTCTCATCAACTCTGCATTATTAGAGCCATCTGACAGCTTACTTAGACCTACTTTACCATGAGCTGAATAAAATGTCTGTTCTAAAAATGAATATACTTTACACATTATATAAACATGATTAATTATAATACTATAAATGTAAACTTACCTGTTTTGGATCTGATTTCCTGTGAATTTTATGTATTTCGTTTTTTCCATCAGTTTGGTGATTAGTGTGTCTATGATCACTTTCTGATTCTGAAAAGCTTCTTCTATAAATTGATATCTGAAGAAATAAGTAAATAATTATTTCACACAAATATATCTGTCTAAAATCAGGAAAAGTCCCAAAGCAAAGAAGTAACTAATAGAAAACTATTTAAGATAACAAGAGTATTAATAATCTTTAAAATACCAAATAAATCCCTAGAAGGCAGGGTTTCCCTTCCTCTCAAAATTACGCCTTAAGAAAGACAAAGTCATTACAGATATTACTCATGAACACTCTTTAAATTATTTTGAAAATTTGGGAAAGACACACATCTATCATTCATAGTTTTAGAGGCTTACAGGGTCACTTGGCAGACCTGGCAAAAAGTAATCATAGATATTTAAGCATATTTATTAACTGTTTTGCAAGTTAATAATCATGAAAGCTTGATGCTGTAAATAAACATTTTGAAGATCACTTTTTTGTTTTTTTGAGGAAGATTAGCCCTGAGCTAACTACTGCCAATCCTCCTCTTTTTGCTGAGGAAGACTTGCCCTGAGCTAACATCCACGCCCATCTTCCTCTACTTTCTATGTGGGACGCCTACCACAGCATGGCATTTGCCAAGTGGTGCCATGTCCGCGACCAGGATCGGAACCAGCGAACCCCTGGCCACTGAGAAGTGGAATGTGCGAACTTAACCGCTGTGCCACGCGGCTGGCCCCTGAAGATCACTTTTAAACAATACGTAATTGTGCTATAGAAGTCACAAATATAAGCCTTTAAGATAAATTGGGACAGGGGGGTGGGGAGGCTAAACTCCTGATGGTATCCCTTGCATGTGATAAAGCTTCAAGCAACAATATCATAAAACACAGCACTTTAAAGTAATTTAACTTGGAAGTGAAGATGACAACCTCTGACAAACTACACAAGATGACTCGAGTAGCTCTAGAGAAACAGACAATGATGTAGAAGATACCCATGAAGAGTTTCATTAACAGTTTTTCATAAAAAGCACAAAATACAGTGTTTTACATAACATGATTTAAAAGTCTAAGTGTAATTAAATCAATGAGTACTATAAACAGAAATGTAATGCCAGAGTTAAAAAAAAAAAGAGGGACATACGGTTGATAATATTTCTATTGGATTTTGTCTGTACATAATCATATTTATAAACAATGACATTTTAAATTCTTTCTTAGGTAACAAGTTTTTTATCTTAGTAAACTTTTTTTTCATTACTACACTCTTTGGGACCTTATTACAATGTAATGTTAAATGAAATTGTCATCTTTGTCTTGTTCCTAAACTCAATGTAAAAACTTTCAACATTCCATTATGATGTTTTTTCTAGTTCTTTTCATAGATAATCTTTATCAGGTTTAACAAATTTCCTTATATTCCTAGTTTGCTAAAACTTTCTATCATGGATTTATTTTTTTAATTGAATGTTTCTTCTGCCTCTATTGAGATAGTCATATAATTTTTACCTTTATTTCTTTAATATGATGAATTACATGAATGATGTTCACATGTTAAATGAACTCTTTAGTGCTAAAATAAAGGCCAAATTGGTTGTGATTATATTGTCCACAAATCACAATATTACTGGATTTGGTTTCCTAATTTATTTCTTAGAATTTTTATATTCATTTCATGGGTAAGACTAGTCTGTAATTTTCTATTTTTATTCTTTAGAAAACAAGTTCGAGAGAATTCATTCTTTTATCATTCTTTGGACAAGACTGTATTAAAAAGACATTATTTTGATCTTACCTATGTTGTAGATTCATCAGCATAAGTCATCTGGGTCTGTAGTTTTCTTTGTGGGAAAGTTATAAAATTTTAGATTTACATTAAAGGACTGTTCTGATTTTCTATTTTATCTTGTGCTAGTTTTGGTAAGGTATATTTTCTAAGAATTATCCCTTTTCACTTAAAAATTTTCAAATCTAGGGGCTGGCCCCATGGCCGAGTGGTTAAGTTCGCGTGCTCTGCTGCAGGCGGCCCAGTGTTTCGTTGGTTCGAATCCTGGGCGCGGACATGGCACTGCTCATCAAACCACACTGAGGCAGCATCCCACATACCACAACTAGAAGGACCCACAATGAAGAATATACAACTATGTACTGGGCGGCTTTGGGGAGAAAAAGGGAAAAAATAAAATCTTTAAAAAAAACAAAAGTTTCAAATCTATCGACAGATATCTTTTTAATATTCTTAACTGCCTTTAGAAAAGGAGGTGATGCCCCCTTTTCGCTCCTGACATTGGTTATTTGAGCCTGCTCTCTCCTTAATCATTCATAAAGGGATTTGTTAGTTTTACTTGTCTTTTGAAAGATCCAATTTTTGGCTTTGACTATTTCATTAATTTCTGCACTTGTCTTTATTGTCCTCTTTCCCACTTACTTTGGGTTTAATTTGCTGGGTTTTTTTTCAAGTTGAGATAAACGTTTAGCACATTTACCTTTAATCCTCACTATCTATGTACTTAATGATACATATTTCCCACAAATCATGGTTTTAGCAGTATAATTCAAGGATAGTATTTTCACTATCATTTAGATAAAAATATTTTCTAATATCTATTGGGATTTCTCCTTTGATGCTTTATTTACTTTTAATTGTTTATTATGAAATAAGTGCAAAGTTAAATTTGCAATAGTATAGAGATCTCACATATACCTTTACACAGTTTTTCAAATATTGCATCATAGCACTTTAATGCCTTAGCAATTACTGTGCATTTCCTAAAAACAAGGATATTCTATTATGTAACCATAGTATAATTATTAAATACAGGAAAATTGACATTGAGATAATACTTTCATCTAATCTACAGACCATATTCCAATTATGCCATTTGTCTCAATAATGTCCTCTGTATCACTTTTCCCCTTCTAGTCCAGGACACAGTCCAGAATCATGCATCATTGCATTTAGTTTTCATATGAATTGCATTTCTTCATTTTCAAATATATGGAGATTGTCTCATCTATTGTTTTCTAAACTAACTACATTGAGTTTACACAAGACTTTATACGATTTCAATCCTTTCAAATTTAAGACTGACGGCATATAGTCAATTCAACTTTTTCTTTTTATGTTTGAAAAGACTGTATATTATTGGGTGCACTCTTCCTTAACATCCATGAGGTCATTTGCTAAGTGTGTTATTTGAATCTTACTGAAATATGCTGATTTTTGGTCTGCTTGTTTTGTCAATTATTGAGAAGCATGTTAAAATTTCCCACTCTGTGGGTTTGTCTATTTATTCTAAGTTCTGTCATTTTTCTTTACATACTTCAAAGTTAGGGGGCATATAAATTTAGAACTGTTCTATCTTTTAGATGTAGAGAACCTCTTATCACTATAAAGTTTCCCTCTGTATCTGTCTGCTATACCAGCCTGTCTTTGGTTCGTGTTTGTATGGCCTATCTTTTCCCATCATTCTTTTTATATACTCAGGTTTTAGATGTTTCTTTTAAAAAGCAAATAGCAGGTTATCTGTTTTATTTCCTATCCAGACTGAAATCTTTTAATTTGGAACATTTTATCCATTTACATTTATTATAATTACAAATATATTTTTAGATCTACTAACTTATCAAGTCTTTATTAAATCCCATCTGTTCTTTGTTCCTTTTTCCTTTTTGGGCCAGTGTTTAGACTGATTAATTATTCTACTTTCTCCCCTCTGTTATCTTGATACTCATAGATACTTTCACTTTTCTTTTAGCGACTCCTCTAGACATTACAAAATGTAGATCTTAACTTATCATCTAATATTAATTTGTACTTTTTCCCTCAGCCTAAACTATGTATGAGCCTTAGAATACAAACTTCACACCTTCCTAACATTTATGCTCTGTGATATACAATACACACACATAACACACACCAACAAGACATTTTTGTTTCATAAGTCAACATTTAGATTTACTCATACTTATCATTTTAATTGCTCTTTTTCGGTCATGCATCACGTATTATTTTTCGTCCGCTGTCTAAAGTGTACTTTAGTGAGGGTTTACTGGGGATATATTCTCCCACTTCATTTTGTCTGAAAACATCTTTCATTATCCTTCCTTTTTGAAGAATATGTTCACTAGGTATAGGATTTTAGTTTTGTACTTCTTTTCTTTCTGTACTTTAAAAATATTACTTTCTTTTTAAATAATCCTGCTTGAGGTTTATGGGGTTTCTTAAACATGGGCTAGATGTAGTTCTAAGCTATTACATTCTGTCTTCAATTCTTGCTTCCTTCCCATCCTCTCCCACTTCTCTGCTTGGACCCCAATTACAACCTGTGTTATATCTTCTCTATCCCTCTTCTGCTTTCCATCCTCCTGTTTGTCAAGCTTCATTCTGGATATTTAAAATATTTCCTTCTAGTTCATTAATTCTCATTTCCTGTAATGTCAAATCTGCTGTGAAACCTTCTAATGAGTTAATTTCAGTTACTGTAATTTTCATTTCTGAACTTTCCATCTCATTCTTTTTTAAAGTTTTTAGTTCTCCACCCAAATTTTCCACTTTGTCTCTTATCATCTTCCACATAATAAGATGCAGCCCTGAGAGTCTTTTTATATTGTTTATTTTATCTGCTAGTTTTTTTTTCACATTGTCTTATCTCCTAGCATACTTGGTTACTTCTAATTGTGTTCTGGACCATTTTGAAAAACTCATTATTGAATAAATTTGAGGCCTAGGATGATGTTTTCTTTCTCTGTGGAAGATTTACATTTGGCTCTATCAGGTATCTTGGGGCACCAGCACTATGATTTCAATTTAATCTAACTTTGGGTACCAAGAAGATGTGATGCTGAGCTTTAGTTCTTGTGAGGAACTATTCACTAGCTAGTGCATCTTTACTATAATAGTGTAGACTTTCAGGATCCCAACTTATAGCAAAGAGAAACGTTCAACCCCTGTGATCCCTTAACTCCAATTCCTGTATTGCCAGCCTTGTGAGCCTATTAAAGGTACTCCTCAATCTCTAGGCAAATGCCTCAAGGGGGAAAAAACCCCTACCATTCTCTGTCCCCACTGCAATCCAATCATGGTCCAATAATTCTTTACTACTAAGCACTAAAATTTATCAATAATTTCTGCAGTTTGTCCAGCTCTTCTAGTTATCATCCCTGGGATGGGTGGTCCAAATTACCTAATCTGTCATTATATAGAGCCTAGACCATTTTAAGCAATTATTATATTTGTATCGGTTAACCAGAATTTTACTGTTTAAATTAGTGGTTGCTAACTGAAATGCCTGTGGAAGTAAGATTTAAACGTAAGCTTTAGTAGAAACTATGATGAATTGGAAAAGGCATGCCTCATTGTAAAGAGCACTAAAGTCAAGTCCAGCCAAATGCTGACATGAAGGTATATGGGGCCCAGGGCTACAACAGCTGCCATTTTCTCAAAAAGACCAAAAGATCTAGATTTTTTTTTTTAATGTAAAATTTCCCCATTAAACAACACTAGCAACTAATTCCACATATATTAAAACAGCGTATAGGCCAGTGGTTCTAAACTCAGAGTGATTTTGCTCCCCAGCACATTTGGCAATGTCTGGAGACAGTTTTGCTTGTCACAACCAGGAGGATGCCACTGGAATCTAGTGAATAGAGGTCAAAGATGCAGCTAAATACCATACAATGCACCAGACAGTGCCTCACACCAAAGAATTATCCGGCCAAAAATGTCAATAGTGCCAAAGTTGATAAATCCTGGAAGGTGCCAACATACTGCTAGCCAAACAAAACATTATTTGCCAACTGCCTTTGGCTAGGGTGCCAGTAAACCTCTAGTCTTCATAAAGCTGTATTATGAATCTATGTAAATAACGAAAGATGCTGATACCTATGCTCTTTATGTTCTAATAACTGGCAGTCTCGACATGTCAGTTTGTCACATGTTTCACAGTAAAGCTTCAGCTGCTCCTTCTTATGAAAAGGACAAAACACTGGTCGCTGACTAGTCACACCAACTGCCTCTGTAGAAACAATGGAAGGCAAGAAGAAGAAATTTAACAGTTGGTTAGTAAATAATTATTAGATTGTCCATTTAAATTCAAACCCATTGAAGGTCTTAAGAAAATAGCCCAGAGAAGTGAGTGTGAACCAAGTGATGTGTTCTATTCTAAATATGGGAGATTTTTAAAAATAAAATTCAGAAAATCTAATAAAAATGTATAAAAGAGGTGGTGAAAAAATTTTTTCCTCACTTTTGCAAAAATCCTAACAGAGGATATCCATTAACACAGAAATAATCATAAAATTTTGACTATTATACTGTAGTCATCCATGTAACTTCTCAACAGTTATCCAGAGTGGGGACAAAACTGGGCAATGCTTATGTTATAATGTTAAATAGAAAAATCAGAATACAAATAAATACAACGATTGATTAAACAGTAAACACCAGTTATCTCGCTAATAATTAACCATAAAAATCCAAACATTTCAGGAATAATCCCACCTCCAGATATAACCACTATTAATAACCTGGTATATATTCCTCTGGTTGTTTTTCTATGTATATAAGTATATATACTAGAAGGTAATTTGTTTTATAAAATTAAAAAAATGGCACTACACATACTGTCTTGTAAGATTTTTTTCCCACTTAACTCTATCTTAGATACTTTTATGTGTTAGTAAATACATTCACTTATTTATTAACTATATAGTATTCCATCAAATGGATATAACACCTGCCAGTGGACATTTGAATGTCTCTTATCTTTCAATATTGTATGATAATGATGAAATAAACATGAAATTTATAAATCATGGAATGTTACTATAAGATAAAGTCCTAGTAGTAGAATCGTTGGGTCAAAGAGTAATTTATACATAACTAACTAAATGGTCCTGCAAAAAGTTGTACCAATTTGTACTCCCACCAGTGTGGAGTGGTTATTATCGTACTAACAGAGTTTTCTCAATATTTCTAATATTTGCCAATTTGGCAGGCAAAGAAAAAAAAGATTTCGCTATCTCTGGATGCATTTCTTTAACAACTGAGATTCAACAAATTTTCACATTGATCAACCATTTGTATCTCTTTTCAGAACTGCCTGGGGCTAGCCCAGTGGCGCAGTGGTTAACTGCACACGTTCTGCTTCAGCAGCCCGGGGTTCACCAGTTCGGATCCCGAGTGTGGACATGGCACTGCTTGGCACACCATGCTGTGGTAGGCATAAAGTAGAGGAAGATGGGCACAAAGAGGAGGATTGGCAGCAGTTAGCTCAGGACTTCTTCCTCAAGAAAAAAAAAAAAAAAAAAAAGAACTGCCTGTTCATAACCTCTGCTATTTTCCTGTCCAATTGTCATTTTTTATCAATTTATAAACACATTTGACATACTGCCTGCCAAAGATTCTGGAAATATTTTCCCCAGTCTGACTTGGTTTAATGGTATTTTTTCCAAACAGATCCTTAGAATTTTTTATAGAAAAATTTATCAGTTTTTATTTTTTATGGCTTTAGTTTTTGAGAACTGCTTCTAGAAAGGCTTTCTCCTTTTTCTCATATGGTAAACTTTTATGGTCTCTCTTTGTTATATAAATTTTTTATTTATCTGAAATATGAAAAATATTATCAATGTTTACAAAAACCTTAAACATGTGCCAGCAAGTAGAATGAGTTAATAGACTCACATTTTCTGATCATAATATAAGAAAACTATCAAGTTGAAACCAGAAACAAACAAATAAAACCCAAGCACTGGAAAATTTTTTTAAATGAATTATTAGGTTCATAATAATCGCACTGTTCAGCAACTTGCTTTTCACATTTAATATACATCATGGGCCTCTTTCCATATTATTATTTAAAATCTACCAAAGTAGAAAATAACAACCACAATAATTTGTAAATCCCCAACTGCTTGGTAACCATAAATGCAGAATATCTAACCCAGCAGAAATCAAAGTGGCAAATCATAAATCAAGCTTTAAACACTTACAATTCCAAAGAAAATGAAAAATGAATGTCAAGTACTTCTCAAAGAAGTTAGTAATACAATTTTAAAATAAAACTAAGGTAAGCTGAGAGGAATTAAACAAAATTAGTGATCTAAAAATACGTAAAGGATAATTAGATAAATAAGTTTAACAGCTGTTTCTGTAGATTAAGACAAAAAGATAACCTACTATCTAGTCAGATCAAAAAGAAGGTAAAAATACATTAAGTTCAGAATGAAAAAAGGAAGATAACCAGATAGAGAAAATTAACTATATATTTTAAAAATATTAAAAAGCACAATACACCAAGACCAAATGGAATTAATTCCAGCAATGCAAAGATGGTTCAATATTAGTAATTTGAATATCCTCATAGCTCCCTGCACCCTTCTCCTTGATGTTCTTGTCATCTGGGCATCAGAGTAGATAAGGTGACCATATATCTATATTTGGCTTGGGACATCCTGATTTGTGCCCACTGTCCAGGAATTATTATTTATAGAACTTCTGATTTAGACAATTAGGACATCATCTCACCCATTTATAGATTTCCTTTATTTATCAAAAAATTCAGATCCTGACTCACAGGCATCCTCCTAGTTCTAAGTCTCATCATCGTGCTGGATGATTTAGAAGTCCACATAAATCGCTACATAAAGACAAGCATCTCAGACGTTTTCATCTTGAGACTTGTACTTTATTTTAGCTACTTATTCCATTCAATATACATCATGGTCCCACCCTAGATTATTGATTGTCCATAACTGTCCCATTTCTATAATCATAAATTCAAACACCCCACTCTAACAACTTCTATTCTCTAACCTTGCAATTCTTTTCTTTTTTCCTTTTTTTTTTTTTAAGGAAGATTAGCCCTAAGCTAACATCTGCCACCAATCCTCCTCTTTTTGCTGAGGAAGACTGGCCCTGAGCTAACAATCATGCCCATCTCCCTCTGCTTTATATGTGGAACGCCTACCACAGCACGGCTTGCCAAGTGGTGCCATGTCTGTATCCGGGATGCGAACTGGTGAACCCTGGGCCGCTGAAGCAGAACATGTGCACTTAACTGCTGCACCACTGGGCCAGCCCCTAACCTTCCAATTCTTAGTTAACTACTCTCACTGTACCTCATCATATCTCTAGTCCCTAATCGTTTCTTTCACCCTATCAACTGACACTATCAAGTTCACTTCCTTGATATGGTTAAAATCCCCAAATCCTTCATTTCAGTACATGCTATAATCTGTATTTCTTACCCCCTTGAACTTCTGAAACAACTGTCCAACTAAACTAAACCCCAACCCAAGATAAGTTCAATTCTTCTTTATACTCACATCCAGACTACTGAGGCCTGATGGAGAAAGTTTTAAGGCCTACACATTAAATGTAACCTCAAAGTTAGTAAGCAACCCATCTGCTTCCGAAGCTGGCACTCTCTTTCAACTGAAGTTATTTTAAATATCCTCCACATTCCTTACCTTTTAATCCTCTTTCCTCTGCTCTCTTTCTTCAATAGAAGGCTGACTTCACAGAAAAACATAAGTCTTTCCAATACTAAGCTATTAAACTTATCTGAATCTATGCCTGGCCTTTTCTCTTTTGTGCTTTTTCTTTATCAGTATCCTCAGAAATTATATCTCCCCCTTTTCCTGTGTCTCCAGACTGCTAGCCTCATCCCTTACTACTCTTCCTCTGGCATCTTACTCTCCGGCTACACTCAACTTTCCCCTCTGGAAATTTGCACATGTGCTTCAGTATTCCCCACTCTTCCCCTTCACATGATGAACTTCTATTCATCCTTGAAGTCCCAGATTTGGCCTCGAACCTAAATCTCCCAATCTGAATTTGCATTTCTTTCACGTGATCCCACAGAATTTGTGAGGCCAAATTATGATTGTTAATTTGTTCATAGCCTTCATCATGAGGGTAGGAAGCATCTCTCTTATTCAACTTTTCATCCCTAGTATCTACCAAAGTTCCTAGAATATAGAATAGGCATACAAACACTGGTTGACTCAATAAGTAATAATTTTTAAATAAAAATATATTAATGAGCCATAAAAATGAACAAAGTCCTGAAAAATGCTACAACACGGATGAACCCTGAAAACACTGTGATAAGTGAAATAAGCCAGATACCGAAGGACAAATACTGTATAATTCCACTGATATGAAATATCTGAAATAAGCAAATTCAAAGAGACAGACAGTAGATTAGAGGTTAGCAGGGGCTGGGGGGAGAGGAGAATGGACAGTTATTACTTAATGGATACAGTTTCTTTTTGGGGTGATAAAGTTTTGGAAATATACAGTAGTGATGGTTGCATAACATTATGAATGCAATTAATGCCACTGAATCTACACTTAAAAATGGTTAAAATGACAAATTTTAAGTTACATGTATTTTACTAGAATAAAAAAAGTATCAGTAAACTTTACATTATAAGCAACAACATAAAAACCCACAAACCACACTTACATTAAAAGCAAAGCTTCTTTGGTTATCCATATATCAAATATAATGAAACAGGTTTACTTCAAGAATATCAGAAAGAAAAGAGTTGTAAAACTTTGAACTCACCCCTTGTCATCTTAGAAATAAAAGAAGAGATAAGAGAGAAAAATTCAAAAAGCAGGGTTTTTTTTTTCATTTGCTGTACCATCACACCAAATTAAGGCATTATAGGAGAAAGAGAGTTGAGAGTATGAATATAAGGCAGAAGGATTTTCTATCTATTCATACTTACCAACGTGTTTAAGTGTTCAAATTTCAACTACAGTCTAGACCTAATTGTATTAAAAAACAAGAGTATATTTAATGCTTAAAAGTATATCAAAACAAGTCAGTACAGGAAGGAAGAAAAGACGGTGGGAGGGACAGAGAAAAAAACAGATTAAAAGAACTAATTTATTACCTGGAGATACTTCCTCTTTCTGTCTCACAGTGTGGTCTTTTGTGAACTTCACCCTTTGATGAGCTCTGATACACGTCTTACAGAGCCATTCAACACACTCTACACAAAACCCATTAGCTTCTGCATTGTCCTCACAGCTTGTACACACCTGATAAAAGAAACACGCCACATCGATTTTTGAGAAAAATGAAGAGATGGTCATATCACTAGTCATCCATAAATGATATACAAACCATACTTGACTCTATCAGTTATCTTCTTACTAGTGTTTGTAAATTTAAACTGACTTTACGTTTAAAATTATATACAGGAAATGGAAATAGCAGGACACTGTCCTTAGTTCAATATATCAAATATTCCAGGCACTACGCTAAGCATTGAGGATACAACGATCAGGAAAAGCAAACCCAGTCCCTGTCCTTATGATACCTAGTCTCACAGATGAAATGTGGGTTCAAATTCCAATTCTCCCATTTACTAGCCCAGTAGTCTTGGACAGGTTACTTAGAAGGCTCATCTCTAAAATAAGGATAATAACACAGATTTTACTGAATAGTTGTAAAGATTAAAAGTGAGGCAGACCTACGTTAGTGGAATAACCACACTAAAACATAACTATAAACTGAGAAGAGCCATAAAGGAAAGTAAGAGAAGCTATAAGAGCATATGATGAGGGAAACTGATCTCATCTTAGTAAGGCTGGAAGGCTGGGGAAAGTGACAGGAGAGATTATCCAGGCAAAGCTTCTACGGAGATCATATTAGCACCAAGATATGAAAGTTGAGTCATCAATTACTGATGAAAAGCCTTCTAGGTAGAGAGAACAGCATGTAAAAACCTCTGGCAAGAAGAGCATGGTAGGTTCAAAGAACTGACAGAAAGCCAGTATGACTGAAGGGGAGAGATCAAGGAGAAGACTGGCAAGAGAAGAAGCTAGTGGCAAGACAGGCAGCGGCCAGATCAAGCAGGGTCAGATGACGATTTTAGTCTTTGTCTGAAAAAGTCTCCTAAATCTCTTAAGTAAGCAACATAGCCAGATCTGCATTTTTAAAATCGCTGCCCCTGCAATGTAGAGAACAGATTAGAGAAGGGCAAGTGTTTCTACACAGAGACAAGTAGGAGGCTTTCTCAGTGGTTTAGGTGAAAGTGGACAGAAGTAGAGATGAATGAGGGAGGTTCAGGAAGTAAAACTGAATCGTTTGGAAGATGCACTGCATATGGGAAGTGAAGAAGAGATAGCTCTGTTTTCACCTTGGTTAGTCGTGTAGATGGTGGCACTATTCTCTGAGAATAGATATTAAATTTACACAACATATAAGCAGTCCTCATGGTATCATTCGTGGCTGGGAAAAAAAATTTTCCCTCTCAGTCAGTGGTTTACATTAACCAAATTGCAAATATCTGGATAACATTTCCATAAACCAAAACCTGCCTTTTCTCAGTTCTTATCATCTTCGATCTTTCTAATATCATTCGATGCCACTGACTCCTGCTTCCTAGAAATCCTCTGGATTCCTTGATACCTCCAGATCCTCTTATCTCCTGATGGCCCCTCTGGATCCCCCCACCACTCTTCCTCCTCTGATTCTTTAGATTTTCGATAGTTCTGAGGATTGGTCTCCTCCACTCCCTTAGCTTCAACTATCACCTCTATAAGAATGTCACTTAACATTTTTTTTTTTGAGAAAGATCAGCCCTGAGCTAACTCCTGCCAGTCCTCCTCTTTTTTGCTGAGGAAGAAGCCTGGCCCTGAGCTAACATTGTGCCCATCTTCCTCTACTTTATACGTGGGACGCCTACCACAGCATGGCGTGCCAAGCGGTGCTATGTCCGCACCCGGGATCTGAACAGGCGAACCCCAGGCCGCCAAGAAGCGGAATGAGCGAACTTAACCGCTGCACCACCGGGCCGGCCCCTTAACAATTCATCTCAACACTATGCTACAAAAATGAATGAGGGAGCTCAATAGATACTGGTGGGTAAAATTTCTAGTATATAAAATAAAATAAGTGGAAAAACCTATCATGATACTGCTTATCTAAGAAAGATGGAGATGGGGTGGGACGATATTTGCTTATTACCTTAAAAAGATAAAATTACTTAAAATTATATATAAAATACTATTAAAAATGGAAGGATAAACCATAAAAGAAATTAAATGGTTACCTAGAAGGCAGAGAAGAAATAAGGTAGATGAGACAGGGATTGAAATTTGAGTTCTCTAAATACATCCTGTTTTACAGATTTTACATTGGAGCTATATAAATATTTTTCATGTAGTTATACAAATTTAAATTTAAAGAAATTAAATCCCTAACATCAAAAGCAAAATGAAACAAATGAACCTGCCTATCAAGAGGGTGGCTTAACCATACAGAGAAGAGTTATTTATTTCAAGTAACTTTAAAACATGATGATTTGATGGAATATTTCCAGTGCACATGTGAAGTAACTGCTGTCTTTCTTGCTTTCTGTTTTGACAGAAACAATTCTATAATGTCTACTTTCAGCACCATCTCTTCTATACTCCTACTCTTCAAGCCATATTTATGCTTTCTAAGCTGGTTCCACCATTAGATTTTAACAACAGGTGGTGCTGGAGGGAGAATACAATGCCAGAGGAAGAAGAGACTTGATTATTTTGGTTGGCTTCCTAATTGCTTACATTTTCTGTGAACATCACACCAACCAATGCTGCTTTACCACAGCAGCAACAGTTCCTTCCCAAAGCAACAGTTAGCTCTAGTTTGCAGTTTTTCCAGTACTTGTAGAACCAGCTTTAGCTTCCACTTCCAAGATACCACTTCCAAGACACCAACACCACTGGCCTACTCCTGTTCTTCTGAGGTCTGAGATCTCATGACCAAAGGCTCAGACACCAGCAGAAGATAAGTAACAACTCTTCTTTAGATGTTTGAACTGCATCCCACAAGGCCCTTCCTCTAATTTTAATAATTCCAAACTTTTGCCTTTGTTGCTCAGCTGTTCCCTTATAGCTGCTATCTCTGTGATACTTCAAGAGTTTTTAATTTATGCTTTCAGTAAACAAGTTTGTATCTAGTTAGTAATTCTTAATTTTAAGAATTAAAATGGTTCCTGATTGTACCAAAACTGATAGGATATACCCTGTAACAGATATATACATACACACACATATATACATATGCACGTGTACAGTCATGCACCACATAATGATGTTTTGGTCAACAACAGACCGCATATACAACGGTGGACCCATAAGATTAGTACCATATAGCATAGGTATGTAGGGTATATAGTAGGCTATACCGTCTAGGTTTGCGTGAGTATACTCTATGACACGCACAACAAAACCATCAAACGATGCATTTCTCAGAATGTATCCCTGTCATTAAGTGATGACTGTGTGTGTGTGTGTATATATATATATATAAAAACAACTATATCAATGTAATTACCAACCAAGATTTCCAGTATTGCAGAAGTGAGATAAGTATAAAATCAAAAGTGAGATAAATATAAACTATAAAACCATACAACTCCAAATTGGACTTATAAATATCAATATATACTTATGATGTATTTTCTCTTTCTTTTTAAAATAAAAAGTATTTGCTAAGTCATTCTCCTGAAAGGCCTAGAAAAATGACCAATGTAATGGTGACGAGTGCCCCTAGACCCCATACTGTGGTCTCCAAATAACATTTCTGACTAAAAGGAACCAAGGCTGCTAGGAGAAATGGTTGGTTCCAGGTCTAAAACAGAAAATGAACAGCATTTTGTCAAAACAGAAAGCAAGGAAGACAGTGTGGGGGACTGGAATTGGCCACCCCAAGATATGTCTCTTTGGCATGAGGAATCTTTGGGGCTGGTTACTTTTTAAAAAACTGCAGACAGGAAAGAAACTCTGAAAAGCAGAGTTTCTTTGTTAAGAAACATTTACATTGTAAAGGAAATCTCCATCTGTAAGAGTGTCTCTCTGTCTGTATCAGAAGGAGGGAGGACCTTACCTCTAGAAACTCTTATCAATGCAGAAGGCAAGGACTTAAATCTGCATAATAACCTGACCCTTGTTTACTGCACTTGTCTGGTAATCTCCTGTAACTGACTCCCCTCTCCCCCAACATCCTCCTTTGTCTTTAGCTGAAGATGATATTTAAGGTGGTGGCTTTGGCCATTTTTGGTGAGTTGCTCGGGTCGCCTGAGACTCATGTTGTAAAGCTTTGTTTAATTTTCTCCTGTTATTCTGTCTCATGTGAATTTAATTCATTCTCCAGCCAGAAGAACCCAGAGTTGGTAGAGGAAATGTCTTCCTCCCCAACAGTTTGGTGACTTGGACAGCATAAAATCTCCCTGGCTGGACACTGCTCACTCCTGGACTGCTGCAGCCAAGAGATCCCGGACCCCTGGCGAGAGCCAGAAAGAGGTAAGAGTTCTTATTACATCAGTCTCCTGGATCTCTGCCTGCAGGGTCCAACGGAAGCAAGACTGGTGAGTTTTTTTTTGTTCTTCTAAATTTAGATTAGCAGGAGAAAATTTTGGTGAGGCCAGCTTCTTGGATTCAGCTACTCTAGGATTTGGTTGAGTACTCATTGATTGTAGATCCTTTTCCTCTCAGAGATAGTACTTTTCCTTGTCTCTTTTTGTTGTTTGTGATAAGACACAGGCATCTCTATAAGCCTGTTGTCTGGGCCTTTTGTCTTGTTCTGTGTGTTGAGAGCTTGGCTTTGTCACCTTTCTGGTCTCCGCCATCAGAGGATGCATGTACCGGCATACATCTTGGCAGCCAGTCAAGTAATCTGGGGTTCTGGGACACACTCTCTTTATCCGGCTGTGTTAGCTCTCAGGAGAGTTTGTCATAAGAGGTCCCAATTGCTTTCATAAGGGGCCTTTGTTGCCTCAACCTTTGTTGCTTGCTGTGCACTGAAGGCCTTTACTTTCTTAGACTATTTTTGGGAGTGAACTATCTGGATCTCTTTTGGAGACACCTCTTGCATCCATGGTTAAGCTTATTGTTTGAGTCACTGTTAAGATCCTACTCGTCAATGTGGCCAGACAATGGATCATTTAAACTCGGAAAACTAAATTGGGGGAAAAAAATTGCGAGAGCTCTCATCATAATTTTTATTGGTACCTATGAAAAGGCCAAATTAAAAAGGAAACACATGCAATAAAATAATGACTAGTTTTAAGATCCTGACTCAGGTTACAATTGAACTGATGAAATTTAAAGGTCTAAGTGTTGATAAGATTATGAAGGTTGGAATGCTTGAGCTGATTTTCTTTATAAAAAGGTTATATCAACTTTACCTGAGTATGTTTTAAAATGTCTGGATGGGAATTCTTCCTTATGCAATATTATAAGACCAAGACCTATTGATAAAGTCCTGCCCATGGGCCCTGTCCCCACGCTCCTCTCTGAATAAAGGAGCACTACTTTTAGACCTTGAGAGTCCAAGAAATCTTTCTTTTGACTCCTTGGCTTGCTGAGCCCGCTTGCTTCACCAGCTTGCAAGATGAAGTTATAGTCTTCCTTGTGCCTTTCTCTTTTTCAAAGATGGACCTAAATTCACTTCTCCATCGGGAACCTTCTCAGACAGCTGTATGAATCCACGTTTGCTGCCCATGGCTACTCTATGGGGCAAATCATGGCATTCAGCCTGAAGAGAATCAGTACCTTAAGCCTGAGGGTGATGAAGAACAAATTAATCCATTCCTTCCTAATGCTGTCTCTAATAAATAAATTTTACATGGGTGCAGGTCGACCACTTAAGTCATTAGGACAGTCGCCAATCTCCAAGACTCCCATGGCAGGTTTCTTTTCCTAAGGCTGGATTGGAATCCCTCCTGTGGCTCCTGACCACATTCTGAACCACGGGAAAATCCCAACTGGGACTCAGGTTCAAGGGAAATACCAAACTCTAACCTTTGGTTGAGTATGGGAACCCCTTCTTGGGAGAAGGGCTCCAGGATGCAATTGGGTAGAATGTCCCCCAGACTGGCAGAAAATTCTTCACTGCTTTTCTCTTATTCTTTTATCTTTGGGACAATTCACCTGGCACTTATTACTGCCAGACATAACAGGGAAGGTATACAAGGGATGCAATGCAGAGGGACACCCCCATTGCCCCTTGCTATAGGAACCCACAGGCACAACAGGTAGGGTGCTGCCCTAGGTTCAGGGGAGATTTTCAAGGTAATGGACCCTTTTCTTTCCTCTCTCTTAAAGTTACAGTGGCCATTTTAGGCTCCTTTTGAGCTTTGCAGTAGAGAAAGAAATCTTTAAAGTGTCAAAGCCTCCACCTCTGGGAGCCCCCACTCTGGTTTCCGGGCCTGATCACCCCAGCAACCCCAGGCGGGGTGCCCTCTCTTGGTGGTTGACTCGTTGAGTATTTTAGGTGCCTACTGAGTCAGTTATGAGGATAGGAGACCTGTGATTTATTCTGTCAACTGTCCTGCTACTGTAGTCTGCCCCGGCATGGGAACTGTTGCGTGACCCTTATCTTGATAACCCTCAGGAAGAAGCCATGAGGATGAGACCTGATCCCTTCTTTTCCCTGCTTTGTCTGTCTTGTTTGTCACCTCCTCTCTTGTCACCAAGTTGAGGGTAAGTTCAGGCTGGACCTAAGCAGAACCTGGACCTTCTGTACTTACCTCTCAACCGGAGGCACAGAGAGCTCCAGCCCCCAGGCAGCTCCAGGCCTTTGCCTCCTGCTTCCCTGCCTTGCCTTGTGCTGGCTCAGGGACTAAGTGCCAAGGCTAAGTGGGACTTAATTAGATCTTATAACTATGTTGATGCCTGCAGTCAGGTGCCTTTGCACCCTTTCTCTGGCTGCTGTCAGTCAGACACCAGCTTTACCACCATGGCGAATGCCTCAACCATCCCCAGAGACTCACCCCTCAGGTGCATTTTAACTAGCTGGAAATGCTTTCAATTGGGTGGTTTATGCCCCTAAAACTCCATCTGAAAAAAAAAACTTGAGTGGTTTCTCTGTGTTGTTGTGATGAAGTTAATTCCAAGGACTGAAAAAAGAAAAAAACAAAAAAAGAAGAAGGGAAAAGGCCATAAGCGTGCCCTTGCCAAAGAAAAAATATCTAGCATCTTGAGTGTCTTCTCCACAAATATTAGTAAAAATGCTCAAAACAAAATTTGGATTCATAACTAGGGAGCTGTATATTATTGTACCTGATTCATGGCAGTGATTTTTAAAACAATAGGTGTGAAGTTTCTGTGCATGTGTGTCTATATGTATCTTAGACGTGTGTAATCTTTTTACCCCCAGATGGTATGGCCCAAACTAAGAGCTCTGTTTAATTGGCTTAAAGTAAGTGCTTAGATAAATTCTAAATGCAACAGAAATTAACCCAATATCTTTTAAGATGATATAGATTAATCTTTGGATAATGAAAGTTTAAGCTTGTTGGTTTGATTAAAATGGATATGTCCTCCAGAGTTAAAACTGGATATGATGCAAACATGCAGCCTGGGTTTACTAATGAAATAAGCTCACATTGTCTGTTAGAAATTTCTCAGCAAAATAATAGCTTCAAATGGTAGCTAATTTTGTCTAATGTTTCATGAAGTTTTATAGGCAATCTAAACAAGTATTGGGAACAAGTAAACTAAACATGTGAAAAAGCTAAAAGTATTGGGTAAACTTTTTAAAGTAATTACATCTCATGACATGTATATTTAAAATAACTTCTAAAATCTTTTGGGTAATGAAACTTCGAAGTTTTGTTAGGTTGATTTAAATGATAAAATTCGTTGAGTACCTAGATCATTTCCAAATAAGACATTAGACATTAATTATTAAACATAAGTTGATCTGCTTTTGGCTTCTTATTGCAAAGAGGCTAAAAGCATTTGGGTCTATTAGAAAGTATGCCTTGTGTTTTATTGTGAAGTGGCATGTTTGTAGAAATTATGAAAAGTGTTTAGAATGCTGATATAAAAGACAGTTCATAATTGCTTAGTTTTCAGTTTTTACTAGGGTCTGTAAGGGTTAAAAGTTCTAATTAACATATGTAATTAAAGCTACTGGAAAGTAATAAGAAAAACAGCTCTGTATTCAAGGAAAGTAAAAAAGGTATGTTTTCAGTAAAGAGGGTATAAAGAATGGAAGTACTTTTGTTTGTTGGGTTAAGAAAGATAAATTAGTCCTAAGGTACTAGAAGGAAAAAAAGAAAGCATGGGACAAATTCTGAAGGTAGAAGAAAGTTGTATAAGTTTGTAAAGAAGAAAAATTCTGAAAGGAGTTTTATTCTGGTCAAGCTGACTAAGATTAACTAAATCAAATTAAGTAAATGAGTTTTAATGTTAAAAAAATGAGTGGGTGCAAAAATTAAAATTTGCTTTTTGCTCTCAAAAGGATAAGTTTCTTGATCTTTTGGTCTGCTCTAAGTCTACCTAAAAGACAGAAAATCTGTTTTGTTAAAATAATTTCTTATGTTCAGAAAGAGGTCTCTTAAGATTTTGACTGTTTTAACTGTTTTGCCCTTGACTATTTCTGTACTCATTTTGAGTATACACCTGACCATTGTTTCACAGTGAGCATTGTTTCCTATCTGAACAAGTGTTTAAAACCTTTTGATATTTTTGACAAGCTTCTCCCTCAAAAATATTCAAGTCCTGAATAAAGGCTTTCTTGTGACCTGGATGAAGGAAGAGGATTTCTCTGGGGATTTTCAGAGGGCCCCTGGGACTTCACAGAGAAATTTGCTCTCTCTTGCCATAAGGTGGAAGATTCTAAACTAATTAGGCTTATTTTGTCTGTTAAATTACATTGGAAGCATTGTCAGATAGCGATGATAAATTTTGTTAGATGGCATTATATGGGTTAACGTTATTGATATAAATGTTTTAAAATTATCTAACATTCCTAAAATTCTGATCTGTCCTGGTTGTCAGCCATAATTCTAATTATTATTTTAAGGTGTTGCATATCACAGAAATAAACAAGTTTCTCTGTCAATTGTCATTTTTAAGTCTTTTGTTGTTTACAGTCAGTTGTTTTACTCTGATGCTTTTTGCTTTTGCAAGTATGTTTCCTCTTCAAAGAAATTCATGGAAAGGACTCTGGCGCTTACTCTAGAGTACAGGCTCCTGATAAACTTTCAAATCATAAAACTGAACTGGGCAAGAATTACAGAAATAAAATGGAGAAAGCGATGACCTCATAAAACTGACAACAGAAGATTAAGATCAAGAATCAATTATACAGGACCGTACCAACTGATGAGGATGATTATAATTTTTATGTCTTTTATTTGAAATATTGTTGATTTTTTGATGTTTTGCTTTCGTTTTCTCAGATTTAAGGAAATCTTTTTCTCTTTTCTCTTATGCTAACTATGACTTAACAGCAATTTAGTGAAATTATACCTTTATGAGCAGAACTGAAACATTTATCTTTTTCTCCTTACCTGTCCCTCCAGAATTTGGAAACTTAGTGAGTAAATGAGTATGGTTATTTCGTGGCAATATGGTTATTTGCATAAGTTCAATAAGAATCTGTTCTACATTGGTTATGGTGCAAAGGCTTTGACTGGAATGTCATATTTGAGAGACAAATATAGGCTCGTATATGACAATACTGCCTTTGAGGAATAAGGTTGACTTTCTGGAAATAAAGCCACGTGGAAATATGGGCCTGGTACCCTATTTACAGAGAGAGATTCCAGGAATCTTACCTGGTAAGTAAGGAAGCTTGCTTATCTGGCAGGTGCAAGAAACCTCGAAATATTTTGGGGAATCTCAAGAGAAGAGAGAAATTCACCCAAATCTGTAGGTACTGCAGGCAAAAATCTTATGGGAAGTCCTTGGCTTGGCTTTTCTGGCCTCAAGAGGCCTTTAAAGTTCAATCTGAGATTCCTCATAAAAAAATTCCAGTAAAGCAGGTTTAAAAGCCTATATGATCAATTTCTAATCTTGCTGCACTTATGTAAATAATTGAGCCAAGTTTATTGAAACTAAACTTATTTTGCAAACCAATTAGTCTTAATTTGGCTATCTTTGGTAAAAATGCGTTTGATTTTAGAGAGAAAAATTATGTTTCAGTGAAAAACTATAATGCATATTTGGATATTAGACGCTAGTTCTGTTAATTGTCTTTCAGGTTTTTTTCTACCTGTGAAATGGACTGGATCCTGAATTCTTCTCCTGAAATATCTGGTTACAAATCTCCAAACTAATGTTTTCAATTTTTTCTTCATTTTCATTTGGAATCATTAAGAATTGAACCTGCTCTTTTTCCTGAAGCCCCGCAAAATGAAGCTGAACAACTTGATAGAAAGTTAAGAGAGATTCCTGTCTGTTGCTGTGTAAGCTGTAAGCCACTCAGAAAGATACCTGAATGCCTGATGACATCATAAGAGACATTTCAAGCTGCAAAAGATGCTTTGATTCTGACATCTAGAAATCTTGACCGTCTGTCCACTGGACTCAGGAACTAGCTTATAATTTGCTCAAACCATTAACCTTGTTTTTCTTTTTATTTCCATAGAAATACTTGTTAAATACCTGATTGCTTGCTTCCAAAATATAGGCCAAACGTTGGGAGCACACCTGTATCACCGCCTTCTAAAATGGATTTAACTGAACTGATCTGTTACCAGGACTAAGAAATGTGTTCAGTGAGAGGAAACAATCTACCACTCAGCTTCTGGACTATGAAAGCTCTTAAAGTTACAAACGACTGTGAGACTTAAAAGTTTCAAAGGCAGAAGAACATTCTTCACAGAAATTGAACAAACAATCCTAAAATTCATATGGGGCAACAAAAGACCGCGAATTGCTAAAGCAATCCTGAGCAAGAAAAACAAAGCCGGCGGAATCACAATCCCCGATTTCAAAACATACTACAAAGCTACAGTGATCAAAACAGCATGGTACTGGTACAAAAACAGGTCCACAGATCAATGGAACAGAATTGAAAGCCCAGAGATAAAACCACACATCTATGGACAGCTAATCTTCGACAAAGGAGCAGAGGGCCTACAATGGAGAAAAGAAAGTCTCTTCAGCAAATGGTGCTGGGAAAACTGGACAGCCACATGCAAAAGACTGAAAATTGACCATTCTTTTTCACCACACACCAAAATAAACTCAAAATGGATCAAAGACCTAAAGATTAGGCCTGAGACAATAAGTCTTTTGGAACAGAATATAGGCAGTGCACTCTTTGACATCAGTTTCAAAAGAATCTTTTCGGACACTATGACTCCTCAGTTTCAAAAGAATCTTTTCGGACACTATAACTCCTCAGTTAAGGGAAACAATAGAAAGAATAAACAAATGGGACTTCATCAGACTAAAGAGCTTCTTCAAGGCAAGGGAAAACAGGATTGAAACAAAAAAACAGCTCACTAATTGGGAAAAAATATTTACAAACCACTTATCCGACAAAGGGTTAATCTCCATAATATACAAAGAACTCACACTGCTTAACAACAAAAAAAACAAACAACCCGATCAAAAAATGGGCAGAGGACATGAACAGACATTTCTCAAAAGAAGATATGAATATGGCCAATAGACACATGAAAAGATGTTCATCATCGCTAATCATCAGGGAAATGCAAATCAAAACTACACTAAGATATCACCTTACATCTGTTAGATTGGCAAAAACATCCAAAACCAAGAGCGACAAATGTTGGAGAGGTTGTGGAGAAAAAGGAACCCTCATACACTGTTGGTGGGAATGCAAACTGGTACAGCCACTATGGAAAACAGTATGGAGATTTCTCAAAAAGTTAAAAATAGAAATACCCTATGACCCAGCCATCCCATTACTGGGTATCTATCCTAAGAACCTGAAATCAGAAATCTCAAGAGTCCGTTGCACCCCTATGTTCATCGCTGCATTATTTACAATAGCCAAGACGTGGAACCAACCTACATGCCCAGAAACTGATGATTGGATAAAGAAGATGTGGTATATATACACAATGGAATACTACTCAGCCATAAAAAAAGACAAAATTGGCCCATTCACAGCAACGTGGATGGACCTCGAGGGTATTATGTTAAGCGAAATAACCCAGTCAGAGAAAGATGAACTCTATATGACTCCACTCATAGGTGGAAGTTAGTATATTGATAAGGAGATCTGATCAGTGGTTACCAGGGAAAAGGGGGGGTGGGGGGAGGGCACAAAGGGGGAAGTGGTGTACCCACAACATGACTAACAAAAATGTACAACTGAAATCTCACAAGGTTGTAATCTATCATAACATTAATAAAAAAAAAAAAAGTTTCAAAGGCGGGACTGTAGGGGACTGGAATTGGCCACCCCAAGTTATGTCTCTTTGGCATGAGGAGTAGTTGGGGCTGGTTACTTTTAAAAAAGCTGCAGACAGGAAAGAAACTCTGAAAAGCAGAGTTTACTTACCCTTTGTTAAGCAACATTTACACTGTAAAGGAAATCTCCATCTGTAAAGGTGTCTCCCTCTCTGTATCAGGATGGAGGGATGACGTTATCTCTAGAAACTCTTATCAATGCAGAAGGCAAGGACTTAAATCTGCATAATAACCTGACCCTTGTTTACTGCACTTGTCTGGTAATCTCCTGTAACTGACTCCCCTCTCCCCCAACATCCTCCTTTGTCTTTAGCTGAAGATGATATTTAAGGTGGTGGCTTTGGCCATTTTTGGTGAGTTGCTCAGGTTGCCTGAGCCTCTCCCATGTATACATCTTATAAAGCTTTGTTTAATTTTCTCCTGTTATTCTGTCTCATGTGAATTTAATTCGTTCTCTGCCAGAAGAACCCAGAGTTGGTAGAGGAAATGTCTTTCTCCCTGACAACAGCAATGACTACTGGGATTGTATGAGGAGTCAGGAATCAATGTGAGGCTCCCATCGCCAAGATGGCACAATTTGAGCACCAATAAGAATAACAATTACAACACATTTTATGTTAAAAATCCATGAGTTCATAATGATAAACACAAACACCTACCACTCATTTGTCATCTCTTAAGAATGCTAAGAAACTAAATCACTACTCTAAAAATTAGCAAGTAAAGGGAAAGAATCAAGCATTTAACATACCTTTCCTATATAACCAAAGAGTAGACGAAGGAAGCTTTCTCTTTCTATTCCAGTTAAGAAATAAAGGGGAATGACAAAATGAGAACCTCACAATTTTTCAAAGCCCTAATGGAATATGGGACATAACTGCAGGCCCTCCAGGACCCGTTCAACTGACCCCATCTTATCAACAGAGTAATTAAAAGTGGTTTTTCAGGAACTGAGACCCTTTGTCCAGTTCAGGCTGGTTGAGACCACAAATCCATCAACTCATCCTGAACAAATGCTCGACAAGTGACCTTTTTGACATCAAGAAGCTAAAAACTCCACCCTCAGATTATGGTAACACTGCCATTTTGTGAACATGTGTCCCATGAAGAGGCATAAAGCTTGACTGCCCTTATGCAGGTCATCAATTTCCTCACCTCTCCTTATCTCCAATCACCTATTCCCATACTTCAGACCACCTTGCCCCTTACCCTGTAAATATTCCTGTGTCCCCATTTTCTGGGAGGCAGATCTGAGATTGATTTGCCCACTTCCTCGTCTGGCTGCCTTGTGATTAAATCCTTTCCCTTTCCAAACTCTTCCTCTCAGTGATTGGCATAATCATGTGGACAGGCAAAAAGAACCTGCTTTGGTAACAGGATCCTGGCAGTGATCATTAATGGCCATTAACATCAGAAAAAAGAAAATCAAACATCATATGCCTCCCAATTGAAATACATCCGGACATATGGATGAAAGTATTCTCCCCACCCCCCTCACTCAATAGGACATGAATCTAAATCAGCTTCTACATTTTTATGACCAATTCACATACAATACAGGAGACAGAGAAGCATGTTAAATGACTTTGTGGAAACAGTCAGCAAAATTCAGAATAAGGCTTAACTCTGCTGGACTAACAATGTGGTTTACCCAACAAATATGTTAAAAGGGAGGGGGGAAAAGCCAGCAAGGTAAAGGGGTAATTTGAGATCAATTAAAAGATATTATTAAGACAAATCAACCAAATGCACTACATAGATCTTACTGGATCCTTATATAAAGAAATCACTGTTAAAAAGAATAAACTACAACAATTAGAGACATTTGATCATTGTCTGGATGTTTGATGATATTAAGGAATTACTGTAAATTTTTTACATGTGAAATTAATATGGTAGTTATATTTATTAAAAAATTCTTTTTTCATAGAAGTAAATATTGAAACATTTATGGAATAGATGATATAATACCTGGAATTAACTTCAACATAATCTAGTGGTGAGGGAAGTGTCAGGTTATACATAAAACATTGAGCTAGGTAATGGGTGCAAGGGAGTTTGTTATGCTAAACTGTCCCCTTTCTTTTTTTGGTAATGCTTGAAATTATCCACAACAAAAAGTTTTTAAAACTTCCTCCAAGTATGAACTCTTCAGAGCTCAAGTTTGACCACAGATGACAACTCCACCTTAGTCTTATTGGTAAACTCAATCACATTCAAAAACAATTCTCTACCTCTATCTACTTCTTCGCCCTTTATATCTGTGAAAGGCACCACAATCCTGGCAGTGAGGCCTCTCTCACCTTCAACATCCAATTGGCTGTATCAAGTCCTGTGTGGATTGTAACTTACCCCCAACCCCCTTCATTTCTTTATTGCCACTATGCTAGTTCAGCTCTCACCACCCCTTGCCCAATGCTTCCTAGCTCCAGTTCATCCTGCATTATCATCTATGTCTCTAGTCTTCATTCCCAAACTATCCCTATAAGCACCCTATTCTCCAACCAGATTTAATACCCTCCCCATCCTCACTTATCTACATTGAAAATGTCTATTAGACTCTATCTCTAGTTTAGTAGATTATAACTTCTTCCTATTATGGTTCTGTGACAGAAGCAGAGTAAATAAACATAAACATACTGGAAACTGATTATATAGAGGCATAAAGTAGCCTCTTAAATTTGTCCTTTAAATCAGAATCCCTTCAATTCTCATCTCTTATCACTTCATGAGCATTTACATGTACTACTGGAGTTTACCTGATGGAGTACAATTGGTGAATGATATGACTAACTAAGTATATCTAGTATAAATATAATCACATATGAAGAAAAGTGACATGACACTATAGAAGACAGAAACAAAATCATGAGTATTCAGAAGGGAACTTTGAGAGGGATCCATACTTGACACTGTAGCTCACATAAATAATTCCGTTTCCATTCTTTAAAGCAGATTTCACAACAATTAGAAAGTTTATTCCCTGCACCAAGCTCTATTTTGGTCTTTGATGAAAGTTCATATTAGGAAGAATTGTGGACACTTTTGAAACAAAGAAGTATTTTAGTGAGTAGTGGCTATGTTCATTTAAAGTGAACCCAAAATTATTAAAGTTCCCCAAGAAACAAAAAGTGAAAATGAAACGAAAAGTACAGAAACTTAGCTGTATGATTACTGAAAAGAGTCCTAAAACACTACTTTTTAGATTTACATTTTAGATTAACAATAATTATTCCATAATCAGATTCAGTTCCTTCACAGATCTTCCAGTCCAAATTAAAGGAACTGCCTAGAGAAATTATCAGTGAATCACGATCCAAAAGTAGACTAATACTATACACAGCACATACAATAGAATTAATCATAGCTCACTTCCACCAGAGGACTACAGTTCATCTACTAGAGACCTGACACTTAGATTTAAGAAGCCAATAGAAATGTTCTACAAGTGGGTTAAGGAAGTAGGGAAAACAAACAAAAAACACCTTGGACAATGCTACCAAATGATGCTTTCAAAGAAATATCATGTAGAAAAGAAGATTTTCTTAAAATATAGAAACTGTTCTGATCAAAGACACGGAACTTTTCATGTGTATCATTATAGGGTTTATCATTAAAAATGAAAAAGGGGAGGGCTTGAAATAAAAAATCTAACTGTCAATACATAGTAAAATTACAAAGAAATGAAATAATGTCAAATATGAATAATGGTTTCCTCTGAGGCGAGAGGGAAGGTGGGGGTGCAATTTGTATTGGCACTGTTTTATTCCTTTAGATGCACTATTGATTACTCTTTATATATCTTTAAAATACTACATAATTTCATAGATATAATAGTCTAATGTTTGACACCTTTTATTGTAGAGTCCTCCAGCATTTCACCCTGCCCCATTAAGAGGAGGCAAAAGATTCAAGACTTAATACACTTACCTGATTAGACTTTTCTACTGTACTGCTGGGAACCTCAGTAGTGTCCTTCACAAAAAAATTATCTATGATGTGTCTCTCTGCACATTCTTGGCTGCAAACTGGACATCGAATGACTCCAACTGGGAAAGACAAAATTGCATTCTAAGTTTTTTTGTGTGTGTGGTATAATTGATATCATTATATTAGTTTTAGGTATACAGTATAATAATTGATATTTATGTATATTGCAAAATGATAGCCATAATAAGTTCAGTTAACATCCATCACCATACAGTTAGAAATTATTTCTTCCTATGGTGAGAACTTTCATGATCCACTCTCCTAGCTACTTTCAAATACTCGATACATTATTATTAACTATAGTTACCATGCTGTACATTATAAACCCATGACTTATCATTTTATAACTGGAAATTTGTACCTTTGGACCCTCATCACCCATTTCACCCACCCCAACCCCGCACCTGAGGCAACCACCAATCTTTTCTCTATTACCATGAGCTCGTATTCTAAGTTGTAATACAAATACACTGAGCACTAAACCAACACATCTTATCCATACTATGACTGGGCTCTTTTACAATATCTACTCTCTTCAAATTCATACCTGCTGTTACTAAACACAAATCAATTCCATTTATGTTCATATTGGATTATGTATGTGTGTATAGATATAGATATGGATCTCCCACACCTAGTATATTAAAATGATAGATCATCTTCATAATTTTAAATGAGAAGCCCCTCCAGATAAACATCCTCATGCGCTACTCTTTTTATTGTTTAGCAACCAGTCTAGCAGTGGTTTTCAATTAGGGATGTGCAGAACCACATGGGAGATTTCTAAAAGAAAAAGCTCTGGACCTAGGGAATCAGGAATTCTGAAAGTGGAGCAGAGACATACTCCTTTTGTTTAAAATCTCTATGGTAGATTAAGAAACACTATTCTGTTTCCCTTTGATAAGTGCAAACAGTGTTCCTTTGGGGGGCAGGGGGAGAAGAATCATCTTTCATATGGTAAAAAAGAAAAAATTATGAATGCATTAAAATATGAATTTTTAATTAAATTTTTAAAAATCTAATATAAACCAGCACTGTAATTTGTACCAAGGAGACTGCAATAAAGTTCCAAGATATATATTTTTTGTAAAATGAAATGCATAAGAATGAACACAAAGTAATTCAAAGGTCAACTTGTATATACAGACAAGAAACAAAAATTTTAATTTAAAAAATCCATTTCACAATAGCAACAAAAACATATTAAGTACTTAAGAATAAATTTTTAAAAAATTTTAAAGCCACTGTGGAGAAAAATGTTAAGCCATATTTAGAAACATTTAAAAATAAGTAATGAAAAAACCATGTTCATGGTAGTAAAGACGTCAATTCTCCCCAAACATATCTATACAGTCAAGCAGTTTTCAATAACAATCCCAATCTATTTCAATAGAGTTTTGACAAGCTGGGGGGATATGCCTCCAAATAACAAGACTTACTATAAAGCTACAGTAATTACGGTGGTGTGATATTTATGTAAGGATAAGCAAAAATGGAATAAAATAAATACCAGAAGCAGGCTCACATACGTGTACATTTTATGTATGACAGATGTGGCACTAGAAACCAATGGGAAAAGGAATGAATTTTTTATGGTGCTATAGTTCTCTACAGCAGGAGGGAGATGAAATTAGATCTCCACTTTACTCAATTCTAAATGTAATTCTTTAGGATAGATTCAGAGCCTTAAAACTTTTACAAGGAATACAGGAGAATATCTGTGTAAACTTAGAGCCAGAATAAACTTTTTAAAGCAAGAAACAAAAAGCAAGAGCATAAGGAAAACATTAATGAATTCAACTTCATTAAAGTTAAGAACTACAGCTAGTCAAAAGATTACCATGAAGAGACAGAAGACAAGCTCCAAACTGGGAGAAGATAAACCCAACAAATAGTACTGACAAAGAATAATTAAAATCTATAAAGACATGACACTGAATTTTATGAAAGACAAAGACTGAGTAAACATATTTTTCCTTATTCCTCCAGATAAGTATTGCTAAAAACTCTAGACATTCTATATAAAACAACTGTAAGAAGACTAAATTAAAGGTAGACAGACGGTGGCAGACTGGCTAGAGACCTCAGGACCCAAGGAATGACACAGTGGTGAGTTCACTGGGGTTTTTCTTTTAGTCTCACACATTCCAAAGTGGGTGCTCATGAAGCCATCATCTCAGAAACACCAAAAGGTGTAAACAAAAAAAGCCTGCTCTCTCCATCCAAAAAACCAGGAAAGGAAGGGGCAGCCTAGCAAGACAGAAAACTTTTAGACAATAACTACTCTACTCCAGCCAAACACCAAAGCAAAAACTGTGCTCCCTTTCCCATCAGCAAAGGCCCAATGGGAAGCCCAGACTTCTACCCTGACCAAGTAGAAACCAGGGCACCTGGGTATGTCAGAGAAGCCTGGGGGAGAGCTGGGGTTTTGATCCCCACTGGTAGTGAGGCCCCCAGTACTGCCAATGGAGACCGTGTGAGACCAGCCCAGCTCCAGGGCCAACTGATTTTTGACACAGGCAAAAGCATCTTCATGCTGACAAGTACAAAATGCTGATGAAAAATATACTCTGTTCATGGATTGGAAGATTCATCATAGTAGAGATGTCAACTTTCCTCAAGTTGATCCATAGGCTAACATATTCCTATCAAAATTCTAAGTAAGATTTTTTGTAGATATAGACAAGATTATTCCAAGATTTATGTGGAAAAGGAAAGGAACCAGAATAGTTAAAGCAATTTCAAACAAGAAAAAGTGAGAAGAATCACCATCCAATTTTAAGACTTACATAGAGACAGCAATTGAGACAGGGTGAATAGCAGAAGAACAGACACATAGATGAAAGAAACAGAATACAGCATCCAGAAATACACCCACACAAGTAAGCAAAACTGATTTTTGACAAAAGTGTGAAAACAATTCAGTGGAATAAAAAATCTTTTCAACAAAGTGTGCAGGAGCAACTGGGTATTTATTCATAAGCAAAAAAATTTACATAAAATTTTAAATTTTATATAAAATTTACTCAAAGTGGATCAGATTTAAATATAAAACATAAAATTATGAAACCTTTACGAGAAAATCTTAAGGACTTAGGACTTGTTGAAGAGTTCTTAGACATCAAAAACACAATCCATAAAAGAAAAATATGGACAAATTTGATTTCATCAAACTTAAAAACTTTTGCTCTGCAAGAGCAAGAAAAAAGATGAAAAAACAAGCTATGCACTGGGAGAAAATATTTGCAAATCACAGATCTAACAAAGGATTCATATCTACAATATAAAAAGAATGCTCAAAACGCAACAGAAAAACAACCCAATTACAAGATGGGGAAAGGCCTGAAGAGACATTTCACTGATGAGTATATACACATGGCAAATAAGCACAAGATAAGACATTCCACATCACTAGCCATCATGTAAAAGCAAATTAAGATCATGATGAGATACCAGTACACAGCTATTAAAACAGCTAAAACAAAAAGTAATAACACCACCAAATGCTGGCGAAAATGTGGAGAAATTGGATTTCTCACACATTCTCAGTGGGAACGTAAAACGGTAGAGTTACTCTGGAAAACAGTTTGGCAGTTTCTTCACAAACTAAACATAATATTTATCATATGAATCAACAATCTCATTCCTGGGCATTCCAGAGAAATAAACTTTAGGTCCACACAAAAATCTGAACAAACATTTTAATTCAGTGCTGATATTCAAAACAGCCCCAAACTTGAAACAACCCAAACCTCCTTAAATAAATTAAAGGTTAAATAAACTGTGCTACACCCATACCATGGAATACTAGTCAGCAATAAAAGGGAACTAACTATTGATAAATGCAACAAATTGGATGGATCTTAAGGGTATCATTCTGAGCAAAAAAAAGCCAATATCAAAAGGTCACTTATGAACAATTCCATTTACATAGCATTCTCAAAATTATATGATTATAGAGATGGGAAACAGATTAGTCCTTTCTCTGAAATTAGGGACCATGGGGTGTGGGGCAAGGAGAGCATTAAGTATGACTACAAGGGGGTAACATGAGGCAGAGCTTTGGTGGTGATGAAATAGTTCTGTATCTTGATTGTGATGGTGGTTATATGAATCTACACATGATAAAGTGGCATAGAACTATACATACTATTGTACCCAATGTTTATTCCCTGGTTTTAATATTATACTATATTTATATAAGATGTAATCATTGGGAAAAACTAGGTACACAGGATTTCTCTGTAACTTTCAATAAATTTATTATTTCAAAGCAAAAATTAAAAAAAAAAACCTAAAACAAACTAACATTTATTAAGTGCTCTTCTTGTATGTACTGCTTTATCCTCACACGGATGAGGAAACAAGATCAGAGAACCTGGTTAACTTCACCAAGGTCACACACTAGTGGAGCTATGATTTGAATCCATAACTGACTGACCCCAGAGCACAGGCTCTGTACTACTACACTTTACAAAAATGTCTTAGAGGGGCTGGCCCCATGGCCGAGGGGTCAAGTTTGCCTGCTCTGCTTTGGCAGCCCAGGGTTTCGCCAGTTCAGATCCTGGGCGTGGACACGGCACCACTCATCAGGCCATGCTGAGGAGGCATCCCACATAACACGACCAGAGGTACTCACAACTAGGATATACAAACTATGTACTGGAGGGCTTTGGGGAGAAGAAGAGAAAAAAAAAAGAAGATTGGCAACAGATGTTACCTCAGGTGCCCATCTTTCTTAAAAAAACAAAAGCAGAATATTAAAAAAAAAGAATGGGGGCCAGCTCCGTGGCCGAGTGGTTAAGTTCGTGCGCTCTGCTGCAGGCGGCCCAGGGTTCGGATCCTGGGCGCAGACATGGCACCGCTCGTCAGGCCACGTTGAGGTGGCGTCCCACACCCCACAACTAGAAGGACCTGCAACTAAGATATACAACTATGTATGGGCAGGTTGAGGAGATAAAGCAGAAAAAAAAAACAAAAAAAAAAGATTGGCAACAGTTGTTAGCTCAGGTGCTAATCTTTAAAAAAAAAAAAAAGTCTTAGAAAACCATGGGTTAATATTACATCATTTTGACAGACAGGATATTAGTCCATGGAATTAAGAATCCAATTTATATATGGTGGTGAATGTGACCTAAATGAATTTAAACCTAAATAAATGCTAACTCAGTGATAATGTTTTTCTTTTCTTTTCTCTTTTTTTTTTTGGTGAGGAAGATTGTCATTGAGCCAACATATGTGCCAATCTTCCTCTATTTTCTATGTGTGAGGCTGCCACAGCATGACCTACCTGATGAGCTGTGTGTAGGTCCGTGCCTGGCATCTGAACCCACAAACCCTGGGCCACTGAAATGGAGCACATGAGCTCAACAACTACATCACCAGGCTGGGCCTCAACAATAACTTAGTGGGAAAATGTAATTTCTATTCAACCAAGTCTGAGCACATTTATTCTTCTGCACAAATTGGTAGTGATCAGCATCCCAATATTACCTTCTAGAAACTGGAGTGATTGAAATCTGATTAACTAAAGAACAATAATTCTCTGGAAAGTGTGGAGATTTTTACTTTAAAGCTTTTATTTTTTTTTTTCCTTTTTCTCCCCAAAGCCCCCCGGTACATAGTTGTATATTCTTCATTGTGGGTCCTTCTAGTTGTGGCATGTGGGACGCTGCCTCAGCGTGGTTTGATGAGCAGTGCCATGTCCGCGCCCAGGATTCAAACCAACGAAACAGTGGGCCGCCTGCAGCGGAGTGCACGAAGTTAACCACACGGCCACAGGGCCAGCCCTGAGATTTTTACTTTAGCCATTCATCACTGTGTACTTAATGGCCATGGTTGTTTCTTTTTGTTATTTATTTAATTAAGCTGACATTTTTTAATGGTGCATAACTTTCTTTAAGTCTGTTTTCAAATGTTACATTTGATGATGCCTGCACCCCCACCCACCTTCCTGCACAATTCATCCCTCTTAACCTGCTCTAATTCTTTTCTCCCTGGCACGTATCATCCTTCTATTTCATTTATTTATGTTTGGTGGCGATCCCAAGCAGAAGGCAAACTCCATGAAGGCAGAGATTTTTGTCTGTTCAGTTCACCAATATTCCAAAGCACCTAAAAATGTAGCTGGCATACAGTAGCGCTCAGTAAATATTTGGTGAATGTGAATATAAACTCCCTGAGTAATGCATACACCCTGTGATCTACAATTCCGCCATGGAGCAACTCTTATACTTCAGCATCAGGAGATCATTCAAGAATGTTCATAGCGGCATTTATCATAAAAGCCCACAGCTGGAAACAGTGCAAATGGCCATCAACAGTAGAAATAAAATATTGTGGCATATTCAAATAATAGAGTACTCTACAGCAATGAAATCAATGCACTTAAACAACGTATCAATATCCCTGAATCCCAAAAAATACAATGTTGAGTGAAGAAACTAAGTCCCAGAAGAACACAGATTATATTATATCTAACTCCATTAAAGTTCAAAAACAGTCAGATCCAAATAAAATGTTATATAGGAAAGCACACATAGCTGATAAACTATAAAGAAAAGCAGGGGAATGATTAACAGAAAATTCTGGATAGTAGCTATGCCTAGGAAGGAGAAAAGCAGCAGCAGCTCCTCTCCATCACTGACTTCAACCCACCTATCTCTCCTGAACCAAACTGCTCCCAAGGCCTAAGAAGAGCACGGGGAGATGGACGGGGGCAAATGAGACTTCAGGCCCAGTCAAAGACCTGCTGGCTTTCTCAGAGCTCCCTTTTGTCAGAGAGCCTGAGGAGTAGTAACCCTCACTCACAGCAACTCACCTCTAGTGCATTAACTACTATCCCCATTTTACAGATTAGGAAACTGACACCATGAGTTGCCCATGGTCATACAACTCCTAAGTGGCAAATCTGGGATTTGAATCCTGTCTAATGACAGGTCTTGCACACATTCTACATGGAAAGTACTTTTTTTTAAAAAAAAATGCAGCATGGACTTTAAAACCATATAGGCCTGGGATTATTCCACTTTACTGATTCCTCTATAACCCCTAACAATCTTTTAAAGCCTCTATTTCCTCTTCTGTAAAACAACAGTACGTGATAATCATGATGATAATGGTTACCATATTGAGAACTTGCCGTGTTCCAGTTATTACGCTAAATATTTCACGCTCATTAGGACAAGTTTGAGGCAGGATTTTTATAAGGATTATATAAATAAATATAAAAAGGGCCTACCTCTTTCTGGCTAGTACCTGGTAAACCTTTGCATTAAACTCTATGCCCTCCAATTAAAATCAGTTAACAGTCGATTTCTTCTGAAAAGATCAACACTACATCACGTACCTGATTCCCTCAGAGTATGATCTATTAAGGCTACAAATGAATTCTGAGTCATAGATGTACCTCTGCCTAACAAGGAACCATGGGACTAAACGATAGTGAATCTCAAATTTGCGTCTCTACCCAAACTTCATTCCCAAGCTCAAGAAGTACCTTATCAGCACAGAAAAACCAGGCACTGCATATTATACAGTAAACACTGGAGTACCTGTATGAAAAAAGTGATTCTTGGGGCAAGCCCCGTGGTCAAGTGGTTAAGTTCACGTGCTCCGCTTCAGCGGCCCGGGGTTTCACCAGTTCGAATCCTGGGCGCGGACATGGCACTGATCATCAAGCCATGCTGGGGTGGCATCCCACATGCCACAACTAGAAGGACCCACAACTAAAAATACAGAACTATGTACCACGGGGCTTTGGGGAGAAAAAGGAAAAATAAAATCTTAAAAAAATAACAAGTGATTCTTTTAACACACTATCCTGGAAATAGTGGGAATATGTGGAAACATAATTCAACTCCCATTTTTTAAAAAAGAAATTGTGAAATCTGAAAGGCAAGAAAGGAGTCAACTGTAACTAAAGAGAAATAGTAAAGCAAACGGACAAATGCTGTAAATTGTTTCTCTTTGCTGATACTAAAAGCTAAGGGTAAAGAATACATGTTGGGAACAAACTAAACAAGGAAACCACCTATTTATTAATCAAGTCAGTATTATATTTTTCTGCATTTTAAAGGAAAAGGACTATTCAAGTTGTATGTTCATCACCCATCTAAATGTAAGTTACCCATCTAAATGCAACTCTTGGACCACCCATCTCCACAAAAGAGATATATAAGGATTTAAAGCCTCTTATTACACACTGTGGATCACAGACACAAGTGAGTTGAATGACAGAACCATGAGAAGGATCATCACCAGTCAGGCAACTAGGTTTCAACATCTGAGAGAAAAACGAGAGGATCTATATAATGCAAGATAGCACTCTGTCCACATTCCTGTCAATACCATTGATGGCTTGCTACTTATACTTACATGTGTACACAGTCATGCGCTGTTTCAGTCAATAAGAGACCGCATATATGACAGTGGTCCCATTAGATTGATATCGTATAGCCTAGGTGTGTAGTCGGCTATACCATATAGGTTTGTGTAAGTACACTCTATGATGTTCACACAGCAACAAAATTGTATAACAAGACATTTCTCAGAATGTATTCCTGTTGTTAAGCGACACATGACTGTATAACAAAAGACCCAATTAAATGCTATCTACAAGAAATCCAATTTAAATACACACACAGGTTAAAAAATAAAAGGATGGAAACAGATACACATTCAAGCAATAAGCATATGAAAATGGAAGACTATAATATCAGACAGAGTAAACTACAGAACAAAAACTATTACCAGAAATAAAGTGGTGACAGTGTATAATGATACAGAGGTCAAATTCTCACTAAGACATATAATCCTAAATGTACATGTACCTAATTAACAGAGCTTCAGAACACATAATATAAAAATTAATAGAGCTGAAAAGAGAAACGGACAAATCCACAGACTAGTTGGAGATTTCAACTCTCTTCTCAGTAATCAATAGAGCAGAAGGCAGAAAATCAGAAAGGATATAAAAGACTTGAACAAAAGAATCAAATAACTTGATCCAATTGATGTTTAAAGAACACTGAATGTTAGCAGAATGCCTATTTTTTAAGTGTTTATCAAGATATAACAAGAACATTTACCAAGATAAAACATATGCTGGGCAATAAAACAAGTATGAACAAATTAAAAGAACTAAAAACATACAAAGTATGTTCTATGACCAAAATGAGATAACTTAGAAATCAGTAACAGACAGAACTGGAAAAATCCCCAAATATTTGGAAATAGGAAAACTTACTTCCAAATAACCCATGTGTTAATAAATAAGGTCTAAAAATCAAGGATCTAAGCTTCCACCTCAAAAACCTAGAAAAAGAAGAGCAAATTTTAATCCCAAAGAAAGTAGAAAGAAGGAAATAATGAGCAGAAAGCAATTAAAAAAAAAAAAGAAGAAGAGAGAATGGGAATGAAGAAAAAAAATCAACAAACTCAAAGCCAGTTCTGGTTGGGGGGGTGTGGGGTAAAATTAACGAACCTCTAGCTAGACTGATCAAGAGAAAAAAATTAAAAAATAGAGGCCGTTTCTACGTATATTCTTTGTAACTTAAGAAAGTAGTATGGGAATATTATGATCAACTTAATTAAATGCATTGATTCTTTAAACGATACAATTATCGAAATCTTCTCAAGAAGAAACAGAAAACCTCTACAACAATTAAAGAAAATGAACTGGTACTTAAAACCTTCCCACAAACATAAGTCTAGACCTAGAAGGCTGCACTGGTGAATTCCATTAAAGATTTAAAGACGATAATACCAACTCTAAACAACTCCCTTAGAAAATAGAGGAGGGAATACTTCTCATCTCATTTTATAAGGCCAGTATTATCCTGATGCTAAAATCAGATACAGTCATTATGAGGAAAGAAAAGCATAGAGCAATATCTCTCATGAACAAAGATTTAGAAAATTATTAACAAATCACCAGAAAATCAAATGCAGAAATACATAAAAAGGATAATATATCATAATTGAGTAGGGTTTATTACAGAAACGCAAGGTTGGTTGAGCATTTAAATCAATCAAAGTAATTCACTACACAGTAGTCCCCCATCTCTTGGTCCCCTGTTACCTGCGGTTTTGCTTTCCACAGTTTCAGTTATCTGCAGTCAACCTCCGTCCAAAAACATTAAATGCAAAACTTCAGAAATAAATAATTCCTAGTTTTAAATTGCACACCTTCTGAGTAAAGTGATGAAATCTTGTACTGTCCCACTCCCTTCCACCTGGGATGTGAATCATCCCTTTGTCCAGTATATTGCACGCAGTATAGGCTATTGGCCCATTAGTCACTCAGTAGCTGTCTCCATTACCAGATCAACTGTTTGGCATCTCAGTGCTTGTGTTCAAGTAACCCTTATTTTACTTAATAATGGCTCCAAAACCAACTTTATTAGTAGTCACTGTTGTTAATCCTTTACTGTGCCTAATTTATACATTAAACTTTATCATAGGTATGCGTGTATAGGAAAAAACACAGTATATGTAGGGCTTGGTACTATCCATGTTTCAGGCATCCACTGGAGGTCCTGAAACGTATCCCGCATGGATAAGAGGGTACTAGTGTATTGAGAAAATAAAGGAAACACCATATCATCATCTTTGAAAAATTCAACACCCATGCAAGATAAAAAACTTCCAGCAACCTAGGAATAGAAGGAAACTTCCTCTACCTGATAAAGCCCACGTGTGAAAATTCTACACCTAACATATTCAAGCATCAAATACTGAATACTTTCTGGTCTAATTGAGAAGGCAAGGATGTCCACTCTCATAACTCCTATTTCAAGCTGTTTTAGTTAGTACAAAAAGGCAAGATAAAGAATAAAAGGCAAACAGGTTGGAAAGGAAGAAGTAAAATTGTTTATATTTATAGGTATATAATAACTATGTATGTAAAAAACCATTAGGCATCCACACACACACAAAAAAAGCCACATGAAATACTTAGGGATACTTTAAACAAAATATGTATAAGACCCAGATAGTGAAAACTATAAAACAAAAATTAAAGAGCACCTAAATAAAGAAGATATTAAACATGTTCTTGGATTGGAACAATCAATAAGGTTAGGATGTTTCTTCTCCGCAAAGTGAGCTAAAAATTCAGTGCAGTTCCCAATTAAAATCCCAGCAGGCTTTTTGTAGAAACTGACAAACTGATCCTAAAATTCATATGAAAATGCAAAGGACCAAGAATAGAAAAACAATTTGTAAAAATAACAACTTTGGAGGATTTATGCAGTCTGATTTCAAGACTTACTATAGAGCTACAGCAAGCAAGACAGGGTAGTAGTAACATAAGACCAGAAATACAAACAATGGAACCGAACAGAGTCCAGAAATAGACATATACATATAGAATATATAACAAGTACTTAATCACTGTCTCAAAAGGGTGGACTGAGAGAAAATATAAAGAGCAAGAATTTTATAGAAGTGATACATAGAACAAATTTTCCAAAATGAATGAATCTCCAGTGGAATAAAAAGAAACTACATCTAGATATATCAACCTAAAACTGCAGAAACCAACGACAAAGAGAAAAATCTTAAAAGCAAAGAAAAAAGATAGACTACCATCAAAAAAGGCAAAAAATTGATAGCCTGATTCTCATCAGCAACAACGGAAATCAAAAGACAGTAGAAAGATGTTTTCCAAGTGATAAAATAGCTGCCTAACCAGAACTCCAAACCCAGCAGAAATATCTTTAAATATCAAATAAAACATAATAGTTGAAAGATAAACTGTAACACTAGATAATAAAATTCAACACTATACTGTTGCCAATTTGGAATATTTTTATGCTCGCTAGTTCATTAATTTTTAGAGTTTACTTTTTTATTTTAGTATAAACTCATTTTTGAATATGTGAAAGATTTACATGTTTCAAAAGTCAAAAAACATATTAAAAAGTATACCAGATTTCACTTCTCTTCCTATCCCTCTACCCATTTCATTCCCTCTACCCCACTTCCCTATAGGTAACCATGTTTACTAAACCATGCTTCCGGTTTATCCTTCCAGTAACTTATTTTTTTCTTTTTCTTACCCCAGAATTCCTTTTGCAAAATATTTATATTTTTTCATACATAAAAAGTAACACTACTATATACATAGTAGTAAGCTTGCTTTTGTTCAGTATATCCTGGCAATTACTCCTTATAAGTAAATATATATCTTCACTCTCTTCCCCACATTGTATGGATATACCCAGGCTACACAGCCAATTCTCTCTGGTGGCTTAATTTCAATCTTTTGCTTTTACAAATGATGATGTAACGAATAACTCTGTCTACACATCCCTTTTGTCAGGTGTACCCTTAAATAGATCCCTAGAATTGGTTTTGTGGGTTAAAGGATAACGAGATCCGCAATTTTGTTGGAAACTGCCAAACAGACCCTCGTTAGAAGGGAATGACAATACTTACTTCCTCAAAGTCTCTTAAATAAGAGCATGTTAACAAATTTTTGGATTTTTGCCTTATAGGTGAGAAACAGTTATCTCAGTATAGTTTTAATCTGTAAACTCCTTATCAAGGTTTAACATCTTTTCATGAGGGTTATTTGCATCTGTATTTAGTATATTGTCAGGTTTTCTTTTAAATAAAAACTGCAAGGTAATTTTAAACTACATTCAGTAGAATTTATTGTTAAGAATAATATTGGTAGCATTATTATGAAAGTAATAAATTTTCTGTAGATAAAGGAAACATAATTGTGTTAATGTTATTAGGACAAAGATTATCAGTGGAAGAGAAAGAAATACAAATGTAAAATCAAAGAAGTCAAGAAAAAACACTGAAGTATAAAACTGACTTGGAAACATCAATACGCACAAATGAATTTTTCAAAATCTATTTCCTGGGGGCTGGCCCAGTGGCACAGTGGTTCTGCTTCTCAGCGGCCTGGGGTTCGCCAGTTTGGATCCCGGGTGCGGAAATGGCACTGCTTGGCAAGCCATGCTGTGGTAGGCATCCCACGTAGAAAGTAGAGGAAGATGGGCACAGATGTTAGCTCAGGGCCAGCCTTCCTGAGCAAAAAGAGGAGGTCTGGCAGTAGTTAGCTCAGGGCTAATCTTCCTCAAAAATAAATAAATAAATAAATAAATAAAATTGTTGTCCTAAAAAAAAATATTTCCTAATTCTGTCAAGTCTCAAAAGTTTTAGAAATGATCACATCTCAGGAGCATCCCAGTCATTTGGCTTCTAAACACCATTCCCCCACTAAAGGGAAAAAGTCATTGATTCCAAGTCTGTAGCCAATTTGTGGTGCACGGTGACATTGGGATTATCTTATGCTAGAAGGCAGGGAAGAGTGAAAGAGAAAGAGGGTTGCATCAAAGTGAGACAGTTTGAAGGGCAAAAAGGAATAATGACTGAATAAAATGCATTCAATATAAAAAAATTTATGAGTTCATATGATACTCAACAAACAAGTCCTTTGCCACCAATGGTGGTGACAATGACCCTAAATCTGCATCTCTGAAAATTAATTAAAAAGAAAGAATTACATGTTTTTCTTGCAATTATATTAGGAACTAGGCAGCCCAGTTAGTGAGGAAAAACTCTTATCATAAAGAAGAATGCAGTCACTGAAATTAGAAAGATCACCATTTTGCAGCCCTTATGAAGAAACTGATTGATTTAGCACCAATAACATTAAAACCACTATGGAAAAGTTGATGGGTAACTGAAGTCACATGGTTCCCAAGTATCACCTCACAATTGACTTACTAATTCCCAAAGGGAAAAACAACTTTATAACATGATCTGGCCAGTCAAGCTCAATACTATTCTACTACCATATCTGACATTTGCTTCCTGATGTAATACAATAGGAAGAATATAGCATCTTTCATGAAGTATTTTTACCTAACAAGGTTTAACTTGAATTTAATCAACTCAACTTCTAGTTGAAAAGAATGACTTAAAGAGCAAATGAGGAAACATCACACAAAGCCAGAATGCAAAGTATTTTACAATCCAACTGACTGAGTCTCTCCACCAAGTCCAAATAATAGAAATAAAGGTAGGAGGGACTGGCCCAGTGGTATAGTGGTTAAGTTTGCATGCTCAGCTTCAGCAATCTGGGGTTCGTGGGTTTGGATCCTGGGTAAGGACCTGCACACCACTCATCAGGCCATGCTGTGGCAGCATCCCACATACAAAATAGAGGAAGACTGGCACAGATGTTAGCTCAAGGCCAATCTTCCTCAAGCAAAAATAGGAGGACTGGCAACAGATGTTAGCTCAGGTCCAATCTTCTGTACCAAAAAGAAAAAAAGAAAGAAAGAGAGGAGAGGGACCCAGATTAAGATTAATTCTAGATTAGGAAAAACTTAAGAAATATAATAACCAGGGGTCGGCTGGTGGTGCAGCAGTTAGGTTCATGTCTTCTGCTTTGGCAGCCTGGCGTTTGCCGGTTCGGATTCCAGGTGCGGACCTAGCACTGCTTGTCAAGCCATACTGTGGCAGGCATCCCACATAAAAAAAAAAACAGGAAGATGGGCAAGGATGTTAGCTCAGGGCCAATCTTCCCCAGCAAAAAGAAGACTGGCAGCAGATGTTAGCTCAGAGCTAATCTTCCTCAAAACAAACACACACAAAACAAAAATAAACATAAAAGAAATACAATAAGCAAATGTGATAGCAATTCCTTGACTGGATTCTGGTTTGAACAAAACAACTGTAAAGAACATTTTTGGGACAGTGGGTAAATATGAAGATGGACTTGTATTAGAAAATAATAGCTAATTTAGTTAGCCATGATAACGATATTGGGATTATCAAGGTGATCACACTTAAGTCTTAGAGATGTGATTTAAAGTATTTGAAGATGAAATGCCAAATCTGTGATTTACTTTAAAATAGCAGCCAAAATGGCAGCAAAGGATGTCATAAAACATAGCAGCTTCAGAGACTGGTCCCTCCACCAAAATAACTATTAAACTGGAAAAAAAAAAAAAGATCAATTAGAATCAACTATTTCAGAATTCTGGAACTCACTCAGACATTTATAGCAACTGGGAAAGTGCTTAATGAAGAAAGAGGCTGCTGAACTTTTTAAGATAAAGCTGCTTGCATGAACCAGCTACCATGTTCAACTCCTTAATCCTGCCACAATGTGGGAATGATAACCCACATTCCTAAGGTGGCCGGCTAGTGCCAGGGTGGACAGTAAGGGCTTTGTATCCTAAAATTTGGGGGCTGTGTGCTTTGGTCAGTGTGGGGGTTCTCTGAGGGCCAGCTGAGTTGCCTGGCTTTAACTGGCTTCCCCAGGCTGTGGCAGCTTCTCTGGTGGCATCATAAGAACATTTAAAGAGGCATATACACTTTTTTTAACCCATATGTTTAAAGAAACCTCTGAGATGTCACAGGCTGAGTGCCAAGATAACAGGTCAGTAGCAAACACATCAAGTAATGCTTTGGAAAAATAGTTTGGACAAGTCACTATATGAATAGACAACTGAGAACCAGCCGTGATGGCCTAGTGGTTAAAGTTTGGCGTGCTCTGCTTCAGTGGCCCAGGTTTGGTTCCCAGGCGCAGAACCACACAATTCCTCTGTCAGTAACCATGCTGTGGCAGCAACTCACATAGAAGAACTAGAAGGACTTACAACTAAAATATGTAACTACGTACTGGGGCTTTGGGGAGGGAAAAAAGAGGGAGATAGGCAATAGATGTTAGCTCAGAGGAAATCTTTCCCAGCCAAAAAAAAACCCGAAAGAACAACAAAAAACAAATAGACAACTGAAGACCTCAACAAACGACAAAATCAATCCTTGAGGAGAGGAAATATCTGAGTTCCAGAGTTACCACAACATAATAATCAAAATACCCAGCCCTCAACAAAAAGTTACAAAGCATAATACAAAGAAATGAGGAAATATGCCTCATTCTTAAGAACAAAGAATTTTTCAGAAATGGCAGATTTGAACGGGCAGAAAAAAGAATCAAACAAACCTGAAGATAAGGCAATTACAATTATCCAGTTTGAGCAACAGAATGAAAAAAGAATGAAGAAAACTGAACAGAACTTGAGGGACCAGTGAGATACCATTAAACATACCAACATACACATCATGGGAAGCCCAGAAGGAAGAGAGGGAATGAAAGGGGCAGAAAAAATATTTGAAGAAATAATGGCTGGAAACTTCCTAAATTTGATGAAAGACATTAATCTACAAATCGAAGAAGCTCAACAAACTCCAAACAAGATAAACCCAAAGAGATTTCGTTACTATGGTAACTCTAGAAGTCTAATTTTCCTGCTCCTCAGAGATTGCCGAGTTTTGCTCGTTCATGGCTGGAATCACAAATCCATTTGTGATTTTTCCAAACTATTTTGCAAAGTGTGTAAGTATTCCTTGTTAATTGTGGTCACCGAAGTTTCTGTTCCAGGCTATCTGATGCCCAGCCAGTAACCTGACAAAGATTTCCTTAAATGTCTGGCTCCAAAAGGGAAGGGAGGTACTGTCTCTTTAAATCTCAGCAAACTTCACTGTCCAGCTCTCAGGGATACATCAGAGCTACCAAAACATGCAACCCAGAATTTAAGAGCAGCAGGCTCTCTCTTCATCAAGCACTCCCTAGTTCTTTTATGAGTTTGATCAAGGTTCAGAGTCTGAAATAGTTGATTCTGGTCATTGTTTCCAGTTTACTGGCTATTGCAGTGAAGAGACCAACCCCTAGAGAGTCCTACTTTGCCATTTTGCATGGTGTCACTTTGACTTCACCAAAACTTAAAACTACTGTACATCAAAGGGCACTGTCAAGAGGGTGAAAAGACAACCTAAAGAAAGGGAGAAAATATTTGCAATTATATATCTGATAAGACTTCAACATCTAGAATATATATAAAATCCCTACAACTCAACAACAAAAATTCAAAAATGGGCAAAGGACATGAATAGACATTTCTCCAAAGAAGATATACAAACAGCCAATAAGCATGTGAAATGATCCTCATCATTAGTCATTAGGAAAATGTAAATCAAAACCACTATAAGATACCACTTCACACTCACAAAGATGGCTATAATCGAAAAAAAGGGGAAAACATGTGGCAGCATCCCACATACAAAACAGAGGAAGACTGGCACAGATGTTAGCTCAGGGCCCATCTGCCTCACCAAAAAAAAAAAGTCAAGGATGAAGTTTTAGCATAGTACATTTAAACCCATACTGAACATATAGAAAAAGGGAAAGCATATAAATAATGAACTTTTCCACAGTCAACTTAAATATTAGTAAACAGTATTTAGTAACTAAATACTGCCAGGGGTATGATTTTAAGAGACTTTTTCTGCTTTAAAAATATTTTATCTTGACATATTAATCAACATACCTCTCACAGTTTTCTTTTTTAATTTTGCTAAAACACGTACAAAGTTCTTCTTAAATTACAGTATTACAAGAATTATTATAGAAAACAGGAATTCCCTGTGTCCAATCGTACAATGGAAGACGGTGGATGAGCCCCCATCCAAATCTTTCCCTCTTCACCATAACATTTATTTCTATTAGTTTTCCATTAAGTCAAACTATTATGAACATTTAATAATACTCACAACTAAGCCACAGAGCATATTACAATTATATTTCCTTTCTCAAACAATTTTGTTCTTAGCAATTAACAGTTCTTGCATTTTTCAATTTCCTTAGTTTTTAGGTATTCATCACTAAATCAGCCCCAAACTTTCCAACAGAACTGCAAATTCCTTTCAATATGTTCACATATATCAAGTAATATATGAATTTTACTTTTGTTTCCTCAGATGTATCCTTCTCTGAAATCTGAAGTCCTTCCTCCAGTTCCAATCTTTCTCAAGCCTGCTGCAAGCTGCCATCCAGGATTTTCCTTCATCATTATCCTAGGAATTACTGCCTAATGACACTAACATCATTATCTATTTGCTTTATGCCACACAAAATCTAAATAGTTTCGAGTAACCATGCCAATATAACCACTAAAAGTAGGCCACAAAATGAAATATAAGATTTCTTTTTCTGTTTAGGATATTCTACATTCTACAGATGCACAATTTATATTGTGATTTAAAATCAGTTGAAAAAACACTTTACTATGTTAGTAAAACTACCTGGTTGATAATATATAGTGTTCATTTGTTTGGGGATTTTTGTGGGGGGGAGGAAGAGAAGAGGGGCCAACACTTTAAGTTTTATTCGTTATCTAACGCATTTGTATTGATCCAAAACTCAATACAATTACATTTACACAAATCTAGTTTTCAGCCCTAATCCTTTTCGTATTCTCTCTTGCCTGCATTGATGCCATTTTTAGTTTTTTGTATTTTTTTTGAAATCTAATCATATATTTTCACTCTCTTTTGCTCTCTCACTCATTTCTTATTGTTACTGAGATACTGTTGCTTTTAGGCCCTTTTAATGGAGAGAGCTAACACACACACACACACACACACACACACACACACGATTTCACCCCATTTTCCATAAAAGTTAGCATATAATACACATTCTTCTACACCTTGCCATTTTTTACTCAACAATACATCCTGGAATTCGCTCCACAGCAGTATAGTGATCTTCCTCATTTCTCTTTTACATCTGCACAGTGATATACCATAGTTTATTACATCAGTTATCTATTGCTGGTCATTCCAATCTTTCATTATTGCAAACAATGCTGCAACAACCCTGCACATGCTTCATTTTATACTTTTGCAATTCTATCTTGGGTATATATTCCTAAACATGAAGAAGGCTGAGGAAATGAGGAAATGCATTTGCAGTTTTGCTAGATGTCACCAAATTCCATTCCATATACGTTTTACTATTCTGTATTCCCATCAGCATTATTGCTGAGTGTCTTACTTTGCCCACAGTTTCACCCAAAAAGTCTAATGCTGAGCTATTTTTTTGCCATTCTGGCAGGTGAAAAAATGGTATGTCACTATAGTTTTAAGTTGTATATCTCCTTATGAACATACTGTCATGTTTAAGGACCATCTGCACTTTTCTGTGGACCTCCTATATATAGTTTACTGTGTTTCTATCAAGTTGTGAGTCTGCTTAACTTTTAGAAACAATTTAAATAGGAGGATAAGATCTTTAGATACAAGTTGCAAATATTTCTCTTGGTTTGTCATTTGCCTTTTCACTTGCTTTATGGTACTTACTGTATTGTAACTGTTTCCATTTCACATATTAAAATTTCTCAATTTTTTTTCTTACTGTTTCTAGATTTGAGAAAATGCTGGGAAATTTTCCCCCTATTCCCAGGTTATAAAGGCATCTACTGCTGTTTCCTTTTAGTACTTCATTTTCTACATTGTAGAACTCTGGATCAATTTGGAATTTATCTTGGTATACAATAAGAGAATTGGATCAAATGTTATCTTCCCAGTTGACCAAGGAGTTGTCCCAATAATAGATATTAGAAGTTATTTCCTTTCCACCTGTGATTTCGGGTGCCATTTTTATAATATACTGACTTTTCATATATATTAGGTCTATTTTTGGATTTTTCTCTCATGCTTCTTGGGTCTGTCTACTCATTCACCAGTACTATGCTACTTTAATTACACAGCTTTTATATGTTTTAATATCCCATCCTTCCTGTTAAAAACAAAGAATGCCTTTTCATTGGGCTCAAGTCCACTTTTAAATCTTTCAGAAGTGTCTGACCATTTTCATCATGGAGATTATATGTGCAAGATTCTCAGAAGTTTTAATTGAATTCTTAGTAACAACAGCAATGGAATATCCCATTATATCTTCTAATTGATTACTATTATAACGTGAAGGGTATTGATTTCTCTATAATTTTATACCCTGCAACTTAAATTTTCATACTATTTGTAGTAGTTTCATATATACCTGAAAACAGAGTGGAGATAATGGGCCTCCTTTTTTTGTTTTCAAATTTAACACCTCTAGAGTTTTCCTCATTAAAATGCAGGCTTTTGAGATGAAGAAAATCTAATGTTTTTTAAGTGTCTATAAATTCCTATTTTATTGATTATTTTTCACATGAAGGAGACTTGAATTTTGCCAAATGACTTTTTTTTTTTTTTCCAAGGAGACAATCATACAATTTTTCTCCCTTGCTCTAAAATCCAAATATGGACCCTTGCATTCCTAGAATCTTCATCATTTTTTAATATATTGTTTGGTTCTGCTTCTTAATATTTAACTTTTAATATCAATATGCATCAGTCACACTGATTTATAGTTAGTATATTTGTGAAATATTTGCTAGGCTTTAGCATTGATGTTATAAATGATTCACAAAAAAGAATTCAGAAGTTTAGACGTTTTCCTTCCTTTTCTATATCTTGGAACAACTGAAGGGGCACTGAGATCATCTGATTTATTGGACCTCCACTATGAAACCAACCTTATGTAGGAGAGCCATTTGCTGGCACTTTCTCTGTTTCTTCTATGGAAAGTGGCGTGCTTACTTTGCCTCTCTCTACTGGGGTCACTTGTGATAAACCGTTTTCCTGTAAAATGATCCTTTTCATCATCAATTTTCAAATTTATTTGGATACATTTTCACAAAGTTATCTTTGCTAATATTTAAATTTCCTGTTTTGATAGTTACTTTCTTGATGTATTAAAGGTTTCTTCTGCTTTTCAAAAAATTAGTTGGGGGGGGGCCAGCCCCATGGCCAAGTGGTTAAGTTCGCATGTTCCACTTCAGCGACCCAGGGTCTCTCGGGTTCAGATCCTGGGCATGGACCTAGCACCACTCATCAGGCCATGCTGAGGCAGCATGGCACGTAGCAGAACTGAAAGGACCTGCAACTAGTGTATACAACTATGTACTGAGGGGCTTTGAGGAGAAGGAGAAAGGAAAAAAAAAATTGGCAACAGATGTTAGCTCAGGTGCCAATCTTTAAGAAAACAAAACAAAAACAAAAACAAATCTTAGGGAGCTGGCCCCATGGCATAGTGGTTAAGTCTGGTACCCCTGGCATTGGCAGCCTGGGTTTGTGGGTTCGGATCCCAGGCACAGACCTACACCACTCATCAAGCCATGCTGTGGTGGCAACCCACATACAAAATAGAGGTAGACTGGCATAGATGTTAGCTCAGAGCGAATCTTCCTCACCGAAAAAAAGAAAGAAAAATAGAAACTTAAAGTAACATCAGCAACATGGTGGAGGGAGCTGTTCCCTTTGTCTCTCTCCCTTCAAACTACAACTAAATGGATATTCATTGATCAGCAGAGGATACCCACACAGCACATCAGGATGCCAGAGAGAACCGTGCAGCTATACATTTGAAGGAGGATGGACTACCTCCAGGGAGGCTGTGAAGACAGGTGAACACTCTCTGGTCTGCCAGCAGCCCTTTACATGTGCGCCACTGCTCTCCTGGCTGGAGCACCCATAATATCGCTGCAGCCCCAAGGTGGAAGCATGCCTTGGCACGAATGTGGAAATAGATGACAGCAACCCTGAGCCATGCGTGGTCACTTTCTCATCTGGCGGGAGAGCCCACAAAGCCACCACAATCCCAGGGAGCAGCTCAGGCTCGGGACCAGTGCGGAGGTCCCACTCACCGAAGCACAACAGCTGGTAAGACCTAGGAGAAGATGGCAGTGGATCTGTGTGCCAGCGCAAATGAGTTCCTGGCTGCCAAGAACCCCCACAGTACCACTGCAGTCCCAAAGGGGGGAGCATGTCTCAGCAGGACTGTGGGAACAGGTGGCAGTAGCCCTGAGCACCTGCATGATCACTTTCCCATTAGATAGGAGAACCTACAGGGCTGCTGCAGACCCAAGGAATGGCCCAGGCTCAGAGAGTCACAGCTGACAGGGTTCACGGTGGGCTCAGAACACACAGCTCTTGCCCACCCTCACCCTGAGTGGCAGAAGGTGTAATCTGCAACCAGATACTATGCGAAGGCACAAATCCACCACATCAAATAGTATGAAGAAGTACATAAATACCCCAGACCAGAAAGAGAAAGACAACCATACAGAAACCAATCCTGAAGGCATAGAAATCTACAATCTGAGAGAATTCAAATAGTATTCATAAAACAATCAACACATCACAAGAGAACTCAGAATGACAGGTTCCTAATTCCATTGAAATAATGACCAGAGAGAATTCTTCAAAACAGAGATTGAAACTCTCTAAAGAAAAATCAATCAGAAATGTTGGAGATGCAACACAGTGAATGAGATGAAAATTAGAAGTCCTTAAATAACAGAGCTGATAATAGGACAGAATTTGCAATTTAGAGGATAGGAATATAGAAATGCTTCAGATGGAGGGGGAGAGAGAACTATGACCAAAAAAGAAATGAAGAAATTCTCCAAGAAATATCTGACTCAACTAAGAAATGCAACATAAGGATTATAGGTATTCCAGAAGGAGAAGTGAGGAGAAAGGAGCAAAGAGCCTGTTCAAAGACATAATAGCTGAGAACTTCCCAAGCCTGGGGAAGGAGCTGGAATCAAAAGCAGAAGAAGCTAATAGAGCTAATCACATCAATGAAAAAAACCTTGTCCAAGACATATATTTGTAAGACTGGCAAAAGTCAATGACAAACAAGAAATACTAAGGGTAGCAAAGTTGAAGAAAATAAGTTACAAAGGAACCCCTATCAGGCTTTCAATGGATTTCTCAGCAGAAACCTTATAGGCTAGGAAACAGTGGGATGATATATTTAAAATTCTGAAGGAGAAAAACTTGCAGCCAAGAATACTCTATCCAGCAAAAAAACCCGTCTGATATGATGGAGAAATAAAAATTTTCCCAGATAAACAAAAGCTGAGGGAGTTCATCACCAGAAGACCCCCGCTCCCCTGCTACAAGATCTAATTAAGAAGGCCCTCGTACCTGAAAAAAAAAAGGGTTTACAAATTCTTGAGCAAGGAGATATAAATAGGAAGACAAAATCAGAAAATTGAAACTATCAGATTAACAAACACTTAATTATAACATTAAAGATAAAGGAAAAGAAAATATCAAGAATAAATACACTCACTTCATCTTAACAACAAACTCACAACACAAAACGGGATAATTTGTGACAACAATAACTTAGAAGGGGAAGAGGAAAGGGAAGGAACCTGCTTAGACTAACGAAATAAAAGGCTATCAGAAAATAGATCACCTCATCTATGTGACCTTTTATACAAATCTCACAGTAAACACTAAACAAAAAATCAGAACAGAGACACAAATGATAAATAAAGAGAAAATTGAGGAAACCATCATTGAGAGCCACTCAAGTGAAGTGGCAGTCTGAATCACATGAGATGAGAAGCAAGGGAAATACAGAACAAACAGCAAAAAAGTGATAGAATGGTAGCATTAAGCCCTCACATATCAATAATCACTCTGAATGTAAATGGATTAAATTCCCCAATCAAAAGACTCAGACTGGCTGGATGGATTGAAAAACAAGACCTAACAATATGCTGCCTCTGGGAAACACGTCAGCTCTCCCAACAAACATGGGCTTAGAGTGAAGGGATGGAAGACATACTCCAAGTTAACAGCAAACAAAAAAAGCAGGTGTTGCCTTTCTTATCAGATAAAGTAGACTTCAAGATAAAAAAGACAAAGAGGGACATTATATAATGATAAAAAGGGACACTACACCAAGACATAACACTTATAAATATATATGCACCTAACATGGGAGCACCAAAGTACGTAAGGCAACTATTAATTGACCTAAAAGGAGACATTGACAGCAACACAATAATAGTAGGGGACCTTAACACCCTATTTTCATCAACAGAGAAATCATCCAGACAAAAATCAAGAGGAAATAGTGGAAGTAAAAAAAAACTAGACCAAACGGACTGAATATATATGCAGAGAGAGAACACTCCATCCAAAATCAGCAGAATACACATTCTTCTCAAGAGCACGTGGAACATTCTCAAAGGCAGACCATATGGTGGGAAACAAGGCAATCCTCAATAAATTTAAGAAGACTGAAATCATATCAAATATCTTTTCCAACAATAATGCTATGAAACTAAAAACTGAATACAAGAAAAAAGCCGAGAAAGTGACAAACGTGAGACTAAACAACAGACTACTGAACAACCAATGGATCACCGAAGAAATTAAAAGTGAAATCAAAAAATATCTGGAGACAAATGAAAATGAAAATACACCATACCAATTCATATGGGATAAAGCAAAAGTGGTCCTATGAGGGATATTCATAGCAACACAGGCCCACCTTAGCAAGCAGGGAAAATTTCAAATAAGCAATTTTAAACTAGACCTAACACGATTAGAAAAAGAAGCACAAACCAAGCCCAAACTGAGCAGAAGGAGGGAAATAATAAAAATCAGACCAGAAATAAATGAAATTGAAACCAAAATAACAGTAGAAAGGATCAATGAAACTAAGAACTCACTCTAGGAGAAGACAAACAAAACTGACAAACCCTTAGCCAGACTCACTAAGAAGAAAAGATAGAAGGCTCAAAGAAATAAAATTAGAAACAAAAGGAGAAATTACAACAGATACCACAGAAATACAAAGGATTATAAAAGAGAATACTATGAAAACCTGTATGTGAACAAATTGGACAACGTAGAAGAAACGGATAAATTCTTAGACTCACACAACCTCCCCAAACTGAACCAAGAACAGAGAACCTGAATACACCAATCACAAGTAAAGAGACTGAAACAGAAATCAACCAGGACAAGATGATGGCTTCTCTGGAGAATTCTACCAAACATTCAAAGAAGATTTACTACCTATCCTTTTCAAAGTATTACAAAACAGTGAAGAAGATGGAACACTTCCTAACACATTCTACAAGGCCAGAATCACCCTGATCCCAAAGCAGACAAGAGCAACAGAAAGAAAGAAAATTACAGGCCAATACTGCTGATGAACACAGATACAAAATAGTCAAAAAAAATATTGGCAAATCTGGGGCTGGCCCCATGGCTGAGTAGTTAAATTTGCACACTCTGCTTTGGTAGCCCAGGGTTTCACTGGTTTGGATCCCGGGCACAGACCTAGCACGGCTCATCAAGCCACGCTGAGGTGGCGTCCCACATAGATCAACTAGAAGGACCTACAACTATGTACTGGGGGACTTTGGGGAGAAGAAAGAAAAACATTGGCAAACCAAATACAGTAATACATCGAAAAAATCATACATCATGATCAAGTGGGATTTCTACCAGGGACAGATGGATGGATCAACAACCACAAAGCAACCAATGTGAGACACCACATTAACAAAATGAGGAATAAAAACCACATGATCATTTAAATGGACACAGAGAAAGCATTTGACAAGATCCAACATCCATTTATGATAAAAACTCTCAATAAAATAGGTATAGAAGGAAGTACCTCAACATAATAAAGGCCATATATGACAAACCCACAATCAATATAATACTCAATGGGGAAAAACTGAAAGCCATCCCTCTGAGAACAGGAACAAAAGAAGGGTGCCCACTCTCTCCACTCTTATTCATCATAGTACTGGAGGTTTTGGCCAGAGCAATTAGGCAAGAAAAAGAAATAAAAGGTATCTAAATTGGCAAGGAAGACGCGAAACTCTTGCTGTTTGTGGATGATATGATTTTATATACAGAAACCCTGAAGAATCCATCGGAAAACAACTAGAAACAATCAGCAACTACAGCAATGTTGCAGAATCAGAATCCCAATGACATTCTTCACAGAAATAGAACAAAGAATCCTAAAATTCACACGGGGCAACAAAAGACCTCGCTTAAATAGCTAAAGCAATCCTGAGGAAAAAAGAACAAATCTGGAAGCATCACAGTCTCTGACTTCAAAATATACTACAAAGCATTAATAATCAACACAGCATCGTACTGGGACAAAGACAAGCAAAGAGATCAATGAAACAGAATTGAAAGCCCAGAAATAAAACCACACATCTACGGAAAGCTAATCTTCAACAAAGGAGCCAAGAACATAGAATGGAGAAAGGAAAGTCTCTTCAACAAATGGTGCTGGGAAAACTGGACAGCCACATGCAAAAGAATGAAAGTAGACCATTATCTTTCACCATACAGAAAAATTAACTCAAAATGGATTAAAGACTTGAAGGTAAGATGTGAAACCATAAAACTTCCAGAAGAAAATATAAGCAGTACACTCTTTGACATCGGTATTAGAAGGATCTTTTCCAATACCATGTCTACTCAGGCAAGGGAAATAAAAGAAAAAACATACAAATGGGACTTCATCAGACTAAAGAGCTTCTGCAAGGCAAAGGAAACCAGGAAGAAAACCAAGACAATCCACCAAGTGAGAGCAAATATTTGCAAATCATATATCCAACAAGGGCTTAATTTCCAAAATATATAAAGAACTCATACAACTCCACAACAAAAAAACAAACAACTCGATCAAAAAATGTGCAGAAGATATGAAAAGACATTTTTCCAAAAAAGATATACAGATGGTCAACAGATACAAGAAAAGATGTTCAACATCACTAATCATGAGGGAAATGCAAATCAAAACTACAAGGAGATATCACCTTTCACCATTCAGAATTACCAAAACAAAAAACACCAAATGATGGAGAGGATGTGGACAAAAGGGAACCCACACACACTGGCAGTGGGAATGCAAACTGGTACAGACACTGTGGAAAACAGTATGGAGATTTCTCAAAACGTTAAAAATAGAAATACTGTATGACCCAACTATTCCACTTCTGGGTATTTATCCAAAGAACTTGAAATCAACAATTCAAAGAGACTTATACACCCCTATGTTTACTGCAGTATTATTCACAATAGCCAAGACACGGAAGCAACCCAAGTGCCCATCAACTGGTGACTGGATAAAGAAGATGTGGTGAGTATATATATACAATGGAACACTCTTCAACCATAAAAAAGACAAAATCGTCCCATTTGCAACAACATGGATGTAACTTGAGGATATTATGTTAAGTAAAATAAGCCGAACAGAGAAAGACAAACACCATACAATTTCACTCATATGTGGAAGATAAACAAATACAGGGACAAAGAGAACAAATTAGTAGTTACGGGGGGGGGGGGGGTTGGGGTTTGGACATAAGGAATAAAGGGGCACATATATATGGTGACTGACAAATAATAATGTACTACTAAAATTTCACAACATTATAAACTATTATGATCTCAATAAAATAAAACTTAGCTAATGAGTTGTCTGACAAACAAAAACAACTTCAAAGAACCAAAATCTTCATGTATTAGTTGTACTATTTTTCTGTTATCTCAAAGTCATTATTATCTTTATCATTAAATCTTTCCTTCTGCATTCTTTTGGTTTATTTTCTTGTTTTTCTACTTTTTTGATGTTCATTTATTTTCATTTTCACTGATATAAGCATTTGATGCTAAGAATTTTTATGCTAATTTTTTTATGATAATTGCTTTGGCTATGACACTATAGTCAAACTACAACACTACTGGGAAACTATAGTCCATGAACCATATCCACCCTGCCACTTGTTTTTGTAAATAAAGTTTTATTGCAACACAGCCACAAGAACTTATTTATACTGTCTATGACTTCTTTCAGCCACAACAGAAGAGTTTAAAAGTTGCAAGACACCACAGTCCACAAACTCTAAAATATTTACTATCCATCCCTCTATAAAAAAACTTGACTGACCCCTGCTATAACCTATTGATTCTGATGTGTCATGTAGAGAAACTTCGCAATTTTGTTTGTATTTTCACTTTAAGCCAACAGTTGTTTGGCAGCATGTCTGTTAGTTTCCAGGTGGAAGGATCTTTTTGAATGTTTTTACTGATTTTAGTAAAAAAATGTATCATTTTGAAGGGAAATTTTAGGAAGTTCTCTTTATATGTCAATAAATAATCATTTTTCATCAATGTTCCAGGCGCATTTACAAAGAAGGTGTATTCTCTCATATGCAATATATAAGCCTGAGATCCACCTTTTGGTTGTGTTATTTAGTTCTTCAAGCCATATAAATTTTTGATATTTGAAAAAGGCAATGCAGTTGAGAAAAAGTAATCTTTTCAACAGCAGTGGTGGAAAAATTAAATATCCATACATAAAATGAACCTGGGTCCATCCCTCGTACCACATTTTTGCCAGAAACTAAGAAGTGCTCAAAAATCACTAGGGACATGTGAAAGGACAAGATGTCAACTTGAAGGTGTTCTACTGCTCAAATTCGAACAATCTGATTATTAAAATAATGGAAGGAATGGATTATAACATAGTAAATAAAAAATTTATAAGACCCAAATCATGAATAAATGGAAAAGAAAAGTGTCATCCATACAGTAGACTGTCAACTAATAAGCACAGAATGATAGGAAAAAATCACCATTTTGCAACATCACAATAGTAACTGCTGAAGGCAAGAATCATCAGTATATGCCAGTCTACGGCTTTTGGGAACAGAAGACTCACACAGACCCCAAAGTATCTCCCAGGAGATCACTTATTAATTACAAAGGGGAAAAAGATATCTTTAGAGTGGAGAAATGTGGCAGTTGACCACCTTAACCAAGTGATCACAGCCAACACTAACAATAATGGGACAGAATGAGATCACGGTTTCCTAACATAAAGCACTGAAAAGGAAACACCACTTTTGCCAAAAATGATGCACCAGTCTGAATACAGTAAGGAGAAAAACCACTCATTAAGTTTTAAAGAAGGAAATTTAACATAATTAACTACATCAAGAAAGTGAGTTAACAAGGACTGGCTAGTAAGAAGTAGAGAGAACTCTAAAGAATATAGGTATAACAACATATATGATATGAGATATAATAGCCACTACCTCTAAGGCTGAGACCAAGTCCCCAAGAATTTTCCCTCCAGGGGTGATATCAGACCTTGCTGGAGAAGGCACAGCCATGGCTCACATTTGGTTTTTGCACCAGTGGGATTTGCTGGAAATTCACCCTCTGGAACTTGTCCACAGATTTATACTATGGGACGTGCTGGCAATCAGTGTCTTAGATCCCTACACCACCACCCCTCCCCCACAAAATAAAACTGCTGTGAAGAACATTATTGGGACAACTGGCAAAATTTAAACATAGATTATGTATTAGATAATAGTGTCATATCAATGTCAAATTTCCTGAACTTGGTAATTATACTGTAGCTACATGAGATTTTCACATATGTCAAAACTCATCAACCTGTGCATTTTAAAACTGTGTGGCTTAATGTATGTTAATCTTATCTCAATAAAGCTTGAAAATCTTATTCTTCAGAGACATGATGACATGTTTAGGGCTGAAAGGTCATGATGCCTACAACTTATTCTCATAAGGGTCAGAAAAAACAACAAGTATACTAAAAGTGAGAAATAAAGAAAATATGGCAAAATCTAGTATCCTTAGGAAGGGCTCATAGGAATACTCATTAAGGTTTGTTTTTTGGTTTTTGGTTTTTTGGTGAGGAAGATTGGCCCTGAGCTAACACCTGTGCCAATTTTCCTCTATTTTCTATGTGGGACACCGCCACAGCTTGGTTTGACAAGCAGTGTGCAGGTACACATCCAGGATCCAAATACATGAACCCCAGGCTGCCAAAGCAGAGTGCACAAACTTAACCACTATGCCACTGGGCCAGCCCACTTGTTAAGTTCTTGTGCGTGGTTTTTATGCTTGAGGATCAGTTGGCTGGATATAAGTCCTGACTCACATTTTCTGTCTGTGAAAATCTTAAAATCTTTACTCCATGGTCTTCTGGACTCGTGTTGATGTTGGAGAATCTAATGATAATCTGATATTCTTTCCATTTTAAGTGATGTAGTCTTCTTGTATAGATGCCCAAAGTATTATTTTCTTTTTCTTTAAAGCCCTAGAACATGTTTCAGTGGTGGCTGTTTTGTTCAATTTTCCTAAGCACATGGTGAGCCCTTTTAATATACATGTTTATCTTTCTTTTAATATTTTCTCAGATTGTATTTTTTATGTTTTAAGTTTTCTTTTCTTTGAGTATCTTCAGACATTATAAATGTATATTTACCTGTACGTGTATATAGGATTTTCTTGTCATTTTCTCTATTGAATTTTTTATCTCTTTCTTTACTTGTTTGATTGCTTTCATTTGTCTTTTTCCATCCTATATTTCTTTCACGGTACTTTCTAAAGTGTCTATTCATGCAAGACCTTTCTGGTTCATCTTCATTTCTGAAACAGTTCTAATTCATGCCTTAGTGCTGTCAGTGTTTCTTTTTCATGATATCCTATAACCCAAGCATCTCACTTCTAAACTTTTCTAACTCTAGTTTATGTTGTTTTTTCATAACATATTGTTTTATTTTCCCGGGTCATTTTGTAGAAATAGGTTTCATTATATCTCTTAAGATCAAGATATACTGCTATCTTCATTTCTTTAGATCTGTTATTCAGAGGGCTGCTGTCCTCTTTTTTCTTATAATATCTTTGAATGGTATAAAACCACAATACTTTGTATAATTCATATTAGAGTAGAATGGGTTTTCCTGTACTTCTAAGAGAAGTTTTCTATGTAGGAGTTGTAACTAAACTAAGATGGCTTTCCTAGATTCAGAGTTCTAGGGTTTCCTCTAATGTTGTTACCACAAACTATTCAAATCTATCATCACCAGCCATGGACTCTGACCTATTTCTCTTGTCTTGTCTGACCTATTTCTCTGGTCTTGCTGAGAACTGCAGGTGTTCTTTTCTCTAACTTCCTTGAGGTTGTTTGTTTCAGCTATGTTCCAGGAAGACATAAACACCAATCACCTTGAACTAGTCCAGATTGCACTGCAAGACTGAAGTGTGCGCAGAATAAACAAACAGCACCCTAGAGTAACCTCTGCTTAATTAAAATAGTAAAAATCACCGCCCGGTGGGAGCAATGGCACACTTTCAGGCACAGAGGAAGCATGGACACCTAACGTGCCTGCACGAGCTGATATGCAACCTCGAAATGTAAAGACAAAACTTCCCTTTTGAATATTCATTCCCTACTTCAAATAAAAGGCACCCAATTCCCCTTGCTTGGGAGCCACGGCTGTGGGAAATAATTCTCCGTAGACTCCTTATTTGCTGCAAATAAATTTCACTTTGTGTGACAACTACTTCTGGCAAAGGCTTTGATTTTAACTCACCAAGAAGTGAACTCACTTCAGTTCTGTAACACTACAGTCCCTTAAGTATAATCACTTCTCTAATACTTTCTGAGATCTGCCTCCTCCAGTTCCCCCTCCCTCCCTTTTCTCTTCTTTACCCCTAAATTCCTACCCTGGCCAATCTGTTTATTTGCAGCAGTTTCTTCTCAGCGTGGGACTCTTTTCTTTCACATATAAAGTAGAGGAAGATGGGCACAGATGCTTGCTCAGGGCCAGGCTTCCTCAGCAAAAAGAGGAGGACTGGCAGTAGTTAGCTCAGGGCTAATCTTCCTCCAAAAAAAAAAAAAGAAAGAAAGGAAATAAACAAGAAATCCTCCTTAACTCCCATATTTTTTTCTCCCCAGATATTACCTTATCCCTCTCCTTTCCTTCAGAAGTAAACTCTTCTACAGAGTTGTCTAAACTTTCCATCTACATCTCTTTACCTCCCACCCATTATTCAACCCACCCCAATATGGTTTCCCCTTCTACCTCTCCGCCAAAATATGCTTTTGCACAGCTGTCATGTTAGTAACCCTAAAAATGTTTTTGGCCTTTCTTACCTGACCTTGCAGGAGCATGACACTATGAAACACTGCTTCTTTTGTTAATACTTTGTTTCCTTGGCTTCCATGACATTACAATTTCCTGTTTTTCTCCTATCTCTTCTTCTCGGTCTCCTTTGTAGGCTCATCCTTGTCTAGTAGCCATTACATATCAGAATTCCTGAAGGCTTGTCCTAGGTGATCTCCTCACTCTACTCTCCAGAGTAGAAGGGAAGGGAGCACAGGGAAGAGAACAAGGAGACCAAAAATGAATGGTCAGAGAAGTGGGAGAAGTTAATATATCAAAAGATGGGTGGGAAAGCTCAGCTGAGAAATTAGTGAAAACAAGTTGAGACACATGACAAGCAAGTCAAGTCTAGAAGACTGATGAGGACAGGAAGAAACATAAATCAACATGCACCAGTACAAAGAGTCTAACACTAGGAATCTCATGTGTTATAGGCTCTCTTGCTGGTTATGCTTAATGCTGAATATAGAGAGTCAAGAGATCCCAGGGAGACTGTTCATCCATAATCAAAGTAAAATAAAGATCTTCTGGTAGTTATGATTATTAATTACTATAAAAAACATTTTTTTAAAATGTATTATATACCATGACACGAGTACCTATGGACTATTTTTATTAGAGGAAACCAAAACAAAGTTCTATGAGGAGTAGAATAGTTTTACAACTTCAAAGAAGAGGATTTGAAGAACATTTTGAAAGACTAGATAAACACTAGTGGAAACAGTGAGGCTATTCAGCTGACAGAGTTATAGTCATGTATTGTTTTAAACACAAATATCTGAAAACGCACCCTATATATATTTATTATGTACATATACTACAATTCTAGTGTATCTTGTACATAATAAATCACATAAACATAAGACATTTGTAAAGAATGAAATCAGGATGAAATAAATATTTTTAAATGTCTTGCAAATCACACTAGCTTCATACTATTATCATCTAATGGTCCAAGATGTAACACACACTTAAGGCATAGTCGATCATTAACATAAAGAATATCAATCAATTTTAGAGTCTTCTTGTTAATTTTAACTTTTAGGACCACTTTTTGTTAGATCTGGTTAATCACTGCTGTTAGCCTCACAATAAGACTGATAAAGAACCTATTAAGTATCAGTTCTGCCACTCTAATGCTGTTATGCTTGCAAATTAGTATCTTCGTCATAGCTGAAAATGAGACTTTAAAGATTCAAATAATTTAAGGCTGGTGGAAAATCACAATTCCATCAACTCCATACATCTGATAAAAAGAAACACAAAACAGGTCAGCACCGGTTATAGCTTTCTATAGAATACAGATCTCCATGCCAGCTAATCCAACACTGATCACATATTCAGGTGCCAATAATGACAAGTATCTATTCCTGTACACAACACTGAAGAAGTTATCAAATATGAGCAGCCCTGATTTCTCTGAGCTCAGTCTTCTGTATTTTCCTAAACTGGGGAAGAGCGAAGCCATCAGCACCAAACTTTGACTACAGATTTAAATGGAACTAACTCTCCACTGTTAAGTGGAATTGGGGATCACTTTTATTGGCTATTGCACATGTGTCCTACATCCTGCAACTTAGGGACTTTCCAGACTGCTGAAACTGAGGGGCTTTTGTGAGTGGCCTCCATATGGGACTTCCCTAAAAACTGAGATTAGAGAGTTTTATTCCAGGGTCCTGGTATTGGCCTACCACGACCTTCAATCTTTTGACAATCATTTTAGTTAAAAATAGACGTTAAAATCCATAAACCTACTCATGCTAGCACACGTAAATTGTGTTACCATTTGGGGGGAGGGGGATGACACACAATAGTGTCTCTAGTATAGAAATCCCATTAGCTCCAGGGCAGTTTGTATACAGTTTGATAGGCTGTATAATACAAAGGACTGTAACTTAAAAAAGCAAATGGGGACTAGTATGCATTTCACTTCCTAAGACATGTGTCCCTTGGTGCTACATATCCAAGGGGGTGCTTATTTCTAGCTCACACAAAGGTACCTATTGGACTTGCAGCAGCCCTGACTTCTTGCTCAGGATACTTTGTATACTATATGTGAAATGTAGTCATTTGATACACTTATTCATGTGACCACGACAATCTGCCTATCAAGTACTTCCGAGTTTAATTTTTATGCAAAAAAATTCTAACATTTCCCCCCACCTCAATGGATTATATTTTACCCCATAATGTGGGACATGCCCATTTTGGAGACTACTGGTCTATGTGTACTTGAAAATGCAGGAGTAAAACCTGAGAAAAGGGCCAAGATTACAGGAATAAATGAGAGATTTGTGCATCTAGATGAAAGTTTAACTTGATGAGGTCTCTAACAAAAATTAAAGACAGAAATCTAAAGATCTAAGAACCAAAGTTTGCAAATTACCCACATGAACATATAAAAAAGGTGCAATACAATTTAAAAATGGTCTTCTGCCATCAACTTTCCACCAGGACAGAGTTACTAGTACTAAGACAAGCTTGCCTGACATGAACAGCTATATGAAAAGGGAAGAATATATGAGGCAATGGTCTAAGGGCATTGAACAATAGGCAACGCAAAACCGTGATCCCTCAAAAAAAGGGAAAGTCAGGAGGTAAGCCCCTAAAATGTCTTGATTCTCTGTCTAGGGACTATTTCCTGATGGCAGTGTAGGGAGCTAGAGCCTAAGCAGAACACAGCTACTGAGCCAGAGGAGAATTTGGGGCTGTGAAACAGAAGCACTAGAGAGAAGGGAGCTGCACAGAGGAAGGATGCCGGTATTCTATGTAAGTTTTCTCCAAGTCCTCAGCTGAAGGCTATTACACATGTGCAGGGCAAGACTTCGAGAAGCTTACAAGAGAGCAGCTGCAAAGATACTAGAGGCCCAGCAGGAACAAAGAGAAAACAAATAAAAACATAGTCGTCTTAAACTCGACCATACTAATAATTACTTAAATGCAAAAAATTAAACAAAAGCAAAAATTTACAACTTGGAGAAAAAAGCACTTTCTACAAGAGATACACTTTAAATAAAGGATAAACGTAAAAGGATGAAAAAATACACCATTGAAACACAAAGATAAGAAAACTGGTATAGCTATATTAATGCAAGACAATAGAGACTTCATGAAAAAGTAGTATGAGAGATAAAGAGACATTTCGTAGGGCTAAAAGGGGCAGGCAATTCACCAGAAGACAAAGCTTCAAAACATCTGTAGTAAAAACTAACCAGATTAAAGGAATAAAGAGATAAATCAACAATCATGATTGAAGAATTTACAGACTACCACACCCAACAAATACAGAATTTAAATTATTTTCAAATACACTTGGAACATCCATCTAGAAGGACAATATGCTAGGACATAAAATGTCTCAATAAACTTCAAAAAACTTAAATCTTACAGAGTACTTTTTTTTTTTTTTTACTACAGTGGAATATGCTATCTAGAAAATCCCCCATATATCTATAAATTAACACACTTCTAAGCAACCCATCGGTCATAGAAGAAATCATAAGAGAAATTTTAAAAAATTTTAATAGAATTGTTAACAAAAACACAACACGAAATTTGTTTGAGGTGGCTAACACATGCTTAGAGAGAAAATTATACCTTTAAAGGAGACAAACAAAATTAAAGCCAAAAGTTAGTTGATAAGCTCTTAGTAATAGTACCCAAGAAAAAGAGTAAACATGAATTACAAATAGAAACAAAAAAGGGACGTAATTCAGCTCCTGAAACATTAAAAGGATGGGGAATACTGTGAACAAATTTATGCCAATAAACGTACCAATTAGATGAAACAGACAATTTTCTTCAAACAATTTACCAAATGGATTCGAGAAGAAACAGAAAATCTGAACAGCCCTCTAAGACATTGAATTCCTAACTAAAAATCTTCCCATATAGAAAACTCCAAGCCCAGATGGATTCATTGGTGAATTCTGTCAAATATTTAAGGAAAAGTTAATATTAATTTTACAAAAACCTTTTCAGAAAATAGAGGTGGAGGGAACACCTTACACCACATCAAGGCCAGTATTATCTTGGTACCAAAATCAGATAAAGATATAAGAAAACTGTATCATCAATATTCCTTACAAACATAAAAGAAAAAAATCCTTAAAATATTAGCAAATCAAACCCAAAAATATACAAGGATAACACATCATCACCAAGCGGAGTATATCCCAAGAATGCAAGACTGGTTTAACATCTGAAAATCAATGCAATTTACCACATTAACAGAAAAAAAAGAAAAAAACCCACATAATTATTTTAATAGATACAGAAAATGTATTTGACCAAATTCATCATCCATTCATGATTAAAGAAAACCCTTAGCACACTAGGAATAGAAGAGAACTTCTTAATTTTGAAAATGGGTGTTTATAAAAAACTAACAAAGCTTACATATTAATGGTGAAAAACTGAATGTTATGCTCCTAAGATCAGGAATAAAGCAAGGACATCGTCTCTCATTTAACACAGAAATTAAACTTGTAGTCAATATTGTACTGGCGATCCTAGCCAGGGCAGTAAGGGAAGAAAATGACATAAATTATGAAGAATGGAAAGAAAGTAGTTAAACTATCTACCTATAGGCAACATGATAGTCTACGTAGAAAATCCTAAGGAATCTACAAAAAAATGCTAGATTTAATAATTGAATTTAGGAAGATAATGGGATACAAGCAATAGCCAAAAGTCAATTGTATTTCAACATACTAGCAACAAATAATTAGAAATGAAATTTTTTAAAACATCACTTACAATATCATTAAACATTATCATAAAACATTTTAGAATAAACTTCACAAAAATTATGCAAGACCACTACAATAAAACAGTGCTGAGAGAAACTAAAGATCTAAATAAACGGGAGAGGCCAGCCCAGTGGCACAGTGCTTAAGTTTGCACGTACTGCTTCCATGGCCCGGGGTTTGCCAGTTCGGATCCCAGGTGTGTACCACTTATCAAGCCATGCTGTGGCAGGTGTCACACATATAAAATAGAGTAAGATGGGCATGGATGTTAGCTCAGGGCCAATCTTCCTCAGCAAAAAGAGGAAGATTGATGGCAGATGTTAGCTCAGGGCTAATCTTCCTTAAAATAAATAAGTAAGTAAATAAATAAATAAGTGGGAGATAAAACATGTTCATGGTTAAGAGGAGTCAACTTTATTAAGATCATTCTCCTCAAACTGGTATCTAGATTCAATACAATTCCAATCAAAATCATAGACGACTTTTATGTATAAATTGACAGGCTGATTCTAAAATTTATGAAGAAATGCAAATAACTTCAAAGAGCCAAATAATTTTGAAAAAGAACAAAACTATCCAATTTCAACAACTGCTTAAAAAGCTACAGTAATAAAAAAAATTACTAGTACTGAATGGATAGATCAATAGAACAGGATTGAGAGTATAGAAATAGAACGATACATATATGTCCAACTGACTTTTTACAAAAATGCCAAACTAATATAATGGGGAAAGTATTCTTTTTAATAAATGATGCTTTAACATATGGTTAAAAACATGAACCTCAACCCTTCCCTCACACAAAAATTACCCAAAATGGATTATAGATCTAAACATAAAAGCTAGAACTATAAAACCACTAAAGAGACAGAAGAAAATCTTAGTAAACTTGAGGTAGGCACAGAATTGTTAGAACACAAAAATCACTAACCATAAAAGAAAAAAATTGATGTCGACAATCAAAATTAAAAACTTCAGCTCTTCAAAAAACACTACTAAGAAAACGAACAGGCAAGCTATAAGAGTGGGAGAAAATACTTGCAATATATGTATCTAACAAAGGACCAGAATATAGAATACATATAAAGACTTGTTACTTTTCAATAATAAAACAAACTATCTAATTTTAAAGATTTTATTTTTCCTTTTTTCTCCCCAAAGCCCTTGGGTACATAGTTGTATATTTTTAGTTGTGGGTCCTTCTAGTTGTGGCATGTGGGATGCGGCCTCAGCGTGGCCTGATGAGTGGTGCCATGTCTGCGCCCAGGATTCAAACTGGCAAAACCCTGGGCCGCCGAAGCAGAGCGCGCAGACTTAACCACTTGGCCATGGGGCCGGCCCCCAAACTATCTAATTTTAAAAATCTGCAAAAGACTTAAACTGAAATTCTAGCAAAAAAGATACAAAAATGGCCAATACACACCAGAAAAACACTCATCAATATTCATCAGGGAAATGAAAACTAAAACCATCAGATACTACTTCACGCATACTAGAATGTCTAAAATTAAAGACTAACAATACCCAAATTGGTGAGGATGTGAACCAAGTGTAACTCTCATACATTGCTGGAGGGAATGCAAAACAGTACAACCAGGTAAACATACACTTCTGATGCAAACAAGAAATTCCAATTCTAAGTATTTACCCAAGGAAATGAAAACATATCCACATAAAGACTTGTCTACAAATATTTACAACAGTTTTATTCATAATAGCCCCAAACTGAAAATAACAGTAATTTCCATCAACAGGTGAGTATTGTATATAGAAATGTGTATAAAAGTGATACAGACAATATATGGATCAATCTCAAATACTATTAATTCTTTGTCATTATATCTTGTACTCATAAGATGTTTGTACTTTTCACCAAGGAACAAAAGAAATCAGCTCCCAGAATTGACAGTAACATATTTTATAGACAGTTAGCAAAGAAGTCTAAGAAAACTGATGAATTCCTATATTTTACTCTTCCTGGACAAATAATGTGACCCCTTTCTAAAGCATGCTCTCAGTGTTCTTTAAAAAGAGTTTGCTACTCTGGCTGAACAGTACATAAACACCACAAAATATTGCACAATATGGCAACACTTCTCCAAGATCAGTCTGTCTCTTGAGTTCATGTACCTAAAATGTACCTTAAAAGAAAATCTGTTTTCCAATATATTCCCTCTTCCCTGGATACAACTGCATACTAAGAAAACGACAGTCAGGACTGAGGTAGTCATCCAACTTTGGCTTTGGTCACTCACTCTCACCTCTTCCAACTGACAGCCTCAGAAAAAGACAGTTTAGACCAATGTTCTTAATGGGGGCTTGGTAGCCAGTATAATTGTGTCTGAGCATTTATAAATTATAACACTCTTTTGTTGTTACAAACTAACTTTATTTCTTTTTTAAGACAATTAAAGCATTATGTTGATTTCCGCAAAAAATATGTGTTAAGAAGGATTTATTTTCTATAAATGTCATTTAGGATAACAAAGGGAGCATTAAAAAGTATTTAATAGAAAGGGAAACTAGGTCTGATAGTACTGAGAACTACTCTACACCTTGAATTTTGGTCTTAACTTTCTAAAGAATCCTCTTATGATCAACTGTACTTTGGAATATAATACCGCTCGAGCTAAAGAAACACTAGGGATTAATATTAAACACTAGAATTCTAAAACTATAGCAACATGGGCTTTCTGGGGCGAGGGGCCTAGAAATCTAAATTTTTAATAAGTATACCAGATGATCCCAGTAGAGCTAAAATTTGAAAACCCCTAGCTAAATCGAAAAGGAAAGGGTTTAACTGCAACATATGTGGCCTCAACAAAACTTGTTTTGTGTGGCCTACAGAATGGGCCCATTTATGTGTGTGCATGTATATATACGTATTTTTTTTAATTCTTGTAGATACTAGACATTTTACAGAAAAAAAAAAAAAGATCCATCAACACTTGCCCTGCACTCTCACATGACAATCTGCTGGAGCTGAGCAGAGTTTGCTCCCCTTCCCTTCACTCCCCATCATTCCCTACTTTTTCAGCGAGGCTCACAGTTCATGTCAATTACCTGCTTAGCTCCTGTAGGTACTGCGGTTTGACCCATGACGACCATACCCAGAAGTTCATTAGGAGAACGAAGAACAGAGATGATCAAATGAAACCTCTTGAAACCTCTTTTAGTTCTGAAACATACTGTCTAAACTTGTGCTTCAGCTAGTATTAAAATAAGTTAGCAAATAGAGAGCAAGGGAAAAAATCTCCAAGACAACAAGACTCAGGATAGTATTTTTAATTTATTGAAGATAACTCTTTTTTTTAGAGGTGTATGTGAAAGTATCATTTGTTAAAGCATTTTTCTTTCTTAGTACAAAAACAAAAACATTATCTTGCAATTTAAATGCTTTCCTTGAACTCTTACAATACAAACACAAAGATAAAAGATATTTGGAGACTGGAATTACGTAGGACATTTTGAGAATCTGGAATCACAAACTTGTCTCAAAACGGAAGATCAGAACTCTTATTACAGGACCAGCCCTGTGGTGCAGGGGTTAAGTTCACATGCTCCACTTGGGTAGCCTGGGGTTCGTGGGATCAGGTGCCAGGTGCAGACCTACACACCGCTTATCAAGCCATGCTGTGGCAGGCGTCCCACATATAAAGTAGAGGAAGATGGGCACGGATGTTAGCTCAGGACTAATCTTCCTCAACAACAAAAAAAAGAACTCTTATAACCCACGTTCTTATTTATTCAGATCTAAATGTCATCGCCAGGCACACAATAAGTCTTAATCCTAGAATTACACAAAACTCAGATCCTCATTGGCTACTGGCCTGTTTAATCACTTTATTTATTTTTTATTTATTTATTTTTTACTGAGGAAGGTTTGTCCTGAGCTAACATCTGTTGCTGATCTTCTTCTTTTAGCATGTGAGCCGCCCCTACAGCATGGCTGCTGACAAAAGAGTGGTGTAGGTCCTCACCTGGGAACCAAATCAGGGCTGGTGAAGTGGAGTGCGCTGAACTTAACCACGAGGCAACCGGGGCTGGCCGATGTTTAACCATTCTAAATATGAATAAAAGAAACTTTAAAATATGTCTAAAAATTAAGAACTAAGATTTAAGTTTCACCTGTACTAACTTTCTAACAGGGGGACCCCATCAGAGCAAACTAGTGTGAAAAATCTGAGATTTTACCTTACTTGCAAGCTAACAAAGCAGCTTACCATGGATGCTGGTACAAGACACGAGACTCAGGGGTCAGAAACAAAGGGCGGCTTATTGCTCACTCACAGTAAAAACGTAAGCCAAAGCACCAAGAGTTTTGCACTGGTTACAAGGGCCCCGGTCCCCACTGAGCAAGGTAAAGAGGGCCAGTTGACACCCTCACAGGCAATGGGTTGTGTTACACCAGAGGAAACCTAAGCTTGGAGAACCCTTTCTTTTTTATACCGGACCATAAGCATGCCTGCTCTTTGCTCTGCTGGAAGACACTATCTCTATCTTCCAAGGCTGTCCCTTACACAAACATCCTTTAAAAACAGAAACAAAGGACAGTCAGTACCTCCACTGGCACGACCTGCAGAAACAGAGAGACCCATGCAAAACTGTCTTCCTCAACTAGATATTGTTTCCAACACATAACTAAACGAGTCTAACACTACAATCTACTTAAAACATCAATTTCATACATCCCTTGACCTAGCTCGCTTAATTAGAATTTTATCTCAAATTAAATCAACTAGTCCTTCTAAAAAGGAAGTATATATTGAAAACGAATTATGTTCCCTCTTTCAGTTAGTTTATATTGTTTAAAAGGAGGTGCTCAAATACTCGCAAAATTAAAATGGAAAACCCTCAAGTATTCTACTAGAAACAAATAATTACAGTGCTTACTTTAGCTAACTTTAAATGTTTCAAACCTGTTAACGTTAGCAATGGGAACTACCTGTCAAAAGTCTCATTATACAGTAACAAACACCACAAAGAGAACAGTAAGTTCAACATTTCCAGCTGCTGTCTACAAAATATAAGAAAACCCTGCACCTCAAATCACTTTGTTCTATTTCTCTTTACCCTTTACCGTCTCAAAATCTTTGAAAGAGAAAGACAACAAAACATCGCCTCTTGGCTCCTTTGTCCCCAGCAGAGGGGAGAGAAGAAAACTGAGGACTCGTTAAGGTAAAGAACCCAAAACATTTAAGAGAGAAAATAGCCGGCATCCGATCTGTAATCAATCATCAAAGAAAGTCACCATCACTTCATCTCCATCCCTCCCTTCCCCCTTCCGGCTCGAATAACGCGGGTCTACACGAGATGATGAGGATCATATGGACCCGGACAAAGCTTTGGGGAGGCAGAGGGTAGCAGTTAACCAGATGCAGTCGCCGAAGAGCCCGAGATACAGACGACGGCGGACTCGGACAGAGGTTCTCCAAAGTGCGGCTCGCGGGGTCCCCAGCCCCGGAGGAGAACGCCAGGCGCGGGAGCGGCCGCAGCGCCCCGGCTCCCCAGCGCCCGGGGAAGTTGCTGGCGGGGCGCGCGGCACGCGGCCGAGCGCGCGGGCCCTCCATGTCACCGCCGCCGACACAGACCCTCCTCCCCGCCCCCCCCCTCCGCCGGGCACCCCGGGCGGCGGCGACATGACAGCGGGTCGTGCCGCAGCGGGGCGCCCGCCTCCCCGCGCCCGCCCCTCACCTTGGGTGGCGAACGGCGAGGAGCCGCTGCCCGGCGAGCCGGGCGCGGGCACGGGCGGCGGGGTCTCGGCCGAGCCCAGCAGAGGCGCGGAGAGCATGAGGTAGCGCTGGGGCGCGGGCAGGCAGCGCTGGCAGAAGGAGTGCAGGCAGGGCAGCAGCTTGGGCGTCCGGCTCTGGATGTTCTGGTGGCACACGGCGCAAGTGTCCAACAGGTTGAGCCGGGCCGCCTCGCCTCCGCGCTCCGAGTCGGGGCCCTGCCGACTCTCGGCCTCGTTCTCCCCACTCGGCGCCGCCGAGGGCCCCCCGGCGGCCGCCGCCGAAGCCGCCGCGGCCGCCGTCGCCGCCTTCTCCACAGCCACCTCCATTGTCCTGCCCCCGCCGCCGCCGCCGCCGCGGAAGGGGGAGCGCGGTCTCCGCCCGCCGCCGCCCCCGACGACCTCCTCCTCCTCCTCCTCCTCCTCCTCACAGGCCGCTCGGGTGACCCGCGGGAGAGGGAGGGAGAGAGGGAGGGCCGGGCCGAGGAAGCCTCCTCAGGCCCCGGGGATCCGCCTCCCGGGTGGCGCGGCCGGAAGAAGGGGATCTGTCAGCGGGGACCGTTCCTCGCCCCGCGAAGGCTGCGCCCCGTGCGCTTCGCCAACCGCCGCGGCGCTCGTCGAATCCGCCCAGCCCGCCTCACCTCCCCGCCTTTCTCTCGAACCCCCCCGGCTCACCTCAGGCCCCCCCTCCCCGCCCGCCCTCTCCCAGCAACGGAGGCGAAGGCGAGGAGCGCACCACCCAATAGGCGCCGCGCCTGGCCAGGGGGCGGGGCCTGCCGAAGCCCGCGAGGCTCCGACGGCGGCGGCGGGAGGCTGGGAGGCTGGGAGGAGGGAGGGCGCCTGCCCAGCCCCGCCCCCCGAGCGCCTAGAACCGCGTCCTCTGATTGGGCTTTTGTGTGTATTTAGCTCCTCGGTGAAGATTAAGGGTTCGCTTGTTAGCTACCGACCGCCGAGTTTGCTCCGCCTGCGTGACTCCTCCTCGAGGGCGGAGCTCCACCGTGCTGCTCTCCGCCGTTAATTAAATAACTGCTTTGAAAACTGGTTTTACTCCTGGAGACGGGGGTCTTGAGGAGGAGTAAATACGGTGCGTGGGTCAGAGGAGGACGAAGTGGAGATAGTGAAGAGGAAACAAGGAAAGAATTTTAAAAATAGGAGAATGTTGTGTAAAACAGATTGTGAAGGCAGCATGGATTTTGCCACCTGAGTGTACTCATGACTGTGATGAATGATGGAGCAAGAATGGGGGGGGGTTCTTTTGCAAGTCGGGAATTTTTAAAGGATTTCGCCAATGAAAAAGGTGAAATTAATTTTTAAAGGCAGTGATTTGCTTTTCAAATGAATAAAAATGGTTCATTTTCCAAGGAATTGTATGTTTAGATATATTTATAATTATATATAAATATATCTTTCTATATTTAAAGATTGTTTGCAACTGTCTCTTGCATAAATATGGCATCATTACAAGAAATAAAAATAAATCTCAACACCGAAGTTCGAATAATTCGTAACTTCAATATTCTTTTTCATCCCCCCCCCCCACACACACACACACTTATATTGGAAGTAACACACATATTCACTCAAAAAATGCCCAAGCTTTTGAGGAGCTTGAAGTATAGAAACGGGGTGGGGAAAACAAAGCTTGCATACACACGCGACTGTAAAAACAACTGCATGGAAGTGCCATTTTTAAGTACAAATGAAGTGGTGCTGGACATTTGAGGAGAGCGGGATGGGGTCAGGAAAGGCTTTGTTACAACTGAATTCATCCCGGAAGAAAAAACGGCCATGGAGGAAGGCAAACTCTAAACCTCCCAGCCCTCCCTCAAAATCTTACCTTTCCCAAATTATTCCTCTCCTACCAGCCTCTTTCCCAAACAGATCCTCAAAATCCAATCTCCATAGGCCTCTAGAGTGAGATTCTCTTTCTTAATGACATTCAAAGGCTATTTATTTTGTATAGTAGCAGTTTCTTAAACCTTAGTTTGCATAAGAATCACCTGGCAAGCTTACTCAAAAACTGGTTCTTGGGTCCATCTCCATATTCAGTTTTAGCAGCACCTCATGATTGTGATCTGGGTGGTCCAGGACCACCCTTGGAGAAACAGAAGCGTATCCCCAATTTCTTAACCTGCCTGCTGTCCCTGGTGATTTCATCCCTATACACCTCTCGGGCTGAAGCTCCCACTGTTCTCACACTTGATGCTCCAGCAATTTTAATGCCTTCCTCTTTTGCACTTGTTGTTCCCTTTGTTTTGGAATGCCCTTCACTCAAAATTGTCCCCATAAACCACCCTGGGCAAAGTTGATCACTCCTCCCCTAGGAGTAGTCACAGTATCTTTCTAACACTCAACAAGAATGGAGATTCTATTAGTAAAAGGATATGAAGATCTTCATATACTAGGAAAGCAAATTCTGTATTATAAGTTAATGATTCTAATATACTAATAATTCATTACAGAGGTGGTATACAGGATTCAAGCAGACTAAAGAAAAGAACCTTTTATTCCTTCGAATGATGGTAGTGAAGGAAAAATAAGAGGTAATTGAGAAAGCTTGTTTTGAGAGAACGCCATGTAATTTGATACAACCCACTAGTTTAGTTTCTCAAATTATCATGGATAAATAGTTTTAGACAAAATTATCTTCCATATTCTTAGACTTCCTAGTCTCGTGTAATTAAAACAATCATATGCTTTACTTTATTCAGATATATATGGCTTTGGGATTTTTTTTAAGTCCAGAAAATGAATTCATTGTTTTAGGGGTTTTTTTAACCATGTGATTTTCTTATCTAGATATTGTTAGCCTCCAAGTGTGTTGCAAAAATATTTCACAGAGTTCCACGTTACTAATAGATTGTGCTTCCTTAATTACACCTCTGAATCTAGCCCCTTCTTTTGTTCTACAATTCCTGTGGCTCCCCACTGCACCCAAGCTTCTCCACAGTTTCACCCATCTGATATGCCTGCCTGTTGATCACTGCTTTCCCATATCCAATCTAAACATCAGCCTATTTGGATAGCTTACCATTTTCTAAACTACACCACCGCCAACTCTAGCACCTGCTTTGAGAGAGGAGATAAGAATTGTCTATTCTGGAACACTAAGGGAATCTGCAAAGAGAGCAAGAGCATTAGATGCTTACAGGGCTGACCCAGTGGCATAGTGGTTAAGTTCATGCACCCTGCTTCGGCAGCCCAGGGTTTTGCAGGTTCGGATCCCAGGTGCAGACCTACACACTGTTCATCAAGCCATGCTCTCGTGGCGTCCCACACACAAAATAGAGGAAGATTGGCACAGACGTTAGCTCAGGGTCAATCTTCCTCACCAAAACAAGAGAGAGAGAGAGAGAGAGAAAGCATTAGATGCTAGTGAAGATTTCTCATGCCCACCCATCACAAGGTAGTAACAGATGGAAATTCCATAACTCTGGGGAAGTTTAACAAAATCATTTTTGAAGAACTCTCAGAGGTTGTGATAAATATCTAGGCCAGGAGGGTTTGAGACAACCGCTTCACCCAATCTCCTCTAGTTTTAGAGGAACAAAGAAAAGATTCCTCTACCTTCAGCAGTAGCTGAAAGGCTTGGATGACTTGAGCCCTCATTGTTAGGACAAGGAGGATGCAGTGTGTAGGGACCTGAGACTGTCTCAGATTATCTCAGTGGCTTCCACAGAGATGCCAGCAGTCAAGAACCAATGGAGGCAAGGCACATTCTGTGTATGCCACCGTGAACCAAGGATGCCCAAGGACCCAGCATCTCTCCCACATGTGCCATGGCCCTATCACACCCTTGGATCGTCAAATTGGCCCTAGCTAGAAGGGAGAATGAATATTATACTGACTGATTTCAAACCTGAAATGATGACCAAAACCAAAATGGAAACAATCTAATTATATTCTCAGTTCCTTTAGGTTTTAAGTTTTGTGCCATCAGGAAGATAAGAAGTTCAGTCATTTTTTTTAAAAAAGTTTATAGTCTACATACTACTTGGGAGTGCAGTAAAGGGTTAACTCAATGAGCTTGGGTAACTCAAACCCTGCACATTCCAAAGAAAGAACTGGCCCTTCCCTAACTCCTGGGAGATGACCTAGATCTCTTACCTAATAAGAGTGTTTTCACGTGCTTGAGGCCTTGGGCCACACTCCATCACTTTAACCAGATAGTTTATGCTAATAGTGCAACTTTTGTCTAACACCAGTTTTTCATATACCTGAGGCCTTGAGCCATGCTGTGTCAGTTTGACCTCTGAGGGGCTGGAGACCGAGTAGCTAAGTTCAGTCATACTGATGCTATGTGACTATGCCTATGTGACTGACCCCCAATTAAAATCCTGGATAGGAAGGTTTGGGTGAATTTCCCCAGTTGGCAACATTTTACACGTTTAACAACATGTGTTGCTGGGAGAATTAGTGCTATTTGTGGGACTCCACTGGGAGAGGACTCAACTGGAAGCTTATTCCCGGTTTCTTCTGGACTTTGCCTATGTACCTTTCCATTTTGCTAATTCTAATCTGTATCCTTTTGCTGTAACTCAGAGTATAAGAAACTGTTTCTGAATCTTGTGGATTGTTTTAGCAAATCATTGAAACTGAGGGTGGTCTTTTCTCTTTTGCATTTTTTAAATATCTCATAGGGGCCGGCCCGGTGGCGCAGCAGTTAAGTGCGCACGTTCCCCTTCTCGGTGGCCTGGGGTTTGCCGGTTCGGATCCCGGGTGCGGACATGGCACCGCTTGGCACGCCATGCTGTGGTAGGCGTCCCACATATAAAGCAGAGGAAGATGGGCATGGATGTTAGCTCAGGGCCAGGCTTCCTCAGCAAAAAAGAGGAGGATTGGCAGTAGTTAGCTCAGGGCTAATCTTCCTCAATAAATAAATAAATAAATAAATATCTCATAAATTTCATGGAAGCCAAAAATCTAGAGCTTGCTTCCTCCTGCTTTAGTCCTCTCATGCTGTGCTGCGTTCCAAGTATTTGCCTCAGTTATACCTCCTTTCCTCAAATATTTTGCTCTTGTGAGCCATCTGCTGAAGAGGATGGTCCAGGACAGATACTTGCAGGTGATTTTCCTTTTCCCTCATCACCTCCCCTCCCCAATCATTTTTTTCTTCCAGATAAATAATGTTTACAGGGGCTGGCCCCGTGGCTGAGTGGTTAAGTTCGCGCGCTCCGCTGCAGGCGGCCCAGTGTTTCATTGGTTCGAATCCTGGGCGCCGACATGACACTGCTCATCAGACCACGCTGAGGCAGCGTCCCACATGCCACAACTGGAAGGACCCACAACGAAGAATATACAACTATGTACTGGGGAGCTTTGGGGAGAAAAAGGAAAAAAAAATGTTTACAGAACATTACATGCAGAGGAAAAGAATTCACATAAGGGCTGGGGAGTAAAAGAAGAAGGGGCGTATTTATTCCCTTGTCTGAAGAACAGGAGCAATGAAGTGGGCTGTCACCTGAATATTGACTCATGAAGCTCTGGTCAGCTTACTACGTTTATGGACAGATGGAACGAGTCAACTTAAGGACTGGGAGCAATACCTGTGCAGACTGTTCTGGGAATATCTAGGCACAGAGAGAAGCCCCACATTTTAATATTCTGCCTGCTCTGTGGAGGAAGTTTTATCAGGTTTTATGAGGTTAGGGATTGCAGAGGGGAAAAAAGAAAAAAAAAACAATAAAAACTCAACAGATCAAGAGTAACTCAATAAGGAGATAAGAAAAACAAAAGAGAGAACAAGGCAGATAATAAGGGAACAAATGAAGAAAAACAAACGGAATAAAAGAAAAAAGCAACAACAGTTGCAGATAGCCTAACAAGAGAAGAAAAAGAAAAGTGGAGTAAATAGGAGCTAGAAGGAAAATGAGGAGATCCGTGACACTCTGAGGAAAGGGCAAATAAGTGAGAGATGAGTAAGTGGACCAAAGTGAGAGTTTGAAAGGACTCTGAAAAGGATGACAAGGTTTATTCTTGAGAAATAATTTCTAAAAAAATCTATCCTAGCACGGCTCAACACAAAGCACAGCAATAGGAAAAGCAATTGAAACAAGTGGACAGTTAGCCGTTAATGATTAGATAGCTAATAACCATAGTTTTCTTGTGTGTGAGGAAGATTCACCCTGAGCTAACATCCATGCCAGTCTTCCTCTATTTCATACGTGGCATGCTTCCACAGCATGGCTGATGAGTGGAGTAGGGTCCATGCCCAGGATCCAAACCCGCAAACCCCAGGCTGCCGAAGCAGAGCGTGAGGAATTTTAACCACTAGGCCACAGGGCTGGCCCCATAACCATAGTTTTGTTTGCAATTATTAATTGTAGTTTTTAGTGTTCACCTGCACATTGTTAGCTGTGCTGCTTAGGCAATATATTAACCAACTCCCACTAGGTTCCTCATAGATAACATCCCTGACCCTTGGGTTACCATGGTAATGGATGCCTGAGTTGTTTGTCAGGACCTAAGAGTTGGATTCAGGAGGGTCAAGATCACCAACCCACCAACTGGGCCTGCACAGGTGTCCGATAGGTGAACTCCTGACATCAGCGAGCCAAAAGTTCCATCCTCAGATCATGCTTACACCATCATTTTGTAAACATGCATCCTATGAAAAGCCATAAAGCTTGACCACACTTGCCTCAACACTTACACTACATCAATTACCTCACTTTTCCTTACCTCCAATCATCTATTCCTACACTTCAGACCACCTTGCCCCTTTATCTCATGAATATCTCTAATCTCATTTTTTTTTTAGGAGAAGAATAACTCTGAGCTAACATCTGCCGCCAATCCTCCTCTTCCTCCTGAGGAAGATTGGCCCTGAGCTAACATCCATGCCCATCTTCCTCTATTTTATATGTGGGACACCTGCCACAGCATGGCTTGATAAGCAGTGCATAGGTCCGCACCCGGGATCCAAACCAGTGAAACCCAGGCTGCCAATGCAGAACATGGGAACTTAACCACTGAGCCACCGGGCTGGCCCCAATCACATTTTTGAGGGACGGCCAATTTGAGATTTGTTTTCCCATCCCTTCGCTTGGCTGCCTTTTGAATAAACCATTTCTCTGCTGCAAACGTGTCATCTTGGTGATTGGCATTTTGTGTGATGTGCAGAATGAACCTGGTTCAGTAACACAATTTCTACTTTTCAAAAAATATTTCACCTGATAGTAGAATTCATTGTACACATTTGTACTTTTGAAAAGTGTCATTCTTTAGAGGGTTTTTTTTTGACATTTAACTTTACTTATATGAAACCAATTTTCATTTGTTACATAGCTTTTGTTTGCTTTTATGGTGGTGATACACGTCAACCACTACTTTTAGTTATGCCTGCTTTCCTGTTCTATAAATTTGTTCTTAATGTAGCCCAAAGATATCTGTCATTGCCTCCCTAAATCCCATCTGCAGAGTTCATTACTACTGGGGAGCACCTTTTCAGAATCTATCTAAACATACTCTATACATACACACCCACACATAAATAATTTGGCATAATTGAAATCACAATATGCATGATTTTAGCAAATTTTTAAACTCAATGCTATGGACTGAATTATGTTCCCCTTCAAATTCACATATTGAAGCCCTAAGCCCGAATGTGACTATATTTAGAAATAGAGTCTTTAGGAGTTAATTAAGGTTAAATGAGGTCATAAGGTTGCAGCCCTAATCTGATAGGATTGATGTCCTTATAAGAACAGGAAGAGAGGCCAGAGTACATGCATTCTCACTGGCTCACTCTCTCTCTCTCTCTCTCCCAAAGCATGCATCAAGGAAAGGCCATGTGAAAACCCAGCAAGGTGCCCATCTGCAAGCCAGGAAAAGAGCTCTCACCAGAAACTGAATTGGCCAGAACCTTGATCTTGGACTTCCCAGCCTTGTGACCTACAAGAAACAAATTTCTATTGTTTAAACCATCCAGTCTGTGATATTTTGTTACAGTAACTCATGCAGACTAAGAAACTCAACAATACATGTAGACATCTATAGATTTATAATATCACTTTTAATGATTGCCTATGATTCCGTTATAACAAAATTTATTTTTAAAAACTCTATTGACAGACATTTACACTTGTTTTGGTTAAGTTATGGGCCAAGCTGGTAAGATAATTTTCATGGCTCAAATAATATCAAGTTTAGTATTTCTCTTTCATGTGCCATGTCCTTGGGTGGGTCTGTTCCTCTGCTTCTCAATCATTCAAGGCAACAGATTCCTTCTATCTTGTTATTCTGCCATCCCCTAAAATGTTTATCCTTGTCTACATGGCCGGTTCTGGCCCACAAGCACCATGTTTTCACTTGAGAAAGGAGAGGAACTGGCAGTTTTCATCAAGTAACACAGAAGTTGGGCACTCACTTCCCCTGACATTGTGTTGTTACAGGGCCGCATCCAGCTTCAAGGTAAGCTGGGGAACGTCCTCTCCAGTGGAGTAGTCGTATATCCTTCTAAACTCAGCAGCAGTGCAGATTCTATTAGTAAAAGGATAAGATGAGGTTGGATGGGGCAGATGGGGGCAGAAATTAGTAACCTGACATACCATTGTTTGCAATATTTCATTTATCTCTGTGACCTTAGGTTAAATTCCTAGAAGTGGAATTCTTAGAACAAGGGTTGCACAATTAATATCTGTAAATTTATTGCCACACTGCCCTTCACTCCCACCCATGTTGTATGTGAATACCAACTTCCCTATATCTTTACTATTATTCTAGTTAATCTTTGCCAATCTGAATGTCTAAAAAAGGAACTCCATTGATTTTATTTTCACTTATTTGATTAATGCTGAGACAGAATATATCTTTATATATTTAAGAGCGTTTGCATCTTTTTCATTTGTGATTGCCTGATCATGGGCTTGGCCTGTTTTTCTATTGAGTGCTCATCTTTTTTCTTATTGATTTGAAAGGGATCATTGTTTATCACAAGCCGTAGGTTGCAAAATTTTTTTCCCTATGTGTCATTTGTCTCTTAATCTTATAGATTTTTGATTCCTGCTAGACAAAATTATTAACTTTTTATGTAGTCAAATTTATCATTTTTTTCTTTATGGTTTTTGATTTTGTGGCATATTCAGAAATACTTTCCATTCAGAGATTATACAAGTATTCATCCATATTGTCTTCTAAGGCTTACATTTTAATAGGTAACACATGGTTTAAAAATAGAATAAGAAAACTACACAGTGAAAAATCTTGCTACTACCCCTGTCCTCTTCTATCTCATTAACCTCATGACTTTCCTCCTCCCATGGAAAATCAACTGTAAACTCAAGAGAGCATGAGAGTGAAAAGGGCAAATAACATATTAGTATTATTTTTAAAATAGTTTTGACCTCATGGGTCCCCTGATAGGGCATCAGAGACCTTTTGGAGTTCCAAGACCACATTTTGAGAACCACTGCACCAGCCCGATACTAGCAGGTAGAAGACTTCTCACAAAAAGTAGTTGAATAGATTAATTTATTAAATAACTACATACTTATTTAGCAACATAATTTTTACAACTCTTTCCACGTGACTGTTTTGTATTATTATTTATTTTTAAATTCAGCAATTATGGAAGTTTGGAATAAAGAATAATGGCTCCCACATGTCCTCTACCCATCTCTAAGGCTCCTCCTCATGGTAACCATGGTAGCAGTTTGTTGCATATACTTCCAGACCCTTTTTCTGTACATATGTATTCATATACACATGTGTATTTGTGGCTTCTGGTTTGTCCCCACCCCCCCCCCCCCACACACACACATAAGCACACACAAGTGGGGTTGTGCTGTATGGATTTTTATCAGTAACTTGCTCTTTTTACTTTATAGTCTGAAGATCTTTTAATATTTTTACCCACAAATATACTCAATTATTTTTAATAACTACATAGCATAGTAACAACTCTGTGACATGGGCATTTTATTATTTTAAGGGAGGAGAAGAGGGAAAACCAAATTCATTCTTGTTTCCATCTGGATGAGCAGTCTCACTAACCACATTCACTAAATGGTTCATCCATTGCCTCCTAATCTGAAATGCCACCTGTAGCTTATATCAGGTTTCCATATATGCATGGATCAGCTTCAGATACTATTTCATTGATTGATTTGTCTGTTCCTGAATGCTATTTTAATTTCTGTATCTTTAGAATGTGTCTGGCTATCTAAGAAGGTAGGTCTGCCCTCCCCTTTATTTCTCTTTTCAAATTGTTGAGACTATTCTTGTATGTTTGCATTCCATAGACATTTTTTTCCACAAGAAAATGAAGTATCTTTACTATCTTCCATAATGTATTTACAGTTTTTCTTCTCAGAAGCAATTTGAATAAGAACACAAGTACATTTTTTTGAACAGTCATATATATTCTAGTCAGGATCTATAATGTAAACTTTAAACAATGAGAAAGCAGCTTTCAAAAGGTATCAAATCACTATCCATATACATTTTAAGTCAGTTTATCAAGTTCTATAAAAATATAATTGCAAGTTTTAAAAATGAAATTATGTATTTTTGAACATGAAATACATGGGCCCGGTACAAAATTCAAAATGTATAAACGTATATATGTGCATATTAGAAAATGGTCACAGCAGAGGCATGGAGATGCTAATAGCTAGTAGAAAATTAATTTATAACCCTTATGTTCTTGGTCTGTGTCATGACCATTAATTCTGGCTTTGATTTGTACCTCTATTTTTCTCAGTCTTATTTTTATTATAGTTAATTGTATGTGTAATTGTATCTTTGTCCCCCACAGAAGTGTGGGCTTCCCAGGGACAGCATTTGTGTTCACTTCTCTTGGTAGTCTAGTGCAAAGAATACAGCCCAGAGCCTTGGGATGGTGTTAGAGAAAGAGAAAAAGAGTTGGTTTTGATGTGTAAGAAGGTAAGCTATATTAAGACTGGGCTCCAGCAGGAGTAGACACTGAAAACTGAAAACAATTGTCGCTTAAAATATATAAACAATCATCTGCCTCCTAGAAGGAGAGACTTGATTTGTATTGAGGCCAACCATCCCTGTTGTTCCAGGAAAACCATTCCAATTTAGCTTTAGTTGTGCAAATGCAAAGCAAAGAGCTTTTTGGAATAGAGCTGTGGTCTAGGAGCTAAAGTGCTCTTCATAATTCTATAACACTTCTCATAATGCTGGGCAGAATTATGATCTGAATATTATGTTTCCTTTAGACTGTCATTTAGAGGAATGTTTGTTTCCTAGATTCCAATTGTCCCATGAAATTATTTCCGCATATTCTTGGGCCATCTGTAGTCCTATCTTTTATGCTGTTAGTCACCCACAGGAAATCACAAAGACCCTGAAGACTGCTGAAACAAATGCAGGCCTGGTCCTCCCTGTCATCATGCTGGAAGAGAAACTGTCCAAGGAACCCCACTGCTCTTGGTGCTATTTGACGTAGGATGGACTGTTGATAGCACATGGTTTTATTCAAGACTGAATATCCCAAACTTTGATAACCCAAAATTTTTTCAGAAAAGTATAATAACCAAATACAAACAAATTTGTATAAATAAGAAACAACAATTTGAAAATAAATAACCATGATTTGTATATAAAGTGCAGTGTAATGAAGGTTTATTATAGTTGCCAAAGGATGAATTAAAGACCTGGTGGTGGATGGTGGAGAAGGAAGCAGGGGAATCTTTCTGGGAAAAGTAGTGGAGAGTGCACTAATGGACTTTCAGACAGACATTCGAGATCAGAGTGAGACACACTTGATAATTTTCTCTTTCTTGAGACTGAAGCAAGAAGAAGCTCCTTTTGTGGACATGATCAATTTCCCCGAATATACGACTGATTCAGGATTTTTCTTTATCCTCTCATAATTTGCAAAGTTCTATACACAATATGGTGATCTCGCTCTTAAAAACATTCAAAGTATTTTATTCTTTCTCCCTTTTCATTCTGTTTCTCACACCATCTTTGTTCAATGGTTTGTTTTCTCTTTTTTTTCCTTCTTCCTGCACCATTTCTTTTCACTAATGTATTTGAACCTTTTAGAGGCTCATACTATTGTGCACTTGAGATGCTCTTAAAAATAAAGTGATAACACAAAAAACCCTTTAGGACAAAATGAAAGCTAAACAGAAAAGCACTTCAAAACAGACTGAAGATTCCCTCTCACTTAATGCACATGAAAACATGCACAATACAAAAGTCAAACATAGCACCCAATTCAGATTTGTTCCACATGATATTCTTTAACTGGAAACTGTTGTGTCAAGTGAATTGGTGAGTGGGTCTTTGTCTGAAACTGTAACGTCAAAATATTACTGATTACAGAATATTTACTTACGATGTTTTTGAGGAAAAACATTATACTGCAAAAATAAGTTGTCAGAAAAGTGGCATTATGGCTATCTGGTGAAAAGTTGTAAATCAAATAGTCACTATGGGTTAAGAATGATAAATACAAAAAATTTAGCCTGATGTGTTGAAATTGCATTCTGACATCTTTAAGCATTTAGTAAAGTCTTTTAAATGTTCTAGCCAAGTCTTAGCGATCACCACTGGGAACAGAAGGAAGTGTGCCTGCCCTCACTTGGTTTTAAGCAACAAGAGAGAAGGGAAGACTGCTTAGAACTCAAGAGTAAGGAGACATCCAAAAAGCTTCCAAAGAGAAAACAGTCAGATCTAAAGGATTAAGAGTCAGAACGGAATCAAACTTCTCAACAGCCACAGAGGAAGCTAGAAGACAATGGGGAAAAGCCTTTAGAAATATGAGGAACAGTTATGACCAATCCTGAAAATTTTTCTATATTATTCACGTGATTTTTCAAAAAACAACATCAGTTCACAGCTTTATGATTACAGATATTCCTAACGCCTCTCCAGATGAAAAAGTAATCTCATGGGAAGAACGTCTCTGTCCTATTTTTAATATTCTAAGCATAGTACAGTGTTGCCTGTTACAGACTTTAAGGACTGGATGCCCTAGAAAGTTGTGAGATCTTTCTCGAGTAGCCCCACCCCCTCTCATACCTGGCTCCCTGGAAGAATTTGTTCTCCTTCAGAACTCCAATGTCACTTATTTTGTATTAAGATTAATTGTCTCCTCATTAAATTGTGAGGGTCAGAAGCTCAGTTTAATTATCTCACTACATCCACTCGCAAGCACAGGACCTTGAACATGGTAGGTGCTCAATAGCCACGTGTTGAATGTTGATACACCTTGAGTAATCTCATATCTTTGGAAATCTTTCTAAAAGCTTTTCCATTATTTCAGACTCTCTCCCCAACACCACTCCTACCTCAAAGTAAAGAGAGGGAAAGTTCTTTCAAAATCTTGATTTCCTACAATCTGTTGCACAGGAAAAAAATTTGTGTTGAAATCGTGAGCTCCAATCACCCTTCATCCTCTGAGAATATTTTCCCTTTTTTATGTAAGTATCAATCATTAAGAGAAATAATGATTTATTACACTCAATTCATTATTCATTGCTCATAAATATTTGAACTGAATCATTCCAGATGAGATTTGGTAATAAAATATGCAAATTGAAGTCTTGCTTTCCATTGGAATAGTTGATTTCAGGACTATTTAGAGCTTCAAGTATACTTTTCTTCCCCTACATTGTACAGTGAGTGAATCCAGTTTGTCTCTTACACTGATAATCATCCATTCTTTGGAAATGGAAAGCAATATCCGTTTAGCTCCTTTAGAAGCCATCAGTTACATGACCAGTAGATCCTGTCTCTTATTTCTTTTTATAAAAACATAGTATTATAGAAATATAGTGCACTGGTGAGGGTAAAAATCAGTTCAATTCGAAATATGTAACAAAAATCTTGATTACATTTATACATTTGACCCCAAAATTCTATTCTTAGGACTTTACGGAAAAAAGTATGCATGAATTTAAATAATTACTTATGTAGAGTTTTTAAAAATCACAGCAATAGTTATAATAGCCAAAAAAGTAGAAACAACCCAGAAGCCAGTACTGAGTTTGCTTAAGTACATTGTGTTATGCGATGAAATGCCACGTAACCATTAAAAATTCTCTTGTCAGGGGCCAGCCCGGTGGCAAAGAGGTTAAGTCCCCACGTTCTGCTTCGGTGGCCCCCGGTTCGCCAGTTCAGATCCCGGGTGCGGACATGGCATCACTTGGCACGCCATGCTGTGGTAGGCGTCCCACGTATAATGTAAAGGAAGACGGGCACAGATGTTAGCTCAGGGCCAGTCTTGCTCAGCAAAAAAGAGGATTGCCGGCAGATGTTAGCTCAAGGCTAACCTTCCTCAAAAAAAAAAAAAATTCCCTCATCAGAAAACAACACAGGTGCATGTTCCATACAAATAGGTGAAAAACTAAGTTAAAAAGGCAGAAAGAAAGAAAGGAAGAAAGGCAGGAAGGAAGCAGAGAACGAGGGAAGGAAGGAGGGAAGGGAGGAAGGACAGACCTAGAAGTCTATATGCCAAAATGTTTCAGTGGTCTTTTCCTGAGTGACAGCACAGGTGATTTTTATTTTCTTCTATGTGTTTTTCTGCTTTTCCAAGATTTTAGGCAATAACAAGTTTGGGATTTTTTGATCAGACAACAGATTTTAGTAAATAAAAAGTCAAAGCAACCAAGAGCAAACCCTAATGTTAACTGTGGACTTTGGGTGATAATGATGTGTCACTGTAGGTTCATCAATTGCAACAAATGTACCACTTTGATGGGGGATGTTGATCATGAGGGATGCCATGCATGTGTGGGAGTAGGAGTATGTAAGAAATCTCTGTACCTTCTGCTCAATTTTGCTATGAATCTAAAACTGCTCTAAAAACTAAAGTCTATTAAAATAAATATATATAAACAAATAAATAGGAAAGAAAAGGGAAAAAAAGTCAAAGAGTTAGTATTAGTATTGCGCAAAGTAATGAATTCAGCAACTAATCTCCAGATTTTTTTTTGTGTTTCTTTTCTTGAACTTTTTTAATTCAGGTTGTGATAGTTTACAACATTGTGAAATTTCAGTTGTACGTTATTGTCTGTCACCATATACAAAGGCCCTTTTACCCTTTGTGCCCACCCCAGGCCCCCGACTCCCCTTCCCCCTGGTAACTACTAGCCAATTCTCTTTGTCCATGTGTCTGTTTATCTTCCACATGAGTGAAATCATATGGTGTTTGTCTTTCTCTGCCTGCCTTATTTTGTTTAACAAAATACCTTCAAAGGCCATCCATCTTGTTGCAAATGAGACAATTTTGTCTTTTTTTTATGGCTGAGCAGTATTCCATTGTATATATATACCACATCTTCTTTGTCCAATCTTCAGTCTCTAATCTATATTTCGTATCACCTCTATCCTGCTTCTCTCTTTTTACTCTTCCATTCTCTAAATTAGATCTTCTTTAAAACATTGGAACTATCCATAATTATAATAAGTTTATATTTTATATAGCTCTTTAAATAATTTCTAAAACATTTTACTATTTAAGAGAAATAAAATTGTCTGAAATTTGAGAAAAAGTGGTGTAGAGTAGAACTTTGTTGTGATATAATAATTTAATCACCTTCTGGGAAATATCTAGCATTTCTGAGAAAATGTTTTGAGCTATTTTCTGATAGACTTTGATGAGATTAAGAGACTCTTTAGGCCAGGACTCCCTGGATAAATGACTGATTTCAGATTTGGGGCAGAAAATGTATAAAATGATTCTGGAACATCTTGTATTAACCAGAAGGCAAAGAAACTATGAAAGACTACTGTGGTCACATCAAAAGGATACAGGACTTTTTGGCAACTGTGAAGCTGCGGAGATCCTGGCCAGACAAGGACACCTGATCTCATTGTCTTTGTGGCCCTTTGCCCTCCCCGGAAGCCCCTTCATAAAATGGTTTGATTCACCCCACCACCAGCAAAAAAGGATACAAGAAGCAACTTGAAAGGGCTCCTATTGACCAAAGTGATAATTCGAACATCAAAAAGATGAATGAGAAACACAATGAATTAAACATACCATCATCTGTGGAAATTCAAGCATTCATATATAATCAACACAAAATCACATTGATCATCTCTGGAGGATGCCAGAGAACCAGCTTATTTGCCCACTAGCAAAAAGTTATCCTGTCTCTCTCATAAGAACTTTACTTCAAGGAAATCATATGGGAAAATTCTTCCTTGTAGAATTCTAGATTGTAAGTGTAGAAGAATTAATAAAATTACAATATCACCACTCATCCCTTAATGAAATAATGAATCTAGGAAATGATCATCAGTGGCTGCTAAAACCATTAGGTGAAAGGTGGTGGGAAACTCTATAATGAATGGATCAGGCCAATAGCGCCAGAAGCCAAAGATCAATCTTAACACCACAAAAATAGAGAGCATTGTTTCATGCCTCTTGATGAAATGCCATAGAGTGTACATTACCACTAATAAACTGTTTTGGGGAAAAAAATCAGACTTGAATCTGATCAAGCCTCTAGCTCTAACTACCAGTTTACGGGAAATTCAGAGAGTTGAAGAACATGTTGGGGGAAAAACATAGAGATACAATTGGCAAAATCCAGAATGTAGGAAATTCTATACAAATACAAATAACCTGGATTATTCAACATCAATAAAAAAATGACAGAAAGAGAGAGAAAGGGAGACTATAGGTTAAAAGAGGACTTAAGAAATGTATCAGCCAAGTGCAATGGGAAGAGCTTGTTTGGATCCTAGAACAAAACAATTGTAAAAACTAAATATTTACGAGATGATAGAGGAAATTTGAACACTGGTTGGATATTATATTATTTAATGATATTAAGGAAGTATTGTTAATGTTTCTCAGTTCTGTTAAAGGAGAGAGAGAGAGAGAAGATATCTTAGAAGTACAAACTCAAGTTTCTGTGGGGGAGGAAACTTTTCCTATGTTCCTTTAGGTTCTCCAGCTGGATCTGCAAAATAAACTGACGACAAACAGATTAACAGGAAAAAAGCATACAAATTTTTTGATGTTATAAGTTTTACACGGCATGATGGGAATTCATAGAGAGAAGAGAAAACCCCCCAGACAAACAGTTAGGCTTGGAGGCATTTATACAATTCTGGCAAAAGAGGATAAATTTAAAGAGAAGTCACAAGACAAAGGAAAGGGACCTTGAGCTTCAAGAGGTGGCAAATTATAGGAAGGTAAATATATGGAGAAACCAGTGGTAGATAAGGGCTAGTTAGCAAGGCTTGTTTGTGTAGACTCTTTCTCTGTGCCATCTTGCCTTGGGTGATAAGCTTGTTACTCTCTTTCTGGTGTGGGCAGGGTGGAGTACACCTTCAAAAGGGAGATTTATGATGTTTTTAGGAAGATAGGGGATGGCAGAGAGCTCATCCCATGTCTGCTTTTTCTCAATTGCCTTCAGCTCAAAATAATCTTTATGCCAGAGTGGTATATTTTAGGGTGACATAGTCTGATCTCCTACATATTTATAGGTGAAATCTGGATTCACTTTAAAATAATCCAGTTTGGAAAGGGGAGTAAACAGGAGTGTACATGAATAGGATTGGTTAAGTGTTGATACCCCTTGAAGCGAGGTGATAGTACCGAGTCATTATACTATTCTCTCTAGTTTTGTATATATTTGAACCACAACAAAAAGTTTTAAAATAAAGAGACTTTGTGGGTGTTAGATTTCCCAGCATAGTTTTATGAAGAGTAATTTGCACACGAGGAGCCTAATAACTTGTACCCAGATATTTTTCCTTGTACTTAGTCTAAAAATGATATCTAGCTATCTATTCTAGCTGGAAAAAGTGTCTATGAAAGAAATCTATGAACTGACTTTCTCCAAGTTCCCTTGAGCAAGATTGAAGGAAACTTTCACTGAGCTTGCAATAAATTGTTGCCTTGACAATTGTTTGAGCAACTCTGAGAGATAGGTAGTGTAAGTACTAATACATCCACTTTTTAGATAAGGAAACTGAGATTCAGAAAACTGAGATTCCAAAGACAGATAGCTCTACTTGAATAATCGGAAGAATGATTAGCAGAATTCAGGTCATGCAAAGCTTAGGTGAGTACTATTTCTTTTGCACCAACTGCTTCTCCACTACCCCCACTTCCTTGCAAGGTGGAGAAGGATGTCAACGATTTCAGCCCGCAGAAACCGAGATCTTTGTGCTGTTGTGTATTAGACATTCTCTTCCTTACCTTGATGCTGTTCATTTGACTTGCGATGTGCACAGTGAAAAAAAACAATCTTCTTCTTACTCTTTGTGGATCATTCTGATACATGATTATTGTATCATGGTATCATACTACTTACTAAAGCTTTACTATGGGCAAGATCACTTCACATGTGAAAGGCTATTTTAAGACCACTTAATGCAATTGATTTAAGGGAAAAATAAATCTCTCAGACTGGATGTAAAAGGAATATGAAACCTTGGCTTGCAAAATATGACATCTCTTGTTTGTCAGCCAGACCACTGATGTTCCTTTTACTCTATGCTTATTTCTGGTTTGCAAGTTATTTTTAAAATTTTCGGTTTGTTTCAAGTCTATCTCAGAGAAACTGGAAAAGCCTTTTGTCCTTTCTTGGCTCCGGAGGGCTAATGTGGAAGCAGGGTAGCCCTGTGGGTCAAGATGATGGCAGTCATAAATAAAGTTGTAAGTTGTCGTAACCCAAAGGGAAGCTAACACACCAATTAATTTGGCAACACCAAATTTATTAAGTAGCACAAAGGAGAACAAGTGGATTATGAGTAGGCTTTCTCAGTGAGCTCTTTTTAACTTGGGAAGACTAAAACATGCCATTATTGTAAAATAACAATAAAAGAGCTTTCAATCCATCAACAAATATTTATTGCTGACACTATCGGTTAGGTCAGCACTCTGAAACTAGATCTCTAGAAACTGGAGGGAAATATATTAGAAAGAGACACAGTAATAACCTAGCTTGATTTACAAAAGAAAAGGCCAAGAAAAATGGCCAAGAAAGGGAGAGCTTCAGCAAGAAATTAAAGACCATTTCTCCACAGTCAAGGCAACCAGATTCTCTTCCAAATTTTAGTACAGTGATTCTGACAAGAGTCTGTTAGATACTGGTGAGTTTGAAGCTGAAGCAATGGGAGAATTAGAAAAACTTGGAAGAGCTTCAAACTGAGTTAATCAGTGGTTGAAAAAAATTAAGCAATTGAGAGGATGAGAGACAGGAGAAGCTTGGTATAAGAGCCCTAAATCCTCATGTATCACTGCTGAAGTCAATAAGTAACGTCTAAAATTGGTAAATGACAAAACAATGATATAATGAAAATACTAATAGCCAACTTAGATTAAGTATTAATGTGGTGGTGGGGGGGTGGGTGAAATGGATGAAGGGAGTCAAAAGGTATAAACTTCCAGTTATAAAATAAATAAGTCATAAGGATGTAATGTACAGCATGACAACTGTAGTTAATAATAGTGTATTGCATATTTGAAAGTTGCTAAGAGAGTAGATCTTAAAAGTTCTTATCACAAGATAAAAGAACTCTAACTATGTATGGTGATGGATGTTAACTAGACTTATTGTGGTGACCATTTCTCAATATATACAAATATTGAATCATTATTTTGTATACTTGAAACTAACATAATGTTGGACGTGAATTACACCTCAACTAAAAAGAGAAAAGGATTAATGTGCCAAGCATAGTTCTAAGTTCTTGACATGTAATAATTCATTTACTCCTCTCAATAATCCTATGAGGTAAATATTACTATATCTCCTTAAGCATCTTATTTAAATCAACAAAGTTAACTAATAAGAGAAAGAGCTAAGAGTTAAAATGTTGTTCCCTCTGGAAATGGACTAAGAGGCAAAGGGTGAGGCAGGTTCCAGTGTCTTTTATCAAAACTTTTCTGTACTATCTGATTTTTACAAACTACTGCAGTAATATATTTTCATGTAAAAATGTGAACATTGCAGAGAAGGTTAAAGGCTAAAATCCATTATGGATGCCCACCACCAACAGCAGTAACTATTTTGTCAGTTTGGTGTGTATTTTTCTAAATATTTTCATCTGTGTTTACATACATACATATGAACTCTTGAAAATGTATGGTATTGTTCTTTGTGTGTTTGTTTCCTTATATGATGTACTATTTTTTATGGGTTGAATAGTGTCCCACAAGAATGATATGTTGAAATCCTAGGCCCCAGTATCTAAGAACGTGACCTTATTTAGAAATAGGATCTTTACAGGTAGCCATGGTCATTAGGGTACATCCTAATCCAATATGACTGGTGTCCCTATAAAAAGGGAAATTTGGGGACTGGCCCCATGGCCGAGTGGTTAAGTTCTCGCACTCCACTTCAGCTGCCCAGGGTTCACTGGTTTGGATCCTGGGCGTAGACATGGCAGCACTCATCAGGCCATGCTGTGGCACCATCTCACATAGAAGAACTAGAATGACTTACAACTAGGATACAGAACTATGTACTGGGGCTTTGGGGAAGAAAAAAAAAGCAGGAGGATTGGCAACAGATGTTAGCTCAGGTCCAATCTTCCTCACCAAAAAAAAAAGAAGGGGGGTTGGAATTTGGGCACAAAAACAGATGCAGACAGAGGGAAGACCGTGTGAAGACACAGGGAAATGCCATGTGAAGATGGAGGATTGGAGATATGCTGCCATAAGCTGAAGAACACCTAGGGCCACCAAAAGCCGGGAAGAGTATTCCCCTAGGAGGAGGAAGGATTCTCCTACAGCTTCCAGAAGGAACATGGCCCTGATGACACCTTGATTTTGAACTTCCAGCCTCCAGAACTATGAGACAATGCATTTCCGTAATTGTCAGCCACCTAGTCTGTGGTGCCTTGTTCCTGCAGCCCTAGGAAACTGAGATGGTATTTTATGTGTCTTTAGGCTTCCTGCTTCTTTTTTCTACCCCCAAAATAGTTTGGAGCTGTATCCAGTGGGACACTTTAGAGTGTGAGTAGGGGAACAAGTATAAACCGGGGGTATCCTGGTAAATTGGGATGTGGGTCATCTGGTATATATAAAGCTACCTCCTTTTTAGATGCTTCATAATATAGCATAAGACAGCTACAGTTTATTTAGCCACTCCTCTTCTGATGGACATGTTAGTTGTTTCTAATGTTTCTTTGTAAAAATGATGCAATGAATGCATTTTTATGAGTTTTCCTCCACATATGTGTTAGCGCTTCTCTAGCATAGATACATAGAAGTGGAACTGCTGGGTCATAAGGCATGTGAATTTCTAAATTATCCTAAAGTTGTTTCACCAATTACACTTTCACCAGCAATGTAGGAGAATACCCATTTTCCCAGAACCTCACCAAATGTGATACAGTAAACCTTTTAATCTTTACCAATATGCTGGTTGAAAAATGATATCTCATTCTTGTTTTGATATTCATTTCCCCGATTACCAGTGAGATTTAGTATCTTCTTATAAGCTTATTGATTATCTGTATCTCGTCTCCTATGAATTGCTTGTTCATGTCCTTTGCTTACTTTTCTATTGAGTTGTTCATCTTTTTCTTATTGATATAAAGGAGGTATATATATATGTATACACACAAACATATTCATACATATAAATATATATATTCTGGCTTATAAACCTTTGCCTGTTATAGACAGTGCAAATACTTTCTATCAGTCTATCCATTTCTTTAACTTTGTTTATGGTTTTTTTAATCATAAAGAAAATTTTAAATTTTAATAGTAGTCAAATTTATCAATATATCACCTTTTTGTCCTTTGCTTTTGGTATCTTATTTAAGAAGAAAAGCTTCCTTACTTTAAGACCATCAACAAATTATTCTGTATTTTCCCTCAATTATTTTTATCATTTTGTTTTCTGTTTGATTTTCAACTATGTGCATGCATTACATTAATACAAATTTTACATTTATATGCATACAAATTTCTAAAAAGAAACACAGGATTTTGAGCCAGTCAGAAAGATGTGGGCTGGAACGTAGTTCTGTCACTTCCCAGTCACATGGCCTTGAGCAGATGACCAATTGTAACCTCATAGGGCTTTTAAAAAGTGAATGAAATAAATACACATGGAGGGAGTTCAATAAATGGTATCACTATTACTTTTTAAAAAGTTAATCAGTGATGATTGTACAACACAGTCAATGTATTTATTGTCACTGAATTGTATACTTAAAAATAGATAAAATGGTAAATCTTATGTTACGTGTTTTCCCATGATATTCTGGGCAGTTGACCAAGATTAGCTCAAGGTTTTATCAATGACTTTATGAATTTAGGTTTGACTTTGTAAAAGAAAAATTGCAACCACTTGTCAGTGGCCATGCTGTGACAGCAGCTCACATGCAAAATAGAGGAAGATTGGCAATAAATGTTAGTTCCAGGAAGATCTTCCTCAGCAAAAAAACAAAAAGAAAGAAAGAAAAAAGAAAATCGCATGATTTAAAAAGGAAAAATAACATCTAATCTTAGAGTTTAGAAGACTATGATAATAAAGGAAAGAAAAGAGAAAAAAATGTGTAAACACTTAATATGAACCAATTGACACAAAATTTTAACTAGTATAAAAATATCTTATGGATAATAAATGGATTTGGAGGAAAAGATAGTTTATAAATAATATAAATATAAAATAAAATTGTAAAATCCTATAGCTTTCTTCAGGACCATTATAACAAGAGTTTTTGGTCTAAGGACCACAGATAAAATGCTAATGGAAGACAAATGGACCTTTATATTATACCATACATGGAGATCAACTCAAAATGGATTAAAGACTTAAACATAAGACCTGAAACCATAAAACTTCTAGAAGAAAACACAGGGAAAAAGGCTCTTGACTTTGGTCTTTGCAATGATTTCTGGATATGACACCAAAGGCACAGCAGGCAACAAAAGCAAAAATAGGTGATTGGGATTACATCAAACTAAAAAGATTCTGCATAACGATGGAAACAATAAACAAATAAAATAAACAAATAAACCAATGAAAAGGCAACCTACTGAATGGAAGAAAATATTTGCAAACCATATATTTGATACAGGATTAATATCCAAAATATATAAGGAACTCCTATAATTAAAAAAAAAAAGAATGAATGAATGAATGAGGCAAAGACTAAAAAGAAAGAACAGAGGAACTGAATACACATCTCTCCAAAGAAGACATACGAATGGCCAAAAAGTATATGAAAAGGTCCTCAACATCGCTAATCATCAGGGAAATGCAAATGAAAACCACAATGAGTGGGGCCAGTGCAGTGGCGCAGTGGTTAAGTTCCCACGCTCTGCTTCGGCAGCCCTGGGTTTGTTGGTTCGGATCCCAGCTGCCGACATACGCACTGCTTATCAAGCCTTGCTGTGGCAGGTGTCACACATATAAAGTAGAGGAAGACGGGCACGGATGCTAGCTCAGGGCCAATCTTCCTTAGCAAGAAGAGGAGGATTGGCAGCAGATGTTAGCTCAGGGCTAATCTTCCTAAAAAAACAAAAAAAGAACAACCAAAAAAACCCCACAATGAGATATCATCTCACACCTTGGGAAGGCTATTGTCAAAAAGAAAAGATAACAAGTGTTGTGGAGAATGTGGAGAAAAAGGAACACTTGTTACTGTCAGTGCAGCCACTAGGGAAAACAGTGGGATGGGTGGTGTGGTTCCATGACCAGGAAACAAACCTGGACCAAGGCAAAGAGTGTGTTACTTCAACCACTAGACCAGCAGGGCTGGCCTGGGAATATGATTCTTGAGCAATCACTGAGTCCCAGTTTTCTCACTTACATTGAGAAAATTAAATATTTTCCAACTCTAAATTTCAATGATTCTAGTTATTTTAAAAATATTGGATTTGATGTTTAATCTGGAGTATGAAAGAAAGAGGTGCTCTTTGTTAAAGCAACTAGATGAATAAACTACTAAAATTAGAGTTAATCTATTCACCCAAATGCCTCAAAATATTGAACAGTTATAAAGTTTCTATAGCTGATGAATAATTGCTGAGGGCTTTACTTCAATGAGAAGTTAAAAAATGGCTAAATCTTTTCATTCGTAGCTCTGATGGAATGCAGAGTAGAGAGTATATAATTTAATATACATAATAAGCTCATGGACAGCTGTGAAACACAAAACCCATCTAAAAGAGATTGCATTTTTATTCACGTACATGCAATTTACTCAAGAGTGGATTATTTTTTAATTGTATGTGTTTGAAGGAATTTAGTTTTATCAAAAGAGATGAAACAATAACATATGCCTCGCTTTGCAAGCTTTTAAAAAATACAGCAGACAATAGGATACTTCATTGGCGGCTTAACAGTTCTCTTTTTTAATTCCCCACAACCATCTGCCTGCCTCATATTTTCTGGGACAGAAATGGTTTTAATATCCTTTACAATCATCAACATAAACTTGTACAATTCTCTAGGAATGCAAATATTTCGGATATTTTGGCAAGTTGGAAAAGAAAAAATCAAGTTAGTATCTATTAAAATAAAAAACATACGTATATCCAGAAAAAGACAGGAAGTCACAAGTGACAGAGAATTACAGGTTTACAAACATCTGGATTGTTTACAGGAGCTCATGCACGCCTGTTACGCATCTACACATACTATCATCATAGATCCAGGAGCTATGGAGAATGAGCACAGATTCTATTCAGCCCCTCAAATCTAAGGACACACTTTCTCAAGTAAACGTGGCTCTACCTCTGTTAGTTGCTGCATTTCCTCCCATCTGTTCTGGTAATTGCTTTTCCTTCCTCATTATAGTTCCCAGTGTCTGGACAGGCTTATCCTGTTTCCTCCGGATGGTGTTTTTGTTTGGAGTCAGTTCCTGATTCCTCTTCCTGTTCTCTTTTATTTACTCTTGTTTGACCTCTCATTTGCCCTCTAGACTCCTTACACAGAACATTCTAAGCATGATTCCAACCACCCATCCCGACATTTAGGTATGATGGCTGGAATACTCTGGCACTTGACTTTAATATCATAATTTTTTGTACCATTACACACAAACACACACGCACGAAACTTCAGGACATTGAGAAGAACATGGTGCATGGGGGAAGTGGCTAAGTGCTTTAAACATATTGTGGTACCTAAGTTGTGTAGCTATATACGGACAACAACAATTGATAAAATTCTACTTGCAAGGTCACGAAACAGGAGAGAGCATTTAACGCTGTGTTGGTTTTGGAGCCATAGGGTAGGGTAGGGTATATTTCATAGGGTAGGGTATATTTCTCTGAAGTGCCAGCTATTAATCTGTGAACTAGAAGAAAGCAAACCTGGGAGAAGTCCTTAGCAAAAATCCAACTTGCTCACAGGAAAAGGGGACTCATCTACAGCTATGGGGGTGGGAGGGAGGGGTCACCACAAAGACCAAGTTCAAATAGGGGCTGTTGACAGAGAAATCTCCAAGAGTTTCCTGCATTTCTTCCCAACTTGCAACCAGGGCACTGACTGTCCTTTGTTCTGAACTGTGCTTTCAAGGATGTTTGTATTGCAAACTGCCTTGGAAGATAGAGATAGTGTCTCCCGTCAGAGCAAAGGACAAGTTTGCTTACTGTCCAGTGTAGTAAAAATAATATTTCCTTCCGGAGCAGAGGACACATGCGCTTATAGTAATATAGCGCATCATTAAAAAAATTTTGTTCCCTAATCTCAAGGCGCCTTTTCTGTAAATGCACCCACTGCGTGTGCAGCTGTAAACTGGTCCTTGTGTCACCCTGTGGGAATTGGGGCTTGGAGAGATGGTGCAAAAATGCTGTTACTCTGTCTACTGCTCTTGCTGTGAGTAATAAACTGTCTTTCATTTCTTACACAAGAGTCTTGTGTCTTCTACAAGCATCCATGACACTGTGGTAGGCTAACTAGACAACTAGCATTTAGAGTAAAATCTCAGATCCTCCATAGTCTTTGATAGGGGCTAGAGCCCAGATATTAATTATATGGGCACCTGATCCAGGGAAATCAAGGTTGGGGGAGTGGAACAGTCAAATACAGAGCCAGAGGATTTCAGAGTTTTCATTTCAAGCCAGTGAAAGAACAGCTCTTGAGCCCAATCCCTCACAAAATGGACAGATAAGACTCCAGGAAAGGGCCGGCCCAGTGGCGCAGGGGTTAAGTTCACACATTCCACTTCAGCAGCCCGGAGTTCGCCAGTTCAGATCCCGGGTGCAGACCTACCCACCGCTTGTCAAGCAATGCTGTGGCAGGTGTCCCACATATAAAGTGGAGGAAAATGGGCACAGACATTAGCTCAGGGCCTATCTTCCTTAGCAAAAAGAGAAGGATTGGCGGCAGATGTTAGCTGAGGGCTAATTTTCCTCAAAAAAAAGGGAAGACTCCAGGCTAATGCCAGTTCTCTTACTGGGAGTTGGCAGTAGTATATAGTCTTGTGGTAGCAGTGGTGAGAAATCCCCAGATACCCAAGAAATCTGGGGAGAAGCGATCAGATAGCTTTGCAGGCTTCCCCATGGAGAATTCATGGGTGTCACTGTACTACCGTGCCATAGAAATTCCTGGCACTTCAGTCTGTGGACTCTGAGCAAGTCAACAAGCTCCAGATTCTTCTGATTTATAGTTGCAGCCTCTACATGAGCCCTATAGGTTTCTTAGGAGGAGAGTGGATCAAGCTGCAGATTACCGAGTGTCCATTTTTAATAGCAAGAATGGGGCAAGGACAGACAAATCAGACAATAGGGCAAAAGTCAGCAAACTTTTTCTTAAAGGGCCAGATAGTAAATATTTTAGTCTTTGTGGCCCATAGGATCCTGGTAGCAAGTATAGAACTCCGCTGTTGTAGAGTGAAAGCAACAATAGATAACACCACTGGGCGTGGCTGCATTCCAATACAACTTTACTTACAGAAATAGGGAGCAGCTGGGTTTGGAGTGTGGGTGGTAGTTTGCTGGTTCTTGCACTAGATGACTGTGATAGAGCTGTAGGCTGACTACTTACTGTGTGACCTGAGCAATTGTTCAGGAGCCTGATGCTCTGCTGTCACTGTCTTGAAATTCTTAATTTTTAAACAAGGGTCTCCACATTTTCATTTTCCACTAGGCCCCACATACAATGTAGCTGGTCTTGGTTATATACAATCTTTTTGCTATCATGTCACTGTAGGCCTGAACGAAAGCAAATCAATCTGAGATGCAGAGAGTAAAATTATGAAATAAGGTCAGATGTATGATATCAGATATGTGCCAGAGGTGCCTTAGAGATGAAATGTTTTCTGGTCCAGAAGCAAGGAAAGTAAGAACCTCTTATCTTATCAATAATATTGGCATTTATAAAGAAAGGATGAGTGTGTCTGAAGAATGGCTGTTGAGTGATCCGTTAGGCAATATTCCGGACTGCTGTGGTTAAGGAGTCAATGTACAGTATGAATCCGTTACTGAAATAACAAGCCTAATGCCAACAGGTACCTCAAACACACCGCTTCTTGCCCTGAGTCCAAGTACCATAATTTCAACTATAATAGTTTCTCATACATTTTCTAAGAATTCAGCATTGAGCTGGTCAGAATAGCCAGTCCCCTTGCCAGTTAAATTTCCCATTGTCATTAAACACACTGGTATTGTTGTTTATGTAGCAATCTTCTGTTACTTTAGTGAGCCGGGCCTCTGGGCAAATTGACAAAATTAATTCAAATGAAGACCTGCCAGAAAAGTGATGATTTCAGCAAGGCAAATGTCATCTTGACAAGCCAGCCACTGGTCAATATCCTCTTCTTCACCACACACCTTTTTGCTTTCATATTAGTCTTTATCCAGGCAATGATAATCCATTAAAAACTTTTTGGGGCCGGCCCGGTGGCGCAGCAGTTAAGTTCTCATAATCCGCCTTGGTGGACCGGGGTTCACTGGTTCGGATCTTGGGTGCCGACTTACGCACTGCTTGGCAAGCCATGCTGTGGCAGGCGTCCCACATATAAAGTGGAGGAAGATGGGCATGGGTGTTAGCTCAGGGCCAGTCTTCTTCAGCAAAAGGAGGAGGATTGGTGACAGATGGTAGCTCAGGGCTAATCTTCCTCAAAAAAACCCCACAAAACATCTTTTATACAGGGAAGTTAAATGATTGACTCCTGATCTGGTGATAGTTTGAAAGAAGAGACGGATGGAGATAGACTGGTGGGGAGAGGAAGAAAGGCAGGTAAGTAGAAAAGAAAGAAAGGGCTTGATCAAAAACATTTCACTGCATCTGGGTCTGATCGTTTACGTGAAACCTGTGAAGAGTCAGCCTTTCTATTCAGCCTGGTGAGGGAGAGGGTAGGGTTACCTCACGTGTACCCTTCATCTAACCAAATTGTCAGAGAGTGTGAAGACAGGAAGAAAGGTAATCTTTTTCATATGTGGTGAGTTTGCCCAAGATGGTTAAGATTTAGAATAGCATACTTTAATTATGAGGAATGTTTGCTTAAAGACATTTGATTACTATTAAATACACTCCATAAGATCAGTGTTTAATTTAAAAAAGAAAGTTTGCTTTTGGTTTTAATAGCTGTAAAATTCTGCTAAAGGAAGAAATCAGAAGCATCTACTCAAATCCAAGCTTGGGTAAATGAGATGCGGAAAGACAAGATACAAGAAAGACTGAGAGATGAAAACACTTTTATAGCTTAGCTATGTCATTTTTCTTGTTTTGTTGTTAGAATATAGGATGACGTTTATAAAAGATCAAAATTTTAAAGGCAGTTTAAAAATAAGCTATAAAAACCAAAGGATGATTTATAAACATGATGATATGGCATAGAATGAAATGAGCTATAAATATCAGGAACAAAATAGGTGGTGAAGATATTTATGTAAAGCAACCTTCAACGCATGCTTTTATGCTACTAAAAACATTTTACAATAGAAACGTCTAAAAACTGCTTATTGATTACCTACACTGTGTAAAGGACTATTTTAGGGGAATTAGAGTACCCATATTATATTATGAAGTAGTCTTACCCTCACGCTTGGAATCTAGTGGAGAGAGAAAAGGCACACGTAAAAACCTAATGAATTTTATGCAATACCAGACAAATAAAAGTCATGAGAAGAAATATTGATAAAAACATATTTCTTTTCTTTTCTTTTTTCTTTCTTTCTTTTTTTTTTTTTTGAGGAAGATTAGCCCTGAGCTAACTTCTGTCACCAATCCTCCTCCTTTTGCTGAGGAAGACTGGCCCTGAGCTAGCATCCGTGCCCATCTTCCTCTACTTTATATGTGGGACGCCTGCCACAGCTTGGTTTGCCAAGTAGTGGGTGGGTCCTCGCCTGGGATCCGAACCAGTGAACCCTGGGCCGCTGAAGCAGAACATGCAAACCTAACCACTGTATCCCCGGGCAGTAGTTAGCTCAGGGCTAATATTCCTCAAAAAAAAAAAGAGAAAAAAACACAAGGGACCATTGGAGAGGAAAACTTTTCCTCTGATCTCTTAAGTTAACTTATGGAGGCCTGCAAATTAAACTAACAAAAGACGGATTAACAGGAGCTAAAGACACACAATTTTTATTAATATTTACATGCATAGGAGTTCACAGGAAAGAAGTGAAACTCAAACAAGTGGTTAGACTCAGGGGCTTATATACTCTTTTAACAAAGGAAAGGGTGTTTGGGCTTCAAAGGATGATAAATTGTGGGAGAATGATTAGGAAATATGTGGGGGAACTAATGGAATATAAGGGCTATTTTGGTAAGGTCTGTTTATGCAAATTCATCGTGGTGCTGACTCCCTGTCTTCAATGATAAGAGTCGTACTTCTCTCCTAGGTGATGGTGAGGGGCCATCTTCCTCAAAGAGAAATTTATGCCCTGCTTTGAGGCAGATAAGCGGAGGCAGAGAACTCTTCCTGCGTCTGTTGATTCCCAATTGCCTTCAGTGGCTTATCTGGAGGTGACTCCTTCAGGTCAATGCAGCCTACCCTGCCGGCCAGGTTGAATGCTTGTGACACGAATATTGAGAAGGAGGACTGCTCCGTGGGCTTCACAGATACAGAGAATTTCTCCTCAAGAAGAGATGACGCATTCTGCTATCTCCTATTATGAAATTTTGAGAGAACTTTGTAAAAGCTTTTACTGATTATAAAACAATACACACTGCTCAAAAGGGAAAAGTGCGAAAATTTAGAAGACAACAACTCCATCATCCGGAGACACCATCACTGTCAGCATTCGTCCACATTACTTTCTAACCAATTTTTATTTTTTAGTATATTTAAGGACATGTAGCTGGGATGCAAAAAAATTCCTTTTGAATGCCAAGTCTAATTAGTAGGTATGGAGCATGGAATGGAGATGGCTACTAACACTCAGTCCAGTGTGTGCTTCTTGATGTCAAAAGGTGCATAAAATGCATTGTCAAGTTCCTGTTTTGGATGATTGCTGAGAGGAGTGTGGCAATTAACTCTTACTCTTTGTTAAAAACTCCTTGATTACATTTTAAACAGCTTTATTCAGACGTCATTTACATATATACAATTTACACATTTTAAAATTTACAAGTCAGTGGTTTTCAGTATATTTACAGAGTTGTGCAACCATCACCATAATCTAAGTATAGAACATTTTTATCAGCCCCCCAAAAACCCTGTACCCTTTAGCAGTCACTCTTCATTTGCCCCGAGTCCCACAGACCTAGGCAATTACTAATCTACTTTTTGTCTCTATAAATTTGCCTATTCTGGGAATTTCGTATAAATGGAATCATACGTTATTTAGTCTGTTGTGACCGGCTTCCTTTCCTTAGCATGATGTTGTTGAGATTCATCCACATTGTAGCATATACTAGTGCTTCATTTCTTATTATTGAACAATAGCATTCCATTGTATGGATATATCGTATTTTATTTATCCATTCATTAATTGATACACATTTGGGTGGTTTCCATTTTTTGGCTACTAAAAATAATGCTGCTATGAATATTTGTGCATAAGTTTGTGTGGACATATATTTTCATTTATCTTGATAGATAACCTAAGCATGAAATTGCTGGGCCACGTGATAACTCAATTTTTAACATTCTGAGGAACTGCCAGACTGCCAAAGGAATTGGGTCACTGTACATCCCCACCAACAATGTGTAAGGCATCCAGTTTCTCCACATCCTTGCCAAAACTTGTTATTATCTGTTTGTTTGATTATAGCCATTCTAGGGGGGTCTGGTTTTGATTTGCACTTCCCTGATAGACGATGATGCTGAGCATCTTTTCATGTGCTTATTGGCCATTTGTATTTGTTCTTTGGAAAAATGTCTTTCAGATCCTTTGCCTATATTTTAATTGGATTACTTGTCTTTTTGTTAGTGAATCACAAAAGTTCTTTGTATATTCTGGATATAAAGCCCTTTTCTGATGTATGATTTACAAATATTTTCTCCCATTCTGTGAGTTATCTTTTCCCTTTCCTGATGTGTCCATTGTAGCATGAATGCTTTTGGTTTTGAGGGATTTATCTATTTGTTGTCATTGTTGCTGGTAATTTCGGTGTCACATCTAAAAGGGCTTTGCCTAATCCAGGGTAAATCCAAATTTGGATAAATCCAAAATTCGATAAATCCAAAAATTTATCCCTATATTTCTTCTAACAGTTTTATAGTTTTAGCTCTTATATTTAGGCCTACAATCAAGACAGTGTGGTGGTCCTGGCATAAGGATAGATATATAGATTAATGGAACTGAGAGTCTAGAAGTAAACTCTTACAATGATGGTCAATTAATTTTCAACAAGGGTTGCCAAAACAATCCAGTGGAGAAAACATAAATTTTTCAACAAATGGTGCTGGGTCAATTAGACCTGCACATACAATAGAATGAATTTGAGCTTCTTCCTCATGCCATATAAAAAATTAAACCAAACTGAATTATATATCATTAAATAATTTTCTTTTTTTTTTTTGAGGAAGATCAGCCCTGAGATAACATCTGCCACCAATTCTCCTCTTTTTTTTTTTTTTAAAGATTTTATTTGTCCTTTTTCTCCCCAAAGCCCCCTGGTACATAGTTGTGTATTTTTAGTTGTGGGTCCTTCTAGTTGTGGCATTCGGGATGCCACCTCAGCATGGCTTAGATGAGCAGTGCCATGTCCTCACCCAAGATCCGAATAGTTGAAACCCTGGGCCACCGAAGGGGAGTGCGAGAACTTAACCACTCGGCCACGGGACGGCCCCCAATCCTCCTCTTTTTGCGAGGAAGACTGGCCCTGAGCTAACATCCATGCCCGTCTTCCTCTACTTTATATGTGGGATGCCTACCACAGCATGGCTTGCCAAGCGGTGCCATGTCCGCACCTGGGATCTGAACTGGGAACCCCAGGTGTACAACTAACCACTGGGCCACTGGTCAGCCCATAATTTTCTATTTTGTGTTATACAGAGGTGTCAAGGAATCCCTTATCATTTTTACTACAATAAGTAAAAGGTATAACTGTTACTATTATAAGTAAAACTCTTTATATAAAGCTTTGCGTTCATTTCTGATTATTTCTTTAAGGTATATTTCTCAAAGTAGAATTGCTGGATGAAGAAATTTATTCATTTGTAATATGTACTGATAAGTTGGTAAATCAGATTCAATGGCTGCATTATAGTCACATGCATTTACTTGATCATCTCCATACCTAGCATTTCCTAACACACAATAGATACTACAGAAATATTTATTGGTAAATAAATGAATTCCACCCCTGTGGAACATTTTAGTTGCTTCTAAATTTTCACTGTTTTATAAATAGTATTGAAATGCATACTCTTGTATATCAATCTTTTTAATGCCTCTGGGGTTTTTTTTAGGATATATTCTTATCATTGGAATTTTTGGTAAAAGACTACTTTTGAAACTCTTGCTATATACTCCTTTCTGGATGAATTCTATTTTAACCAAAGAATTCTGGAGAAATTAGCTTCTGTAGTTTTCTTTTTCCTCCAAATTATAAGCTTTTGGATTTATCAATTTTATTGTTATCTTAAAATTTTTTTCAACAAATTAAAATTTGTTTGATCTTTATTTGCTTCTTACTTTTGACCACCCTTAGACTTGCTTTTGTTAACTTTTTTTGATAATTTGGTATGAGTACCTATGAAACTTTATTTACATTTGTCACAAAGGAAGTGACCCAAATATACCAAAGATTTACCCTTGGTTGTGAGATTCTATAAGAAAAGAGAATGGTTAAACAATCAGCTAGTTATTCTTAGATTAGATAAGAGAAAAAAATAATGCCTGGATAAAGATCATCAGAATATTCCTCGATAATCAGCTGATTGGGTGAATACTTACTTTCTCAGAAGATGAATACCTTAGTCTCTCCTTAATGCCATTAAAGTTTATTAGAACCACTCTAAACCTTTTATCAGGAATGCTAATTTCTTATTAGAGGGAGATTACAAAGGAGTAGAAATTCTGGCCTGGACCAGCTTAGGGAAATTTTTTCTCTGTTTATTGTTGTTTTTTCTATCTTCTCAATTAAACTTACTCAAAGGAAAAAAATACTACATGTAGCCAGGCAGAAGTAACCTCATAGGGAAATCCACCAGACTGGACTGAGATTTCTGAAGTAATGTTTGAAGACATAAAAAATTCCAAGAGGACTCTGCTGCTCAGTAGTTATTTACATTTGTAAAAGCAACAGGAAGATGTTCTCTTATGTGCAAATCCTCTGGAAAGGTCCCCCAGAACCTTTCCTAAATAAACAAAAAACAAAAACCCAACCACACTATAGGGAAACATTTATATAATTTATTTAAATAATTTATATAATGATAAATTATTTAAAATAATTTTCCTTCTGCCCTTCTGAGTTCTTGGCTGAGAACCCCTGTAATAAAAAACAGACTAACAAGAAAAAAACAGTTTATTAACATGCATACCACATGTACACAAGGTTGACACTGAGGCAAAACAAGTAATTCCCCAAGATGGCCCCAAGCCACTGCCTTAAATACCATCTTTAGCTAAAGACAGAAGAAGATTTTTTGGGGAGGTGGGGGGAGGACAGTTTTGGGAGGTCAGGAGGAAAAGCACAGCAAAGAAGAGCCAGGTTTGTTATGCGGATTTAAGCAGGTGCCTTCTCCATTGACAAGATTCTCTTGAGATTTAGAGTCAACTTTCTCTTCCCAGAAGAGAGGGAGACATTTACAAATGGAGATTTCCTTTGTAAATGTACATTTTCTTAACAAAAGGGTAACTTCTACTCTCTTTTCAGAGCTTCTCCTGTGTCTGCAGTTTCTCAAAATAATCTTTATGCCAAGAAGGTACATTTTGGGGTGGGATATTCCGCTACTCTTCAATACAAACAACAAAATGACATAATCCAACAATAGGGAGAAGAATCAAAAATAGAAAACACATGAATGGGGAGACAGTTACAAGAAATGAAGGGCTGAAAAGAAAAAAGAAATGAAGGGCTACTTGTAATTAACACACTTATCCATTGAATTTAGTCTAAATAACTGTAAAATAGAAAGCGTATGTTATGATTTTTGAAAGAACTATAGGATGGATAACAGCAGGGATTATCTCAGATTTTGTTTACTGTTGTATTCTAAAAACATAGTAACTGCCCAATAAATATTTATTGAATCAATGAAAAATGCTACTCAACATAAAATAGTGGTATATAGTTATAGTGAACTGGGACAAAAATTTCAGAACATACTAGCCAAGAAAATGGGAGTGGTAATAATATGTGTATTAATTTTATTATGGAGAATTGATAAATACAGTATTTTTCTGTAGTTGGTTCTTTGAAAGTAACATTGAAAGGTTTTGATGCAGAAATGAGCTTGTTTCATCCAACAGTGGGGAAGAGTTGTCTCCCCTGATGAGAGAGGATTAAGAGAATCCTGATTCTAAAAAGTCTCCAGCCTCATCCATATCTGTCCAAAGGTCCCCATCTCACGTCTCAGGATCCCACTCCTTCCCCACCAGTCCGCTTGCCTCAGTGCGAAGGTCCAGCACTGCAACTTTGCAACTTCTACAACTAGGTCCTGGCCTTGGTCCTTGGCAGTGACCTGTGAAGGAGACAAGGGACTCCTCAAAGCTGTCTAGTTCTCTATATGTGTTCTTAGTTGCCTATGCATAGCTTTTCATCTCCCTATTCTCTGGCATCAAAAGATGCCAGGGGACTCTGCTCTCTATCATCATTATTGTTGTCATAACGACCAAGTTACTCAAACCACTAGATTTCCCAATGCCTTTTCCTTTACCTAGATTCATCCTGTTAAAAGATAAACTGAAACATACAAAACATTTTGAGTTTAGTTAAGCAAAAATTGATTGGAATCAAACAGCACCAAACCAGTTGTGGTTAGGAGCTCTCTGCCCACCGGGGCCAGGAGAAAGACATATAGAGCAAATGTGAAGCCAGGTACCTGAGGGTTACTGTAAATACTCAATAAGAACATGATTATCCTTGACCTTGTTCCCAAGACAGACACAGAAGGAGTTAATCTTATTAATTTGCTGTTTTCTTGTTTGACCTGAGGGACAACTCAAGGCTCACAAGGATTTACAGCTTGACTTGTTCCCAAGACTGGCACAGATAAAAAGAAGTTAATCTTGTTAATTTGCTGTCTTCTTGTTTAACCTGAGAGGTAACTGAAGGATCATAAGGATTTATGAGCCTGTTTTGCAGAAGAAAAAGAATACCTTTAAGGAAGTTACAATAACCAGATAACCAGCCCCTGGCTGCCACTGATACCCAGATGTCTGATTGCCCAAGGATTTATCTGGAGTGAAAGAAACAAGGATTTCCCCTTTGTTTCTCCAAAACTCCTCTTCCCAAGCCCCTTATCTCTATAAAGACCCTGTTGACAAAAATAATCCATAACCAATCTATAAATGAAAATTTGGGTGAGTTTATTCTGAGCTAAAATCTGAGGACCATGGCCCAGGGCCTTTCTTCCCAAAGGAAGAAAGGGCACCAAAGAAGTGAGGTATACAGAATGGTTATATACCCCCAAACAGGATATTTCACATATGATTGAAATGTCCCTCCCCCAATAGTCACAAGATTGCCCTGTCGGCACAGTGCTTGATGGACACAGCAGGTAGTGGGTCTGCTATCTCGGAGGGCATAGCAGGAGGCAAGTCTATTGTCTCGAGCTGGGCGGTCACAGGTGAACGCAGCAATCAGTTCCTAGCCTAAGGAAAGATGCTTAATCCTTAAGGAAATGCCAACGTTGGGAGGGGAAGGGAAGTTGCACCTTTATCTCAAGGGTCTTTGTTCTTGCCATAGGGAATCTCTAAAGTGGATATGCAATGCATGCTCAACAGCCACGGTCAGGCCCTTTTGGAAAGACAAGGTCAGGCCGAATCAGCTTTACACCCAATGGCTTCCTCATATACTCCAATATATCCTATTACTTGCCATTTTTATTTGTCAACCCCTTGCTTTCTTCTTTCATGAAAGATTTGAGAGAATCCATCCTCCCACCTTCTCATTTTGGCCAATTCAAATAAACCTTTCTCCATCTCCAAGCACCAGTGGATGTCTCAGTGATAGGCTTATTGCTTGTTGGGCACAGGGATTTGAGATTAAGAGGTTTGGTATCAAACAGAAGCAAAGAAAGGAAGCTATTTGATTGGCTATAGCTCAAAGCCTAGTTAGGGGGCCGGCCCCATGGCTGAGTGGTTAAGTTTAAAGGCTCTGCTTCAGCAGCTCAGGGTTTCACTGGTTCAGATCCTGGGCATGAACATGGCACTGCTTGTCAGGCCATGCTGAGGTGGCATCCCACATGCCACAAATAGAAGGATCCACAACTGAAAATATACAACTATGTACTGGGGGGCTTTTGGGAGGAAAAAAAGGAAAAAAAAAACCAAACCAAAACAAAGCCTAGTGGGCTGCGTGAAATTGGTTGTCCTTAGCATATTATTTTGAAACCTTGATGCATTTAGAGGCTTAGATTTTGGTTTGCTTAGGCAGGCTGCCTTGTTTAATGAATTTAATAATCCCAAACTACCACTGGTGTTAATTTGAGTCATTTTGATACCATAGCATGCAATGAATTACTTGGGTTCCATTCCTGCCATCCCCCACTCTTCTCCACATCAGGGAAGGGACTCGGGTGAATGACTAGGGTGTAGTGATGAGACCCTTGGGTTTCATTCACTCTTGGCCTGATCCTGAGAGTGAGCACCTCCTTAAGTTTTGTGTCCTAGGTGCTTCACTCTTCTCACCTTTGTCCCTGCCATGCCATATACTCTAGTAAAGAGGTTGTGCTCACCTTCCTCGAATATATGAGCAGCCTAATCCAGAAGTCTACATTGAGGATATGTTTTCTTGAGCCACTCCTGGCACCAGTTAATTCTATCAGTCAGAGTCCCAGGAGGAAACAGATGTCACACTCAAATTAGGATAATCTGAGGAGGATCTATACATGGACTATTTGCACATGTGAGGGCAAAGTGTAGAGAAACTACAGCATCCTAGTAAGCAAACCTGCAGGGACCTATTACCATCAAGATCCAAATGGGCAAAAGGAGGGAGTGGTTAGCAGGGCCCAGAGACAGAGCGAGAGTGAAGAGGGCACCTGATAAGATCTTGAGCTTTGATCAAGTTCTTAGTGACCTCACGGAGAGGGAGATGGGGGAGTAAGTGCTCTGACCTCTTGCTCTATGTACTGACTTACCGTCTCTGTTCCCCACTGGCCCGTCAATATTGGTCAGCCTCCTGGAGCAGGTGTGGAAAGGGGGAGAGTAACTCTGGAGGAGCAAACAGAGCATATCCAGCATTGGTGGCCAACTATATGCCAAGGAAAAAATATCAAAGTAATAAAGAATAGAGGGGTCATTATATTCATGTCAAAGTTGAATACAAGGCAAAAAGTGACAAATAAAATAGGGTCACTTGGGGAGGCACGGCGGTGTAGTGGTTAAGTTCATGTGCTCCACTTTGGTAGACTGGGGTTCTCGAGTTTGGATCCTGGGTGTGGCCCTACACCCTGCTTGTCAAGCCATGCTGTGGTGGCCTCCCACATACAAAATAGAGGAAGATTGGCACAAATGTTAGCTCAGGGCCAATCTTCCTCGAGCAAGAAGAGGAAGATTGGCAACAGATCTTAGCTCAGGGACAAGCTTCCTCACCAAAAAAAATGAAACAAAAATAGGGTCCCTTATGTTTATAACTCACAAAAAACACCACATAATTTCATGAACACTTTTTTGCATCTAATAACATAGCTATAAAAATACGAAAATTCATAGCTGTGAGAAATCTAAGGAGAAATTGACAGATGGGATATAGGAAGAAGCTTTAATATTTGGTTTAGAACAATGAGCTTGGGAGAGGTTGATACAACATTAACAGGAAAAGCTGAGAAACTTCTCTAAGTATAATTATTAGGCTGAAAAACTGGAAAACATACCATGGAATGTGAGCTGGAGATCTCCACAGAAGAGACGTAATATAAACGTGAGCAGAGTTATAAGCTGAAATCCAGGCATTGGTCTGGAGAATTTATACTATTATAGCTTTAAACTGAGATGTTTAGGGGCCGGCCTGGTGGCATAGTGGTTAAGATAGTGTGCTCCACTTCAGCAGCCCAGGGTTCACAGGTTCAGATCCCGGGCCCAGACCTAGTACTGCTCATCAAGCCACACTGTGGTGGCATCTCACATAAAATAGAGGAAGATTGGCACAGATATTAGCTCAGCAACAATCTTCCTCAAGCAAAAAGAGGAAGATTGGCAACTGATGTTAGCTCAGGGCCAATCTTCCTCCCAAAAATAAATAAACAAACAAATAAGTAAATTAATAAATTGAGATGTTTATCAATTAGGATTCACTTCAGCTGCAGTTAACAGAAAACCCCAAAATAACATTGACTTAAACGAGATAAAAGTTTATATTTTTCTCACATCAACATCCAGAAAAAAGCAGTCTAAGGCTGGTATGGCTCTACACAAAATCCTCAGGAAGCTACTTCTACCTCTGTGCTCCACTGTATCTAAAGGGTGGTCTTGAGCTCATGGTCAAAATGGAGCCCCACTGATCCATTTATATTCGGTGCAGCAGGGTGGAGGAGAGGAAGAATGGGCAAAGCAGAAGTGCCAACTATCTTTTAAGGGAAGCTCTTGGGAGTTGCTATGCAATGCTTCTGCTTATATACCAGAGGCTAGAACTGAGTCACATTGCCACATCTAGTTGAAAAGAACCACAAAAAATGCAGAATTCTCTTTCAGGTTCTAGTTGGCTGTGTGGCCAGCTGAAAATCTATGACTAAGAAAGAAGACGAGAGCAGATACCGCGAGGCAACCAACAGTCAGTCTTAGCCACAACCAGCACTTCACACTTCCTGGCACACAGTAGAACCTCTCAGTACCTGTGGAAGAAATGTTGATTGTTTTTATTAGGTGCATAGACACAGAAAATTCAGAACGAGAAAGGGAGAGCTATGTCTTCAAGTCTTATTTTCAATTTGACCCATCAAGTTGGAGTCTAAGATCAAGCCTACATTTTCTTCTCTTGTTAAAGTACCTTCCCCTTGCATAGTAACATCAGATAAGGTATGTGAGAGTGATTGTGCATTGGGTTGTCCAGCTAAAGATCAAAGTGCTCTGTTTTTTCCCCCTCTTTGTTATTGGAACGATGCCAGAAACCACTTTAGACTCACTGGAGGGAAGCTCTCTTAACTGTCAGTTACTCTTCCTCATTTTCTGCCTGAACAATGAAAGCAATTTTATTTGGAATAGGAATAACTCTTAGCTCCTGGTTTGCTAGTCAAGAGACCAGTGATTCTTAAACTTATGTATGCATGAGAATCACCTAGAACATTTCCTGGAATTTCTTATTCCTGAACCCCACTACCCAGACATTCTGATTCAGTAGATATGGAGTGGCATCAGAATGGCTATGAGTAACAAGATGAGAAATAAGAAGTGTTGGAAAGGATGTGGACAAAAGGAAACCCTCAAACACTGCTGGTGGGAATGCAAACTGGTGCCGTCACTATGGAAAACAGTATGGAGATTTCTCAAAAAATTAAAAATAAAAATACCATACAAATCAGCTATCACACTATTGGTTATTTATCCAAAGAACATGAAATCAATAATACAAAGAGGGGCTGGCCCCGTGGCCGAGTGGTTAAGTTCGCGCGCTCCGCTGCAAGTGGCCCAGTGTTTCATTGGTTCGAATCCTGGGCGCGGACATGGCACTGCTCATCAAACCACGCTGAGGCAGCATCCCACATGCCACAACTAGAAGGACCCACAAAGAAGAATATACAACTATGTACCGGGGTGCTTTGGGGAGAAAAAGGAAAAAAATAAAGTCTTTATTAAAAAAAATAATAATAATACAAAGAGATCTATGCACCCCTATGTTCATTGCAGCATTATTCACAAGAGCCAAGACATGGAAGCAACCCAAGTGGCCATCAACTGATGAATGGATAAAGGAGATGTGGTATGTATATATGGTGGAATACTACTCAACCATAAAAAAAAAAAATCGTCCCATTTGCAACAACGTGGATGGACCTTGAGGGTATTATGTTAAGCAAAATAAGCCAGACAAAAAAAGACAAACACCATATGATTTCACTCATATGTGGAAGATAAACACATACATGGATAAAGAGAGCAGATAAGTGGTTACAAGAGGGAAAGAGAGTTGGCAGGGGCAGGCAAAAGGGGTAAATGGGCACATACGTATGGTGATGGATAAAAACTGGACTATTGGTGGTGAGTGCAATACAGTCTATACAGAAGCTGATATATACTAATGTATATTTGAAATTACACAATGTTATAAACCAATACAACCTCAATAAAGAAAAAAATAGATATGGGGTGGGACTTGGAATCTACATTTTAACAAGTTTTCCAGATAATTTTGATGCATATGTTTACAGTAGCACTATCTAACAGAAATGTGCTGTGAGCCATATGTAATTTTAAATTTTCTAATGGTCACTTTCAAAAAATGAAAAGAAAACGGTAAAATTAATTTTAATAAAACATCTTATTTAAGCTAATATTTCTGAATCATTATCATTTCAATGTGTAACCAAGATAAACATAATTAATGAGGTATTTTGCATTTCTTTTTGTACTATGTCCTCAAAATCCAGTGTGTGCTTTAACTTATGGTACACCTCGGTTTTGACCTGCTACATTTTAAATGCTCAATGGCCATGGCTGTTGTATTGGATAGGTTTAGAGGATCAGCGAGCACTAGATTGAAACTGTGGAGGTCAGAGACTGCATTTCATCCTTAAGTTTGTAGAGCCTAGCAAAGAACCCGGCATGTAGGAAACGTCCAAGAAGTATTAGTTGGTTGGTTAGTTAGTTCACTATCAGGTTGGGCTGTAATCATGTGTAGCCGTGTGCTTATGCCTGTGACTACAGCTTGGGAAAGAGCCCCAGGTTTTTCTGGGGTATTCAGAAATCGGCCAGGGCAGTTAATAGGTAATCTTTAGTATTCTATTCAGAATAACTTCAAAGGCTGGGAGGGAGGAGGGACTCACTTCAAAGGTTTTATGAGGGAAAAATAGAGCAAGTTAGTAAAGCCGGTTGCTAGGACAACCTTCTGGGGATTGAAGGAGGACAATCATACATTGTGGACCTAGGCTTGGTATGGCTGTGATCCCCCCTTTTGGAATATACTCTCCTTTTGCTTGGCTCTAAGGAAGAACAGTTTTAAAATGGCTATTGAAGAGTGTAATTTAGAGGAAGACGGCCGTGTGGCGCTAAAAGTGTTTAAGAGCAAAGAGAAGGAAAATGGGCCTAACTTTGATTGGAAAGGGGCCACCTGAAGTGAAACACAATCGCTTGTAAGGTTCCTGTGAAACTGTTGGAATGCGCAGTTCAAGAAGAACTTTTAACTCCCAGCTGCAGAGAGACCTCGCTTACAAGAATGGCGATCAAAGTACATTTCTTCCTTGGGCCTCAGAACAACTTTAGACAAAGCAGTTTAAGAGTATTAAGAAAGTAATATTTGGTACTTAGGTGATTATATTTTCCTAAATCTTATTTCAATTTGTCATTTAAATATTTATACAGATATTAGCTGGTAATTAATGTTTAAGTTTTTAAATAAATTCTAAATAGTGAAATTTTTTTTTGGCACTTACTATATACCTGGCACTCTGCTAAATGCTTTCCATGTACTCAATTCCCAGAAAAAAACAATTTGTCTACAATTTACAGATTAAAAAAAAAAATTAGATTAAGTGACTGTTTAAGAATTGTTTCTGGGGCTGGCCCCGTGGCCGAGTGGTTAAGTTCGCCCACTCCGCTGCAGGCGGCCTTGTTTTGTCAGTTCGAATCCTGGGCAGGGACATGGCACTGCTTATCAAGCCACGCTGAGGCAGCGTCCCACATGCCACAACTAGAAGGACCCACAACGAAGAATATACAACTATGTACTGGGGGGATTTGGGGAGAAAAAGGAAAAAAATAAAAACAAATCTTTAAGAATTGTTTCTATAGGAACAGTATAACTAGGGTTAATTTTATATTGTGCTTTCCACTTTTAGAAAGTATTTGTATTACTCCTCATAGTAGCCTCAGCTAAATTGTAAAATTCAAATGTATAATGATGCTAAATGCGTGGGGCCTTTAAGGATCTGATATGAAAAGAGATTACTGATGAGGATTTTTAGGCTGCTTAATTTTAAAATGGCTTATGATGAGGATTTTTAGGCTGGTTAGTTTTGAAACTACAGATGAGATTCAGGCTCCAAGGAGTGGAATTTGTTTGCCCCTTTGTTGGGAAACATTTACATTTCTAAGGGAAACCTCTATCTGTGAAGATGCCTCCCTCTCTGTGCCAGGAAGAAGGGGGGATGGTCTTATCTCTAGAAGCTCTTAATCAATGCCAGAGGCAAGAACTTAAGTTGGTTACTGTCTGGCAACCTCATGTAACTGACCCCCACCCCCCCACCCGCCCCACAAATCCTCCTTTGTCTTTAGCCGAGGATAAAATTCAAGCGGTGACTTCTGCCATTTACTCAATCCGGTTTGATTCTTATCTATAAGTTGTGGGACCGCCAAATGGCCAGACCATACGGGCACTGATACCATTTTAACTTTTTTACATATTCTTTGTCTTGTAAAGAGATAACTCACATACCTATGCCTTAAATTTAGCCTTACTCTCCACCCAACTTTGCAGCAGCAGGAGCTCTGACTGCCCGTGGGTCCTGTCCCCACGCACCAGCTCTGCCTGCCCATGGGCCCTGTCCCCATGCCAGCGGGGGCAGCAGAGGCAGCAGCAGGAGAAGCTCTGACTGCCCATGGGTCCTGTCCCCATGCTATTCCACACTATTCTCTAAATAAAAGAGCACTACTGCCAGATCTTGAGAGTCTAAGAAATCTTTCTTTCGACTCCTCGGCTCACCGACCCCGCATCAATTACCATTGCAGATTCATGTAATGAAAGTGACACTTGAGGAACACATTGCCCTAACAATATTTGGAGAAACTGAAATAAGCAGAGATTGGAGGCAGATACAGCGACTGGAAATAACTTGTTATAATCCCAGCAGGAGATGAAAGGACCCTGGAGTACAAGGGTGTTTGTACCCAAAGACAGGAAGGCGCTGGTGATGAGCCTGGTAACTGGCTTCACTTACCCAACCTTCTCTCTCTTTCAGTTCCGGAGGGTCTTCTATTCTAACCAGACCAGTATGGCTATTACTTATACTCCACTCAATGCCACCTTGGCATTAAATATTGATTTCTCCAGCCTACTATGCCTTCCTTGCAATCTCTGTTGAGAAGGAACAATTGGGCAAAGAACAGATTGATTCCACTTTCCTTGCCCAACACGAAATTAATTGGCTCATTTTATAAGATAGTGCAGAAAAGATTCAAAATTCAAGGCGGTAGACAGGAGGCACCAGGATTTTTCAAAAGAGTGTTTTTTAACCTAATATTAAGCCACAATCAGAAGTTACCTGTATTGTTCCTCAGTTCTCTTTGGTGAGAGTTGTTTTTTTAATTCAAAAATTCCAATAGTGGCGCAGCGGTTAAGTGCACACGTTCCGATTCGGCTGCCAGTGGTTCGCTGGTTCAGATCCAGGGTGCGGACATGGCACCACTTGGCAAGCCATGCTGTGGCAGGCGTCCCACATATAAAGTAGAGGAAGATGGGCACAGATGTTAGCTCAGGGCCAGCCTTCCTCAGCAAAAAAAAAAAAAAAAAAAAAAGAGGAGGATTGGCAGCAGATGTTAGCTCAGGGCTAATCTTCCTCAAAAAAAAAAAAAAATTCCAATAGTGAAACAACTCTTGCAACCTCTGCTACCCCTGTTCCCCTGCTCCCATCTAAGGAAAGGCTGATAAACAGAAGCTCCTCCGGAGTCAAATTACACAGTCAAAGTGCTGCATGGGGTAACTCCCTTTGCTGGTCTAAATGATTGACAGCAATTTGTGGTAGTCAAATGTTCTTGCCAAAATGAAAGGGGCTAGAAAGGCCAGAAATTTGGGAATTTGCAGGATTGGAAGAAGGGATTGCTTTGGAGGCCCAACCCACAATATAAAATTTGGAGAGCCTTTGTGTGACAAAGGCGTGAGAGCTCATCCTCTTGGCAAGGATTAAATCAAGGGTGTGCCCATCACACCCATTAGTAAAAGCTTTTAATGGATTAAGGTGAGGTCAGGCAAATCCTTTTAGCTATACCAAATGGCCTAGGGGTGGTAGGAGAGGAAGGAATATTAAGGGTGTGCTTTTTCCACTGGTGGTTGATAAACTCAGGAAACTTCAGTTAAGCCCAGCAGAACCATGAGGCAAGAAAGCCAAAAAACATAGAAAACCCAAAAAAGTATAGCTAGAAGTAAACTCCAGGTGGTTATTGGTGCTTTCAGTTACTAGAATCAAATAGATAATAAGCTGACAAAACTAGGTGACAAAAGAACTACCCTCTTAGACTAAAAGATATGACTTCAAGAAATAAAATTATACTTAGCCCCCAACCTTCTATCAGCAGGAAACAGATCAGAAAGCTACTTGGTCCCTAAGGAGGGACATATTCTCCAATGATCTTTTCAAACATAACTAAGGAGCAGAATAGAAAAGGAAGGAAATTCCAGAGGGTGGAACCAAGGGTCATGGAGAATCATGGACTGTGGAGCCTTCCCCAGGAGCAAAATTAGAGCTAATACAGACCAGTTTCTGCAGTGTGTCTCCTACTTGCTCCCTTTTCAAACGGGAGCATTTTGTGTGTATCCTGTACCTGTTCCACCATTGTCTCCTGGGTGTGTAAGGGACAGACAGTTTGTACTTTTAACTCATAGGTGCGATCAATCAGATTATTGTTCATCAAACGTTTATTCCCGTCCACTTTTCCCTTGTGGGGGAGCATATTTCCCTGTCCCAGCGACCTTGAACATGGCCTTGCTTTGTGACTTGTGAACATGTGAACATGTGACTTGCTTTGGCCAATGGAATGCGAATGTATATGATGTAGGCAAAGGCTTCAAATGCTGTGCATCTGGCTTGTACGCCTCTGTCTCGTAAACTGGCGTGGAACTAGCAGGTCTCTTGGACCAAGAAAATGTGGAGACACCTGGAGCAGAACTGAATCAAATCTGAGTGAAAACAGAAAGGTTTGTTGTTTTAAGCTACTGAGTTTAGGAGTGGTTTGTTATGCATTATCATTGCATTAATAGGTGACTAATAGACTAATTCTTGGGATGAAGAGAAGGTACATCTGGATGTGATGTCCAGAATCCACATATCATTCCACATGTAGAGTCTGTCATGACTTGAGCTTGATACTGTAATTAGATGAGACTCTGGGTTGTTAACTTGGGGAGGTGGTGAATGTGCTGGAGGGGCAGGGAGAAGAGAGAATTAAATATTTAATGACCATGAGGTGTATGACGGAAGTCACTAGCGCTGTTCACTCTATGTTCTGTTTCCCCCTTCCAGGCACATAGTACAGTGAATTCTATTGGCTGGCCGCCTTTGATTGTGCGGGGTACAGTAACTAGTTCTGACAAATGAGTTGTGAGCAGAAGTGACATGTAATTGCTAACGCAAGAACCCGGAGAGCTTTCTTTTCATTTTTGCACAGTGATTGGCATTTCAGATGATGGCTGCTCTATCCCGCTGAGTCCTGAGTGAGGACACTGAGGACGCAGAGCAGAGCTTCACACACACTCACTGGAAGTGTAGCATTAGCGAGAAATAGAAATCTTTGTTGTGTTGGGCTGACTGGGATCCTGTAGTGGGAGGAAAGGTATTCTTTCCCATCTATTTTTGGACTTGGTGTCTGGATGTGGGATTGTTGGGTTGATATTTCTCTAGTATACCCAAATTAGACAGTTATTATAGCCATTCACATTCCGCTTGTGCAAGGCCCATGCTCTGCTGGTTATTAAATATTTGGAATGTCACTCTTGTGGCTGGCCAAAAATAGCGAAAAGTGCTCATTGCCCTGTTATAATGAACATTTTGAGCTTGGCGAATGTTAGTTTATTCAATTAAAAATTTCACTTCTTGGATTATATCATTGGTATGGAACCCAAAAGAAGGTACATTATCTCACATTATCATAGTACTAGTAGTGTAGATAAAACCTGGGCTGAGACGATGTAAGCTCTACCCTAAGAGTCTATAAAATGAGGAATATCAAAGGCTTTTGATGTGAGAATTGAAATCCAAGTGCTAGAGTCGGCCCAGTGGTGTGGTGGTTAAGTGCGTCCGTTCCACTTGGTGGTCCGGGGTTCACTGGTTTGGATCCTGGGTGAGGACATGGTGCTGCTTGGCAAGCCATGCTGTGGTAGGCATCCCACTCTATAAAGTAGAGGGAGATGGGCATGGATGTTAGCTCAGGGCCAGTCTTCGTCAGCAAAAAGAGGAGGATTGGCAGCAGGTGTTAGATAGCTCAGGGCTAATCTTCCTCAAAAAATAAATAAATTTTATGTTGTCAAATTGATCAATATTTTCCTTCCTGACTGTTTCTGTTGGTTTTAGTCTTCTTCCCCTTCAGAAATTTGGTAACTATTCATTTTTTTTGTACATACGTAAATTCCTTCATTTGAAAAGAAATGTATGCATATATATTACATGCCCATACAAAAAATGTCAAGTGGTAAAAAAGAGTACAGAATGAAAAGTAAGATTCTCTTCCAATCCAGATCTTCACACATGCCAACAGGTCTAACGTGTTCTTACAGAATTTTCTACGCACATACACCCATAGAGCCTTTAAACAACAAGAGCCTACTACAAACTCTCTTCTGCCCCTGATTTTTTATCTTTTTCCTTTTTCTCCCCAAAGCCCCCCAGTACATAGTTGTATGTTCTTCGTTGTGGGTCCTTCTAGTTGTGGCATGTGGGATGCTGCCTCAGCGTGGTTTGATGAGCAGTGCCATGTCCACACCCAGGATTCGAACCAACAAAACACTGGGCCGCCTGCAGCGGAGCACGCGAACTTAACCACTCGGCCACGTGGCCAGCCCCTGCCCCTTATTTCTTTTACTTAATGATATATCTAGGATCTTTCTAGATTAGCATGTGTGTTTGTAGCCCAGTTTTTAGAATAGCTGCACAGTTTTCTACTGAACATCTCAGGATGAACAACCATGCCTCCAGTCTACTGCGTTACCTATCATGCTGCAGTCAACAGTTTGGTACATAGCTCTTTGTACACATATGCAAGAATATCAATGGTTACATTTTTTTGTTAAAGATTGTCCCTGAGCTAACATCTGTTGCCAATCTTTTCTTTTTTTTCTTCTTCTCCCGGAAGCCCCCCAGTACATAGTTGTATATTCTAGTTGTGGGTCCTTCTAGCTCTGCTATGCAGGACACTCCCTCAGTATGGTTGATGAGTGGTGCTAGGTCCATTCTGATGAAACCCTGGGCCCCCAAAGCAGGGTGCACAAACTTAACCATTCAGCCAGGGGACCAGCCCCCAAATATCAATGGTTACATTTTTAAAACTTGAATTGCTGGGTGAAAGCAATTGCTTATTAAGAACACTCTATATATTAAGAAAATTAGCACTTTGTCAAATATGTTATAGTTATTTTTCCCAGTTTGCCATTTAAGTTTGTGGTATTTTTGGCCATACAGAAAATAAACTTTTATGTAGTCCAATTTATCATCTTTTCCTTTATAGTTTCTGGGATTTGCATCTTGTTCAGACATGTACCAAGATTAATATATTTTTTTCTACTTTTTTTAAGATTTCATTTTTACGTTTAAATTTTTTACTTGCGTGAAGAAAGAGAGAGGGAGCCAAGTTAATTTTTTTCCAGATGGCTTCCCAGCATCCCAATACCATTTATTACAAATCAATTTTTTCCCTACTATTTTGACGTGTTGCCTTTATCCTCCACTAAATTTCCGTTTATATTTAGATCTATTTCTATAGTTTATATTTTGTTCTATTGATCTGTTTGTTTATTCATGCATCGGGACCAAACCTTTTAAATTACCGTTCTTTATAAGACATTTTATACATTAGCTTTTATTCCACGTGGAATCAATTGTGGTATATGATGTCATGTGAGAATCTGAATGCTAAATAAAGTCACACTGTAGACAGAAAGAAGTTAAAGAAGATGGAAATGGTAGGTATAGATCTCCCACGGCTTGTTGGTATAATTAGTTCATGAAAGGTGGGAAAAGAGAAAGGATAGCTTAAGACTATGGTATTTTTGTCATCTTATTTCCAAAAATATATTATGATATTTATTATTATTGCCAATGTAATAAATAAATATTGGTGCTAATATATGACCATTTTGATCAGTTTTTTGTCCTGATAGTTCTTTGAAATTAACATTAAAATTTGCTATCTGAATTAATTACGGGAGACTCTATCCTGATATAATACTACCCCACCCTTCTGCCTTTACAATTTTGTCTTTCTTGTTTTTATGATTTATATTAAAAAAAAGATTTAAACACAAAACAGAATGTTCGAATTTTGCCACAGGGCTCTGAAGAGGAGTAGTACCACGATGTGACAGAAATATGAGGAGCTGAGCCCAGAATCTTTTTCCAACAGATTAAACTTGCCTCTAATTATAAGTATTAGCTTCCTTTTAGTGAAATACAAAATGAGCTGCATCTCTAATGAAAACAGAAGCTTAAGCACTGGTAGAGTTTAAAAATAAGACTACAAAAGAAAATGACATTAGGTTGCCTCCTCCCGTATATGCATCCCAGAAATAGAGCTTAATTTCCCAAGAAACACAACAGTGTAGGGTTGATTTCAGCTGCGATTTTGTGGCAGTCACAGTTCATGGCAGTCTCCACCACAGAGACTGAGAAAGCCAACTGCTGACGTCCTCAGTCTGACTTGTAGCCAGTTGTGGCTGATGTTGAAGCAGAAGACTGTTGGTGCATATTGGGAAGGCTCTTTCTTTTCTGATGGAAGAGAATGCTGTAGAGTGAATGTTTGTGTCTTTCCCAAATTTATATGTTGAACTCTAATCCCTAAAGTGATGATATTAGGAGGTGGGGCCTTTGGGAAGTAATTAGGTCATGAGTTGGGGAGCCCTGCTGAATGAGATCGGTGCCCTTATAGAAGAGATCCCAGAGAACTCCTCACCCCTTCTGCCACGTGAGGATATGGCCAGAAGACGGCCATCTATGAACCAGGAAGTGGGTCCTTACCAGACACTGAATCTGCTAGTGCCATGATCTTGGACTTGCCAGCCTCCAGATCTGTGAGAAATGTTTGTTGTGAAAGCCACTCAGTCTATGGTATTTTTGTTATGGCAGCCTGAGCAGACTAAGACAGAGGCAGACGTGGCACGTGGCTGATACCACCTCTTCTCCGTTTTTTCTCCCTTGAAAGCAGACGTCTGGAGTTCTGGCAACTATTTTTTAACCATGAGGTATACACGAAGATTATCTCAGGGTATTGGCCTGAACTTTGACACTGGCACTCCCTATGTCCAAATCTCTTGTTGTGTGGAAAAAAAGGACAACTTTGAGTTACTGTTAGTTAAGTGTTTTATAATGTGTAGCCAAGAACGCCTGACAACTAATAGAGGCAGTATAGTAACATATAAAGCAATAATTTAAAAAATACAAAACAGATAATAAAGCGGTTTCTTGCCTATATAGCTTCAATAAAGAATTTTTCAACAGATGGAGCCGGCCTGGTGGTGCAGCAGTTAAGTGCGCACGTTCTGCTTTGGTGGCCCAGAGTTCACTGGTTCGGATCCCGGGTGCGGACCTGGCACCGTTTGGCAAGCCATGCTGTGGTAGGCGTCCCACATATAAAGTAGAGGAAGATGGGCATGGATGTTAGCTCAGGGCCAGTCTTCCTCAGCAAAAAGAGGAGGATTGGTAGCAGTTAGCTCAAGGCTAATCTTCCTCAAAAAAACCCCAGAAATTTTCAACAGATGTTTACGGAAGTTGATGCCCTATAAGAACAAAGATAAAGTGCTACTGGATTTCATTAGAAGACTTAAATAGGAAAACCCTACTTATGTGATGTAGATGACAATGTTCTGTTTGCGTTATCTGAGGAAAAGTTATTAAGAGGATTCACAGAGCTAAAAATAAACTCAAGAAACGCTCATTCTTGCCACTCATTTTTCTTCAGATGGAGAATGAAACAAAATTTCTTTGAGTGTTTTTTCAAACTGGTTTCAAGTTTAAAAAGCTCTACATCCCAAGATTATAATAGACATTTGCCTGTACTTTTTCATTTTTAAAGTTTTATTGTGTATGTTTATGTTTGACATTTTAATCTGGCCAGAATTAATTTTTGACTGTAGTGTATGGTTTGAGAGAGACTAAACTTTGTTATTCCAATGGAAAGGCATTGTCCTCAACTGTATATTGAATAATTTATCCTTCCTGCATTTTTTTGAGCTGTCACCATTTATCACTCAATTATCACATACATGAGTATATGTACATACTCATTTATATACATTTATACATACGTACTCAGTTTTACACTCAATTATCATATACAGGAGTCTGTCTCTGGACCTTCGCTGCTGCCACAATGTAATTGCACATTTTCACGCATCCATGATGCTGTGTTAGCCGCTGCAGCTTTGTCTTTAGTTTTCCGAAGTTAATATGATATGTCTTGGTATGGCTTTCTTTTTTGAAAGGATTTGTTCAGCTCCTTTAATCTATAGCTTTATGTCTTTTGCCAGCTTTGGGACGTTTTCAGCCATCATTTCTTTGAATACTTTTTTCAGTCCCCATTCTTTCTCTTCTGGGGATCCAATGCTTAGATCTTTCCTTAGGGTCCCACGAGACCATGAGGCTCTGCTTTTTCTCCCCCTAGTCTTTTTTCTCTCTGTTGTTCAGATTAAATAAATTTTATTCATTGTATTCAAGTTTCTGATTCTATCCTCTATCATTTCCACTGTACTATTGAGCCTATCCAGTGAGTTTTTATTTCAGTTATTAAAGATTTTATTTCTTTATTAATAATAAATAAAGATTTATTTCTTTCAGTTTTAAAGATTTTATTTTTCCTTCTCCCCAAAGACCCCCTGGTACATAGTTGTGTATTTTTAATTGTGGGTCCTTCTGGTTGTGGCACGTGGGATGCCACCTCAGCATGGCCTAATGAGCAGTGCCATGTCCGAGCATGGGATCTGAACCAGTGACACCCTGGGCCACCGAAGTGGAATGCGCAAACCCAACCACTTGGCCACAGGGCCAGCCCAATATTTTTGAGTTTTATAATTTCCTTTTTTTTAAACTTACATTTCTTGGCTGATATTGCCTATTTTTTTGTTTGTTCAAAGAAAATTTGTAATTGTTTGTAAGAGCATTTTTTATGATGGCAGCTTTAAAATCTTTGTCAGATAATTCCAACATCGGATTCATCTCAGTATTGGCAATTGATTGTCTTTTCTCATCCAGTTTGTGATTTTCCTGGTTCTTGGTACGATGACTGATTTTCCATTGTATCCTAGGCTTTTGGATATTGTTAGGAGACTCTGAATCCTATTTAAATCTCATAGTTTAGCAGGCAATTAAGATGTAGGTCTTGGCTTACTTTTGTGGGCTCTGGTTCCAATGGTGATTTAGTTTTCAGAGCTCTCTCAGTGCTATTCTGGTCTCCTGAGTTCACCTAGGGCTGCTGTTGCTCCATCTGTCCCCAGTGGTGCCTCCTGCTGTGGCCGAATACCCTTCTCTGGTGCTGGTGTTGCTGGGTGGGCAGGGGAGATACCAGCAGGCCCTCAGGGAGGAGAGCAGTCCCTGGGCTGCTTGGTGCTGGTGGGTGCTGCTCAATCCCTGCTGGCACCATGCACCCAGGCACAGGGTGAAAGGCCTTCCCTGGGCCTGCCACAGAGGAAGCAGAGTGTCTCCCCACTGACCTCTCCCAGCTTCCAGCTGAGGGTGGGCTTCCCTCCTGATCCTGGCAGGTCCATCCCTCAGGGCAGGGAAGAGCCTACCTGAGTCACCTTGAACTTTAGGGGATGTATGCAGGAGAGAGACAGCTGAGGACAGGACTGCAGGGCTTGGGGAACTGAAGAAAGTTGTGAGCAACCCATGGCAAGGCAGACATACTCTTTATTCACTCTGGCTGACAGACGGTGGGGGCTCAGCAGCTCCCCTTGTGGTTGCTTTTATATGATTACAAGACAAAGGTGGCAGCCAGTAGACAATGTTTACATTATGCAGGTTACAGAAGGTGTTTACATACATGGTTGACTCCTGTGCTGCCTGCAGCAGACGTGCTGAGTCACATCTGCCTGGAAGTTGCTCTGGTCTGATTCTCCATAATACTTCCATTTCCCTTCAGGGTGTAGGGAAGGCAAAACTTGTATCCATCTTAGGTTTTTAGCTGGAACTCTTTAAGAAAAAGATAGAATAAGAAGAAAAAAACCCAAGTTTTTTCACACATGCAGTCCATGTCACGTTAGATAAACCTAAACCAAAAGTAACTCAAAATGGCTGCTTAGAATTCCAGCTTATGGGCTGGCCTGTTGGCGCAGCGGTTAAGTTTGCACATTCTGCTTCAGCGGCCTGGGGTTTGCAGGTTCAGATCCCAGGTGTGGACCTATGCACCACTTGTCAAGCCATGTTGTGGCAGGAGTCCCACATATAAAGTAGAGCAAGATGGGCATGGATGTGAGCTCAGGGCCAGTCTTCCTCAGCAAAAAGAGGAGGATTGGAAGCAGATGTTAGCTCAGGGCTAATCTTCCTCAAAAAAAAAAAAAAAAGAAAAAAGAATTCCAGCATCATTATGTAGCATCATTAACAAAGAATAATAAATTTGTAGAGAAATGACAGGACAAAAGAAAGCCATTTGAGGCTTCCAAGAGCCCCGTACTGTGGGACGGTAAATATAGGGGAGGGAACTAATGGAATCAGGCCTGTTTGGATTTCCTCTGGTGCCATCTCTGTGCCGGTAAGAGTCTGTCTTCAGCAAAAGGAGAGTTTAAATCTTGCCTTTAGGCAGATAAAGGGGAGCTTTTCCTGTCTCTGCTGTTTCTTAATTGCCTTCAGCGCAAAATAATTTTTATGTCAATGAGGCATATTTTGGGTGGCAATATTCTGTTTTCCTTCTGGGGGAAGGAGGTTGGAAAATGCCAGGCCTGGGTAGCCTTCTGCTGGAAGTGGAGGCCAGGGACACGCCACTCTGCTCTGCCCAGCCCCCTGATAGCCCACCTGCTGCCGGGTGGTTTGGAAGGATGGATGAGGTCCCTGCTGGCTGTCTGCTGGGCTGCCCCTTTCCTGGTCAACGGGCCAGAGAGAGCATGCTTTCCTTGGGGCTTCTTTTTGGTCTATGCCTGTTGGCAGTTGCATGTTGCCGGCCTCCCCAGCCTTCAGTTTGAAATAAATGGGAGACAAAAAGAAAACCCAGGGAACTCACCGCCTTGTTGTTCCTTGAGTCCTGAGGTCCCTAGCCAGTTTGCTTTCTTTTTTCCATCTTTCAGAGTCCTTTTATGGTCGTCTATTTTTATGGTTGTATTTAGAAGGGAGGAGTAGGGAAGTGTGTAAATACGGCATCTCTTCTAGAAGTTGTATCTTTAAAGTAAACTTTGATTTCTTCCAGCCCCTCTCCCCCAATATTATCAACTTGTAGTATAAACATTGGCCAGTGGGAAACAAGGGAAACGAGGTAGCTAGGAAGATACATTCTCCTCCCTTTTACCCCTCTACGGACTGTTCTGATGTGCAATTTCTTTCTGCAAACCTTTTGGTCTCCCATGCTCTGTGAACAACGGCTGCTTAGCAACCTGCTGGTCTTGGGGGCTTGTTTTGAAGCAGTGGCCGGCATTGTGCTGCACTGCATTGCATGGGTTGATATCCTCCTTTCCTTCAATCTGCATTTTGCATCTTCAGTACGGTACCAGCACTCTAATTCTTGCCCCATGTGCTGCTTTTTTTTGAGGACTTGGACTAGGACAATGCCCAAGCAGTTAGGGGTGACCCATCATAATGTCTACAACTCACTTTCAGACTATGTGATGGTTATATAGGTGTCAATGGAACTCCACTTTCAATTTTTTGAAAATTTAATTTCATTTTATATTATTATATGTTATATTCCTGTGAAGAGTCCTAGCAAGGTCACTTGTTTTCGTAAAAATCACAAAAGTAAGATTTTGACAGCAATATGTTAAGACCACTGTCTTAGCATGGAAAAATTCTCCTCTACCTTTCAAATGTTCTTTTGACTGGTCTAATTACTAAATCGACATAAGGGGCCAGCCCTGGGGCTGAGTGGTTAAGTTCGAGCGCTCCGCCTTCGGGGGCCGAGGGTTTCACTGGTTCGGATCCTGGGCGCGGACATGGCACTGCTTGCTCATCAGGCCATGTTGAGGCGGCATCCCACATGCCACAACTAGAAGGACCCACAACTAAAAATACACAACTATGTTCTGGGGGAATTGGGGGAGGAAAAGCAGGGGGAAAAATAAATAAATTGACATGAAACAGATTTATAGGAGAAAAAATAATTTTTTACATAAGGGAACCCACATACATGTGAGTTTCGAAGACAGAAAGGTAAAATGAGGTATATATGCCATTTTGATTCAAGGAATGGGATGGGGCCTGTGGCTTCAGAAGTGAGGAGGGTAATTCACAGGGTGATAAGAGGAGCAGGTGTTCAGTAATTAGTTGTTTTTGCTGCCACACAGGCCATAAAAATTTATTTCTGGTAATAACTCTTATTATGGGCTAGGCCCCCAATTTAAATTCTTTAAGGGAGAGGTAAAAGTTTCTCTTGAGCTCACAGAGTCTTGATTGCCTTCAGCTCAAAATAATCCACCTGCCAAAGTGGCGCATGTCGGGAGGACTGTTCCGAGCTGCTTCAGTCTCTTTCTACTCCAACTTCTCATAGTGGTAGCATTATAATAGCTGTGGGCATTTTTGGAATCTGGCAAAACGGAAGATGACTTGGGACGACACTTAAGTTGGGTTTAATGGGATATATTTATGTGATTTGTAGTCAATTCCATGGTTATTACTCACCACCATGAGGTAGAAATGGATTTCTGGAATTCTCCTGCCCACTGTGCCAGCTCAGCTGGCATCCTGTCTTCCACAGGTGCCAGTGCAGAGCTCCTGTCACAACCTGAATGTGCACTGTGGGGGCAGCTCTGGAAGCAGGTGGGCTGTTAGAGAAGCAAGGTTGGAAATGTATGGAGCTGGAAGGTAGCTTCCAGAAATCATTTCAAATATCCAATATACAAAATTACAGTTGGATGACATAGTTCTCATTAATACCTAGTCAAAGCTATGAATAATTAAAACAATTTTGATCAATTATGCTAGACAAGAGATCAAATTATTTTCCTCTTCTTTGTATGAAAGTAATATTACAAAGGTATTATTATATGATGAGGCAATGGAAGCACACACAGCCAAATATTTTGAGGATCTTCTGCCGTCTGGAAAATGTGGCAATGAGAAATAATTTTAATTTTGAATCCAGCAAGTCCTGGATCCTTTATATTTCCTCTCAGTTTCCTTAGAAATTGAGCAGTTCCCTTTTAAGCTGATCTCTTTCTATTTGTATCTTGCAGGCAGCCAACAGAAGGTGTAGAGGAGGAAGACATTTCCTCTACCCTCTCTGGGTTCGTCTGGCCAGAGAACGAATTAAATTCACATGAGACAGAATAGCAGGAGAAAATTAAACAAAGCTTTATGAGGACCGTGGCCCAGGGCCTTTCTTCCCGAAGGAAGAAAGGGCACTAAAGGAGTGGGGTGCACAGAGTGGTTACATACCCCCAAACAGGGTGTTTCACATGTGATTGAAATGTCCCTCCCACAATAGTCACAAGATTGCCCTGTAGGCACAGCGCTTGATGGACACGGCAGGAGGCAAGTCTATTGTCTTGAGCTGGGCGGTCACAGGTGAGCGCAGCAATCAGTTCCTAGCCTAAGAAATGCCAACATTGTGGGGCGGGGAGTGGGAGTCAGTCACAGGAGGTTACCAGAAACAGGAATAAGATTATTATGCAGATTTAAGTCCTTGCCTTTGGCATTGATTAAGAGTTTCTAGAGAGAAGGTCATCTCCCCTTCCTGGTACAGAGAGGGAGATATCTTTACAGATGGAGAGTTCCTTTACAATGTAAACGTCTCCCAACAAAGGGCAAGCAAGTTCCACCCCTCAGAACCTCCTTCCCTGTCCCAGTTTATCAAAAGCAATCAGCCTCAAATAATCCTCATGCCAAAGAGACATATCTCAGGGTGGCCAATTCCGGTCCCCACAAAGGTAAGTGGCATTCTCAATATTCTTCCTAGCAATCTCCTTGGCTAGATCATAAAGTATATTAGATACATTTTCTAGTTTCCACACTGTCGCAGGCAAGAGTGTGTTAAACCTTCTGCTACAACATAACGAGGGGTTCCTTTCCTCCAGCTTTCAATCACATTTTCCTCACCTCATGCTGGAAGTCCTCACTCACGGCTTCCTCCAAGCGCTTTCGGTTCTCACTAATAGCCTCCTTGATGTCCTTCTAGCTTCCTCCTGCTGCCCAGTCTTACAGCCAATGCCACGCGTTTTAGGCTTTTGCTATGGTGGTGCTTCACTTTTAGGAAGAAAATTTGTTCTGGTTATTTATTGCTCGGTAACAACTGAGAACCACAAAACCTCTTGGCACAAATGACTCCGTATCCCCCTCCCCCATCAACTAAGAGACTTGACCAGCCTCTGAACGGCTTCCAGCAGCCTAAGGCCATGTCCTTGGGCAACCCAGCTCCCCTTCAGTTCCAACCTGGAAAAGCTCAGGGCTGGCAAAAGAATTGACTGTTTTCTTTCAGCCAAAGCCTGATGATGGGCGCCTGGTCTCCCTTAGAGTATTTGCTTTAGAAAACATGCAATTGTAAATCCTTTCTCTGTCCCTTTGAGATGTATATGTACCTGCTACTACCCAGGAATGTCTTTCCCAAGGACTCGGAGACATTCCTTTGAAATACAATCATCAAGAAGGATAGGGCCAGTCAGCAGACACGGATGGCTGATCACATCCCTGGACGTCCTTCCGTCCTTTTCTCTAGCACACGTGAGTTTTGCTGTGAGCAATACAGGAAGGCTCAGCTGGTGGATCTGGCTTGGGAATCCCTCATGAGGTGACCGTCAGACAATGACTGGAGCGGGAAGAACAGAGACTAGAGCAGTGGGGCTTGGTGGGACAACTCTCTGACTTCCTGTAGTCTCAGGGTCTGCTGGGTGATCTCTCTGCTTGAGCTGATCCCGGCCTCAGGGCAGCTGGACAGCTGACCTGGCAGCTGCAGGCTTCAAGGGCAAGTATTCCTTTGAGCAGAGTAGGAGCTGCAGTGCCTTTTCTGATCTGGCCTTGAAAGTCAGGCAGCATCCCTTCCCCCGCGTTCTAAATAGAATGTTACAAATGTTCCGAGAGAGTCACAAGCCGGCCCAGAGTAAGAGGGAGGAAAGGAAAAAAGCAGACCCCATTTCAAGACGGGAAGAGTGTTAAGGTCACATTGTAGACGAGCCCGAGGAATGGAAGATAATGTGACCATTTTTGGGAAATGCAATTTGCCACAATTATCTAATTTTGAAGCATTCAGATTTAATATGCTATAGTCTTTATATCTATAAATAGAAATATTTCTTTGACCCTTCATTTTCTATTGTAAATTTAGATTCTCTCCCTTATTTGTGGGAGTTTAAGAAATCATAGGCATTTGTCCAGGGCCTATAAAGCTGGGAGAAATGTGCCTTGCAAACATTGTTAGAAATCTGGGCTTTTGAGATCTTTCTTAACCAATTCATGCTCTGGGTAACTGCGACTGCCCAGCCACCTTCGTTATTAGTTCCTGCATTCAAACCAAGGGACACCAGCCTCCTGAGATTTTTTTCCTTCATTTTAAAAATAAAGCAATAAAAATTGGTAGTGAGATATAAAGATTAATTAATATTAGTTTTTCTACCCTTGAAAGTAATCACATGCTCACTGGAGAAAGTTGAGAAAATAGAGATAAGTAAAAAAAGGAGAAAATAAATAAGTCAGCTGTGTTGACTTTGAACTTCAAAAAACTCTAATTAATCTCAATAAGTTCTTGATAATAGTATTTTTCCCCCGTAAGGCTATTTAGGGAAACACAGTTAATGTGCAAAAATGAGGGTTTTTTCAAAGATTTTTTTTTTAATCCACACCCTCTCCCACCTTTAACTATCCGGAGAATATCAATAAAAGAAGATGAAGATATTCGCCCCCACCCAGATAAAATCCAGAGTCCAAGTCTGAGCAGCTTTGGGGAGTCCTAAGCAGATGAGCGTATCTGGAAGGCTGTTCTCATGGAATCTTGAGGAAAAAGTTGTCTGTGGGGGGCCGGCCAGTGGCTCGGTGGTTAAATGCGCATGTTCCGCTTCAGTGGCCCAGGGTTGCCTGTTCGGATCCTGGGTGTGGACATGGCACCACTTGGCAAGCCATGCTTTGGTAGGTGTCCCACATATAAAGTCGAGGAAGATGGGCATGGATGTTAGCTCGGGGCCAGTCTTCCTCAGCAAAAAGAGGAGGATTGGCAGCAGTTAGCTCAGGGCTAATCTTCCTCAAAAAAAAAAGTTGTCTTGGGGCTGGCCCCGTGGCCGAGTGGTTAAGCTCGTGCCTTCCGCTGCAGGCGGCCCAGTGTTTCGTTAGTTAGAATCCTGGGCGCGGACATGGCACTGCTCATCAGACCACGCTGAGGCAGCATCCCACATGCCACAACTAGAAGAACCCACAACGAAGAATACACAACTATGTACCGGGGGGGCTTTGGGGAGAAAAAGGAAAAAATAAAATCTTTAAAAAAAAAAAAAGTTGTCTGTGTAGCAGCTGCACTTTACAGGGATGGGAATGTTAAGACGCTTGAATCTTTTCCTCATTTGGGTTTGATTTATGTTTGATGTGATGGACAGAAGCCTTGACCATCAGGTGCGGCTGCTGGAGCCTCAAGTGGAATGGAAGTCCCATCTCTCCCCGTCTCCATCTGTCTGTGCCTTTCCTGTACTCCCGAGATCTGACAGAATTTTCACTTGGCAGTACAGTTAGTTTTCTCTTTCTGCACTTTCTTAGTTCTAGACTCAGGCTTAAATTTTTTGGCAAGCGTATTTTTCTCTCATCATTTTAGTGTAGTCTGTTACAGAGCTAAATTTATACTGTGTATAATCCCTATATTTTGACTGACACAGTTTTCTACTCTGATTTTAACACACAACAATCCATATTTATAAACAGTCTCTGTAGAGTATTTCTGACCCAGAGATGCAGTCACTATAGAATATTGAGGGTAGGAAATTTGAGGCCTTTGGGGAATAAAGAAATTTCCTCAAATAATTTTCTACTACAATACCCTTAACTCCATCTGCCAATGTAACCATTGTTAACATTTGGCTCTATATTTTTCCAGTCATTTATTTCTCTGCAATTTTCTTTTTACAAATTGAGATTATACTGAATATCCTACTTTGTAACCTGCCCTTTTCCGTATTCTATACAGAGACTTTGACAGTAATTTTTTTTCCCCAAGAATGTTTGGTTTTTTGTTTTTTTTTTAAAGATTTTTTAATTTTACCTTTTTCTCCTGAAGCCACCCCTCCCCCCGTACATAGTTGTGTATTTCTAGTTGTGGGTCCTTCTAGTTGTGGCATGTGGGATGCAGCCTCAGCATGGCCTGATGAGTGGTGCCATGTCCGCGCCCAGGATTTGAACTGATGAAACCCTGGGCCACCGAAGTGAAGTGCACCAGCTTAACCACTCAGCCACGGGGCTGGCCCCTGGACAATAATTTTAACGGCTCAATAGTAATCAATTGTGATATATCACAATTTAGTTCATTAATCAATTACTATTAGACACTTTGGTTGTATAGAGGATCAGAATTTGCCACTCCAAAATATGTCTGTTTGGCTTGATTATTTTTCTTGGTGAGGAAGATTGGCCCAGAGCTAACATCTGTTACCAATCTTCCTCATATTTTTTTTCTCCCCAAAGCCCCAGTATGTAGCTGTATATCCTAGTTGTAAGTCACTCTAATTCATCTATGTGGGATGCCACCACAGCATGGCTGATGAGTGGTGTGTAGGTCCACACCCAGGATCCGAACTGGTGAACCCTGGGCTGCGGAAGCAGAGCGTGCAAACTTATCCACTTGGCCATGGGGCCAGCCCCTGGCTTATTTTTAAGAACAAAAGACTCAGGAAGGAACTTTGTCCTTTCTCCTAACTGCCTAAAAGAATTTAAGATAGAAGGCCTGTCCCAGGAAGGCCTGTTACCGTGTGTAACTCTACCTGTGGTAGACTGGGAGGTACTTTGCTGGGTCTCTCTCCCGTCATTGTTTATGGACGTCCCAGCGAGCAATACTCAATTTAAACAATGCTCATTTAAATTCTGAGAGTAAGAAAAGAGTAGCCATCAAGTAACACTGATTTTTTAGTTAGAAAATATAAAGTTTTCTGTAAATTGCTTCTGAAATCATCATTCACAACATTAGCAGGTTCCAGTGGGTTGTATTTACGTGTAAATTTGGCTAGGAATTTTCCCATTTTGATTTATTCAGCTATTTTGAAATTAGCACTTCTCAAAACATATTCAGAACAAAACTAAATATGATCTTTTTTGCTGCTAGTGAAAAAGGTCAGTAAGTTTTGGAAAGGCCAAATGGAACACGCCCCATTTGAAGATTCATGAATCTTCTTTAATACTCCATATTAAAATTTTGAGAAGTCCTGATGTACATATACCTATTTAACGCTGCTTAACTTAACGTTTCCCAAACTTATCTCACCATGGAAATCTTTATTTTTCAAGTCTCATTTAACAATATTCTTCAGAATACAATTTAGCACATACTTCCTTAGGAGAATGGCCCTTGGACAAGCAGTATTCTTCCTACAATTATTAAGAATAGAGACTTAGTAATGTCATTGCTTATCCAAGGTTGAGATCTCCAGAAATGCTAGTCATCAGAGTTTGGAACACCTACAAATGAAGGAAAAATCTGATAATAATCAGTGCCCTGCTTGGCAAGAAGTATTCATTTAATAAGACACACCATATCCTTTACTAGTGAATGTAATAAGGATGCAAAGAGACAAGATCTTATGGATTAAGCATGAAAAATTGTAAAAAGTTTCCCCTGAATTAAGAGAGAGAAATATGTCTGGTTCTTGCTTTCTTCTAACAATATATTTTTCTCCATGCAGTTGGAAAATAAAAGGACTAAAGCTTTAGAAATGAGTGAATTGATATTCTAAAAATTCTAACTCCCTTAAGGCAAATATTTTTATGTCTCATGAGATTGAGTTCTTTTCCTTTAGAACCTCATCCTGTCATATTCCAGAAAGGGAATTCTAATCTGGAAAAATGTGACTGTACACATTCTAGAGTTCGTTGTCATGGGCTACCTGGGTAAGATCAACATGATTAAACGGTGCTGGTTCATCAGAGTCGCACAGTCTGCAGGATAACAGCAGCTTCTGAAATGTTCTCTGGGGATGAAATTGAGACAGGAAGATGGGACAGTTCTGGAAGAACTTGTTTTCTCTGCTGAGGAGAAGGGAGGAGGGGACAGGGTGGCAGGCAATAGATAGCTCTCATAGGATGGGATGTTGATTAAAAAACGTGGGGGGCGGGAAAAATTTCTATCCATTTAAGGAGAGATTTAAAGATTTATTTTCCAGTGGTGAAGATAATGAATTAAATCTTGTTAGCCCTGTGTATTTCTGTAGTCTTTAGATATTTATTGTTTTCCAAATGTTTCCTTTTGTTTACTCTGTTATGGCATTTAGGTGCATGGCTTCTGTTGCTATATTCTGAGCTACTTATTGTATCCACAGCAGCTATTGGCGTATTCCTCCTACAGCATATAAATGATGTCAAAACATGCATCAATTTTTTATTTCGTTAGTATATTTAATATCCATTGATTGCAAAGTAGGGGAACCATCAATTTTAGATGATGCGTTCCTCATGGAGGAACTAAATGCACATGATGTGAACATCATTCTATAGTAAAGCTACACAGTCACTGCAGAAGTCTTATTGTTGTAATAGATGTTTCCTTTGGCAATTCCTGTGTGTGTGTGTGTGTGTGTGAATGTGAGAAATGGGGTCACGATAACAGTAATGAAAGGGTATTGTTCCTCCAAGTCCCTCCTTATTTGTAGAATACTAAGGACTATTTCAAATTCTCTTCAACTGTTCAGGAGTTCTCTAGGCAGTGTCTAGTGTGTGTTTGTGTCTGCAATCCTCCAAGATGCCATTTCCTCCACGTCCTCAGAGACACATTCTCTCAGTTCTGATACGGTATCCTCCATTTGTTCTTTCTGTGCTCTGGCTACTGCAGTGATATTCTTTGTTGGTTCTTCTCAATTCAAATTTGAGACTCTTCTGGTTCGTTGTCCAGATGGAAGTTAAGCTCTATACTCCAATATGTTCACAGTACTGAATGGGAGTGTGGTCTGTTAAAGATGGTCGCAAATTCTTTGCTTCTCCTCCCATTGAGAGGTAGAGTCTATTTTCCCTACCCTTGAATCTGAGCTGGCTCTAGTGACTTGTTTGATCAATAAAATGTGGCAGAAGTGACATTCTGAGATTCCTGAGTCTAGGTCATAAGAAGCTTTGTGGCTTGCAAACAGACATCCTGGAATGATCGCTCTGAAATGAGCCAGCTACTGCAGCAGTCCGTCCTGTCTGTAACTCCACGATGTGAGAGAGCACAAGCCAGCCTTGTGGAGAGGCTGCGTGGAGAGAGATATTCCCATGTCCCCACTGTTCCACCCATTCCAGCCAGGCACCAGACATGAGTGAGGAAGCCATCCTGGCTATTCAGGTCCAGCAGACATGACCTGGGGAACTGAGGAAGCAGCTGATAGTCAAAACTGCAGCCCAAACTTACGACTTTATCTCAATTGTCTCTGGCCATTTGAGCCACCTGAGGTCCCAGTCATTACGGAGCATGGGCAATCTCTTTCAACTTACTCTGCTTGAATTCTTGATCTACAATATCATGAGTGTAATAAGATGATTGTTGGTTTACACCACTGAGTTTTGGGGTGCTTTATTTCTGTCTTAGTTCACTCAGGCTACTCTAACAAAATACCATAGAATGGGTGGATGGGTGGATTATAGACAATAGAAATTTATTTCTCACAGTTCTGGAGGCTGGGAATTCCAAGATCAGGGCACCAGTAGATTCAGTGTCCAGTGAAAATCTGCTTCCTGTTTCATAGACAGCATCTTTTCACTGTAACCTCATGTGGTGGAAGGGTGCAAGGGAGCTTTCTCAGTCCTCTTTTATACAGGCAGTGATCCCATTCACGAGGGCACTAAACTCTCACGACCTAAGCACCTCCTAAAGGCCCTGCTTCCCAGTACAATTACCATGGGGGTTAGGATTTCAACATGTGAATTTTTGGGGGGCACAAACATTCAGTCCACAGCAGTTACACAGCAATAGATGACTGGAACTGGGAGAATGTCCTCTTGCCTCCCCGATGTCAGCCCGTGTCACCCAGGCCAGTGCGCAGATTCCCTGTGCTCTCATTGCTGCTCAGAGATTTTAGGGGAAACAGCTGTCCTCTGACCTCTGGCATGAGTCCCTGGACTGGGGGCTGACAGAAATTGGTTAGGAACATATGAGCAGCACATATCCTGCTTTATTGAAAACTGTTCAACTAGAAAATCACCTCAAACAATAATGAGAACAAGAAACAAAAACTTTAGAGAGAAAAAAACAAGTCACAAAGAAATCGGAATTAGAATGTCATCAGACTTTTCAACAACACCAGTGAAAGCTTGGAAATAATAGAAGAATGCCCATAAAATTTTGAATAAAAGTAGTTTTCAACTTAGAATTGTACACGCTTTCCAAACTATCAGTCAAGTATGGAGGTAGAATAAAAACGTTTTCAAAATAGAGAACTCAGAAAAAAAAATGTATCTCCTATGTAAACTTTTTCAAGAAAGTACTGAAAGATGCTCTATAAAAACAAAGAAAGACAGGATGTAAGAAACAAGAGATTCAGTCAGAAGAGGCAAAGGGAAATAGTAAGATATTAGCTTTGCAGCGTATCTAGAGAAAAGCCAGTCTAGATTTGAGCTCCAGCTCTGAGTTAAAAAATAAAAATTAGCCATGTAAAAAAAAAAAATGTATTGAAAGTATTTCACAGAACTGTTGGAAGCTGTAGGAAGACTTAGCTAGATATTCAAAGAAAATTAGCAAATTAACTCCAGATAAAATAGAAAATTGTACAAGTAAGAAAATATAATCTTAATATACCTCTGACTCACCGAGGAGCAATATTTACATAGTCACAGCCATAAAAGGGAAAAAATGAAAATGGGGATAAAAATTATAAAGGGTGGAGGTGGAGGAGGAAAGGAAAAATGGGGAATGAGTTAAATCTTTGTCTATTATAATATGAGGTCATGGATATGGTTTAAAATAGATGACTCAAGAGGTTATGTGTATTTTACTTAGAGATATGGACATAAATACCAGAAGAAACAGTGAACTGAGTTGAAAGTGTTTGTTCTGTTGTAAGGGATGAGGGGAGAAAGGCAGAGGGGATGAAGGAAATGCCAGGTTGGTTATAAGACTTTTAGTACTATAGGAAATTTTAAACTATTTACATATAATACTTCTATAAATGTGAAAAATATTTGGCCTGGGCCCATGTGTATAGATATTAAAAATAAGATTGGAGGTTCTTAAGAATGAAAATATGTAAATACTTTTTTTCTCTCATTATAGGAGTAGTGTGTTTGTTGTTTACCAAAATGAAAAATACAAAATGCCCAATGAAGAAAATCATCATCACCACACAGAGATGATCACTGTTAATGTTTCAGTGTATTCTTTTATTTCCTCTGTATGTGTAAATAGTTTTGGAACCAACTTATTGAATAGTGTGAATCTGGTGGAGTCAAAATCCTGCCTAGAGGGCTGACCTGGTGGCGCAGCGGTTAAGTTAGCACGTTCCGCTTATCAGCGGCCCGGGGTTCGCCGGCCCGGATCCTGGGTACGGACATGACACCCCTTGGAAGGCCATGCTGTGGTAGGCGTCCCACATATAACGTAGAGGAAGATGGGCACGGATGTTAGCTCAGGGCCAGGCTTCCTCAGCAAAAAAAAAAAAAAAAGAAAAAAGAAACAAAATCCTGCCTATGCTATGTTGTGCCTTTGTCTCCTGTTCCTTAATAATACCATGAAAGAGAGCATAACTTTCTGTTCAGTTTCAGTTATTGAATCAATTCTAGTGCAGGTAGAAACTTCCATCTCAGTTTCTCTTTAAAGCGGTATCTTCTTCAGCCTGGTTTGGCTTGAGCGATTTGGGGAGTGGAGAGAGTGTGATCATCTCTTTGACTCTTTCTCTCTTCCCTGGTTTAGTTCATTCTTCTCATCATTGGGGCCGAGAAGAAGACTAAGGGGAAAGGGGAAAGGACTGTGTATCTACCTGGGTGGGTGATGCAGTGCCTTCTTTCTGGATTCCACTGCATCTTGGTCAACATCTGATGCAGAACGCTGGCTCTCCCGTGGCAAAAATACAATTCCAGCATGTTGCATATATTGGTTTTTTGAAATAAAACATTTATATTGCCTTTTAAAAAAACTGCATGTCCAATGGAATGTAAACACCTTTGCAATTTGATGCACAATATCATTCATTTAAAAAACACAGGACCAAACATTCTTTTAACAGTCAGAAATTTTAAACCATTCCTTTTTTCTCCATGGACACTTATTGTCATTCCATATCAGAATAGAAATAAGAATATCCATATAATTTATACTATTGTAATGCATTTTATGCTTAAAAGCTTTTCATTGGTCACTCCAGTATACATATGTATGTAGATATATATAAATTTTCTTTTCAAAAATTTCTGATGATTTGGCTCTTGATGTTAAAAAATTTCCTCTGGATTGGGTTAGCATTACAGCAACTATAAATTCACAATTAATCAAAGCAACATAAACATTTTACGTTTTGGTGAATAATTATCAAATATAAAAAGTAAAAAATTAATGAGAAGGCATCTCTTAATAAGATGGATGGTGCTCCTTCTCCAATTACTTCATTTATCTGCGTCTAAATTGCTGCTTATTGCTGGAATGAGGGTTCAGCATCAATCCTGTTCCCATTTTTCATCTTTCCAGAAATAAGCATTGAGAAAACATGATTACATAAATATGTAGATGAAAATGGAAGGAGTTTTGTCACAGCAATGCCAATCAATTCTTTGGATGCTCTGTGAGCTATTTTCGAGAAGTCATATAGTTAGCCTCTTAGAAAGTTGTTTTTGATGACTTGTCAGCTGGCAACTCGATCAAGTCCTCCAATTTTGTTAACCAAATCATTGGAAATCATCTGACTTTCAAAAAAATTTATCTACTTATTAAAGGCATTCATTTACTCAGTACTGATAAGCGTATCAAAAAAATCTTGATAAAAGGAGTTATCAATGATTATTAATGTACCTACCTGTTACTAACTTACAGATGCCTTGCTTTGTTGAGCCAAAAGGAAGGGAAACTAGAGTTGAAATAAGCCCATAATATTGAAAATTGGACATTTTAGGTCTTTTTCCTCATGGGCTGTTGATAAACTTAGGGCAAATTAAAGAATTTTTTGGCTGTCTGGAATGGTTCTACAAAATGATATGACTGATGCACACTTGAAAATTATATTACCATCTGTAATAAACATTCATATGTCTGCTTCGGCAGCCTAGGGTTTTGCCTGTTCAGATCCTGGGCACGGACATGCACTGCTCATCAGGCCATGCTGAGGTGGCGTCCCACATAGCACAACCAGAAGGACCCACAAGTAGAATATTCAACTATGTACTGGGGGGCTTTGGGGAGGAGAAGAAGAAGAAAAAAAAGAAGATTGGCAACAGATGTTAGCTCAGGTGCCAATCTTTTTTTTAAAATAGATTTAACATATTTGATATGTTTCAATCAGGCAGATTCAGGCAAAAATTTCCCCAGTTTTGACCAGAGGCAGCACTGTTAATCTGTATTTTACAGCCTTTTGACAACATCTCATTAGTCTTTGAAGGCTGTCTTGCTTTCAGATCAACAAGATGCCTCTTGTGTTAGTTGGCAACATTTCCTGGAATCAGTCATTTCCTGAAGGAGTTCTGGTTCCCTTGAGTGGGGACTTGTATTTAGAGACCAAAATCTGGGTCCTAGATGCTCAATGCTACCCGGTGTCGTTGCTTCTCGGCCTCTTCACAAGACCAGATCAGAAAAAGTATCTTTAAAAATCTTGAATTCATAATAATGCTAGTTAAAATGAACATTTTGCTACTTTTACTTTTCTTTGGTTTTGACTTACATATTTCTTCCCTCTTAAACTGAAAATCTTGGTTCCAAATGAAATTAACATTTCCTTTATCTTATAATATACCTAAAATTGTTCCAGAATAACAGTACAAATGTTGGCAATAAAACTGAATAAAATTCAAAATTTTCTTTTCACCTTCTTTTATCTTAAATCCCACTATGGCTATATAGTCAAAGCACTGAGTTTTAAGGTCTCTTAGAACAATTATTTTCTCTTCAGAGTCATATTAGCAATTTGCAAGTTAGGGTTCCTTTATTTTAATTTGTTTTCACTTTTAAGGATTGCTTTTGTCTCCTTGATTTAATTTATTTTTGGATTCATAAAGCACTTAAACATTCTAAAGGTCAAAACTATACAAAAAAATTTTATTCAAAAAGTCTTGTTTCCATCTGTATTGTTATCTTCTGCTGTGTAATGAAGCACCCAAAGCTTAAGAAAGCAAGAATGCATTATTTCTTGCAATTCTGTGAGTTGATTGGACAGTTCCATTGTCCTTGATTTTGGTTGGAGTCACTCATATGGTTGCATTCAACTAGCATCTGAGCTGGGCCGGAACATTCAGGCAGGCCTCTCTTACGTGTCTGTGGCTGTGGAACTAAATGTAGGCTTGGGCGCCTCACATCTTTCTCCAAGTGGCCTCTTTTTCCATAGGATGATGTCTCACCTTGCAAGTCTTCCCACATGGCTCTCTCTTCAGAAGGATAGTCTGGGCTTCTTTATAACCTGGCTACTGGGTTCCAGGAAAGCAAAATTAGAATCTGCCAAGCTTCTTAAGGGCTGGGCCTGGAACTGGCACAATGTCACTTCTGTTACATTCCATTAGTCAAAGCAGGTCAAAAGGCTGGCCCAAATTTAAAGGTAGGGGAAATAGAGTCCAACTCTTCCTAGGAGGAGCAGCCTATGAATACAGAAAAATAGGAATCGCTGGTGACCATATTTAGAGACCATCTACCACACCATCGGATCTTCTCCATCCAATCTGTCCACCATAAATACACGTTTTTAAGATCAGTTTCTGATTTTTCCTTACTATGTTTCTTTTTGCAAATATTAGCAAATATTTCCTGATTTCCTCTCATTTTAAAACAAAAAGTCGAGTGATACACTATTGTGTACCTTGCTTTCTTCACTTAATATATCCTAGAGCTTATTTTCCTCTGTTGTACATACTGTTCTTCCTCATGAAGCTACTTTACTGAAATTCAGGACATTGCGTCCTAGAGTGCATTTGGGGCACATTATATCCTGTTCCCATACTTAAATATGCTTTTAAGAGAACAATTTAAACTACTTCACAGCACTTAATAGCAAAAAGAAGAGAAGGCTCTGGACCATTAGTAAGTAGCGGATCTTACAAAAGTGTGTTAATTATTGCTGTTGTAGGGGAAGAAAAAGTTTTCCTTGACCCTCTCAGGGTCCCTGGCTGGGTCTGAAAATTAAACTGACAAAGACAGACTAACAGTAGAATAGCATACAAATTCTATTAAATTTTTACATGTACATGGGAACCTTCACAAGAGAATTGTAGGGGAGGAAGACATTTCCTCTACCCAAAGTGGGTTCGTCTGGCCGGAGAACGAATTAAATTCACATGAGACAGAATAGCAGGAGAAAATTAAACAAAGCTTTATAACATGTATACATGGGAGAGGTCAGGCAAACTGAGCAACTCACCATAATGGCTGAAACCACCACTTAAATATCTAAAGACAAAGGAGGATGTTGGGGGTGGAGGGGGAGTCGATCATGGGAGATTACCACACAAGTACAGTAAACAAATGCAGATTTAAGTCCTTGCCTTCCCCATTGATTAAGGGTTTCTAGAGACAAGGTCATCTCCCCTTCTTCCTGGTACAGAGGGAGCTATCTTTACAGATGGAGAGTTCCTTTACAATGTAAATATCTCTTACAAAGGGTAAGTAAATTCTACTTTTCAGTTGCTTTCCTGTCTGCAAAGTAACTAGCCTCAAATAATCATCACGCCAAAGAGACATATCTTGGGGTGGCCAATTCCAGTCCCCACAGAATGAAGACCCAAAAACATAACCAGAGCAGGAAGCTTTCATACCTTTTAGACAAAGTAACGATACATTTGTGAAGAACTGACAAGACAAATAGGTTTGGGCTAGGGGTAGTCAATAGTTAAGAAGTAACTAGGGAGATTAGGGTTAGCGTAACAAGGCTTATTTGTACAGATTTCTCAGCCCCAAATTCCCTGTCTCTGGTGATAAGAATGTCTTCCTTCCTCCTGGTACAGGAAGAGTACCTGTCACCTGAGAGATTTATGACCTGTTTCCGGGAAGAAGGGCGAGGGAGGGAGGGAGGTCAGAGTGATCTTCCTGCTTTGGCTGTATCCTCAGACTCCTTTGGCTCAAGATATTCAATACGGCAAGGGGCCGTGTTTGGGGTAGCGTGTCTTGAACCTCATCACAGTTAAGAGTGTTATTCATGGTAAAATAGACAAGCTATTCACATTAAATTTCCCTAAATCCAATAAGAACATGGCAGGAATGAATAAAAAAACCACACAAATCGTTGAGTAGAGAAGGCAAGGAGAAATTGCGTGCCCAATTGAAAAATAAATATGGCAGAATTTTGGCAAAAGTTAATGAAGTCTGAATAAATATTTAGGAAAATACGAAAACATAATACACCTCCCATACGTATTTCTTTTACTGAAAGATATAATGCCCACTTGTCAGATGTAAACACAGACCTTTTTACCTCCTTCCCCTTGAAATCATTCACAATTCACAGCAGAGACACACTCGAGGATACTTACCAAGCTCTTTCTTGCTACTGAAAATAGCAAAAATAAAAAGATTTGCCTTATAGCATATTTTTATTTCCCTTTATATTTTTAAACTTACAAATGTTAAATATTATAACTCTAAGATAAAAAGATAGATGGATAGATGGACAGTACGCAGAGTCATACCACCAGTTGTTGCCTGGATTAAACAATATACTACTGCCTTCATTGTCTTCATTTTCAAAGTCCTCTCCTTGGGAAGTGACACATTCTTTGAAAAGTAGTAGTCAGAGGAAGGAAAAGGCAAGGTCATTAAACAAATATCACAGTTATGCCTAGCATCCTATTTTCAATAGATCTGATTTCAGAGTGTAGGGGAAGAAAAATCTCTTCCTTTATCCATCTTCAGTTCTCCCTTTGGGACCCTGTGCACTGGACTGACAGAAGACAGATTAATAAGAGAAAACAAACAAGTTTATGAACATCTGTATCATGTATGTACTATATGAGAGTCCCCAGGGATGAGTAACTCAAAGGTTTAGTTAGAACTTAAGTTTATATCACTTCTTAGCAAAGGGACAATACATTTTTCAAGAAGTGACAAGACAAAGGAAAAGGACTTGAATCTCAAAGAGCAAATGGTGAAGGCAAATATATGGGAGACTAATGGTAGATAAAGGCTAGTTAGTGGCTTGTTATGTAGATTCCTCTCGTGGCATCTCCAGACTGATAAGGGTCTAAAGTTGTCTCTGGTGATTAACTTTTGTCCTTCCTAGTAGAGAGGGGAGGAAGGAAACCTTTGTAAATTTATGTCCTGCTTTTAGACAAATAGGGGGAGGGCAGAGAGCTTTTCCTGCATTTGTTGCTTCTTAATTGCCTTGAGCCCAAAATAATTCTTATGTCAAAGAGGCATATTTTAGGGTGGTGTAGGGGAGCAGAATTTGCCACCCCAAAACGTGTCTCTTTGGCTTGATTATTTTCGGCTGTTTTTAAGAATGAAAGACTCAGGAAGAAACTTTGACCTTCCCCCAACTGCCTAAAAGAATTTAAGATAGAAGGCCAGTTCCAGGAAGAAGCTCTCACCATAGAGAACTAACGTGTAATGAGAACGGGGTGCTGTAGACAGGGAGGAACACAGCAAGGCCCCTTTGACCCAAGTCCTCTCTGTGGCCCAACAAACATTTGTTGTCCAAACATCAACTCTTTTCATCCTCCTGTAAACTGCCTCCTTTCCCCTCCAAGACCTCTGCCCCCTCTCCTTAGTCCAGAATGACATCTAGACCTCATTTTATCTGACTCTCTTTGGGGTTTTTCATGCTTATGTGAATTCCCCATGTACAGGGTTTATACTTGGATTTTCTCCTGTTAACCTGACTTATGTCATTTTAATTATTTGATCAGCCACAATAACCAAGAGGGAAAGGTGGGAATTTTCCCTTCCCTCAC